>NC_089596.1:32860757-33477287 GCF_019320115.1 Miscanthus floridulus
TGGAAACAGAAACTGCCAGGTACCACGCCATTTTGACGAACAGTTGGCGCACCAGGTAGGGGTGTGCGTGCTGTTTCCTTGTCAAACAAGATGGTTTTTTCCGTAGGCTCTTCGTCCCTTCCATAGCCTGGCCAGATCTTCATGGTCGGATCCATCATGTGGGTCATCAACGCTGATGGAGTTGGAGAGCTTCTCGAGCCGGTGCAGATCTGTTCTGCACCGACCACCCTCGCACCTGCAACTATAGATCCAATCTTAGAACCACTTCCGGGGACGACTCCATCAGCCACCCGCCGCTCGCTTCCTTGCCGAGACCTATCCTTGAGGAAAATCCAGACTCCGAATCTCAAGGATCCACCGAGCCCCTCGTTGAGACCTTCACCAAGCAACCTCCTCTCCTGCCTTTTTGGGGTGGCGCGATCTTCAACATCAGTATCGATAGCCCCCCTCGGAACGGCAAAACAGATGAGGAACGCGCCGCCCATGAAAATAGGAACGCCAACCGCGCGCAACGGCATGATAACGAACGCGCCATGGCAATGGCCGAGGCCGCTCGTGATAACCAGTTCGATTCACAAGGAAGGCCCCTCCATCGCAACCTCAACGAAGAATTCCTCCGCATTGATGGCCACGACGTTTTCAAGACTCTGAGCGCTAATCTGGCCGTGGCCGCCAACGAACTTGCTCACCTCCCGTAGATGCCCGAGCTCGCTAAGGTCGCCGCTATGCTTAAAGCAGCACACTGTCAAGTTAACGAGATCCGAGAAGTTCAAAGACCTTCATGCTCCACAAGCGTGATTCGCCGATCAGCTGATCCTAGATCTAATCGCCGCCTCAGTCAAAGCTGCTTCACCGACCAGTCACCACCTCCCTAGGGGGAGTTGGAGGCCACCACGCCGAGCATCATCACCAGCACGACCAAGAGGTCGAACAGGATGCCCGAGTGCACCTCAGCAACCTTCGAGATGCACGATGGCGTATCGATCAATGACGTTTCAGGCACCATGAAGATGAAGTACGATGTCGCCAGGAGTACGAGCAAGAGTATGGCAACCCGGACTCGGCTCTGGAGCCGATCGTCGTCGGCAATACTGCTGATGTGGGCCCCGATAGCCTGGAAGGGCCCCCTGTGTTCACCAGGGCACTCTGAACGCTCCAGTGGCCCCATGGTTTCAAAATCACTGGAGTCGAGCCCTATGAAGGAAGGATGAACCCAACTCAATGGCTGCAGGCTTACGCCACCGCCGTCCGCACCGCCAGAGGAGACACCAATGTCATGGCAAACTATCTCCCTGTCATGCTCACGCCAGCCGCCATGAGCTGGTTCACAAGCCTCACCTCGGACTCCATCGGCTCTTGGGAAGATCTAAAGAGAGTTTTCACCGACAACTACATGGCCACATGCAGGCGGCCGGGCACCAAGCACGATCTCAACCGCATCAACCAAAAGCCGCCCGAACTACTCCGTAGCTACATCAGATGCTTCTCTGAGATGAGGAATTCTATTCCCAACATCATGGATGCCGAAGTCATCACCGCCTTCGTCTGAGGACTTCATCACCGAGAACTCCATTCTAAGTTCAATCGAAAGCCACCTACCGGCATCGGCGAGATGATCACAACCGCCAACCAGTATGCCGACGCCGAGGAAGCAGAGGTGCGTTTTAACAAAGATACGGGCACTAATCGCCCGCCTCACTGCCACAACGACCGTAACGATGACCGACAGCACAACGTTCGCCGCCACGACGACCGCAACAACAACCGACAGTACAACGATCACCGCTACGACGACCGTAGTTTCCACCGGGACAGCAGACATGATCAGCCAGATGGATTCAAACCTGGTCAGAATCGCCACCGCCGACCAGATCACTTTGTTGCCAATGTCAATGAGCCACGCACAAAGTGTAACTATGATGAGCAGTACAAGAAGATCCTCGATGGTCCATGCCCCTGCACAAGAACACCAAACACAAGATGAAAGATTGCCTTGGTTTGGCTAAGGAGTTCCAGGAGAAAAAGTACAACGACGACAATGGTGGGAACGGAGGACGCCGACCACCAGGGGATAATAATAATGCCTTCTAGGACCACGACAAGGTGGTCGCCACCATCTTCGGGGGTTTCACCTCCAACGAAAGCAGAAGGGAACGAAAGCTCACCGCCCGACGAGTGCTCGCCGTAGTTTCAGAAGAAACTACCGCCAACCCCAGCTATCGCCCGTGGTCCAAAATCTCCATCACCTTTAGCAGGGCTGACCAGTGGGCAGACATACCCTACATAGGGTGTTTTCCCCTCGTCCTTGATGCGACTGTTCAGAAGGTGCTCTTCAGAAAAGTCCTCGTCGACGGTGGGAGCGCTTTGATTCTACTTTTCGCCGAGGCCCTAAGGGAGCTTAGACTCAGGACAACAGACCTCATGCCCTCAGACTCCTCCTTCTGGGGCATGGTACCTGGCAGGGCATCTAGACCACTTAGGGAAATTACCCTACCAGTATAGTTCGGCATGGCAACCAACTACAGAGTGGAGCATATCAACTTTTATGTCGCCGACTTCGACACCGCCTACCACGCCATACTAGGGCATCCGACTCTGACCAAGTTCATGGCCGTTCCACACTATGCGTATTTGGTGTTGAAGATGCCTTCGCCTACAGGAGTCCTGTCTCTGCTCGCAAACCTCTCCGTCGCCTACGCCTACGAGACGGAAAGTCTCGCCATCGCCGAAGCCACCGACCTCTCCATCCAGATGGCCAGCATGGTCGCCAAAGCCAAGACCACATCTTCTAACAACATGGAGATCCCAGAGCCTCCCTGGGCCTTCGCCAAGTCCAAGGAAGTCAAGGAGATCGGCCTTGGCCTCGACGACCCTTCCAAGACGGTGAAAATTGGGGCTCACCTTGACCCCAAATAGGAGAGCACGCTCGTCTCCTTCCTACGTGCCAACGCTGATGTGTTTGCTTGGAAACCTGTAGACATGCCGGGAGTACCACGGGAGAAGATCGAGCACTCCTTGAATGTCTCGCCGACCGCTAAACCGATCAAGCAGAAACTTCGCCGATTCGTGCCGGACAAAAAGGAGGCTATTAGGGTAGAAATAAAATGGCTTTCGGTGCATACTGCTACACCACTATGTACTTTGGACTAAAGAACACTAGCGCGACCTACCAAAGGGCTATCTAGACATGCCTCAACCAATAGATTGGCCGCAATGTCGAAGCCTACATCGATGACGTGGTCATCAAGACTAGAACCACCGACAATCTTATCACCGACCTTGAAGAAACTTTCTCCAACCTAAGCAAATACCGATGGAAGCTGAACCCTTCAAAGTGCATCTTTGGAGTTCCATCCGGTATCCTGCTCGGCTACATTGTCAGCGCTCGAGGCATCGAACCAAACCCTGACAAAGTCTCTACCATCACCAACATAAAACGGCTGACGTGTGTCAAGTATATACAGAAGCTTATAGGCTGCATGGCTGCACTAAGCCGATTTATCTCGTGCCTCGGTGAAAAAGGGCTACCTTTCTTCAAGCTCCTCAAGGCCTCCGAGCTTTTTTCTTGGTCGGAGGATGCAGACACAGCTTTCGAGCAGCTCAAATTGTTTTTAACAAAACCTCCAATCATGACAGTGCCACGACCAGATGAAACTCTGCTGGTTTACATCGCCGCCACTTCTCGAGTTGTTAGTATGACTATTGTCGTCGAACGCGAGGAAACTGGACACGCCTACAAGGTACAGCGTCTGGTCTATTTCATCAGCGAGGTACTTAATGAGCCCAAAACTCGTTATCCTCAGGTGCAAAAGCTGTTATATGCAATTCTAATCACCTCACGCAAGCTCCGACATTACTTCGAATACTACAAGATCACCGTGGTCATTGAGTTCCCTCTGAGAGACATTCTCCACAATAAAGAGGCTAATGGTCATATCATCAAGTGGGCTGTTGAGCTCGGCACCTACTCCATTGACTTCAGAAGCAGGCCGACCATAAAGTCACAGGCGCTCACCGATTTCATCGCTGAGTGGACCGAAATCCAAGAACCCATCGCCGCCACTTGCCCCGAGCACTGGGTGATGTACTTCGACGGCGCCCTTAATATTAATGGGGCCGGTGCAGGCATTCTATTCATCACGTCGACAAAGGATAAACTCCGATACGTTCTTCGCATACATTTCCCGGTCTCCAACAATGCCACAGAATACGAAGCATGTCTCCACGGCCTCCGTATAGCCATCAAGCTCGGCGTCAAATGCCTTATGGTATATGGGGATTCCACGCTGGTTATCAATCAACTCAATAAAGATTGGTCCTGTTCCAGTGAGAAGATGGACGCTTACTGCGCCAAAATCAGGAAGCTTGAAGGAAAATTCTACGGCATCGAGTACCACCATGTGGTACGGGATCAAAACCAAATAGCCGACCAGCTATCGAAGATAGGATCTTCTCACACCACGGCTCCGCCGGGGGTCTTCATTCAGGACCTCTTGACACCATCCATTAAGGAAGACAAGGAAGTTGTAGAAGTACCCCCTGTCGAGCAGTTGGTACTCACGATACCTTCGCAATTCGCCGATTGGAGGGAACAGTTCATCAAATACCTCTCGAACGGCGAAGTACCCGCCGACAAAATCGAAACTGAACTACTAATTTGCCGAAGTAAGCACTATGTGTTGGTGGATGGTAGCCTGATGAGAAAAAGTGCCAAGGAAGGGATACTGCAGAAGTGCATCATCCAAGACGACGGTGTGAAGCTACTATCCAAAATTCACTCTGGCTCCTGTGGCAATCATGCGGCTTCGAGAACACTAGTTGGCAAAGCTTTCCGAGCAGGTTTCTACTGGCCCAAGGCCATTACCGATGTAGAAGATCTCATTCGATGATGTGAGGGATGTCAATTTT
This sequence comes from Miscanthus floridulus, assembly GCF_019320115.1. NCBI lineage: Eukaryota > Viridiplantae > Streptophyta > Magnoliopsida > Poales > Poaceae > Miscanthus > Miscanthus floridulus. Next base: position 32,865,666 of record NC_089596.1, read on the forward strand.
TCACCAAGCAAATACATGTACCGGCACAAGAATTACAAACCATTCCAGCTTCCTGGCCATTTGCATGCTAGGGACTGGATATGGTCGGGCCTTTCAAACCTGCGCCAGGAGGTTTCCGGTACATGTACGTCGCCATTGATAAGTTCTCCAAGTGGATCAAGTACAAACCACTCATTGCAGCTACTGCTAAGAAAGCAGTCGAGCTCTTTGAAGACATCGTACACAGATTTGGTCTCCCGAACAGCATCATCACCGACCTTGAGACAACTTTTACCGGCCATCATTTTTGGGACTTCTGCGAGGACAGGTGCATCTCTGTTAAATACGTTTCCATTACTCATCCTAGAGCTAACGGTCAGGTCGAGCGAGCTAACTGTATGATCCTCGACGCCCTCAAGAAAAGGCTCTATCAAAGAGAAGAAAAGCACCCGGGCAGATGGCTCAAAGAACTACCAGCTATGGTCTGGGGACTGCGCACTCAAGCTAGTCGCAGTATCGGCGTATCTCCATATTTTATGGTCTACGGCTCAGAGGCCATACTTCCAGCGGATATTGCATTCTGAGCACCCAGAGTAGAAAACTATGATGAAGACCAAGCTGCAGCTATTCGGACAGAAGACATTGATCGGGCTGAGGAAGAACGTCTGATTACTTGTGTTCGCACATCCAAGTACCTCGAAGGTCTACGGAGGTATTACAATCGTAACGTCAAAGGTCATTCGTTCACAATCGGCGACCTCGTCTTACGTCGGAAACAAAAAACCGAAGGGCTTCACAAGCTATCTTCACCGTGGGAGGGTCCTTACATCGTAAAAGGTGTTACTCGACCAGGGTCTTATCGCTTATGCGACTTAGATGGACTCGATGTTCCCAACTCCTAGCACATAGAGCACCTTATACGTTTCTACCCCTGAAATAACATAGATATGTATTCTTTACTTTAATATTAATAAAGTTCTGGTCTCCATAATTTCTCTACATTTTTTCCTTCATCATAAGCTTCACTTACCGTTAGCGGGATATAAGCCACTCCGCGACGGCCACCAATACGCTCGACAAGTACGCCCAAAGCGCCGAGTACGATTTCTCCAAATCACCGAGCACGGTAACTCCAAATCGTCGAGCACGATTTCTCCAAATCGCCGAGCACGATTTCTCTAAATCACCGAGCACGATTTCTCCAAATCGTAGAGCATGGTAACTCCAAATCGCCGAGCACGGTAACTCCAAATCGCCGAGCACGATTTCTCCAAATCACCGAGCATGATTTCTCCAAATCACCGAGCATGATTTCTCAAATCGCCGAGCACGGTAACTCCAAATCGCCAAGCACGGTAACTCCAAATCGCCGAGCACGATTTCTCCAAATTGCCAAGCACGATTTCTCCAAATCGCCGAGCATGATTTCTCCAAATGGCCGAGCATGATCTCTCCAATTCGCCAAACATGTTAACTCCCAATCACCGAACACAACCTCTCTAATTCGCCGAACACGTTAACTCCCGATCGCCGAACACGACTTCTCTAACTCGCCGAACACGTTAACTCCCAATCACCGAACACGATTTTTCCAAAAATCGCCTACTATGCTTTCTTCGGGCCGCATAGGTTTTATACAAAAACAACGACGGTCTTGCGTTCCAATTTTTGCAACATAGCCCGCCGATCGTCAAGCAGCACACCTTTTTCCTTCTGTTTTCTATGGAAACGACCCAGTCTCTGACTACATCCTACACGCGCTTAGGGGCTTTGCCCTCTGCGTTACGGTTGGTCGGCTGCGGTTCCTTGGCCATGCCTGTTCATCCTACATGTGTCAGCGCCCCTGCGCTCGACGTTATGGACTATGGGCTAGTCAAGGCCTAGATTTCAGGCATGAACTAAACGCTCAGACGCCGCTTTAGCCATTTCTCTCGCCACGTTACTCAAGTTGGCTGCTGGGCAGCATGTTTTTTCCCAATAGTAACTCTGGAGGACACCAAGGCTCTAACATCCCACCAAACGTACTATGAGCTCGGTGCTCTGCGTGTTGGGCGGTAGGCCACGGTCTTATGACAACGCCTGTTTCTCCAACATACGCATGGGCCCCGCGTTATGCGTTACGGATCATGACCTAACTAAGGCATCAAGTTTAGTGAAAACTAACTGATCGAACATAGCTTATATTACGCACAACTACATCGGGTTGATAATACGAAGATTCTTCATAGCCAGATAGATCAAGTATTACAGGCGGTAATATCCAGGCAGTTCGTTAAGCTTCGCCAACAGTTTCTGTTTCGCTAAACAGGTTTATATCACCGACAAGCACTTTCGCCACATCCTCAATGTCATCCTCCAGCTGCTGGGTTTGTGCGTCGCTCAGCCCATCGGTGAACCCACCACCTATCGACTGGATGTCGACGGACGGATAATGGGACCAAACCACTGCAAGGGCATGAGTAGCGGCGGTCAAAACGGCATCGCGGTTGAAGTTTTTGAAGTTCTCCCATGCTGCCTTGCATCTCTGAACGATGGTGTCTGGTCCTTGCTGCCTACCATCAGGACGGGGCACCGGTTCAACATCGACGCAGTCGAGCACTGGTTTTATTGCGGCAGTTATAGTGTTGAAGTTGTCCTTCTAGACTTTGGCTTCCTGCACCAGCACATCGAACTGTGCCTTGGTTTTATGTCGATAATCTGCAAGAATTACAATGGTTCGTCATGGAAAAAAAGTATTACGGCGTCACTTCTGATCAGGGGAAACCTACCTTTCAATTCTTCGGACAGTTTGTCGGCTCGCTCCGATTCCTTCGTTTTCTCTTGTCGGATTTGTTCGATGGTCTGGCGAAGCTGGTTGAGTTCTGCATCTTGCTCTGCAAGCACAAAAGATAAGAAATAGAAAAAATATACGGCCACTTACTGCAAAGCACATTATGTGAAAAAGAATACCGGATTTAAGCTTGGATACATCCTCCAACTGCTAGCACTTTCGGTCGAGCTGCTCAGTTTTACTATCGAGTTCTCTGTTTTTCTTGCTCAACTGTTCGGACATTTTCTTAAGTTCCTCGGATACAATCGCCAGCTCCTCGGATGTCTTCTTCAGCTGCTCGGATGAAGCCATTAGTCGCTCGGACAGAACCCCATTCTGATGTTCAAGGTCCCGTGAGTTCGACTCCGCAAGGTCCCACTCGCGTTGGGCCCTCTGAATACTTTTCTCCGAAAGACTTAAAGCCTCCCGGAGTATCTTATTTTCCTCGGCGAGGGGCTCCATCCTCTTTATCAGTTGGTGCCGTTGATCGGCTGTCCGAGCTATCCCCTACGGATTAACAATGAAAGAGATAAACCTTGATCTTCCGACAACATATATCGGTGTTATTGGCGCGGCACTCACCTCGATTTGAGTCATAACTCTAGCGACGACGAATTTCAACCTCTTTATCTCCCTGGTGGTGTTTTCTTCCTCGACGACTACCACCTCTTCCCCATGTTTCTAGAGAATCCGGACGGACTAGGGCTTAGGTGCGGCACGCTCGATCTCCACGACCTTGTCCTCCTCCGCCGTCGCTTGAGGCACCACCAGGGGGCTCCGTGGTTGGACTACCGCTCTGACCACTCCTGGCATCCCTGTGGGTGACGACGTTTGCTCCTCAGCCATTGACGGAGTCACATCTGTAACCTTTGGCGCATCAACAACAGCCGCAGTTTCCGCTTCCAAGGTAACGGCTTTTTCGGTCGTAGCCAAGGTTGCGGTCGCCGACGCGCCGGTCGTGTGCGCCAACGATTCACCATCGCCAGGTCTGCTGGGAGCGGTGGCTGGCCCGTTCTCTGTTCGTCGAGCACTAGGGGACTCCCGGATGGGAGCAGTCGTCGTTTTTTCTTCTGAGGTCATGGGCCTCGGCGTCGCACTGCGTAATATTGGCTTCTCAGTAACAAGGAGAAATCAAGGAACAATATTATTACTCCAAGGCAAATATACTTACGGTTTGGTCTTCCGATTGATTTTCTTGAATCGGCGATGCCTGCCTGACCCCCCAGGCACGGCTACTTGGTCAACTTTATGGGAGGACTCCTACGCCTCTGCAGTGGGCTGCCACTCTTCTTGGTGCCCGGGGGCACCCCCTTCTGTGCGTTGTTCGGGGACTTCGGTAGTTTGCATCACCGAGACGTCCGCCGTTGCCCGACCATAACTTTCCCGTGATCGATGCTTGGGAGCGTCAGCATCCGTCGGTGCCTCCATCGTGCTCAGCGGAAGCGCTGGCTGGTCCTCATCATCGTCCAACCACTCTAGCACAGCCGTTCGTCGTGGCCGAACTGCTCGGTCCTCTCCAAGAGAGATGCCGCCTGGTTTGTGTGCATGAGAGCTGGCGGTTTTTCTCCTTTTTTGGACCAGCTCATCTACTGCCAGTCTTTTCCCGCGGACCTTCTCTGACACTGGGGATGGACTATCTGACGAGGAGCTCGGCTCATCCTCTTCGGGCTGCAGTGGTCGCCGAGGATCTACCCCTTTCGGCCAATCGGCTCTCGGCACGTCTGAAAAGTATATTGCCCTATCCTGTAAATGGATCTTTTCATAAGTAAGTCAGTCCTATGCTCGACAATTGATGCCTGATAGACGTAAAGCGAAATGGTTACCTGAGGAGGTGGATTGGTGCAGTTGAAAGCCTTCGTTCCTTTTGGCCAGCTGAATGAGACATTCGAAGTAAATAGATCCATGGCACGGTCTATCACTTCCTTCTTCATCAGACGATCTGTGTTTTCCCGGGTACTGTCGTTGTCACCTTTATAGTCAAATGCCGGGTGGGCCCTCTCTTTGCAGGGCTGAAGGCGCCGCACTATAAAGCTAGCCGCCACCAGTTCACCCTGAAGCTCAACGCCCTTAATCAAGTCCAGCAGTTCCATTACCTGCTCCATCTCAGCATTGTTGGGTCTCTCCGACCAGTTAATATGATTAACCAGGATGTGGTGGACGTCACATCGAATCATTGGGTGACTTTGTTTGATATAGAACCATCTGGCATTCCAACCTTTGAGGGAGGTATTTAGTGGAACGCTTATATATTCACTGGCCATCCCATCCCTGAGTTGCAGGTAAACGCCATCGACCACCTTGGAACCGCTACCCCCCTTCTTCCTTAGACAGAACAGGTGCCTGAAGAGGTTGAAGTGCAGAAGAACATCGAGAAACGCCTCACAGAAATGGATAAAGATAGAAACATGCAGAATGGTGTTGGGGTGCAGATTACAGAGGCTAATCACCCAAAACTCCATAAGATCCCTCAGAAAGGGGTGGACAGGAAACCCTAATCCTCGCCAGAAATAATCCTCAAATACTACAGCCTCATCAGTATGTGGTGTCGGGAAGGGCTCACCACTAGATGGCCGCCATCCAGCAGTGAGACGGTCTAGGAGAACGCCTACCGCCACCATCTTATCGAGATCCGCCGTCGACGTCTTCGACGGCACCCACTCCTCGTCGTGGCTGGCTCTGGTGGCCACTTTCTTCGGCTTTGCGGCTCCTCTTTTCAGCGCCATTTCCTATGGATTGGTCCTAGGGTTGGAGGCGAATGCTCGTGATTGGTGTGGAATGTGAAGCATAGGGATTGCGAAGGCAGGAAGTAGGGTGGTTTGACAGAGGTAGGAGGCGATGTGTGTGGCGGCGTGGTTATAAAGCACTTTCCCCACTCTCCCTTGACTCTGAGGGTTTTTGGGAAACCGTTCCCACGATCAGCGCTACTTCGACTCCTCCAAAATGGTTTAATGGGCCGTAACTTGGGCTATCGCGTCACAGTAGCCCACGCTGCTCATTTATCGCCGCCACTTATTCTCTAAATTCTCCGCATTTTAATGAGGCTTAGTAACTGATACTGTACAGCCATTACTCTGAATTTCTCGCCGTGGTTTGATTTATCCAATATCTACGCCAGAAACACAGGGACTGGCTACCTGCTCGGATGGTTTACTAATTTCTGAGCCTGGCACCACGTGACTACGTCACCTACTGTCAGGCTCGGGGACTAAGTGGGCACACTTCACCTTGCGGTGAATGTGTTTGTTTTTTGTCTCGAGGCTACGCTCGGGGACTGGCTGCCTGCTCGGACGGTTTACTAATTTCTGAGCCTGGCACCACGTGACTACGTCACCTACTGTCAGGCTCGGGGACTAAGTGGGCACACTTCACCTTGCGGTGAATGTGTTTGTTTTTCTGAAAGACTCCGAGCCTCTAAAAGATAAAACCAGGTATCTTTACCTTCGATTTCGGATTCTAAGTGGGCACACTTCACTTTACCATGCAGGAATTTTTAATTTTGGACTTGAGCTCCTTACACCCTTATGACAAGCCATGCTCAAAGCACACTGCTCGGCGATGTTGTACGCTGCTCGGCAGCTGCTCACAACTGCTCGGCGACTCCTTATGGTGGTCGGACCATGATTTGGACAGCTCGGTTTTGGTTCGCACCTGCTCGGAAAGTCTCAAGACGGCGTTGCACAATGGGTACAAGGCGCTCGAGGACTAGCTGTGGGGGGTACGACCCCGTATACCCACGGCAGGTCACATGGGCTATGCCTCCAGGGGCGGCCCAGCCCGCAAGACGGAGCCTTGCGGGGCACGGTTCTGCTCGGTGACCCCCACAAGGCACGGAGAGGATATCCTGAAGATGTTACGAGATCTAATAGGATATGTACGATCCCATGTTTCTTGTAATCTGTTATTACTTTCTGGTTATCTCTCAGATCTAACCGACTTGTAACCTTGCCCCCAGACTATATAAGGCGGGCAGGGACCCCCTACGAATTCACGGCAAATCATACGATAGCTAATACAAACCAACAGACTATAGGAGTATGGTATTACATCATACTGACGGCCTGAACCTGTATAACTCGTGTGTCTCTGTTGCCTTCTTGCTCTCCCTCATATGTGACAATGGATTCTTAGGGATCCTGAAGGATAGGTTCCTCATATTCATTCATTATTGCCACATGAGGACTAATAACAGGTGTTGTTACTACAGTGTCCTGCACTGTTGGTACAGCAACAACAGGAGCGTGAAGAATAGCTCATGAACCATAGGAGTGGGCACGTATACCCGCTTCTCTTCAAAACTAATTTCTCACGCTACCATACTCCCCCTGATCATATCATCCTCCAAGAAGACAATATGTCTTGTTTCTACAAACTTCGTTTGTTTGTTAGGACAATAGAAGCGATAACCTTTTGACTTTTCTAGATTGCCAATGAAATGGCAACTGACTGTCTTGGAGTCTAGCTTCCCTATGTTTGGATTAAAAACTTTTAGCTACTCCATTCTGCTGAGGCTCGCCCGGTGTAGAATACTAGGCAACTATGCCATTTTCCTATAAGAACCTTTCAAAGGGTCCAGGAACTTGGCCATATGGGGTGTGTAAACCATAGTACTCTCCCCCACAGTCAGACCTTACTACCTTAATCTTTAAGTTGTGCTGATTTTCTACTTCAGCCTTAAATATCTTAAAATTATCCAATGCTTCCGATCTTTCCTTAATTAGATAAATATAGCCAAAATGAGAATAGTCATCTATGAATGTTATAAATGAATCATAACCATCCACACTCTTCATAGGAAAAAGACCACCGATGTTTGTGTGAACTATTTCTAAAATTTCTACACTTCGTTTGGCATCTTTCTTTATTTTCTTAACGTACTTTCTTTTTATGCAATCAATGCATTGCTCTAAATCTGAAAATTCTAAAGGCGGAAGAATTGATTTCTTAATCAATCGCTCTATTCCCCCCCTCGAAATATGACTTAAATGACAGTGCCATAATTTTGATGATACATCATGAACTCTCTTTCGCTTATTACTTGCATTCATAGACAAAAAGGCATTCTTATTCTCAGTACTTACATCATTCACATTCTCAGAAAGTGATAATAAATAAAGCGTGTCTTGTCGGAAGGCAAGATCAACGCACTTATTATTAAACACAATCCTACATTTGCCATTACCAAAATGGCAATCATATCCATCATCATCTAAACGTGAAACACTTATTGAGTTTCTTTACAAAGAGGGTACATATAGAACATCTGAAAGCTTAAGTATAAAACCATCAACTAATTCTAGAAAGAGATCTCCAATGGCTTCAACTTCAGCTTCAACTCCATTTTCTACTTTAATTCTTCTTTCTCCTCTTTATAGGGTCCTCCTCGTATGGAATCCCTGTAATGAATTTGCAACATGAATAGTTACACCTGAATCAATTCACCAAGTAGATTTTACATAACTTAAATACAAGGATTCATCTATGAATGTAATAAAATCCTCACCTCTGTTCAGAAGGCTCTTCAGGAAGTCTGGACTGTCCCTCTGGTAATGTCCATGCTTCTTGCACCATTTACACTGATCCTTCTCAACTTGAGCATTGTTGTTCTTCGGATAGTGGTCATTCTGAGGGGCTTTCCTTTGAGGTTTGACATTCTTATTAAAATTCTTCTTTTTGTTGTCCTTCACAAGGTTAGCAGAGTCACCCTGTGAGCTTTTTAGCCTCTCCTCTTCTTGAACACACATTGCGATAAGCTTCTCTTTATCTCACTTATCAGGCTGCATATTGTAATTAACAACAAAAGTTTCATATTTCTTTGGCAAGGAAGCAAAAACCAAATGAATCAATAAGTCATCCTGAAGCCTTCAGCTTCAAAGTCGTATTGCTCATCTTTAGTATGTGCTCTCTGATACCGCCACCAGTGTATTTCTCATTGAAGAATTTCTTGATCAAAGTACTGGCATAAGACTTTGAAGAGCCATGAACTGACTCTCCACTTTCTTAAGATACTTTGTGGCGGTATCATAATCTAGGATAGACCCTCTTATCGTATCTAAAATTGTGGACTTAGCCACCATCAAGCACTTGCAGTTTGAAATATCCCATTTCTTATGTCTGAGAACATACTTCATCCACACTTCTACATGATCTCGTCGTCGAGCAGTGAAATCAGCATCAGTCTCATTATCTTCCCTCACCGGGTCCACTGGTTCAGTCGGACATAGGGAGGTAAGCGCTAGGTCATTTTCAGATAGCGCAAGTGCTAGTTCATACTTCTCTCGCCATACCCTGTAGTTGCCCCCTTCAAGAGGCGGTATGTGTGAGATAAAAGCCATTGGGTTGAGTCCTGAAAAACATCATCAGAGATAGTGAGAAAATATGACATCATAATTGCGTGCTTTAATTTAACGTTAGTCAAAATTAAAATATACAACATTCTTATACACAAATTCTACATCATCGTTGGGCAGAAAAAGAATTAATGCATGTAAAACTTATGAATAAACATTATAATATTGTTATCATCAATGTTGGTTAGAAAATAACAATACGATAATTTAACTTAAGCAAATATGACTACTCCTCCAATTAAAATTTTATCTTTGGTTCAAAAATTAATCAGAGGATAAATTGATCATTCCAGCAGAAAACTCATACTTAATTGGTGAATTTTACCCATGGGATTTTTTTACTAATTTATTTGAGCCATTAATCAAATACCAGGAAAAGAATAAATTCTCTGGAATTTAGAAAAATAAAAAGGCCTCAAAGCATCACTGTTTACTCGGCCCAGCAACAAAGCGACCCAGCCTGCTCTGCTCTTGCGCGCGCTGCGCCTTCCCAGACTGCAACCTAGGCCTGGGCCGGTAGAGCCGCCCGCCACGCGCGTCCACCTGGGCCGAATGCTGGCCTGACAGCTCTCAGCCATCGATGCAGATCGGACGACCATGCGGTGATCTCGATGGATCAAAACCACGTGGCCGTCGCTCTCCCCTGAACCCTAGCCTCATTCCGTCTCCTTCCCCTTCCTCTCTTAGCCCCGTAGCGGAGAGCAGAAATTAGTGGTGGTTGTCCGGTGGCCATTGCCCGGAGCGAAGGATGATGGCGCCGTCATCGGCCCCCTCGCGCGGCGCTCGTGCTCCCTAGTGGGTGAGCGTGTCGCCATCGAGCAGCCTAGCGGTGGCGCCCTAGCAGGAGGCGCAAAGCCCTTCTCAGAGACTCCGGTGAGTGGAGGGCGGTGAGGTAAGCCACCTACGAAGCCCTTCCCCTTTCCCCTTCTTTTCTCTGCTTGGATCTTCTTCCATTCTTCTCAGATCTTGTCCGATTTTGGGTTAGGGTTAGGGTTAGGTTGAGTTAGGGTTTGGGTTTGTCTACTGTTCTTCTTCCCCGAGTTGTCTACGTGGGTTAGGGTTAGGGTTTTAGTTTATTTTCAAAACCGAGACCCTTTCTTACTCCTTTTCTTCACACGATTTGGGTTTAGGGTTCGATGAACCCTGTGCTTAGATCCAAATCTGATCTCTCACCTCCTTCTAATTGCTGCTACTCGGTTTTCTACCCCGATAAGCTAGATCTATGCCTATTAGGCCACTAATACCATTGATAGACAATTATAGGATCAACTAGCCATAGATCTAGCATGTGTACTTACATTTGAAGTAAATAGCGAGTCCTAGAACATGTACTAGTTCGGGATTAACAGATAGAGTAAGAGAGAGATAGGGGTTGAGGAGGTGAAAACCATCGGTCGCCTTTATAGAAGACGAGTTGGCCATGGGGTTGCTCGACGGTGGTGCTCTGATGCTCGGCGGTGAAGGTGTTATCGCGGTGGCGACAGTGCAGAGGCGGCAGCGGTCTTCCCATCGCTGGCAGCACCCCCTCTTAGATCGGTTAGGGTTTAGGGACTGTAGGTGGGGCGTCTGGCAGCTCAGGTGAACCTCGTGCCTTGTGCTCTAGCCCCCACCTCCTTTTTTTATGGCACTATGCGACGGGGCCCACCAACCATGAAATGGTTGGGCGCCTCCGATCAGGGCATTGATCCAAGGGCCCAATTGGTCGTTGGGCCAATTGGTGAAGATCATCTAACATCAACATGTATCCTTTGAACTATTATACTTCTTCCTAATAATTCTATACAACTTGGGATAGGACAATGTTAAAGGTTTGTCACCAGTCTAATGATCCACCCAAAATCTAACTTATTTCCCATTTTTATCTTAAAGGTTAGAAATGCTCCTTTATTACCTGCACGAGACTTGACCAAAACTAAGTATTCAGGTCTTCTAGTGACCTAAGTAATGGTCTTATTATATAAGTGCTTCATTTTAAGTTGGTCTTGCCATAGGACATTCTCACCTAACAACTTAAAAAGCCATTTGCTCAAAAGACATGTTTTGAATCTCGAAATTCAAAATCCTAATCCTTCTATATGCTTTGGAGTGCACAGAATCATTTAGCTAGACGATACTTTTCCTTATGCTCATCACATTGCCAAACAACCTGGATCTATATATAGTAATCTAACTTTCTGAACACAGATTTAGGAGATTCAAAGAAGGAAAACATAAACATAGAAGGCTCAAGAGGACTCAATAATTAACGATAAACCTAGCGCCCGGACGTCCGGCCCTAGGCCTATGTCCGGACGCGGCTCCCGTTCGCCCGAGCCTGCATCCCGCTCCCAACCATGACGTACGCTTGATTAAAAAAAAGTGACGCACGCAACTCCCTCATCCCGCACCAATCGCCCATCCCTCGTCCATACGTATGCCATGCCGACTCCGGGAGAGATGATGCAGCAAAAAGTGGGAAGAGGAGAGATGCGGCACCCGATCTAATTTTAAAACATCCAAATACAATGGTTGAAACATACGTCTAAAGGCAGTCAAAACACTTGAAACATGCTTATGAAACACTTGAAAAATACACCTGAAACACACTTGAAAACCATTGCAACCATACGCAACATCTGAATAAAACACATGAAAACATATGTGTGGAACATATGCAACATCTAGATAAACGCAATTGCAACATGCATCCGGAAAACACAGATGAAACATGCCGCTGAACATCTGAAACACTCGAAACATACTCTTGCAACATACCTCTGAAGCAATCGCAACATGTGCAACATCCCCCGATCTACTTTTGCAACATCCATATGAAACAAATGCAACATACCTCTGAAACGCCTAAAATAATTGAAACATACAATTGCAACATTGGGGGGGAGAGCCTGGTGCGGGGAGTGCCATGGCCGCTGGATCTGCGGGCATTGGAGGCTCCTGGTGTGGGAGGACGTCGGTATGGGGGAAGGAGCCGCTGGGGTCGAGGAACATAGGAGAGGGGGAGGCTGTGCCGGTCGCCCTTGCCGGAGTTGTGCGTCCCGTGCCGAAGTAGGGCCGTGCGCCCGCGCCGGGGTCGCGCCCATCCCAACACCGGAGTTGAGGCCAGGGGTGGCCGGCTGGGGAAGAGGAAGGGGGTTGCTGGGGGTGGCCGTGTGGATTAGAGCTTGTGCTTGCGTCGGGGCTGCCGTTGCGCCGGAGCAGGAGGAGGGAGAGGGAGGCAGCGGGGCACATGGCTTCGTGCGACGCATGTGGGGGCGGGGTACGGGGGCACAGCTCGGCAGAGGAGTGTTGCGGCGTGGGTACGACGGGTGGGGAGATGCTGCAGTGGGGGAAGGGGCGCGGGAGGAATGAGCGGGTGCGGAAATGAGCGGACGGAGGTGTCCGTCCGTCCGGACGTCTGGTATGTATCATTATCGATAAATTAAAACCAGCCTACCCTAGACTAAAAGAAGTTTTTCTTTCCAGCAACTTAGTTTTTTCTCAAATCATTCTCCCATCACCGACCAGTCCTGCTTAGAAATCTTATGGTGGTGCATGGAATTCCCAAATATCTAAATGGAAGAGATCATGTTTTACACCCAAATTAAAGAGTTTGGTGTACTCATTCGTGAAAGATTGTGCCTCACCATATAAAAACAAGCTTTTATGAAAATTGATTTTGAGGTCCGATAACTGTTCGAAAGCACATAATTTTAACTTCAAGTTTTTTGCCTCCGCTAAATCATGTTCCAAAAAGAGAACAATGTCATATGCATACAGGAGGATCGACAGACAACCCCATCGACCAAGTGAGGAACAACTCCTATCTTTATCTCTAGTGATAAAGACTGCTAGCGTATGTATCCGCTACTAAATTAAAAAGGAAACCCAGCTTGATCCGCTTATTTTTTCATCCGGAACACTGTTTTTCTTTCACAAATTCCTCCAGCATTCCTCCAAACCATCCAGATTCATCCAGAATTTAGACAAGCGAACAGGCCCAATAGAGGATCATCTTATCGTAAACCTTTCTTAGTTTGAAAATAATGGCCAAATTCACCTTCACATCTACACTTTCTTTACTAGCAATATTTTCAATCCACTTGTTGTAAGAAAGACCAATTCACCTTGACATACATGGGGCAAGGAGCCGTTACACTTCTCTGAACTATGGTACCACTACTCCAGCAAACATACCCCACGCATCCGTGGGGCACATCAGCCGTTCAGCACATGGATAGCGGCTGCGGGCTGCGCTCCGTGTCACACTCTACTCTGTTGATTGCCATGCTCGATGTGCTGCCACTACAAGAAGCATTATGGCGCACTCTTCCAGCACAGAGCATAGCTCGCAGTCGCAGCCAACCAAAGAAACGCCGGCGGCCGGCCGGCGGGGCACCATGATGCCGTCCCTATCCCCTCGAGCTACAACTACAAGCACGCGCGCCGTCGAGCCCACCGCCCACAGTGCCTCCCCGGAGCCACGGCTCTCCTACTCCCCGGCCGCCACCGCCACCCCTTCGCGCGCCAGCGACGACTCGTGCGTGGTTAACGACGTCGACGCCTTCGCGCGCACCATCGCCGCCATCCGTTCCAGGCCGCCCGCGGCTGCCGCCGCCGGGTCCGGGACCAGCCTCGCCTCCGTGCTGTCGCACTACGCGGCGCGGTGGCTCCCGGACGCCGCGTCGTCCCCGTCCGGGCGCTTCCTGCTCCCGCCGGAGAGCCCCACGGCCGCGTGGCTCAGGAAGCGGCTCCTCCTCGAGTCCCTCGTGGCCGCGCTCCCGCCCGACGACGGCGACGGCGACGGCGGCAAGAGCGACGGCATCACGTGCGACTTCCTGCTCCGGCTGCTCCGCGCGGGGAGCACGGTGGGCGCGGACGCGGCGCTGCTCGGGGACCTGGAGGCCCGCGTGGCGCGGCGGCTGGACCAGGCCTCCCTGGGCGCCGTGATGATCCCGGCGTTCGGCGGGCTAGCGCGCGGCGCGCTGGCCCCGTGCGCGCCGTACGCGTCGCCGCCCACGCTGCTGGACGTGCCGCTCGTGCTCCGCCTCGTGCGCGGGTTCCTGCGGGAGGGCGCCAAGGCCGGCGGCGGCGGCGCGGCCGCGGCCAGGGTGGCCAGGCTCGTGGACGCGTACCTGGCGGAGGCCGCGCTGGAGGCCGGGCTCCGTCCGTCCGAGTTCGAGGAGCTGGCGCGCGCGGTGCCGGCGCACGCCCGCGCGGCCGACGACGGCCTGTACCGCGCCGTCGACACCTACCTCAAGGTGAGTGCACTGCACTTCTGCTGCTTGAATTAGTCCATGCATGGGAACAATCATACTTATCTCTCTGTGGTTAACCATGATCATGTTTGGCCTGCTTAACTAATACGGCGATGGGCGATCCGTACATTATTATCATGGGTTTCATCTATAAATATGCTTCCTTTTCCTTTCTTGGTTAGAAAAACGGTCTCTGGACATTCGTTCGTGAATTGTTCTTTTATACCATATATTTTATATTGCAGAACTAATAATGGTTGTGTGTTTCAAATACTCCCATAGATTAACGTGTTTATAAGTAGAATGTTTTCTACATTTATATATATTTATATAAAAATATCACCGAGTATGTCCTCTTGAACAGTCCTATACTAACACATTTTTTCTTCTATACTTTTTTTTTGAGAATTAAACACTACAACGTAGATGGTCACAACACCCACGCACACTCATCCCAACGAGAACACACGTACGTAAACCCTATCTCTATGAGCACCTCCGAAGGACTGAGTCGTACTCTACCACCATTGTAAAAAAAATGTTCAAAATATAGTTCACCAAAAAAAATCAAGCTAAAATGAGCATCACTATTTGTGCAATTGTGCACCACTAAAACAACATTAGTAACGTTTACCCATTGGATAAAATGTTCCTCTCCTCGAGTTTTTGCTTGATGTACTTCTGTTCCAAATTATAAGATATTTTGGCTTTTCTACATATGTTATTTTTATTACATATATCTACACATAGCGGCGGATCCAGGAAAAAATTTAGAGGGGTTGAACAACACATACCTCCGACTGCTGCTCGATCTTAAGTCTCAGCCCCACCTATACTATAGAACTTTGCCTAAAAATTCATGGGGGCTCAGGGGGTTCCACTGCTTCGCCCCCCCCCCCCCCCCCACCCCCCACCCACCCACCCACCCACCGACCGTTGGATCCGCCCCAGTCTACACATGCATAGCAAAATCTTCGTAGAAAAGTTAAAACATCTTGTAATTTAGAATGTGTAGCCGAGTATAATTAATTTTTCTTTGGTTATGCCTCTAGAGGCCGTAATTGCTTTCTTCTCTGTCAATTTAAGAATGGGGCATGAAAAACAAATAAAATGTTACCGATGCATTATTATGATACAAAGTTACAAACAAACCAGGGCCCTAGATAAAGTTCAGTCTTATGATAGAGTCGAGTACAGAACAAGGATGACGACGATGTTGAATCGCTCGTGGCAAAGCAAATCATTAAGCGTGGGCAAGTCGCATGGCACGCCCATAAGAGCAAGTATAATAGTAGGCTGTAAGCCGACTAAATACTGAGGTGGAGAAAAGAGAGAAGGAGAGAGAGGAGAAGCAGGCTGTAAGCTTACAATCGACTTGGGCACAAGAACCAAGAAAGGCTATGAGAGAGACAAGTGGACAATGTATTAACTATAAAGAGCTAACTACTGTATAAGTGGACTGAGGAAAGGCCATAAAGAACGGCTGTAAAGAACCTTACAGTGAGTAAGCGTATTATTAGGCTCGCTCTAAACAATATGGATGACTGGATGTGAGGCCTTGTTTAGATCCCATCAAAATTCAAAGTTTTTTTTGCTCTCTCTTCATCACATCAATTTTTGGACGTTTGTATGGAGTATTAAATGTAGGTAAAAAAAATAACTAATTACACAGTTTAGTTGAAAATCACGAGATGAATCTTTTGAGCCTAGTTAGTCCACGATTGGACAATATTTATCAAATAAAACGAAAATAGTACTATTCATCAATTCATCAGGTTAAAAAAACTTTCAATCGGCTGAGAATGAAAGGCCAAAAAGGCGAAGAGGGTGTTGGTGTGTGCGTGATTGGCGCGCGAATATCCATGCAGAGGCGACGACGACGATGTACGGTACGTCGGGCGACGTGACGACTGGGTTGGACGCATGCTGCTGCTATACCATGGCCCTGGGCGCCTGGCCGGGTACTGTGTGGGACGGAGCAGGCACATGTTTCTGTGCGTTTGACCACAGTGGCAGTAGCCCTATCAATCTGGACCATCAAACTCATCAGGAAGTGTCGACTTTGATTAGGCGAACCGTTATACAAGCTGCGTCTGATTTTCGGCCTGTTCGCTTTACCGTGTTTGTCTTATAAATCATGGTTTATCCGTTAACGAATAGTATTTTTTCTCATATTAAATCAGTATACTTTTAGTCATAGTTTATCACTGGGACGAGCCTAAACGAACGGGGCGTTTAACTTCAGAAGAAAACCGGCACCAAAATACAACTCTGAACTAGTACTAGTTCTTGCCTCTTGGGACAGGAGGTCTTCTTCGAGAGCCAACCTGTGTCTGCAGTTTCGACACAAATAGTAAAATCATTTCGAATTAATTTCTACTGAACATTTATCTTCCTTTTTCCATTTCTTCAAAAAAAAATCAAAATAAGGAAATCACTGTCCGACGTCTGTAGCGTGATCCACCCACTGCTTTGTACTCCATCGGTCCATAAAAAGATGACTATAGAATTGATATATACCAATCAAACTGGTTTAAATTTAACCAAATTTATAATGGGTGCTATCAATATTTGTGTCTTCAATGAGATTTACTACGAAAACATATTTCAGAATTAATCTAATAACACTTATTTGTATCATAAATGTTAGTATTTTTATATAATTTTAATTTAATTTCAAATTGTTTGAATTTCTCATAAAAATAGGAATTAGATTCTTTTTATGGAGTAGTACTGTAGTAGTAGTATCATTCTAATCATGTATACCGGATATCCTGTCTGGTCACATCAAGGGTGGTAAAAAGGGGGCCTATCTTTCTAGCTCCTCAATCAGACTCAATCAGACTGTTCGTTTGTTGGCTTCAGCCAGAATTTATTAGTATTTTTTTCTCATAATAAACCAGCGTCGGACTTATCAGCCCAGAAACTAACCAGCGAACGAACGTAAACAAGCTATACACACATACATTGCTACAATGCGATCCTGATAGCGATCACGTGAGCTAACTCAATCTACAAGCGCTACAAAACAAGAGAATCATCTGCCGCCGCACATGGAGTCTCCGTGTATATATGTGATGCTCTATAGTACACATCAGCTGGATCACTGCTCGTCCTGTAATGCCTGTTAGTATCTTTCTCTTGTTTCCAACTATATAAGAGAGAAAATAAAACAGTTTATAGTTCTGCTTTGGAAAGTGGGTGTTTTCTCTCTCTCTCTTTCTATAGGAATGTTATGTGAATTGGATTGATTCGTAACTAAGAAAAAAAAACATGTCTTTAAAGCCTCACAGCACTTTGATTTGTTTTTAATCTATTAGTTGTGAAATTGCGAAACGTAACAATTGGAATCTCAAATATCTATTTTTCTCTTTATATCCAAGAAAGAGAAAATTGGGATGACCTTGAACACATGCATGATCCATTGATCCCTGTGGATTTCGACATTTGAATACGATGGATGTTATGATGACGTGGTGCACGCGTGCAGGCACACCCACGCGCGACCAAGGAGGAGCGGCGGTCGCTGTGCCGGCTGATCGACGCGCGCAAGCTGTCGGCGGAGGCGGCCGCGCACGCCGTGCAGAACGACCGCCTGCCGGTGCGCTGCGTGGTCCAGGTGCTCTTCCTGTCGTCGGAGCACGGCGGCAAGCTCATCGCCGGCCACCACCGCCTCGCCGAGTGGAGCGGCGCGGGCGGAGGCTCCTTCCGCGACCCGCAACAGATCATCAGGAGCCCCGCCACCGCCGCTTCCCTCGACCTCCCCTACTACAGCGCTGCCGTCGCCGCGGGCGGCAGCGCGCGGTGCCCGTCCAAGCGCGAGGTCGCCGTCGCGGCGCAGCACCACGAGCTGCGGCGCCTCCGCGAGGACGTTGCGCGCCTCCAGGTAGCGTAGCACTTGTACTTCTGTGCGTGCATGCAAGTCATGATGAGCCAAAGCCACATGTACGTACGTACGGTGGCTGTCAGTGTCAGTGAGTGGGCGCGTGGACTGACGTGCGTCGACGATGCCTCCAACGCATGCAGGTGCAGTGCCACGCGCTGCAGGCGCAGGTGGACCGGCTGGGCTCGGAGGGCGGCCGGCGGCAGCGGGGGCTGTTCAGGTGGGGCGCCGCGTTCCTGTTCGGCGGCGGCGGCCCGGGCGCCGGCGCGACGTCGAGGGTGGACGACTCCGACAGCGGCGTGGACAGGACGCCGCTCAGCGCGGGGAAGCAGGGGCGGGGCACGCCGACCGTGTCAAGGTGGCGCAGGTCTCACTCCTGAAGCCAAGCCAACACCGTCGACGTACCCATCTTTTTTTAAGCAAGTGAAAGTGTGCTGTTGGTTTGCTCATGTGTTCCTTCAAATCGTCCACGATCCACGACCACGACAC
Source organism: Miscanthus floridulus (assembly GCF_019320115.1). Classification (NCBI taxonomy): domain Eukaryota; kingdom Viridiplantae; phylum Streptophyta; class Magnoliopsida; order Poales; family Poaceae; genus Miscanthus; species Miscanthus floridulus. The sequence continues at coordinate 32,884,407 of NC_089596.1, forward strand.
GAGCTGACGAGCCTGTGCATGGTGACTGCCCGTACACTGTTTGTGATTGGTTAACTATTACTGCTTGTTTCTTTGTGTTTGAGGTAAAGCGTCTTTGTCTGGATTGCCAGCATATAATCTCACTGCACTGTTCTCTCGTCTTTTCCCTTTTTAACGGTAATCTGATTATTGGTGAATTACAAAATGTAAGGCGAGATCGTACGTCCACCTCTAAGGTTATCTTTTCTTTGTTGAGTTTTCAGTGGTTGGAAAAGGAGGCTTTTACTGTGTATATTCTACTACTTCTTGATAGGATGATTGAGAGTGTAAAAAAATCAGATCCAGACATTAATCTTTAGGGGCATTAACAAATTTATCTAGAAATAAACACAGTTTATCACTAAAACCACGACCAATATTGTTAATATTAAGAGGGTGTTTGTGACTATTTCGCTCCATGTTTTTCGGCTTCACTCCACTTTTTTTAGCGTGCAACTCCACAAACTCTGCTCCCGAAAAAAATGTAGTTAAGAGAGCACCTAAATCGGTGCTTCAAAAACTCTAGATTTTTGTGGAGCTCCTCTACAATGAAGTTTGTGGAGCAGAGTTGGTGGAGCGATCCCAAGCAAGACGTAAATTGCGTGCACCTACTAGTCTCCACCCCGTCTAATCACCTTACCTGATTTCACGTAACATCTAGTAAAATCTCACCTCGGTCTTTAAAAAACCACAATGTCACCAAAATGCAGTTTTGTTCCATCGCCACCGACGATTCCTACCCAATGTACCCACAACCGGCCTAGGACCACACAAGTAACGGAGAAATGATTCATTTCAAGCTGGTTTCATTTTATTTTCGTGCATCTTGCTAAACATAGTTACAATGATCCCCCAAATTCAAGCATTTTTTAGTTATAGATGGTCCGTTGTAGTTTGATACTCCCTCTGTCTTGTAATATAAGATATCAAGCATTTAAATTTGTCCCAAATTATAAAAAGTTATTGATGTACAAACCTCCAAAAGACAATATTCACATGCATACCTACCATTAATATCGATCACCAATCAAAATATGATAATTAAAGAGGGTTGCATGCGTCATTTGTTTCACTACATAATATGCTGTAAAATTGCTTGATACCTAATATATTTGAGGAGGAAGGAGTACCAAAAGATTATGCTTTGTGTTATTTTTTATTCATTAAATGATGACCTTTTGTTGTAATTCCTCATTTAAAATGCATGATTTGGTATGTGCTGCTATTGTTCCTGACTCAAGGAGTGCTAGTTCCATTCCAGATGAGTGTTCTTTTTGTTTTCATTTTTTCCTATCTCTTACCCAATATAAGACGTGTGCTTTATCAAGAGGTCTTGTTCTTAACCCAATAAGATGTGTGCTTCATTACGAGGTGGATGCGAGTTCGATTCTTTGACGAGTACTAGTTGTGTTGTAATTTGTGCAAGTTTGGGCTTAATTGTTAAATTTAAGACTTATTTTTGTTATTGACTAGGAATGATACACTAAACTATAATACAAATTTTATGATTATTTATCAAATTGCTATATGAATTTATCAAAATATATGTAAAATTTTGGTTCCGTATATCCTTTAAGAAAATTCTAGTTCCACCGTGAATAGAGCCGTTGGAGATGGTGGGACGCTTTTGGAACGCAGGCTGCCTAAGCAAAGAAGAGTAACAATAAACAAACCCAAGCAAGAAGAGTCATTGGACATTCCTCAGTGTGGGAACCTAAAACAACACCCTTATTCAAGAATTCTTTATTTATGGATTCAGCTAGCTTAGTCAGTATTTCATCGGTTCCAAACTATAAGATGTACTATGTATTTTGATATATCATATGTCTTAATACATAGTTAAAACTACGTATCTAGAAATGATAATTGTTGTGTCTCGATATTAGGGATACCCAAAGCAAGGAAGTTAGCGCCCACGCTGACTTCCTCGGATGGCTCGAGACGTATTAAAAGCTCTCGTCCGACCCCAAGGCCCTGGGCTCCATCTCGCCCAACCTCGAGACCGCGGGCTCCGTCTCGCCCAACCCCTTGGGTGCGGGCTCCATCTCGCCCGACCCCAAGGACGCATGTTCAGTCTCATCCAAGGTCGCGGGCTCTGTCTCGTCAGACCTCGAGGTCATGGGCTCCATCTTGCCCGACCTTGAGGCCACTGGCTCCATCTCGCCCGACCCCAAGGACGCAGTTTCTGTCTCGCCCGACCCCAAGGACGCAGTTTCCATCTCGCCCAAGATCGTGGGCTCCGTCTCGCCTGACCTCGAGGACGCGGGTTCCGTCTCGTCCGACAGGGACCAATACTGCCGCCAACCACTCCAGGTCCAAGCGTATGGGCCTAGGTCAAAACTCTGACGCCAGGGAAGAGGCTGTCACACCTCGATGTAACACGTGGCCATGACGGGCCATACCTGGGGATTCACATCAAGAACAGTGTCGGGCATGCCGGTGCTGTTCTGCCTAATCCTCGTACGGACGCTGATAGGTGCGTCAGTTCACCACAACGTCCATCGGGACGGAGTTGAACGCCATGATCGGCAGATGATGCCTGCATATGGTGCCAGTGACGAACAGGGCCACGACATAGAGCCATTCCTGTTGACATCTACAGGATCGACGAGACCCGCATAAAGGACAAGAAGGACCCGACAACCCTGGAAGCCTTCTTCTCTCTCGTTCTTCTCCTTTTCCTCCTCTGTAAACCACGCTTTTCCTTCGTCTGAAAAAAGGGGAAGTAGGGTGTCCCATGAGAAGGGGGATCTGGATATAAGAACACGACACGAGCACACAGACAAGCAGCAAGCGAGCTCTGAGCATCCGTTCACCCCTTCCACCAGAGACTTGGGATCCTCTCCCTCTCTAGCCTATTTGTAACCCCTACTACAAACCTAGTGTCGGTAACACAAGCAGTAGCAAACTGGACGTAGGGATGTTTCGCCCGAACCAGTATAAACCATGTGTCCTCCGAGCACACCATCTGAGCCAGACGCGCAAATACAAATTTACTCATCGGTGGTCCGAAAACACCAACAGTTGACACGCTAGGTAGGGGCTTTTTGGGCGTCTCGACGTCCACATCAGGCCTCAGATGGCTAGTCACGGCGTCAGCTGGGTCCCAGGCGTGCACGTGCGTTTCGGAAACCTAGATTTCATCGTTACGACGAAGGGAGAGTTGGTGCAGGTTCCCGCCGATGTCCAGCCTCTCCACTCCGCCGGCCTCGACAATATTGTCGAGGCGCTTGAGGAGCTACAGCTGCACGCACTAGAGGCCTATGCCCCTAGGAGCGACTAGCTCATCAGCTTTAATCATGGGAGGCTAGAGCGCCAGCTCTGTGCCTTTCTAGGACCCCGACCGTCCTGAGAGGACCTGTGCTGCCTCACCTTCTTGTTCGCCAACGTCATAATGCAGCTTGCCAAAGAAGAGCAGCTCTCCCTAGAATATCTCATCTGAAGCACCCTGACAGCGCTCCCGTTTGGTATGCGCAATGCCACAAAGACCATTGGCCACCTTGTGGCGCAGTGGACGCCCCCATCCCCTACGAACGCTGAGTTTGTGGGGATGACTGAATACGTTGTGGAATCTTTACACGACCTTCTCATGAGAGAATCGGAGTCGCCCTCTGACTCTGACTCCAGCAGGGGGAGCCATCAACCCTTGTGAGAAAGTTTCATGGTAGGTACCCTCGAGGGATACATCAAAAGCATCCATGAGGGAGGGTGAAATGTCCTTGTGTGATTTTGGTAATTGAGTAACAACCTAGGTGGACTAATTGTGTTTATGTGAGATACACTGGTAATTAGTCCACAGGTACATGTGTGTGAGCAACATATATCATGAAGGTGAAAATGGCTTGGAGATGTTGTAAAGCTCACACATGTGAAGATGAAGGAGCTCATTGCACATAAGACATGACATTGAGTTATGTGATCAAAGGTGGAGAAGATCAAGACAAGACTTGGCTTGATGGACCGGTTGCAAGCGTGAAGGGCAAGTCGGAGGCTTTGGAGAGATGGACCACGTGGCGGTGAAGCTTGAGCAAGACTAGGCGCCGATGGACGAAGGTAATGGTGAAAAGCAAGTAAAGTCAAGATCGATGAACCAATATGATCACGTGATGATATGAAGTGGATCATATCATTGTTGATCGTGTTGGTGCATGTGTTGCATCGACATTAGAGGAGATGGAATGGAATGCGCAAGGCAAAGGTATAATCTAGGGCATTTCATTTCACCAGTCATAGGTGTGTAGAGAAGTTTATGACTAGGTTTAGGATAGATGGCCGTACTATCAAGAGGGGCAAACTTATTTGTATATCGGTCATCTAGTGCCACTCGAGTGATCTAACTTTGCATCGTCGCTAGGATCGAGTGGCATGGCAAGTTGAGTGGCTAACACCCTTGAAAATGTTTGTGAAAATATGCTAACACATGTGCACAAGGTGATACACTTGGTGGTTGGCACATTTGAGCAAGGGTGAAGAAGATAGAGTTGAAAACGAGTTAGTCGCGCTGGTTACAGAGTGACCGGACGTGTCCGGTATGGTGACCGGACACGTCTGGTATTTGGCGACGTACTCAGCGACCGGACGTGTTCGGTCGCCACACCGGACGCGTCCAGTGTGAATCAGCAAATCGGTGTTCAGTGGAACAGTTGATCAGACGCTGGTAGTGTCTGGTCCGGTGTGACCGGATGCGTCCGGTCGTCCGTGGATGCTTACTGTACTTGACCGGACGCTGAGGCTCAGCGTCCGGTCAGCTTCTAACAGTCACATCCGGTTGGCCCTGGAGGCTTACTGGACTCGACCGGACGCAGTGGCTTAGTGTCCGGTCGTTTCGGTGCTGTGCGTTCGGTCGTCTTGTCAAAGAGCCGTTGGAGACAACAGTGGGACACGTGGCTATCTGGCAGCTACCGGACACGTCCGGTATAGCGACCGGACACGTTGAAAGGTCCTAATGGCTAGAGGAGGGGTGAATAGCCTAATAAAATTTCTACAACAACACTTGACAAAATAGTTAGACAATTATGAGGCAAAGCAAGTGTTGCGCTAGCCTACTCAAAATACAAGCCACCTACCACAATTCTAGTTTAGATAGTGTCGATTCACACAAGAGCTATGACACTACCCTATGTTAGTGTGCTCTCAAAGGCTAACTAAAGAGCCACACCAACCAACCAACCAAGCTCTCACAACTAGCTACACTAAAGAGCTTGTCAACTAGTTTGCGGTAAAGTAAAGAGAGTGATCAAGAAGGTTATACCACCGTGTAGATGAAAGAACCAATCAATTACAAGGATGAATAACAATGAAGACCAAACACCTCGGAATCAATGATGAACACAATGATTTTTACTGAGGTTCACTTGCTTACCGGCAAGCTAGTCCTCGTTGTGGCGATTCACTCACTTGGAGGTTTACGCGCTAATTGGCTTCACATGCCAAACCCTCAATAGGGTGCCGCACAACCAACACAAGATGAGGATCACACAAGCCACGAGCAACCACTAGAGTACCTTTTGACTCTTCGCTGGGGAAAGGTCAAGAACCCCTCACAATCACCACGATCGGAGCCAGAGAAAATCACCACCCTCCGCTCAATGATCCTCGCTGCTCCAAGCCATCTAGGTGGCGGCAACCACCAAGAGTAACAAGCGAAATCCGCAGCAAAACACGAACACCAAGTGCCTCTAGATGCAAACACTCAAGCAATGCACTTGGATTCATTCCCAATCTCACAAAGATGATAAATCAATGACGGAGATGAGTGGGAGGGCTTTGGCTAAGCTCACAAGGTTGCTATGTCAATGAAAATGGCCAAAGGTGTGAGCTTCAACTGGCCATGGGGCTTAAATAGAAGCCCCCACAAAATAGAGCCGTTATACCCCTTCACTGGGCATAACGCGGAGTGACCGGATGCTACAATCCAACTGACCGGATGCTCCGGTCGTGAATACCGGACGCGTCCAGTCGGCATACCGGACGTGTCCGGTAGCCTCCAGACTGCCACGTGTCTAGTTCAAACCATCATAGCCATTGTTACCTAATCTACCGACGACCGGACGCTCAAACCGGATGATGAATTCACAAATGACCGGACACTGAGCCGCAGCGTCTGGTGGAGTACAGTAAGCATCCACGCTCGACCAAACGCGTTCGGTGATACCAGACCAAACGCTGCCAGTGTCCGATCGACTGTACTGCTGAACATTGTGTTTTCTGATTCACACTGAATGCGTCCGGTGTGGTGACCAGACGTGTCTGGTGTGGCGACCGGACGCGTCTGGTCGCTGAGTTCATCGCCAAATACTAGATATGTCTGGTCACCATACCGGACGCGTCCGGTCACTCTGTAACCAGCGCGATTAACTCCCTTTCAGCTCTATCTTCTTCACCCTTGCTCAAATGTGCCAACCACCAAGTGTATCACCTTGTGCACATGTGTTAGCATATTTTCACAAATATTTTCAAGGGTGTTAGCATTCCACTAGATCCTAAATGCATATGCAATGAGTTAGAGCATCTAGTGGCACTTTGATAACCGCATTCCGATACGAGTTTCACCCCTCTTAATAGTATGGCTATCAAACCTAAATGTGATCACACTCTCTAAGTGTCTTGATTACCAAAACAAAATAGCTCCTATGGTTTATACCTTTGTCTTGAGCCTTTTGTTTTTCTCTTTCTTCTTTTCAAGTCCAAGCATTTGATCATCATCATGGTATCATCATCATCATGCTATGATCTTCATTTGCTTCATCACTTGGAGTGTGCTACCTATCTCATGATCACTTGATAAACTAGGTTAGCACTTAGGGTTTCATCAATTCACCAAAACCAAACTAGAGCTTTCACACGTCCGGTGCTGCGTCCGATCGACCTGAAAAATGCCTAGTGAAGGGGTAATGGCTACTTTAGCCCATGGGGCTATAAATAGAAGTGGTGGTCGGCCTTTAGCCAATAGCTGAGCACACTAGAGCCTTGGTGGCTTATGTAGTAGTGCTTGGGAGCCCTCCATCTCACATATACTTGATAGTGATCATTCGATTGTGTGAGAGAATGATTCTAGTGCGATTGCATTGTGAGGTTGCATCGAGTGGTACTAGGTGATCGAGTTGTAAGCCGGTGGTGCTTGTTACTCTTGGAGGTTCCCACCTCCTAGACGCCTTGGTGGTAGTCTCCGTTGAAGCCCGCAAGAAGCTTGTGCAGTGCTCCAGAGAAGAGCTTTATGAGGGGCATTGTGCTCGCCCCACGAGAGCCGCGAAGAGCAACTCTAGTTGAGCATGCCATTGAGCTACCCTCACTTTCGGGGTAGGTTCTTGCGGTGCCCGACATGTGGGCTTGGCGGGTGATGCCAATTAGCCGCCGAACCACCAAGTGAGCGGTCGACACAACGGGGACGTAGCGTGTTGGCAAACACGTGAACCTTAGGAGAAAAATCATCGTGTCAACCTTATTCTTCCTGTTGGTTTGCATCCTTGGTACACAAGCTTGTAATTACTTTCATATACATTGTGCTTGTGTAGTTGCTCTTGTAATTAGTAAGCTTGTGTAGCTCACTAGTTACCTTTTTGCTTGTGTAGCATAGAAGTAGCTCCCTTGCGTGGCTAATTTGGTTTGTGTAACCTTGTTAGTCACGTTACTTAGTTTGTGTAGCTAAGTATTTGCGCTCTCTAATTTGGCATTGATTGCCTTATTATTGAGCATTGCTAGTAAGCTTAGGTGGCTTTGTGCTTTTGCTTACTAGCTTGTGTAGGAGCTCCCTTGTAGCTTGAAGTACCAGCGGCATAGGTTTGTGTGACCTTGCTTCTAGAATTGATTAGGTGAGCTCTAGCTAGCCCGGCACCTTTGTTGCTTAATTAGTATCTTTGGAAGGTGCTAGAGAACATAGATAGAGGGGTGTAATCTTGGCTAGACCGATCGTCTTAATTCCACACTTGTTTTGGTTAGCCGACGCGATTAATTTTTAGAAAAGACTATTCACCCTCCCTCTAGTCCGCTATCTCGACCTTACAAGTGGTATCAGAGCCTGTTCTCTCATTTGTGGTCTTCACCGACCCAAGAGGATGGCAAACTTTGGGCTAGAAGTTATTTGTGACACACACATTTTTTATGGCACACACTATGCACGGTGGAAACGTTATATGCTTGATCATTTCTATGAATTGGGTCCCAAGGCATGGTGGATCATTGTTGTTGGTTTTTCTCATGATGCCTTGGATAAGGATAACCTCACCCAAGCGCAAGAGGGTTGCTTATAACTTGATCATCGTGCTCTTTATTATCTAACGTGTGCTATACATGATGATATTTTTAGACATGTATGGGACTTGGAGAGTGCTCATGATATGTGGCTAGCACTCCAAGCCTTTTACGGTGACTCCTCCACATGGGATGATGGTAATTCAAGAAGAAGGATGAACCAAAGAAGGAGGTGTATGAGTGTGTTGAGCATAACCATAATTTGGTGATTGTGGAAGATTGCTCCACCTCATGGTCAAGTGATGATGATGATGATCGATCTACTACAAGTTCACTTGACAAGGTTGATGATGATGCCACAAGTGTTGCAAGTGATGATGCTACCCCATGCACACTTGATGGTGATGATGGTTCATGCTCAAGCCATGATGAAGATGCTACTACAAGCACTCCAACCACACCGCATTGTCTCATGTCACAAGGTGACACCAAGGTATCAAATGATAATATGGTTGATCATATTGATTCATATGATGAGCTTGTTAGTAGACTTGCTAGCATGATCATGTCTTTAGAAAATGAGAAAGCTAAAACATTAAAATTAGAAAATGAAAACTCATTTCTAAAGAACTCTTGTGAAGAACATAAAGACTTACTTGATGATTATAAATCTTCACATGATGAGCTTAAATTGAATCATGAGACACTACTTGCATCTCATGATGAATTATTAAAACAACATGCTTCTCTCATTAAAATGTTTACCAAGAAACTTAAAAATAATGAGAGCTCATCATATGGATCAAATGATAAATCACAAATTGTTGCTAACCCTTGTGATGTAGGCAAGAAGCATGTATCCACCTTTTGTGATGATTTATTAGATATGCCATGCTCTTCACATATAGATGCTTATTCTACTTCTATGTCTTGTGAGACTAACCTTTTGAAGGAGAACAATGATCTCAATGAACAAGTAAAGAAATTGAGCAACAAGTTAGAGAGGTGCTACAACTCAAAAGTCACCTTTGAGCACATGTTGAAAACTCAAAGAAACTATGGTGACAAGTGTGGTCTCAGCTTCAAGAAGAAGATGACAAAGGGCGAAAGAAAGAGAGAGAGAGAGAGAGAGATGAAGAAGCTACAACAAAGAAAGCTTTCTCATTCCATGTGCTACCGGTGTCATGAAGCAGGACACCTTGCAAATGGTTGCCCCAACATTGAGAAGCTCAAGAATATAAAAGAAGAAGAGAGGCTAAAGCATGTCAAGTGCTTCAAGTGCCGCACTTGGGGTCATCTTACCTCAATGTGCCCAACCAAGCAATTGGTGAAGCAACAAGTGAAGCCTCAACCAAAGCCACAAGTTAAGCAAGAGAAGACACTCCAAGTTCAAATCAAGATCAACCATGAAGATGGTAGTGATTTGATGATAAAGAAGAAGAAAACAAGAAGGGGTGGAAAGGCAAGGCATCTAATGCAAACTCAAGATGCCAAGATGATGAGCAAGAATGAAGATGAGAAGAAAGATTTTGCTCACATCAAGTGCTTCAAGTGTGGAGGTATGGGACACTTTGCCTCTAAGTGTCCTACCAAGCTTGAGAAGAAGGCTCAAGCAATCCATGAGAGACAAGGCAATGAGAAGCACCACATGAGCAAGGAAGAGAAGGCTCAATTAAAGAGAAAGTGCTACTCATGCCGGGAAAGAGGACACATGGCACATTCATGTCCCCTAGGTAATATTTCTAAGCCTATTTCAATTGTTGATAATAATGTTCTTAGAAAGGATGGTAATGGTACCTCATTGGTTGCAATTGCAAAACATCCCTCTATTCATACAAAGGCTATGCCTAAGTATGTTGCTCCTAACTTGAGAGGACCCAAAGTTGTTTGGGTACCATCAAAAAGTGGATGATTGTTTGTAGGTATCATCGGCATTGGAGACTTGATTCAATTGATCTCACATTGTTCATCATATGTTAAATCAAGTTATGAAGCTTAGTGCACATCCAAACCCAATGCCAAGTGAAAATTAAGTGAAGTCTAAGTGCTATCAACATACAAGTGCTATAATTTAAGTTGTTGGAAATTCATTGGATATATTTGATGACTTGCAAATAATTGAGTTGAAGCTTGCTAGTTGGATGATCATAAGCTAACCAAGGTATATCTCTTGTTGATTATTTTATTTGGGTGCATATGAGTTGATTGAATTGGATAAATATGCAATGTTGCTTGCTATGAGATGATTGAATGGATAATTGATTAGTAGTCAAGGTTGAATTGATTTGTATTGGATTAATTCATGAGATGACTTTTAGTAAGTGATTTGAATGGATATATGTCTTATGGAAGTATTCAAACAAGTTAGTTTCAAGTTTGATTCATACATGATAAAGTATAGCTCAATTGTTGAAATCTATCCTATAATTGAGAATCTGAGCTAGCTGTGATCTTATCCATGTTTGAGTACTCAAAACTTATTGGATTGGCATAAAAATTGGTGTACATGCTCTAGACTTATGGTATAAGATTCTGTACAATTTTCATGAGAATTGGATAAGAAATGCTTCGGTTTTGGAGTAGATCTTGTCAGCTATATTGCAGCTGTTTTCAGCATGTAGCAGTGGTGGAAGAATTAAAATCTGGTAGCAATCTAGAAGTCATATGAAGCTCAAATTTTTACAGCTGCTAGATAACTTAGTATTGCACACCTCCACCAAATTTAGTGGTATTTGGATTTGTACTTTGGGAGATATGCTTAATTCTTTGAAGGGTACAGAATCTGTCAGAAAAGTGACAAATGTTGGATTGATCAAGAGTCACTTTGATTGAAAGGTCCTCAAGTTGGAAACATGTTTACAAGTGTTTGAGGTATCTAAGTTTGGTTTTGAGATGAACTAAAAGCATGACAAGCAAATAATACAAGGTCATTTGATTGTGGAGTGTACTTTGCATATATTTAGTACTCAAATTGGAAGATCAAGATCAAACTCAAGTTGAAGTTGAAGTTTAAGTTCTAGTGACTATTGGAAATCATTTGGTAGAAAGAAAAGAACTTAAACAAGAAGAAAGAAAAGGACTTAAAGAAGGAATCAAGTTTACTCATCAAGTTAAGTCCATCACTTGGATCAATCAATCAAGTCATTTCAAGTGAGTATCAAGAATGATTCTTGGAGAAAGGTCACTTCTCCCTAGTGTAGGGGCTTGCCGCCTATGTGTAGGTAAACCAAGTGTGGTACTTGGAAGGCTAACATGGAAGTGGTGATCCGAGGAACATTTGAGATGCTTAGTTGAAGAAATCAAAAGGGTTGATCAAGAAAAGCAAGCAACACCCAAAAGAGAGCTAGTCATGATATTTCAAGTGGTATTGTCAAATTAATGCTCTCATGCAAGCAAAGATCAAAATATAAAGCAAGCCAACCACAACAAGAAAATGCACTTGATCATAAGTGGTATTCATTTCATATGGGTAAAGAATGGAATTCAAAATGGTGTATCTATTGGTCTTCACCAAGCTTATAATTGGACTTCACATTGCTATTGGAGTAATGAATTAGAATCTATGTGACTATCCTCTACTCCAACATAGCAAAGGTATCATTGTAATGTGCATGATCATTTCATCCCTTACTAGTATGCGGTTAGTGCATATAGTACATGCTTCATAGGATCATGCATAACAAATGAAATGTTTAAATTCATAGCCTACCACTATTGTTTAAATGATTACTTGATCTAGTGGTTAGTATATGAATTTATTCATAAGCTAGTGATCCCAAGTACTTAATCTAATTTGGATTGCTAACAAGTGATAAGTACAACATTGGCAAGATAATCCTTGCAAGAGGTGTGAAGAAGCTTGTCATTGGTTCAAACCGGACTAGGAAGCTTAGGCAAATCAATTTAGTTCAAGTCAACCATAGAAGCTCATGATAGTGATAAGAGTACAAGCTCAAGACAACAATGCAAATGGATATCTAGTTTGTTTGTTTCAAATGGTATCTAGACTCAAGTATTTTATCAAGAATCTACAAATGATGTCTAGATCAATTCACAAGTGATATCCTATAAGTGGTACATGTAAAGATAGCAAATGTTCAAGAAATGGTTTTTATTGATAAATCCAACAAGTGGTTCCATACTAAAAGATTCTTTCAAATGGCATTCACTTCATACAAGTGGTATCGAATCTACACATGGTATCAATCATGCAAGATGATGGTTCCACAAGTGATCCTCAACTTTAAGTGATCATCAAATGAAGAATGCATCCCTCACCTATAAGAGCTCAAGTGTATCAAATGGATGACCCATGCTATCACATAGGAGGAGGTGTCCCACAAATTGATCACAAGATCAAAAATCTTATGTGTGGTATCTCAAGAAGCCCTACACAAGATACAAGTGGTACAAGCTACAAGTGCTATTTACAAATGGTGTCATTCCAACAATCAAGTGATGTCCATAAAAAATGCAAGATTCAAGCATATACCTTTGCATCAATGAGAAGCTCACTTTTTATGGAAATTGATGACAAAGGGGGAGAGATTGTACAAAGATATGAAAGCCTTAGATTGTATAAAGATATGAAAGCCTTGAGATTGAGATTGTACAAGGGGGAGAGATAAGATATAAAAGCTCAAAGAAGTAGAGGTTGGACATGGACATGGACATGGACAAAGAGGGAATAACATTGAAGAGACATTGAAGAAAAGAGATGGATCAAAATTCTTGGACAAGAGAAGCACACAAGTAGGGGAGCAAGCTCATAAACTTTGATTGATTGCATTTGATATGTGCATATTCATGTGCTTGCTTGCATTGCATAAGCTTTCAAAATTCAATATGCATGCTTGTGTGGTGTATGCTAGTTGTAGAACTTGAATGATGATAACTAGCATGCATAGGATGATAGCTAGACACTTGGTATGCTTTTCAAGTAATGCTAGTATCTTGCTTTTAATGTTGATCTCACAAGGTATCTAGTGCTTTTATTGCCAAATGATATCTAGCTAACCATGGTGCTAAGGATGAACTTTAAGGTGCAACTCCGATTGGTATCACACTTCAAAGGTTTACTCTATACACCTTAGCATCATCTGGTAGTAATTACTCTCCCACAATTTTAATCTATGCATATGTGCGAGCTTCAAATCAAATATTCTAGCACATATGTAGGGGGAGCTAATACTACTATCTCGGGTTTGTGGTACTTGTCCAAAATCATTTTCACATGGTAAAATTGCTTGGGCAAGCAACATGAATCCAAAAGAGCTTAATTTCCATATCTTTGTAGAGTTGTCATCAAATACCAAAAAGGGGGAGATTTAAAGGTCCTTGTGTGGTTTTGGTAATTGAGTGACAACCTAGGTGGACTAATTGTGTTTATGTGAGATACATAGATAATTAGTCTATAGGTATATGTGTGTGAGCAATATATGTCATGAAGGTGAAAATGGCTTGGAGATGTTGCAAAGCTCACACATGTGAAGATGAAGGAGCTCATTGCACATGAGACATGACATTGAGTCATGTGATCAAAGGTGGAGAAGATCAAGACAAGACTTGGCTTGATGGACCGGTTGCAAGCGTGAAGGACAAGTCGGAGGCTTTGGAGCGATAGACCACGTGGCGGTGAAGCTTGAGCAAGACTAGGCGCCGATGGACGAAGGCAACGGTGAAAAGCAAGTAAAGTCAAGATCGATGAACCAATATGATCACGTGATGATATGAAGTGGATCATATCATTGTTGATCGTGTTGGTGCATGTGTTGCATCGACATTAGAGAAGATGGAATGGAATGCGCAAGGCAAAGGTATAATCTAGGGCATTTCATTTCATCAGTCATAGGTGTGTAGAGAAGTTTATGACTAGGTTTAGGATAGATGGCCGTACTATCAAGAGGGGCAAACTTGTTTGCATATCAGTCATCTAGTGCCACTTGAGTGATCTAACTTTGCATCGTTGCTAGTATCGAGTGGCGTGGCAAGTTGAGTGGCTAACACCCTTGAAAATGTTTGTGAAAATATGGTAACACATGTGCACAAGGTGATACACTTGGTGGTTGACACATTTGAGCAAGGGTGAAGAAGATAGAGTTGAAAACGAGTTTGTCACGCTGGTTACAGAGTGATCGGATGTGTCCGGTATGGTGACCGGACACGTCCGGTATTTGGCGATGTACTCAGCGACCGGACGCGTCCGGTGTGAATCAGCAAATCGGTGTTCAGTGGAACAGTTGATCGGATGTTGGCAACGTCCGGTCTGGTGTGACCGGACGCGTCCGGTCGTCTATGGGTGCTTACTGTACTTGACCAGACACTGAGGCTCAGCGTCCGGTCAGCTTCTAACAGTCAAGTCTGGTCGGCCCTAGAGGCTTACTGGACTCGACCAGACACAGCGGCTGAGCGTCCGGTCGTTTCGATGCTGTGCGTCTGGTCGTCTTGTCAGAGAGCCATTGGAGGCAACAGTGGGACACGTGGCTGTCTAGCAGCTACCAGACACGTCCGGTATTCACAATCAGTGCGTCCGGTGAAGCGTTCGGTCGACCCAAAAAACGCCCAGTGAAGGGGTAATGGCTACTTTAGCCCATGGGGCTATAAATAGAAGTGGTGGTCGGCCTTTTGCCTGATAGCTGAGCACACTAGAGCCTTGGTGGCTTGTGTAGTAGTTCTTGGGAGCCCTCCATCTCACATATACTTGATAGTGATCATTCGATTGTGTGAGAGAGTTATTCTAGTGTGATTGCGTCGTGAGGTTGCATCGAGTAGCACTAGATGATCGAGCTACAAGCCAGTGGTGCTTGTTACTCTTGGAGGTTGCCACCTCCTAGATGGCTTGGTGGTGGTCTCTGTTGAAGCCCGCAAGAAGCTTGTGCGGTGCTCCAGAGAAGAGCTTTGTGAGGGGCATTGTGCTCGCCCCACAGGAGCTGCGAAGAGCAACTCTAGTTGAGCGTGTCATTGAGCTACCCTCACTTTTAGGATAGGTTCTTGTGGTGCCCGACGTGCGGGCTTGGCGGGTGATGCCAATCAACCGCCGAACCACCAAGTGAGCGGTCGACACAATGGGGACGTAGCGTGTTGGCAAACACATGAACCTCGGGAGAAAAATCATCGTGTCAACCTTATTCTTCCTATTGGTTTGCATTCTTGTTACACAAGCTTGTAATTACTTTCATATACATTGTGCTTGTGTAGTTGCTCTTGTAATTAGTTCGCTTGTGTAGCTCACTAGTTACCTTCTTGCTTGTGTAGCATAGAAGTAGCTCCCTTGCGTGGCTAATTTGGTTTGTGTAACCTTGTTAGTCACATTACTTAGTTTGTTTAGCTAAGTATTTGCGCTCTCTAATTTGGCATTGGTTGCCTTGTTATTGAGCATTGCTAGTAAGCTTAGGTGGCTTTGTGCTTTTGCTTACTAGCTTGTGTAGGAGCTCCCTTGTAGCTTGAAGTAATAGCGGCATAGGTTTATGTGACCTTGCTTCTAGAATTGGTTAGGTGAGTTCTAGCTAGCCCGGCACCTTTGTTGCTTAATTAGTATCTTTGGAAGGTGCTAGAGAACATAGATAGAGGGGTGTAGTCTTGGCTAGACCGATCGTCTTAATTCCACACTTGTTTTGGTTAGCCGACACGATTAATTTTTAGAAAAGACTATTCACCCCCCCCTCTAGTCCGCCATCTCGACCTTACAGAGGGGCTACCCCAATAGATGATCTCGACGACAAGGTCGAGGGGGATGCAGGGGCCCCACCTCGCCTGCGGGTAGAGTAGCTGAGGGTGTGGCACCAAGAGCTCAAAGAAGCACGACTCTAGCCCGAGCAGGAATGCGAGGAGCTCAAGCGAGAGATCGAGTGCCACAAAGACAGTGGGTGCGCGCACGCTGTGGCCCGCGACATGAACCAAAGGATCATCGAGGATGATGAAGCCCTCCCACACTTCACCCAAACAAGCTAGAACATCGTTGCCATGGCGGCCTTGCTCCAGGGGCTTCTAGAGCCTACGACACCCGAGGATCGTTAGGCCTATCGTGAGATTCGTATGCTACTCGAGCGTGCGGCGGCGCAGCAGGCTGAGAGTTCGTTGTCCCAATGACACGAGCTCGATGCCAGCCAGCGCGCGCCCTCAGAGTGACCCAACAGGGACATGTCGGTCCACCAGGCGAAGCAAGGTGGTCGGCCACGCACCGTGGCCTCGGTACATGAGCGTCTCAACCTCCACCGTGACACGTGTAAGACCCTGGATGCCTAGAGGCATTCCCACAGCGATGAGAATGAGGAGGCTAACCATGGCTACCACCCTTGTTGTGGTGGATGCTACGATAGCGGCGAGGATCAAAGCCCGAGCCCCGACTTGCTAGGACCTTAGGCCTTTGGCCGACACATCCTCAACGTTGCCTTCCTACCGCGGTATCTATCGCCGACCAACCTCCCAAAATACTCTAGGGAAACAAACCTTGGACCGTGGCTTGAGGATTATTGGCTTGCTTGCCAAGCCGGTGGAGCGGATAGTGATAATTTCATTATCCGCAACCTTCCATTGTTCCTGGTCGATTCGGTGCGAACGTGGTTGGAACACCTTCTGCCCAACCGAATCCAAAGTTGGGCGGACCTAAAAGAGAACTTCGTGGGAAACTTCTAGGGCACATACACATGTCCTAGGAACCCATATGATCTCAAAAACTATTGACAAAAGTTCAGGGAAACTCTTCATGTGTGCATCCGGTGCTTCTCCCAACAGTGCAACAAGCTGCCCGACGTCGCCGACATCGATGTCATAGGAACTTTCCTGTCCGAGACCACCTATGAGTCCCTAGTTCACAAGCTAGGCCGTAAGGGCCCGTGAATCACCAAGGAGCTCCTCAACATTGCCACCAGCCACACCTCGGGCGAGGAGGCGGTCAGGGTGATTTTTGACCACCTCAAGGGCAAGGCAAAGTGGGACGAGGACGTTGGTGAAGGCGCCTCCAACCGCCCCAACAAGAAGAAGAGTATGAGGCACTCATCAACGGCCTGTGCATCACCATCGAGTTGGGTATCCGATGGCTTGACGTTTGAGGCGACTCCCAGCTGGTCATCGACCAAGTCATAAAGGAATCAAGCTGCCACAATGCCAAGGTGGCTGCATATTGCCGAGAAGTCCACCAGTTGAAGAACAAATTCAACGGTCTTGAAAGGTCCTAATGGCTAGAGAGGGGGTGAATAGACTATTAAAAATTTCTACAACAAACACTAAGATAAATGATTAGTCAATAAGATGGCGAAGCGAATTTTGTGCTAGCACTATACTTGGGGTTGCAAGCCACCTATCCAATTCTATTTTCTATGATCTCTAGTATATCACAACAAAGCTATGTCACTAATATACACCTAGGTGATCAACCTAGTGAGAGTAATACAATTAAATGATACACTATGTAGTCTTAACTACCACTAGCTCTATATAAGTGAATGTATAATAAAATACAAGAGAGTGGTAGAGAGGTATACCATTGTGGCAAGTGATCAATGAGTGAATACCAAGGAGACAATCAAGACACAATGATTTTTCCTCCAAAGTTCACTTGCTTGTCGGCAAGCTAGTCCCTGTTGTGGTGACTCACTCACTTGGAGGTTCATACGCTAATTGGCATCACACGCCAAACCCTTAATAGGGTGCCACACAACCAACACAAGATGAGGATCACATAAGCCACAAGCAATTTGCTAGAGTACTTTTTGGCTCTCCGTCGGGGAAAGGTCAAGAACCCCTCACAATCACCACGATTGGAGTCGGAGACAATCACCAACTTCTACTCGATGATCCTCGCTGCTCCAAGCCATCTAGGTGGCAGCAACCACCAAGACTAACAAGCCAAACCCGTAGCAAAACACGAATACCAAGTGCCTCTAGATGCAAACACTCAAGCAATGCACTTGGATTCTCTCCCAATCTCACAAAGATGATGTTACAAAGATGGAGATGAGTGGGAGGGCTTTGGCTAAGCTCACAAGGTTGCTATGTCAATGCAAATGGCTAAGAGAGTCAGCTAGAGCCGGCCAAACGATATTTATAGACACCCCAAGCAATAAAGTCGTTGGCTCAATTATTGGGCTGACTGCGGGACGACCGAACGCGTAGGTCATGTGCATCGGACGCGTCCGGTCGCAACCTGACCACCACATGTCCCTTTCAAATTGTTTAGCCATTGGCACCCAATGGCTATCTCTGCGCACAGTAATACTACGTGATCGGATGCGCTGTTAGAAAATGATCGGACCCGGGAGACACAGTGTCAGGTCGAGTCTAGAGAGCTCCCAGGGATGACCGAACACATCCGATCACACTGGACCGGACGCTCCCAGCGTCCGATGAATTATTGCACTAAAAACCTGAGACTTGCCGATTCACACCGGACGCATCCGGTGTGACGACCGGACATGTCCGGTCGCTCTCTGCAATCCTGCATCTAGCTATATCACTTTGATCTAACGCTGAACAATAACTCATCAGCGTCCGGTCACTCCACTGAGCCAGAGGCTGGTCACTTTCACTTAGTCGCTCACCTCGGGTCCAAATATTGGACCCGTCAGGTCCTGATTCTAGATGTGTCCGGTCACTTCTGTCTGACTACCCCCAAGACTGTATAAAATATCGGACGCGTCTGGTCCCAATTTCGGACATGTGCGGTCACTCTATGACCAGCGCGACTAACTCCTTTTCAACACTATCTTCTTTACCCTTGCTCAAATGTGCCAACCACCAAGTGTATCACGTTGTGCACATGTGTTAGCATATTTTCACAAATGTTTTTAAGAGTGTTAGCACTCCACTAGATCCTAAATACATATGCAATGAGTTAGAGCATCTAGTGGTACTTTGATAACCGTATTTTGATACGAGTTTCATCACTCTTAATAGTACGGCTATCGATCCTAAATGGGATCACACTCACTAAGTGTCTCGATCACCAAAATGAAAAATCTCCTATCAAGTTTCACCTTTGCCTTGAGCTTTTTGTTTTTCTCTTTCTTCTTTTCCAAGTCCAAGCATTTGATCATCACCATGCCATCACCATCATTATGATTTTCACCATTGCTTCATCACTTGGAGTAGTGCTACCTATCTCATAATCACTTTGATAAACTAGGTTAGCACTTAGGGTTTCATCAATTCACCAAAACCAAACTAGAGCTTTCAATGACGATCACAAAGACGAGCTGACCCTTGACCGAACCCTTGCTACGCACGGGGGCTCGAGGGAAGTTGGACTCGCAAGGAGACTGAACGCGAGGTCGTAGTACGACGATGGACCGACGGAAGTTGGACTCGCCTATTTGTAACCCCTACTGCAAACCAAGTGCCGGCAACATGAGCAACAACGAACTAGACTTAGGGACGTTCCGCCCAAACCAGTATAAACCCTTATGTCCTCCGAGCACACCATTCGAGCCAGACGCGTAAATACAAATTTACTTGTTGGTGGTTCGAAAACACCGACAGTAATGCTTGAGTCAGAGCGTTCGTCCACTGGCTTCCTAGGCCTACGGACCAGTCTAGCTTGCTTCCCCTCATGGTCCATCTAAAATATAATTAACACAGTTTTCTTTTTCCTCACCCACTCGTCGTTGCGCCGTGATGCCCGCACCATCCACGAAGCCCCACTCCTCTCCACGCCGCTGCCTGGCGCTGGTTGCACTCTCTGCCTCCTCCGCGTCCTCCTCCATCCTCTATCTCCACCGCATCCAGGTGTCGGCGTCTGCCTTCCTCCCTCTCCACCGCGCTCACCGAGCGCTATGCAGGCGCCGACCACCACGTGTTGCCAGGCGGCCAGGAGCAGGGCCGTCGTTGCCTGGGCCCAGGCCAGGCGCAAGCATAAGCGTAGCTGGTGAAAGGTCCTAATATGGCTAGAGGGGGAGTAAATAGCCTATTTAAAAATCTACAAAACAACTAGAGCAATTTGATTAGTATGACAAATAGCGTAATGCAAACTTGCTCTAGCTCTACAAGGGTTGCAAGCCACCTATCAAACAATTCTAGTTGCAATGATTACTTAGGCACACAACTTCCAATATAATTACTCACTAAGAGCTCTCAATCTTGCTACTCTAAAGAGCTCAACTAGATGAATGTAAATAATAAAGCAAGCTCTCAATTCTAATTACACTAAAGAGATTGTATCAACTAGTTTGCAAGAATGTAAATAAGTGAGTAGGGTGATTATACCGACGTGTAGGGGATGAACGAATCACAAGAAGAATATATAGCCAATCACCGGGAGAATACCAAAGACAAGAGACAATCAATTTTCTCCCGAGGTTCACGTGCTTGCCAACACACTATGTCCCCGTTGTGTCGACCAACACTTGGTGGTTCGGCGGCTAAGAGGTGTTTCACAAACCTCATCCACACGATAGGACACCACAAGAACCAACCCACAAGTGAGGTAACTCAATGACACGAGCAATTTACTAGAGTTACCTTTCGGCGCTCCGCTAGGGAAGGTACAACTCCCCTCACAATCACCGGAGATGGCCACGAACAATCACCAACTCGTGCCAATCCTCCACCGCTGCTCCAACCGTCTAGGTGGTGGCAACCACCAAGAGTAACAAGCGAAATCCACAGCGCAACACGAATACCAAGTGCCTCTAGATGCAATCACTCAAGCAATGCACTTGGATTCTCTCCCAATCTCACAAAGATGATGAATCAATGATGGAGATGAGTGGGAGGACTTTGGCTAAGCTCACAAGGTTGCTATGTCAATGAAAATATGCAAGAGAGCCCCCTTTAGCCGGCCATGGGGCTATAAATAGAGCCCCAATCAAATAGAGCCATTATACCCCTTCACTGGGCAAAATGCGCTCTGACCGGACGCTCTGGTCATACTGACCAGACCCTAGACTCAGCGTCTGGTCCACTGATTCATGCCATGTGTCACTAGCTTCAAACGTTGTTCGTCAGATTTCAACGGCTACGAAGCTGACCGAACGCTCCGGCAAAACTGACCGGACGCTGAAGCCCTAGCGTCTGGTCGTTTCCAGTAAGCTCCCTGAGGCATATTTTTCGACCGGACGCATCCGGTCCACCTTGACCGGACACAGACTAGCGTCCGGTGCAATACCCTAGGTACTGTGTAGACCCATCAGTTTGATCGGACGCAGCCTATCAGCGTCCGGTCACTGAGTGACCCAGCGTCCGGTCAATAGACCAACGCACGCACCCTCTGCTGCCACTGACCGGATGCACTGGTCTAGCCGAGGCCAGCGTTCGGTCACTTGCAGTGACCTCCAACTTTTCTGTCTAGGGCACCGGTGGCACCGTCGGACTGTCCGCACTCTACGGGCGGACACTCCATCGGTGGAGTTTCTTACCCTTGCACCTAAACTTCACCACCCTTGATCAAATGTGCCAACCACCAAGTGTATCACCTTGTGTGCATGTGTTAGCGTATTTTCACAAACATTGTCAAGGGTGTTAGCACTCCACTAGATCCTAAATGCATATGCAATGAGTTAGAGCATCTAGTGGCACTTTGATAACCGCATTCCGATACGAGTTTCACTCCTCTTAATAGTACGGCTATCTATCCTAAATGTGATCACACTCACTAAGTGTCTTGATCACTAAAACAAAAATGGCTCCTATATTTTATACCTTTGCCTTGAGCCTTTTGTTTTTCTCTTTCTTCTTTTCCAAGTTTAAGCATTTGACCATCACCATGCCATCACCATTGTCATGATCTTCTCCATTGCTTCATCACTTGGAGTAGTGCTACCTATCTCATAATCATCTTGATAAACTAGGTTAGCACTTAGGGTTTCATCAATTAACCAAAACCAAACTAGAGCTTTCAATCTCCCCCTTTTTGGTAATTGATGACAACCCTTATACAAAGATATGAATTAAAGTTCATTTGAATCCATGTTGCTTGCCCAAGCATATTTACCATGTGTAAAGGATATGGGCAAGTTTCATGAACTCCTTATGATAGCAATTGCTCCCCCTACATATGTGCTAAGAGTTTGGATTGAAGCTTTGCACATATGATTAGATAGGAAATATAGGAGTCAATTTCTACTAAATGATGCTAAGGTATAAGAGATGGACCTTTGAAGCGTAATACCAATCGGAGTGCACCAATATACCATCCTTAGCACCATTAGTAACTAGACATATATAAGAACTAGAATACCCCATGAGATCAACATTACATGCAAGGGTCTAGTTTCCATAGAATGAACATAAGTCTAGTTACTTAGCCTATGCATGCTAGTTTTTTATTTCAACCTTCAAACCTACAACTAGCATACACCACACAAGTATGGATATTTGAAATTAAAAACTTATGCCATGCAAGCAAACATATGTAATGCTCATTCAAATGCACCATACAAGTTTATGAGCTTGCTCCCCCTATTTGTATGCTCAAAATTTGAATTGATCCCCTTCTTTTGTCATATATTATCTCTCCCCCTTTGTTTCACTATCTTTGTATACTATTTCTCCCCCTTTGTCATCAATGACCACAAAGGCTTAAAGTATAGATAGGGTAGGATTAATAATGTCAACAATTTGCACAAAAGGTGGCCTCAAATTATAGATATGTTGGGGTGAGACCATGTGAAATGTGGATCATTTTCCCAATTTGGTTCAATCTAGATTACTTGCGAAAGATATTTAACTCGGTTTGATCCAAAGACAAGCTTCTTCACACCTCCAAATAAGGGTTATCTTGTACCATGTTGAGTTAAACACTTATAGCTCATTTTCTAAATCAAACACTAGGTTTACAAGCCCACAAACATATCATATGCTACCACTAGATCATTTTAAACATACAAGCAATAGTGGTACCATACAAGCATCAAATTCATTTGATTTTCATAAATGAGCCTATTCAAATGTGAAATATGTCTAGATGCACTAATCATGTCCTTAGCAAGGATGTATGTCATGCCAATCAACTTTTACCTTGGATTGCTCGAAGGAGAGGCATGTCATATAATGGGGGTGCATCAACACATATTGGAGAAGTCAAGTATGTTCAATTCATTCCTTAGCTTACAAAACCTCTTCTCATCAAGTGGCTTGGTGAATATGTTGGCAAGTTGATCTTCGGTGCCTACACTCTCTATGCAAATGTCCCCCTTTTGTTGATGATCTCTTATGAAATGATGACGGACATCTATATGCTTTGTTCTTGAGTGTTGAATCGGGTTGTTGGTGAGCTTTACGACACTTTCATTGTCACATAGCAATGGCACTTGCTTGAACTTGATTCCAAAATCACTCAAGGTAGCCTTCATCTAAAGTAATTGAGCACAACAACTACCGGCCGAAATGTACTCCGCTTCGGCGGTTAAAAGTTCTACACTATTTTGCTTCTTTGATGACCAAGATACAAGTGATCTTCCCAATAGTTGACATGTGCCCGATGTGCTCTTTCTCTCAACTTTGCATCCCGCATAATTGGAATCCAAATATCCAATCAACTCAAATCTTGCTCCTTTGGGATACCATAATCCAACATGTTGTGTATGCTTCAAGTATCTCAATATTCTCTTAGTTGCCTTCAAATGACTTTCTCTTGGTGAGGCTTGAAATCTAGCACACATACATACACTAAACATCACATCTGACCTTGATACGGTCACATAGAGTAGGCTTTCAATTATAGACCGATACATTTTTTGATCCACCATGTTGCCACTAGCATCACTATCTAAGCTTCCACTTGTCCCCATTGGTGTATAAATAGCTTTACTCTCATCCATTTCAAACTTCTTGAGCATGTCCTTGATATACTTGTCTTGACTCACAAATGTGCCATTCTTCATTTGCTTGATTTGAAGACCAAGGAAGTAACTAAGTTCTCCAATCATAGGCATCTCAAACTTACTTGCCATCATCTTGCCAAACTCCTCACAAAATTCTTGATTTGTTAATCCAAAGATGATATCATCAACATAGATTTGCATTACAAACAAGTCATTCCCAAGCTTCTTAGTGAAGAGAGTGGTGTCAATCTTTTCTATCTTGAATCCCTTAGAGAGTAGGAAATCCCTCAATCTCTCATACCATGCTCTAGGTGCTTGTTTCAATCCATACAAAGCTTTTCTCAACTTGTAGACATAGTTGGGTTTCTTCTCATCTTCAAAATCAGGAGGTTGCTCAACATACACAAGCTCATTGATGTACCCATTTAGAAATGCACTTTTCACTTCCATTTGGTACAACTTGATGTTGTGGGCACAAGCATAAGCTAGCAAGATCCTAATTGCTTCTAATCTTGCAATCGAGGCATATGTTTCTCCAAAGTCAAGACCTTCAACTTGAGTGTAACCTTGAGCCACTAATCTTGCTTTGTTTCTTATTACTATCCCATCTTGATCTTGCTTGTTCCGAAGGACCCACTTAGTTCTAATCATATTATGATCCTTAGGCCTCTCAACTAAATCCCATACTTAGTTTCTTGTGAAGTTGTTTAGCTCTTCATGCATAGCATTGACCCAATCAATATTATTCAAAGCTTCATCTATCTTCTTAGGCTTAATGGATGACACAAATGAGAAGTGCTCACAAAATAAAGCCAATCTTGATCTTGTTTGCACACCTCTTGAAATATCACCAATGATAGTGTCTAATGGATGATCTCTTGCAACATTGGTTGGTTGAAGCACTTGCACTTGATTGCTAGCATTTGATTGATCACTAGGTTGAGATGATAAACTAGCCATTTGTTGATCTTGCATATTGCCATCACTAGTGCTTGCTTGGATTTGATCATGAGAAATACTAGCTTGCACATTTGAGTTAGAGAGCACTTGATTCTTGTTATCCTCAATATCAATCACCTCTCTAGGCCTTAACTCATCAATGTCTATGTTCTTCATTGCATTAACCAATTGAGTGCCTCTTATATCATCTAGATTCTCATCTTCCTCTTGGGAACCATTTGTTTCATCAAACTCCACATCATGAACTTCCTCAAGAGTACCACTAGCCAAATTCTAAACTCTATAAGCCTTGCTAGTAGTGGAGTAACCAAGCAAGAAACCTTCATCACATTTCTTTTCAAACTTGCTCAATCTAGTACATTTCTTCAATATATAGCATTTATAACCAAAAACCCGGAAGTATGCTATATTGGGCTTTCTTCCATTCAATAGCCCATAAGGTGTCTTCTCCATCATGGGATGACAATAGAGTTGGTTGCTATAGTAGCAAGCCATGTTGATTGCTTTGGCCCAAAATGAATGACTCACATTGTACTCACTCAACATTGATCTTGCCATATCAATCAAGGTTCTATTCTTTCTTTCAACTAGCCTATTTGATTGAGGAGTATACTTGGCTGAGAATTGATGTCTAATTCCAAATTCATCATATAACTCATCAACTCTAGTGTTCTTGAATTCACTACCATTGTCACTTCTAACTTTCTTGATGGTTGTTTCAAACTCATTGTGAATGCCCTTGACAAATGATTTGAATATTGCAAACACATCACTCTTGTCACCAAGAAATAACACACATGTGTATCTAGTGAAATCATCCACAATCACAAATCTATATTTGTTTCCACCAATGCTAGTGTATGTGGTTGGTCCAAACAAGTCCATGTGCATCAACTCAAATGCCTTAGATGTGTTCATCATGCTCTTCTTAGGATGTGTGTTAACAACTTGTTTTCCGGCTTGACATGCACTACATAGCTTATCTTTCTCAAAAATGACATCTTTCAAGCCTCTAACTAAGTCATGCTTGATTAACTTGTTTAATTATTTTATTCCAATATGACCAAGCCTTCTATGCCATAACCAACCCATGCTAGACTTAGTGATCAAACATGTTGACAATTGAGCTTCTCTAGCATTGAAATCAACTAAGTATAGATTCTCATATCTAAATCCTTTGAATATCAAGTTAGAGCCATCTACACTTATGATCTCTACATCATCCACACCAAATATGCACTTGAAACCAAGATCACATAGTTGAGCTACCGACAATAGGTTGAAGTTCAAGCTCTCTACTAGTAGCACATTGGAAATGCTCAAATCATTGGATATTGCAATCTTACCAAGCCCTTTGACCTTGCATTTGCCATTGTCACCAAATGTTATACTATCAATCCCATTGCTCTTGCTTTCATTGAATGAATTGAACATTCTTGAATCACCAGTCATATGTTGTGTGCACCCACTATCAAGCACCCAATGCCTTCCTCCGGCTTTATAATTTACCTACAAAAGAAGATCAATTCCTTTTAGGTACCCAAACTTGCTTGGGTCCTTGTAGGTTAGTCACCAAGGTCTTTGGTACCCAAATGACCTTCTTCTTTGGGCCCATAATTGGTGTACCAATGAACTTAGCCTTCATACCATTGACACCCTTATAAAGCATGTAACAAGAATCAAATTTGATTGAGGATACATTAGGTAGCTTGTTCTTGTTAGTCTTGCAATTTTGCTCTATATGCCCAACTTGCTTGCATCTATTGCAAAACCGACCATTGCCCTTCACAAAGCTAGCTTTAGGAGTGACAAAGGCCGCCTTGCCTTTCTTGGGGGTATAGCCTAATCCCTCTTTGTTGAGAGAAAATCTTTGGCTACCCAAGCATTTTAGCAAGTGGGCTTCTTCACCATAGGCATTGCCTAAGGCACGAGTGAGCTCATTCACCTCCTTCTTGAGGTTCTCATTTTCCACCATTAGTGATGTATCATTCATAGGTGGAGTAGTAATGATTGTGCTACAAGAAGTGTTAGTAGGAGCGATAATAATGGGTTCATAAAAAGATTCATCAATAAGATCACATGTTAGTCCCACATCACATGTTATGATCACTTGCTCCTTCTTGGCTTCCTCCACTTTGACTTGCTCAATGAGAGAGGAGTGAGCCTTTTTAAGCTTAGAGTGAGCTTTGCCAAGCTTCTCATGGGCTTCCATTAGCCTCTCATGAGTTGCATTGAGCTCATCAAGGGATTGCTTAAGAAATTTGACTTTCTTGTTCAATTCCTTGCACTCCTTTCTCTTCATCTCAAAGCAAGTATGCACTTGCTCACACATGTCCATGAGCTCCTCCTTGGAGTACTCCTCATCATCATCATCACTCCTACAAGCATCACTTTCACATTCATCATCATCACTCACATTATATTTTATCTTGATAGGTTTTGCCATGAGGCACGTCGATGGAGTGTCGAAGATGGAGGTCTTGTTGTTGATGGCGATGCTTGCTAGTGCTCTCTTAATAGATTTCTTGTTATCATCACTAGAGCTATCACTATCCGAAGAGCCATCACTATCCCATGTGATCACATAGCCTCCACCCTTCTTCTTCTTTTGGAAGGTCATTCTCTTCTCCTTCTTCTCCTTCCTTTCTTTCTTATCCTCCTTGTGCTTCTTCTTCTCATCCTCATCATTGTCACTATTGTATGGACAATTTGCTACTACATGATCAGGGCTTTTGTAATTGTAGCATCTTCTCACATACTCTTTCTTCTTGGTGTGATCTCTTCTCTTTCTTGCACCATAACCCTTCTTCTTCATGAACTTGCCCATCTTGCGCACAAAGAGAGCCATAGCTTCATCATCAATATCACTAAGATCATCATCACTTGATTCTTTCTTGTACTTGCCCTTGTTCTTTGATGATGATGAGCTAGCCTTGAATGCTATATTTTTCTTCTTCTTTTCTTCTTCTTCCTTCTTGTCATCCTTGTCATCCCCCTCCCTTTCCACACGGTATGTCTCTTGTGTCATGACATCACCTAGTACTTGGTTAGGGGTGATCTCCTTCAATCCTCCTCTAATGATGAGCAACCTCAACATTTCAAACCTTGGAGGTAGGCACATCAAGAACCGGTGAGAGACATCATCATTCTTGATCTTTTCTCCCAAAGCCTTCAAGTCATTGACAATTACTTGTAATCGATGTAACATTTCCGAAATGCTCTCATCATCTTTCATCTTGAAGCTTGTTAACTTGTCCTTGAGAATATACAACTTGGCACTCTTCACCTCTGGTGTGCCCTCATAAGTTTCCTCCAATCTTGTCCACACCTCATTGGCTCTTTCACAATCCTTGATTTGCTCAAACATCTTGGAATCAATGGCATTGTATATGGTGTTGAGAGTCATTGTGTTGCATTGCTTGTTAGTCTTGTCTTGGTTGGTGGGATTGTCGAGATCGATGATAGCATAATCATTCTCGGTCACTTCCCATACTTGATCATTGATTGAACCAAGATACATCCTCATCTTTCTCTTCCAATAATCATAGCATGTGCCATCAAAGAACGGTGGTTTGCCCCCCACATGGTTGAACACAACTTGAGCCATAATTTCACACCAAGGTTGTTAAGCCTTCAATCAAACGGTGACCACAGCTCCGATGCCACTTGAAAGGTCATAATATGGCTAGAGGGGGGTGAATAGCCTATTTAAAAATCTACAAATCAACTAGAGCAATTTGATTAGTATGACAAATAGAGTAATACAAACTTGCTCTAGCTCTACAAGGGTTGCAAGCCACCTATCCAACAATTCTAGTTGCAATGATTACTTAGGCACACAACTTCCAATATAGTTACTCACTAAGAGCTCTCAATCTTTCTACTCTAAAGAGCTCAACTAGATGAATGTAAATAATAAAGCAAGCTCTCAATTCTAATTACACTAAAGAGCTTGTATCAACTAGTTTGCAAGAATGTAAATAAGTGAGTAGGGTGATTATACCGACGTGTAGGGGATGAACCAATCACAAGAAGAATATATAGCCAATCACCGAGAGAATGCCAAAAATAAGAGACAATCGATTTTCTCCCGAGGTTCACGTGCTTGCCAACACGCTACGTCCCCGTTGTGTCGACCAACACTTGGTGGTTCGGCGGCTAAGAGGTATTTCACAAACCTCGTCCACACGATAGGACACCGCAAGAACCGACCCACAAGTGAGGTAACTTAATGACACGAGCAATTTACTAGAGTTACCTTTCGGCGCTCCGCCGGGGAAGGTACAACTCCCCTCACAATCACCGGAGATGGCCACGAACAATCACCAACTCGTGTCAATCCTCCACCGCTGCTCCAACTGTCTAGGTGGTGGCAACCACCAAGAGTAACAAGCGAAATCCGCAGCGCAACACGAATACCAAGTGCCTCTAGATGCAATCACTCAAGCAATGCACTTGGATTCTCTCCCAATCTCACAAAGATGGTAAATCAATGATGGAGATGAGTGGGAGGACTTTGGCTAAGCTCATAAGGTTGCTATGTCAATGAAAATATGTAAGAGAGCCCCCTTTAGCCGGCCATGGGGCTATAAATAGAGCCCCAATCAAATAGAGTCGTTATACCCCTTCACTGGGCAAAACGCGCTCTGACCGGACGCTCCGGTCATACTGACCGGACCCTGGACTCAGTGTCCGGTCCACTAATTCATGCCACGTGTCACTAGCTTCAAACACTGTTCGTCAGATTTCAATGGCTACGAAGCTGACCGGACGCTCCGGCAAAACTGACCGGACGCTGAAGCCCCAGCGTCCGGTCGTTTCCAGTAAGCTCCCCGAGACATATTTTTTCGACCGAACGCGTCCGGTCCACCTTGACTAAACAAAGACCAGCGTCTGGTGCAATACACTAGGTACTGTGCAGACCCATCAGTTTGACCGGAGCAGCCTATCAGCGTCCGGTCGCGGAGTGACCCAGCGTCCGGTCAATAGACCGACGCGCGCACCCTCTGCTGCCACTGACCGGACACACCGGTCCAGCCGAGGCCAGCGTCCGATCACTTGCAGTGACCTCCAACTTTTCTGTCTAGGGCGCCGGTGGAGTTTCTTACCCTTGTACCTAAACTTCATCACCCTTGATCCAATATGCCAACCACCAAGTGTATCACCTTGTGCACATGTGTTAGCGTATTTTCACAAACACTGTCAAGGGTGTTAGCACTCCACTAGATCCTAAATACATATGCAATGAGTTAGAGCATCTAGTGGCACTTTGATAACCACATTCCGATACGAGTTTCACTCCTCTTAATAGTACGGCTATCTATCCTAAATATGATCACACTCATTAAGTGTCTTCATCACTAAAATAAAAATGGCTCCTACATTTTATACATTTGTTTTGAGCCTTTTGTTTTTCTCTTTCTCCTTTTCCAAGTTTAAGCATTTGACCATCACCATGCCATCACCATTGCTTCATCACTTGAAGTAGTGCTACCTATCTCATAATCATCTTGATAAACTAGGTTAGCACTTAGGGTTTCATCAATTAACCAAAACCAAACTAGAGCTTTCAGCTGGCCGCTGCCAGGTCGCGCTACCATTCTCGGCTGTCCGCTGGCCGGAACCGACCATTCCTCGGTCTGCTTTGCGTCGTTCAGAAGAAGAAGGGCAGACAAAACATGTTTCAAAAGTATGTTTTAAGTGTTTCAAATATTTTATAGGTATGTTGCAAGTGTTTTATATGGATGTTGCAAAAGTAGATCGGGATGTTGCATAAGTTACAATGCTTGTACACGTATGTTGCAAGCTTCTGTTTCTTATGTTTCATCTATTTTTTATATGCATGTTGCAAGTGTGTTTATCTGGATGTTGCATATGTTTCACACATATGTTGTAAGTGTTTTATCTGGATATTGCGTATATTTTGCAATAGTTTTCAAGTATTTTCGTGTGTTTTTATAAGTGTTTCAGACACATGTTTTAAGTGTTTCATCTATTTTCAAGCGTATATTTTAAATGCTACATCTAAATGATTCAAAAGTAGATCGAGTATTGCACATGTTGCAATAGGACACACATGCCGCAGCCCCTGCAGCAGCTGCTGGGGCGCCCCTGAGTGAGCGTACACGGCAGAGAGCGCAAGCGGTCCCCGCGTACGGTCTAGCGGCGCGGGTCCTGCATGGCGCGCAAAACGCTGGCGCGGCGGGGGCGTGCGGACGCGGGGGTGGTGTGCTGGCCCGCGGGGGAAACGAAGATCGGACAGCGGGCATGCTGGCGTGGATGGGGACAGAGGGTAGGCACGTGGGAAACGAATTTCATGCTCGAGTGTTCGGACGCACGCTAGAGTCCGGACGCTAGCGCTTCAGATCTAGAAAAGACTAAATATTTTGTAATTTGCAACGGAGAGAATAGTTTCTTAGGTGGCAGCGGACCTCACACCTTCTCCTTCCTCATCCGCCTGCAGCATCTCCAGCACCGATGCATCCGTGCCGAACACCCTGTGCTTGACCTCCATGTACTCCGGCCACGTCACAGCCCGGAACGCGGCCTTCCTCCCCGGCAGCAGTGCGGACGCGAGCGGCGCCACCTTCATGTCGTCCGGCGGGCCGAGGAAGTAGGGCACGGAGATCCGCTGGCGCTCGCGGTTCACGACAGCGCGGTGGAGCGCGCTCCGGAAGCGGCCGTTGGTGAGCACCTGGAAGAGGTCGCCGAGCATGACGACGAACACGCCCGGCGGCGCCGGCACCGTGACCCACCGGTCCGGCCCGCGGCGGAGCAGCTGCAGCCCCGGCACGGGGCTCTGCATGATGAGCGTGATGAAGCCCGAGTCCGTGTGCGGCGCCAGCCCGATGGCGCGCTCCGGTTCCGGGCACTTGGGGTACCTGCTATCCACGTGCGTATGCACGTCATCCAGCAGAGAGAGCCAGAGGTACGGTCAGAGATTCATTTTTTGACGTACAGGATCGGGTGCATCATCGCCGCCCAGTTCTCGCGGATCTTCCGCCACTCCGCCGCGCCGCCGGCGATCTAGTCGTCGGTGAGGCCGAGCGCCCTGAAGAAGAGGTCGAGCAGCCTGCCGCCCCCGCCGAGAGCCCTCGTCTCTCTGTCGTACTCCTCCATCACGTCGCTGGGCGACGCATGCACATGCAGTCAACGTGGGTACGACCAGTGTAGCACGCGTGACGTACCAAACTAGCACAACACGTACTGCACGACGACGGGCGGTACGAGGCACGAAAGCCAAGCACGTGACATGGCGGCGCACACGTACGTACCAGAAGCGGAGGTAGTCGCCGCCGCCGTCGGGCCAGACGCGGCGGAACTCGGCACGGACGGCGGCGGCGGGGAACGTGTACCCCTCGGACCACATGAGCTTGGAGAAGCGGAGCGCGAGGGGCGGCCTGCCATAGCCGGCGGTCTCCCCCGGGCGGCGCCCCGCGCGGGCCTTGTCGGGAGCCGGGAGCGCGAACAGGCGCGCGACCTGCTCCTCGGCGCGCGCCGCCACGTTCCGCGGCACGCCGTGGCCGACGAGCAGGAACGCGCCCCACTCCTCGGCGGCGCGCGCCACCGCCCGTGCCGCGTCGTCGTCCGGCGGCCCACCCATGTCCACCACCGGGACCGCGTCGCGGCCAGCGGACTCCACCGACGGGTACTCGTTCACCCCCGGCCACGCGTGGGTCTCCGGCACGCCCGCCGCGGACCCCAACTCGAAGAGGCCGGATGCGGCTGCCGGCGTCGAGGCTGACGACGACGACGGCATCGTCGTCGACTTTCAAGAACTCAACATGTACAGGATAGAGATGAAAATGGAGGCTACCACCACAAACTGCAGCTATAGTGTACAAGACGAATAGCATGAGATCATTCATGTGTGTGTGAGCGATGGATCATGCATGCAACGCAACGCAAGGCAAGCAATTCATGGGGCGAGTGACAACTGTGCCAGCATGGCCGTGGAGTGTACGAGCAACGTTTCTGCCACGTAAGCGTGCAGCACGCGTGGCATGCAAAAGACAAGAACGGTTGACACTTGTTTGGGCGCTGGCAGATTTCAGTTTAATTTCTTCAACCTTTTGTGAGATGCAACTTCAGCTTTTGATGCATGGATAGGAGAGGGTGATGAAAACCATGAACAGGTGAGTGCATGAAAAGAGATGGGCATCGCGTGGAGTGTTCGGCTACCGCATCTTAGACCAAGAATGATGTATACAGGCTGTATAAGGTGCCACATTATATTTACTATCTCTGTTTTAAATTATAAGACATTTTGAATTTTCTAGAACGGAGGGAGTAGGTTGAAATGCGGGAGAGACAAAACGAGAAAGAAGTGAAGCACTAGCCGCGCTTATGCACATGCTTTAAGAATCTTTGTAAAAGAGTAAGGTAGGTTGGATATTAATGGCGTGTAGTATAGATCAGCAGCCAATTATTATTATTATACGAGTGCACTATTAAAGGTTATAATGATATGGATAATATATGACCAGCAATCGGCCGTGTTATTAGTTATTTTCTTAAAAACAGAGAGGATCAGTGCAGAGCTTCTAGAAATGAGCAAAATTTTCAGTTTTATATTTAGGGGTCAAATCATACTACTATGTAGTGATCGAGTTCAAAGGGGGAAAAGTAAATTTACTTTCTTTTAGATGAGAGAAAATAGGCGCGCGCCATATATCTAAGAGACTCTTTTCTATTGGCTACAAGGGTTGCATGATTTTTTTTAACGGTTGCATGAATTCGGAAAACATTAGTTTTCTTCGAGTCCTGGCTCATACATGTCTCATCAAAAGTGCTATCCTGTAATGTTTCGACCTTTTCCACCAAGGGATAGTAAAATTTCAAAGGAATTGACTCCTGAAGCCACCTTTGTTTGACAGTTTGAGAGAAGTTCCTTAAGACCTGCCTTTCCCATGAAGAAAAGAAGATTCTAGAAAATTGACTCATGGAGTCTCTTAATTTCACAAGTCTAGAAAGGAGAAGAATTGGAGAATGTTAACGTAATCCTTTGCCATTGTCCCACTTCAATTGTAGAAAGGAGAAGAACTGAAGAAAAACAGCCAGCCACCTATTCATTGAATACCCATACTCAAGAGAAATTTGGATGATGATAGCGAGCTGGAGGGCCTGCACCATCCTAGCACCACCAAATTGGACAATAGAGAACGACGAGGACTGGTTCCTGAATATGACGGACCAAGGTTCGAAGATGGCACACACATTAGCAATATCCTGACACTTGGAGCATCTGGACGTGATCATTAGAGATTCGAGGAAATCAACGCAGGCCCTCTTCTCAGAGATCAAGGACACCTGCTCCACATGGTCTTACCCTGGGGGAAAGGTCCTCTCACCTCTTTGGGCTGTTCCAAACTTTACGAGTAATTAGCTTGTGATTCTTATTCGCCTGCGTTTAGGCTGCACCTCTCGTGACTTCTTTCCCTCTAATTATTAATACAAAGCCGGGTAACCGGGTGTTAAAAAAAAAGAAGAACCGAAGAATTCCACCATCCATTGATTCGCATTGCAGGCATGGAGATTAAAGGGACAGCTGGACAACTAGTCTATTCACAACTATATCATATTAACGTATAGTTAAGATGATGCGGCCCTGTTCGTTTCACTGAAATTTGGCTTATGCTGTTGTTTATGCTGATTTGTTGTAAGAGAAAAACACGCTGAAAAGTACCGTTGAAGTAGTGCTGCAGGATAGGGTGTTATTAAGGTGTCTTGCTGGCTTACTCTGCTCATTAGACCCCACTTCCTCCTCTTAATTCCCCCGTCCAGAAAAGAATGTAACTATGATATATATGCCAGTCAAACTAGTTGAAGTTTGATCAAGTTTATAACCAATAAAATTTGTTGTAAAAATATATTATATAATTAATCTAATGATATTTATTTTGTATTATGGATGCTATTATTTTTTAATATAACTTTAATCAAAGTTTAGATTTCTTGACTTCTTAAGAAACGAGAATTGTATTTTTTTTGTGAACGCAGGGAGAAATAACAAATGGCAGCTATTACAACTAAGCTAAAAGCATAACTGGTGTCCTGCTTCTTTACGCCTCTAGGCTTGTGAATCAAATGTTTTTCATTGTTCCTTTTTTTTCCCCTGCATCCTAAAGAAAGGCAAAAAAACATAGGGCAAATCTGCATCATCCAGACTTAATTTCAGTATGATACACATGCATCACAATAGATTCATCTGACCAAGATACATACAACAGATTTACAGCATTTCACAAAGCATTCTCAAATACAGATAAAGATGCGCACACAACACGATTACACATCATACAGACACTAATGCATTTTTAGCGTACGTGCATATAAGTTCAGCATTTTATTTGTGTACGGGACAGCTAGCTGTGAGTGTCCCGCTTGGCCTCATCTCCACGATGATGGATGCCCATGCCGTCTAAGCTGAACTAGCAGCAGCAGCAGATGGCCTCGAGGCAGCACTCACAGGTCTCGTAGCAGCAGAAGCAGCAGCACGCAGTGAACAGGCTGAAAAGAAGAACAAAGCTCCCTTTGTTAACTGAAGTTAATTAGCCAAGAACTTAGTCACAGTCTGAATTAAAACCTAAATCATTAGCTCTACTGAAACTGAAAGTCGAGAGGATAATTGTTCCAATATAAGCGATGTGAAGGACAACATCACTTCTAGATGAAGGCAAATGTCACATGAAAATGACCAGCAACCACCAAATTGACATTTCCCATTTGATCACATGAGCCAAAGGCACTACAGTGTAGGGTGAGGATGACTTGTGGATTGGACCTCGCTGTCATCGATTTATAGCCCAGTAGGGACCTTGAAAATGATAGCCGATGGACCCTTCCTCTGTTTGGATCATGATAGGCTAGGCCAGATGCTAAACAAAGGGATGAATCGATGTGTCGAAATAAAGACTCTAAAGAAGAAGAAAGCTAGCATGCCATGGACTCACATGATCGAAAAGGAGTGTAGCGCCTAACTGGAGACACAGATTTTTGTTTTGAACAAGAGGAAAGCTAGCATGTCATGACAAAAATTTAAAAGTATTCGACGAATTGAGCTTATTCCCTCCCTCAGGAAGAAGATTTGAAGTGGTTTTCTTAGGGGAACTGTATGTTCCCTTCCATCCAGGTTTGCTTTCCAAGGGATATCTTCCCAGTTCATGTTTACTCAATTGTTCTGGAAACCCCAAACCATACGTGGTTTTCTCTTTTGAAAACTCAAGCCACTTTTCAAAAACATGAGCGTTGTTTTCTGTAAAATTGTTGCTGGATACCAGTTACCAATTCCTAAGCAGGTATTCCCAAGTCAATATCAAAGTAGAAATTGATTTCTATGAAGAGTAAGGTGTAATTTGCATATGGCTTCCTAGTTTGATCTTTCCAATGTATACTTGTGCATGTTAGGCTGATCTTGTGACACAGAAATCTTCTTTATAGTATTCAGATTCAGAGAAATATCGGCGACTGGTTGAATCCATATACTTGCGAATTATTCTCCACACTTTTTTTATCCAACTAAACCAACCAATATTGTGAAACTTCAGTCCGATGACCTTTTAATATCAAGTCTCAATACAAGATTCTTCCTTTTGTTTCCCAATGGAATGAAGACAAGTTTCTGAGTTCAAAGCGTTTTAAATTTTCATCATGGGTATCATGAAAAATATGTTAACAAAAACACTACAAGAAAAAAAAACACATATATAACAGAGTGAGTGTAATCGAGAAGAACAGAAACAACAGAAAGGTTAGCGGGTACCATGCATATAGGCAGCCCTTCTCCTCATGGCGCTTCTGAACATGATCGTAGTAGGACATGTCCTGGGCACTGGGAGGATTATACATCTTGCTCACTATATGGAGATCTCTGTTCAAGTATCTCCAATTTGCAAGGATAGAAGAGAAGTGCCCTGAACAAAGCAGGGAGCCGCACAGAGGGTCTGTTAGTTGTCTGTGTGGAACCTTCAGCCTTCTTTATAGGGTTTTCAGCTCCAGCTAGCATATGACAGCTGGTTCCAGGCACCATCCCAGTGCCCTGCGGGGTAAGGAAAACTTGACCGTGAAAGCAATATTTTGTGCCAATTGCTTATATTAATCAACCATGCTTTGTTATTTTTACAAGCAAAAAAAATCAACTAATGGTATGAAACATGATTGTTTATAGTTTATAGAATATCTAAAGCACATTATAACCAGCGTAACTATTTCAGGATTCAGAATTTTAATTTTTCAGATGCTTAGAGATATTTTTCTTTAGGACTGGAAATACTTTAATTGAAGTAGTAACTATTAAACCTAAATTTCCAAGCAAACCCTGCACGAATAGCTAAATCTCTTCTGTCGATAGCCAGACAGGTCACATCAGAATTGGATGGAAACAAATCCACACAGATGCAAGGACGAACAGCCTTTTCCTCGTGAGTATATGCATCTGGCTGAAAGTCTGCACTAGGCTCATAGTTGGATGGAAAATGATGATATGATCTCTAGTGAAGCTAGGTCCCTCCCACATTCACTGACAGGTGGTTACATGAGGGACCGTGCTTGTTATCTGGACCAACTGCCATCATTTAAGAGTGCAACATCCACTGATCTGCAATGACGAAGGAAGGATGAAAGTCGCGCTGACGAGGGGGGGGGATAATTACAGGACATTCTTCAGTATACATCTTCTAGAAAAGTTTTAGGAATCTTTTTTTTTTTGTAAGTTCAGTTTTAGGAATCTTGAACCAAAGAGTTACTTTTTATGGGTGAGCTAATATGTATGAACCTAAAATTAGATCAAGATCAAAGATTTCTGACACCTAGTATTAAAACCTATCTCTATACAATAATTAACTCGATGTTTTTTTTATTTAATGCAGATTTGCCCATCCATTATTAACTGGTGCTTTTCTGGTAACTCACCTTCGCTGAAGATGAAGCTGGAGAATGGATCTTGATATGAGCCTGGAGAGTGAAATTTGAGTACTCCCAAGTCCCAACCTAAAACATGCTTGAGTTAGAAAATTCATGATTTCATATTTCATAACTTAATTAGATAAAAGTTATTAAACTAGGGCTCGGTAAACTTTTAGTGACATAAATGTTTATTTTTTCAGTTAAATCTAGTGAAGCCACCATATTTTGAGCTAAAACTAATACTCATTTACTCTACTGTTTACTTTTCTAGTTTCATGAAAAACAAGTCTGGAGTGGAAAGTCCATAATTTGAGCATTGATGTCTCGTTAGCCTAGTTTTACATCCTAACTAAACTAGCTTTTTAGCTTGGTAGGCCCCAAATCTAGTATGACAGAATTTGGATGACATTTACCATGTTGACTCCCTTTAGGCTTTTATCACTGTCCACTGCTATTTTGTACCTAAAAATTGCATAGTGATTTCCTCGTGTCATGGACCAAGGGCAAAGAAGTGAAGGTGGAAATATTAATTAGGAAGAACTGTTTCATGTCGATGAATTGACATGACTTACAATTTCCATGAACAATTCTAGTTGTGAAATCCAGATTTCTGATCCCTTACAAGTAGAAAAGGAAAAAAAACACATTTGACTTATCAAATCGTGAAAAGTGGTATGAACTTACCTCAGTTTCATGTTCACCCAACAAACCTGACATTTTTGTAGATCCATCAGAACCCAAAAGATTAAAAGAAAAACATCAATATATCGTTATCAGCTATTCAGCTCCAGTAGAAATTTTCCAAGGAAACACTTTTTCACCCCCTCCGGCCAAGTAGAACTGGGCATTATCTTGGGATAGAAAGATATGACCATATCTTGAGAGTACACCAAAGAATCAAGCATTCATTGTCAAACCAGCAACTATTAATTACAGACTTGGCACAAGGGGCTTACAAAGGCAACAAAATTCCTTGCGCAACACCAAACACCCATACCTAGCTAACAATCAAGCAGTATGAATTACATCTGAAACCATGATTAATCATGTCATAGTGGGAGCTACCAGAGGAGCAGATGTAGGAGGAACTGCAAAGCCAATGTCTCCGGTTACTGGATGAAATGCAGCATTCCTCTCAAGGTGCTCCCATACAAGCCTTCTTCGCTCCTCAGATGCAGCTCGCTTCTTTTCCTCCTCTTGGAAATTGGTTTGACAAGCCAACAGCAATCTCTCATCCATGTCAAAGAACATTTTCCTGACATTCATTGTAACATTTAGAACTGACTGGTTCCAGTGCCAACGGGCATTCCTCTCCAGAGCTGGATAGATGATTGGCAGGATAACTTGACGGTTTTGGGAGATCAGGTCGAACAAATGTTCATTATTCCACAGGAATAAGGCTCTTTCAGCAACCTGTTACAAACAAAGAACATTCCTAAGTTTCTGCTAGACTTTAGTGTTCAAATTATAAAAGTAGTGACTGGTTTTGCCATATTGTTTCATAGTGTTTAGAGATGTCATGCTGTGCAAAGCATCCTGTAAAGCTCTTCTCCAATGGATAGCTAGAAAAACAAAATTGCTTATAGATTAAACTTTCTGGGGAATTTACTTGGGATTATTAGCATTTGATTTTGAGCCTAGTATATCATAGCTACACCCATATAAGGCTATATGTGATCAAAATAGAAAAATTCATTTCCTACAAAATAAGAAAGATCTGTTCCTGAACCTGCACATTAATCACATCATAAATTTTAAAAAGTAAAAAGGCTCTGTAATGCTAATCTTACAAGTTGGATCATAATGTCCTTTCTCATAAAATTCCTCTTGAATGTTTTACCCTCTAGCGAACCAACTAGGAAGCTTTGCGCTTTGGGCTTCCTAATTGTCCACTAGAGGGTAGAATATATCTATGTTGCATTCCCAATATGGGATGTACTGCTATTATGTAGCATTTTCCCTTGCAAGTTAGGCGTAGCCCAAATATAAATAAACCTTGTGGATTGAAATGTGAAATGACTACGAAATTTTCCTCACCACAGCTTGATGCTTCATAAATTCTAAATGGCTAATTCAGCCATGTTGTCCTGTTTTTGTTTCTTGATAAGATTTTCCACACATGTAGGCAAAACAGTAAGTCAAGTCTTGTTTAAACCTAACTATCAAAATACTTCACAATTTCTAGTCTTCTGAAGGAAAGCAGACAGAGATTAGATGTCACAACTCACAACCCCATGGCTACTGCCTTTTTCTACCTAAGGCTAGCAATAGTGGGCATACTTGTCAACAAGATACACTAAATAAACGTATACAAACAATATCCAGTGTTCAAAGGACAGTCTCAAATCAGTATTCAAGGAAGAAACTTTACCTGAAAATGAGAGCTATTCAGGCACTGTGCGATCCTGCGAAACAAAGGAACCGCACACTTCTGGAAATCTGCCATTTCTGTCAACTCTAGGACCTCCTCCAACTCACCTAAGAACATCATCTCCTTCTGACTGTTCGTCACCGGCCAATACTTCAGGAGGCCTCTGATAACAGTCCCTGTGAGCTTTGGTTCCTTCTCGATAAACTGTGTAATGCAGTATGTCAACTGTGGCAAATATACTCCAACTGTCTTCGTTTTGTGAAGTGGAATCAATGCCTTCCATAGAAACAACTTGTGCTCCTCCTTCAATGGCTTTGCAAAGCCACTAATCACACTCCCAAACACCCCCAGTAGCTCCGCAATCCCATTGTGGTGATCTGTCTCGAACACAAACCTATAAAAGATGTTGCTCACAGCCTTGCGAATGAAGGGGCGATTGCCCATAAATTTCCCATATATCCTGTGCAGCACTGTCTTCAAGCATTCCCTCTCCCTAGGATCGTCAGAATCGAACAGGTCAAGAAGCCTAGAGATGAAGGAGTTGTCCATGTACTTCCTAGCAACCTTGACGTCGACGACCGGGGACATGACGAACCGCAGGAGCAATTCATACACGACCTGGAGGTGGTACCACGAGGGGTCAAAGAACGGCTCGTCCTCGTCGGTGGTGGCACTGGCACCAGAGCGGAGCTTGGGCGGGAAGACCCTGAAGAGGTTGATGGCGAACATGCGGACGCAGGCCGAGAGCATCGCCTCCGTGAGGGGCTCCTCGGCCGCAGAGACGCAGTCGACGAGGGATACGAGCACCTGCCGCTTCCTCTCCACCTCCGGCGAGTCCCTCCCCCGCTCGGCGGCGAAGTCGAACACCACGCAGCAGACGTTGAGCTTGCGGAGGAACACGTCCTCCCTGGTCTCCGCCCCGGACGGCGCGGGGAAGGCCGACGCCGCCGCCGGAGACGTAGCGCTCAGCTCTGCCTCCGCCCCATAGGCGGCGCCACGCGACGACGGGGACTTCGCCGGCGGCGAGCCCCCGCCCCCGCCGGATTTGGGGGACTTCCGCGAGATCTTGCCAAGAAACTGCTTCCACATGGCGGCAGGAGAGCGTGGGCGCCCACCGCTGGCATCAAAGGCCCGTTTCAGGAACCCATGGCCGGCCGAGCCACGGACAACTACCAACCACCCGCTAGGCCCGCTACCGACTCCACGAAAACTGAGCGGCGAACCTTGCACGGCAAAGAACCGTGCGGCGGTCGGACCAGCGAAGCGGAAGCGCTAGGGAAAATATCCCGCGGTGGCTGGAAGGGGCTCAGATCCGGAGGCGAGGCGCAGGCGCGGCGGCCGCCACCATGGATGGGATCTCTGCAGAAAGCGCAGAGCTTTTGGAGTTTTGGGCGGACTCGCAGTGTGGGGGAGCTCGAGTTTACAGCTTGGTGTCGGGTCGGGTGGGCGTACGGTAGACGACGAGGGTGGCTCCACCCATCTCATTCTCAGCCGTCAATCTCCATGGACCGTGATGTATCGACCGTTGGCATGTGTCTAGTTATGTTTGAATTTCACGCAGGAATTTCTTACTGCCAAACATGGTTCTTGGTTCACGTCAAACCAGCCAAGCTAAAATGAGCCTAAACATATGCATGTGCTCAGCTCAGCACCGGTTTGGGCACACATCCTCCTCCCCCTGGCCCCTCGCCCCGTTCGTTTGGGCTTGTTTGGCTTATAAGCCATGACTGAAAGTACTATTGACTGGTTTGGTGTGAGAGAAAAATATTACTTTCGCTCACCTAAGCCAGTAAACTATGACTTATAAACCAAAACCTGCTCAATTTCGGGCTGTGTTTGTTTGTGGCCAAACCTGTCCTCGGCTTGCCTAGCACAAGCAACGAGATTGTCAGTTAGTTAAGAGAGCTAATTTCGCTCACCTAAGCCAGTAAGAAAAATCTTGTCCACACGAAAATCAAGGATAACTAGTTAGGCATCCAAACACCATCGCTCTGTTCGTTTGGGCTTGTTTGGCTGATAAACCATAACTGAAAGTACCGTTGGCTGATTTGGTGTCAAAAAAAAATATTATTCTTTAGTTAAAAAAGTACGGCTTATAAACCAAACAAGTCTCATCGGATGATTAATGTCCACTCCGGTTCCTAGCTCGGCTACGTTATACAGTGTTGGACAAAGAATCCAAGCATACCCTTCATCCCCCACAAGGCATGTCCGCGAGAAATAAAATTCATTTTTGTTATCGTTGCATATTATGCATGTCTCGGGTTCCCGCCAGTCTTGCTTCAACACAACTAAACAGCCCAAAGCCATATACAACAGAACAAGAGCGCCATAGAAAATCTATACCACTATCTAAAGTGATGTTTAAAATCGTAGCCAACAATTAGAGCATAACAGGTTGATGAAGAATCATGTGGTTCAACCAAGATTAAAAATGTTATGACAATCGTTCACAAATTGTTGAAGTTGCTTTAGCGATTTTCCATTCCACAAAGATAAAAAAAAAATATTTGCTTCAATCGTTCCTGTCGTGGCACATATCTTGGCTCCTCTTTTACCTTCTTGCACATTAGAAGAGTTGATTTCACACGCATATGGGAGGGATGGCCTTGTGATTAGGCATTGAGAACTTTCCTTGTTCAGCTAAGGCCTGTTTGGTTCCGCTCATACTCATGTTCGCGACGGGAGAAGCAGGATAATACCATCAAACGGCTCGCGACGGTCTCCATCGCAAACGCGGCGTT
The DNA here is from genome assembly GCF_019320115.1 of Miscanthus floridulus. Taxonomy (NCBI): domain Eukaryota; kingdom Viridiplantae; phylum Streptophyta; class Magnoliopsida; order Poales; family Poaceae; genus Miscanthus; species Miscanthus floridulus. Next base: position 32,927,348 of record NC_089596.1, read on the forward strand.
CGCGTTCGATTTCCTCCCCGCAACGGCGATTGGAAAAGCGACCGAAGGGCTGCGATTTGGAAAACGCGAGCCGCGTTCCCGAGCGCTCGCACTCCCTCCCGGGCGGATCCGCCTGCTCGCTTCCACTCCGTACCCAAATCTGCCCGAAACCCTCGATCCTCCCTTCGCCGACGGCGGGAGGCGCGTTGGCCATGGCATCGCGTGCTCTCTCGGTCCTTCCCTGCCTGGATGCCATGGCGCCGGAGCGGCCGCCGCCGTCACTCGTCAGCGAGCTCCTCGAGGAGATCTTCCTCCGCCGCGTGCGTTTCCTTCCGCCGCCTCATCAGCAACCCGACGACGCCCGCCCGCAGCTCCGCCGGGAGCTCCTCCCCCTCGCCGGGAGCTCCTCCCCCTCGGAGCCCGTGGTCGTAGCTTCTCCCCCACGAAGAAGGACCTGGATGTAAATAGAAACTTCTATTTGGGTCCAGTTGTAAGGCTATAGACTCATAGGAATAGTAGTAAACGGTGCTACATAGTTTGAGAAAAGTCAGGGTTCCTAGTGCAAAATGTCCATCCCAAAATAATCGAGCCAGCCAAACGCTCAGCATAGATTTTACGTATCGCGACTTATCAGATAATCCTACTCAGCTTATAAGCGAAACTCAGATGAGCTGAACCAAACCGGGCCTGAGAAGAAGAGTTGATTTCACACACCCAATAAGATAGGGACAGGCTAAAGGTTGTGTTTTCCCCCTGCTAAACTTTAGCCCCTATCACATCACACATACATGGAGTATTAAATATAGACTAATTATGAAACTAAATGCACAGATTGAGACTAATTTACGAGATGAATTTTTTAAACCTAATTAGTCTATGATTTAAAAATGTGGTGCTACAGTAACCATGTGTTAACGATGAGTTAATTAGGCTTAATACATTCGTCTCGCGGATTACTGATGACTTATATAATTTATTTTATTATTACTATCCAAACACTCGATGTGACACCCTCGTGTAACCTCCGATGTGACACCCCTAAACTTTAGCCCCTGGATAGCGATGGTGGCTTGCCATGCCTTGTTCAGCTAAGCGAAGAATGTGATCGCTAACCATTCTAGTGTGTTGGGAGTTGTAAAAGAAGAGGAACATGAGGATTTTTTTACCGCACATGTTGTTCAAATTTTGTGTTGCTCCAAAAAATCAAAGAGAGGCGTCACTTTAATTTGGATTGCGGCAAGCATCAAGCATCTATCCAAGCTTGTAGCAAGGGTGTAAGTTTTGTGTGTTTCTTCTTGTGCTAATGGGTTTGTTTTCCTGAGCTTATGTTCGGCTTGTACAGATAACTTCTTACAGTGTCTTTTTCGGCTTCTTCTCCTTTTTAATACATTAGGCACCTCTTCTGTCGGTTCTTTGAAAAAAAGAAGAATAGTTGGTAAGTTAGGCCTTTTCTTTTTGATTACTTGATGCAATTGTAACTTTTCTCAGCAACTTTTGAAGCATTTAGTATGAAAATATAAAAGTCACATGTATGTAGATTTATCTCAATTCTCTAGTAAATTTATAAGCTAAGATTTTAAATAAAATACTGCAATGGCTAAGCTGAGAGACAATGGAAACGTAAAAAAATAACGACCAGTGCATCTTTTTACCTTAGAATCCTTGGGTACCATTCTACGTACGAAAATACGAAATGAACAACGGAATGTCAACCTTTTTTTTCTTCCTTTTTATTTTTACTTTAAGACAAAAAAGAAAGAAAAGAAGGGGTTAGCCCTACATGATAAAACTGAATGAAAAGAAAAGGTTCACCAAAACGACAATGCATCATTGGCAAACGTAGACATGGGCTGCCACACCTAAGCCCTAGCCACACTTGAGAGGTCCTTTTATTGGATTTATTTTATATACTAGTAAATAGTTTATAGTTTGTTTATCCTCGGAAGATAGGGAAGGAATCACACCATTGAGTTGCAGTTGTTGGTCCATCGCTACCGAACCGAACAAACGCCCCCATCTGAGCAAAGCGCGCGGCGACAGCCCATTTCGACAGCTCACGCACGATCGCACCAAAGCGAAAAGGAGACAAAAGAAAAGGGAAATGAGCCGGACCCAGGCCCAGGCCCAGCCACCATCGATCGTTCTTTGTGCCCTGCTGCGTCAAAATCAAAAGCCAAATAATATCCCTCAAAAAAATCAAAATCAAAAGCCAAATAAAATATCTGTTCATCCGTCGTGGCAGATGATGTGGTAACCTGCATTCCGTCAAGAAAAACAACAGAAACAGGAGGCCTGCAGCCGCCTGCTTGATCAGCATCAGCAGTTCAGCACAAAGTCATTTCTGACAGCGGCAGCTCACCATGCATCATGTTTATGCAGAAAACAAACTTGACAGTGGAGTAAAAGACGCGGCCTGGTGCTCACGAGTCACGGCACGTATGATGTAATGTATCCTTCACGCAGAGGCAATCACGATGTACACGCTGCACCGGCACGGCACGACGCTGGCAACCTACCAGCAAATGCACTGCTATTCAAGGCACACTACAGTAGTAGTGTTAGCTTCCTTTCAGCTCAGATACTCAATCGGAGATCAAGCTTCAATCTCACTGCCTTGCTCTCAGCCTGTTCTGTTCGTTTGGTCGTAAACGGTCGTAAATTTTCAGCCAGAACAATATTTTTCTCTAACACCAAACCCGCCAGTAATAATTCACGATCGTATACTATCGTTTCAGCCCCAGCCGAACAGGCTGTCTGTCGGCAAGTGCTTTTGGAATTCTATGTGGTATGTGCAATGAATCATGGCTACTGGCAGACACCCGACAAAAATTTTCAAATGGGAGCACCAGCCCAAATTGTTAACTGTCACGAACAGTTTCGTCTGCCCACCCTTAGCTGAATAAATTGAGTTAAACATATGTTTGAAGCTTTGTCTCAGCAAATAAAGGGAAGCAGATTGCATTTAGAACACAAACTAGTAACTAATGTTGATTACATTTTCTACCTGCTGTTTACTTGTTTCTGCTCTTATTAGGTAATCAGGTTCGGGGGAATGCACTCATATGCCAGTGGAATAGGGCACATAGTACAGACAATACCAGATTTACAGGCCTTATCAGTTACCACGCTGCCAGTAATTTCAGCTCGAATATTTTGAGGCTGGATTCTAAAGATGTATCCCAAGAGGCTCCAAGATCCACAAGCCAAATTAAACTAGAAGACAAGAATGCTAAATTCTACAGATCCAACCAATGACACAAGTGATATCTTACCCTGTTTGCTTGAACTTATCATCCGGCTTATCAGTATTTTTCTCTCACTACAAAAAAAAAACTTCAGCCCGCTTTAATACCGGCCGAACAGTGGAACACTTTGCCCACAAACAATCAAAATTTCCAATTGAGGGGATTAATTAAGCCCAATTTACCAGAGTGTCCTATGCTGCCACCAACCAGATTGATTAACTGAACTTAATTTAACCACCGTTGCCTTGCACATGTTTCATTAAGAGAAAAAATTCACTGTAAAAACCTGAAATTAGCCTCCAAAAGGCACCAAAAAGCTATGAATTTCCAGATTTCACATGTCATCACACTCTGGTCCAACACTGCACCAATCAGTGAACCTAATTATGAGTTGTCTAGATGAACTTATTAAACGATGTGATCCTTATCTTTGCAGCGGCGGATGTGATAACACATAATAGCGAGGAAGGCGCCCGGGTGAAAACTGACCTCCAGAGGGACGTCCCCGACGAGCATCCAGTCGCCGTCCTTGTCCTCGTACGTGGGCACGTACTCTGCCCCGCTGACGACGTCGAGGAGCGCTATCTCCTCGTTCCCCACCCGGCCTGCATATATCCAGGCCTTCCATCCCAAAACGCTAAATTTTTCAAGATTTCCCATCACATCGAATCTTTGCACGCATGCATAAAGCATTAAATATAAATAAAAAATAAAACTAATTACATAGTTTAGACGAAATCCACGAGACAAATCTTTTAAGCCTAATTAGACTATGATTGGACATTATTTACCAAATAACAACGAAAATACTACAGTAGCATTTTGTCAAAAATTTTGGCAACTAAACTGAAGTTATCCACACATCCGTCATGCTCAGGCAGCAGCAACAAGGAACACAAGGCACGCAGCAGAAAAGTTCCGACGATGCACACACTTACGGCGGACGGTGAAGTGGGAGGTGAACTTGTCCTGGAGCGCGGCGAGCAGCTGGTCGTAGCCCGCGTAGGCCTCGAGGTCCACCTTGCGCTGGTACGGCGCGCCGGCGACGGCCACCTTGACGAACTTTCCCCTGCTGGGGAGCGCGTTCCGCCGGTTCCGGCTCACCGGCGGCCACCCCACCACCTGCGCCCTTCATCAGAAACCAACCCAAACGAACGAATCAGGCTCAGGCCCAAATTAAATCGAGCCCCCGAAATTAACGAATCCCCACGAGCGTCGGCGTCGGTGCCTCGCGAGCCGCTAGCGTACGTACTTGGGGGCGGGCGGAGCCTCGGAGGCAGAGGCCCGCGGGGAGCGGCGGGCGGGGGTGGAGGTGGAGGCGGCGCGCTCGCGGTCGGGGTCGGAGCCCGGGGGGCGCAGCTTGAGGGCGGTATCCTCGAAGTCGAGCCCCGAGGACGCCGGGGAGGAGGACTCCGTGGAGCTCCGCTCCGGGCCTTCCGACATGGCTGAGGCTGGCGGAAGAGGTTGGGGCTTTGTCTGGTGTGGTTACAACTCCGGTCGCGTGCGGCCGGCGGCTTTCTCTTTCCGTCGGTGACGAGGCGGACCGCGGGCGGCGAGACGGGAACGGGACGGGAAGGCTGCAAGCGGAAGCTGCATCTTCATCGTGCAGCTGCCGTTCCGGGCCTGACGATTTCCGGTCAGAATTGCCACCGGCCCAGGCACAGGTTGTTATTTGGTGCTCCCTCCGGCCCAGGCAGCTGTCGTTGTTTGGTACGGTAAAAGAAAAGCCGCACTCAACCTGCACCCTCCTCATCGGTGCAACTACTCATGGACGCCTTCGATTTAGGTGCTTTTTTTTTTCTTCCAGTACCAGCTGCCTGAAAAAAAAAACTCTAGGAGTAGACTCCATCCACGAAGAAATCATATACTCCTACGAAGATATCAAATCGAACAGCAACAGCTTTGCTGATTTCCTGGTCTGTCGGTTGGACTAATCCAGCACTCTGTGCCCAGTTGTTTATTTCAACGATTAAAAATGCTATATGCAGGAGCACTGTATTGACTGGTAGCGGTAGGCGAACAGAGCTGGCGATACGATGATGGCGCAGCTGCGTGGGATAGGATATTAATTAATATATTTTAGATAGATAGTAACCATTTTGCCTGACTATATGTAGAATTTTTAATTAAAAATCACCTCTCCATCGCCTGTCTATAATAATCTACCATACCATCAACAAAAGGTGCCTAAGAAATTACTCCCAGTTGTATTGTAGAGTAGGTCAATTAGAATGTTCTATTGTTCTCTTCTTCAGATAGAGTAGTTCGATCAATATTTTTACACGCATCAAAGTTGAATCAGCTTGCTTACCAGTATATATATGGTCTATCCACTTGTAACTCAAGCCATATCATGCCAAATATATTGCCAAGGTCAGTGCAATTTTCCTTTAGCATTCAACCCTAACGCACGGGGGCGAATCTAGTCGGAAACACTGTCGGTTGGGATCAACTTTATTACTTGTAATAGATTTTTCTTGATTTCTAATGATGCTTTAATAGAGAATTTATAACATTTATCTATCGTAATTGATGGACCCCAGCCCTAAATTTGCCACTGCTAGCGCATTAATCGCCTAATACAAGCTCGATCGGATGGACACACATCTGTTAATTGCTCAGCTATACACAAGCTCGTAGGTTTAATTTAGCAAGTGTTCCCTTAACAGTGTTGTAAGAAAATTACCAGCTCGACCGGCTGGGCTAATATTTGTTGCTCAACATACTTACCTTGATATTGCCATGTAGCGGCGTAGGGCCAAGCCAAGGGACAGCATGCACAATTCATCCAACAAGGCTTGCTGGCTGCCTTTGAGTACGACGAAGGTACCAAAGGCTGAGTTCCAGTCGCTAGTTGAGGCCGTCGCTAGGAAGATGCCGCCCTGCCATGGGTCCCTTATGGCGAGGAGCGGACAGCTCGTTTGGATCAAGTCCGTCCTCCGGGCAATCCCTATCTACTCAATGATGGCCGACAGCTTGCCTCCATGCATGGGCGAGGAGGGTGATCGATGCAATATGCAGGAAATTCCTATGGGTTGGGAAAGATGCAGCAGTGCGCGGCAAAGTGCATGGTGGCATGGGCAACATGCTGCCGGCCAACAGAGCTGGGCGGCCTAGGGATCACTGACCTCAAACTCGCAGGATACGCACTCTAAACTCGATGGCTTTGGTTGCAGAAGACCGACAACACCCGCGCATGGGGCGAGCTGCCGATCAGCACCGATCCTGAGGTGCAGGCCTTCTTCCGTGCATCCACGTTCACCGTAGTTGGCGATGGCAGTAGCGCTTTGTTTTGGGAAGACCGTTGGCTGCAGGGCGCCGCAGTCTCAGACATCGCACGTAATCTAGCGCAACTGGTCTCCAGAAGAACCAAGGCGCGCCAAACCGTTCAGCAGGGATTGGCAAGCAGGCAGTGGGCTCGGTCCATCTCCGTTGGGCTCACCACTACGGCGGTGGCAGAATACCTGGACCTATGGGAAGCCACAGAGAATTTCAACCTGAGCGACCAGCCGGACCGGACAGTTTGGCGATGGACACCAGACGGCGAGTACTCCGCCAAGTCGACCTATGCCAGACTGCACACGGGCTCCATCCCCTTCCGCGGACACTCCCTCATTTGGAAGACATGGGCGCCTATGCGAGTGAAGATTTTTCTGTGGCTGGCGTTCAGGAAGCGACACTGGACCAATGATCGACGAGCAAGGCATGGGCTTCAGGTGCAAGAAGAATGCTACCTCTGCAACCAGGCTACTGAATCGATCGACCACATTTTAACCTGCTGCCCATACTCGCGGGAGATCTGGTTCCACATCTGCGCAGCTCTCGGCCATCAGCTACTGCCGGTTCAGCGCTCAGTCATCTCTTGGTGGAGGCGCCTAAGGAGTGGCCGGCACGGGAACCACAGGAAGGGCATCGATTCCCTCTTGGCAAATTTGGAAGGAGAGGAATGCACGCTGTTTCCGGGAGGCGGCGGCCACGGTGCAAGACCTCCTGCTCGTCATCAGGGCTGAAGCAGATTAGTGGGTACGGGCGGGGGCAAAGAACTTAGGAGGGTTAGCGTGTGTGGAGGGGGGGAGTCCACTGCCCACCGGAGTCTCATCGTAGTAAATCAAACATGTAGCCGCTTGCCCCTCTCGGCCTCAGGCCATAATTTGTAAATTACTCTATTTTCTTTTTAATACAATGATACGCAGTGCTTTTGTGTATTCGAGAAAAAGAATATATATAAGAAGTAGTGCTTGGTAGACCGAAAGGCGACCATCCGAGACGACAGCAATTGTAGCTTTAGTGCGACTGCGAGTATATATATGCTCGAGGGGCTTGGACCCAAAGTCCCAGACCAAAGAGGCAAAGACAGCAGAAAAAAGCGAAAGCTGAAAGGGAACGCACGGATATGAGTACCTTGTGCTTTTGCAGAAATAAAGCGAAAGCAAGACAATGCGATGCAAAAGGAGAGGCCATCGGGCGTATCTTATTCTGCAGACTGCAGTGCAGTGCAGCTTCCTTAGGTGTGCGCACAGCTTGCAGCACAGCAAGACAATGCTTTGCAGCTTGCAGTCTGCATAATACAACTGCTGCCACTCAAGTGCCGGACAGTGCTGCTGCTGCTATCTCAGTCCTAGGAGTACATTCTGTCCTGCACCTTTTTGTTAATAAAATTCCTTTGGTTGTTCAAGTCAAACTACGGATTAACGGAAGACTTTTGAGCTAGTTTATTTGCTCTTTTCTGCTCAGTAGGAACACCGCACAAGAAATGGAGTCAACACTTGCAGCTAGCTGATACAGCAAACCGTTCATGTTGGTATATGGCGGTTCCAGCAAATGAACAAGCATCATCATCAGAATTCAGAAATATAATGTGTTTGGTAATAGTAATATTCGTCTCGTTGCAGCTGCAGCGGACAGCGGTGCAGCCTGCAGAGCTCCATCCCGGACCATACATGTGATGCTCACACATGCTGACATGCACATCGGATCAGATCAAAGTTAGCAAATGGGCTTCACAGTACAGGGCCTCAACGGACCGAGATGTTGTGCCAATGTCCTGGGCTGGAGAAAACAGCCCACTAAAACAGCCCAATGGATGTCTTATTTTTTTTTTTTTATGTTCACAATGCAAGTCTTCACTTTGATGCATCCACACGTCGGGCTCTTTTGCTTCCTTGGACTTGGATAGGATAGATACTAGCAGTGGCAGACGATTTTGGTTTCTTTATAACTAAGGATTTTGAATTTGGGGTTCAACTAGGATTATATAGAGGATCTTGTGATGGTAAAGAGTAAGGCACAGCTAGTTTCATATTATTATCTTTACTAATGCCACTTATTGCTAGTAGAGTTGTAGAAACCATAGATGAAACTAGAAGAAAATTGGTGGGAATGGAGACAAGTATATAACTTTAATAAGAAACGTTACAAATTTCAGCTACTTACTAGAAAACCTGAGGCGCGGTGCCTGGGTTTCATAAGCTTATCTTTTGTAGCACCTGATGGGATGAGATTTTAGTGAGGAAAACTAAATGTCTGTAGCCTAAATATCGAACTACCCTACTAGTATAATTCGGCAAAGCTTACTAAATACTATGCAACAGTATTGAAAAAGGAGCCCCGGTGGTTTCTTTCTTGTCTTTTAAAATCTGAATAATTAACAACTGTCAATGCAGTTAGAACTTGTGTATGACCATTTTGTACAGTATTTGTGAGAACTCATGTACAAAAGGTTTTAGTATACGTTGGATGGGTACTACTTGAGTCCAGTGTTATAACAAAAGCACTGAAATGCACAAAGAAAAAGAAAGAAATAGGAGCATAGCTCCTGCTATATCTAATGTACACAAGAGAAGTCTCTGGTTAAACCAAAGTTATTATCAAAATTGACTTTAGTAAAGTAATCGTTGTAGTTATAGCACTTCAGCAGACATGAGGATAAACATGTGGATGTACAAAAGTAAAGTTGTCTTAAAATATATCCATTTCTTGTCTTATGCCTTTGATAATCATGGGTAATAAATGGTAACAAATTGCAGTCAAAACTCTATTTGGAACTTTAGTAGTATCTAAATATCCAATAGGTCTTAATTTGAATAAAGGGAGTGAAATGATGTATTTGACAGCATGTTTCCCTGCCACAGTATTACAAACTTGCCGAGCTCAACTTACAACTTCAGTGGTTACCCTGGTCAATGAAGGGACATTTTCAAAGAAACGAGATTTTCTTTTTTCTGAATGTGAGGAAAATGGTTGGTCACTTTTTTCTGAAGCATAATGTTCTTGATCTAAAAAATGGTGTTCCTCGTTCATGTGTCATGTACATGGCTCAACTTTCTTGGTGATTGTAAAAAGTGAAAAAAAAACTAAAGCTTAGAAGCATATGAACATGGAAAGTTGGAAACTACTCTCATTCAAGAACAAATAAAAAGCTATTGTGCAGGCAGTAAACAATCAAGGTATGAAATATTTATGCATGACCGTGATATCATGGAGGGAAAATACCCTCATATTTAAGCAGACAAGCTACACTGAATCAACCAATTTCTAAAACCGAAGCAATTTTGCAAAGCAAGAAGTTAAGGGGTAAAAAGAAGAAGCAGTGTCTAAATACCATAATAGCTGCCTTGCTCACATAGTATACAATTGAGGGTATATAAATTGAGAACATCCAGGTGATAAGGGACCGCTTTCTTTTTTTTAAAAAAAAAGGCATAAGAAACTGCTTTAGTATGATGTTGGAAAACATCGCAAGCAATCAGCAATAGGTTCAGTATCTTAAGCTGCTCCCAATAACATGATTAGCATATTTTAGCATGCACATTATAACAGTAAGACATATCACCTTAAGACATTATTAATTTTCCAGAAAATTTATAAGATCCATAATATACTTACAAATTTGCATATAAGTTAACTTGTGCACTCGCGCCACGTGCAACAGGATGATATTGAATTGGATGCTGCTGTTTAGTTAGATTTGGAAGGAAGAGCAGAGAAGATAGAAGATGCTGCGGTGGATTGGAATGACCGAATGAGGAGGAACAGAAAGGATTGAACTTGCTGCTTCGAATAGGAGGGGAGAGTGGCTGGTGGTAGCTCGAATTGGATGTTAGAAAAGCAGCAATTGCAGGCCAAAACATGAAAAACATGGGTCAGTAGTGCTGCTCGTGCTGCACATTGGTGGAGATGAAGGAAGAAGAGAGGTCTGGTATTGGTTTGCTACTTCGGTCAATAAAAAGAATCGAGGGGACTCAGGGAAGACCTGATTGTGGCCGCTGCCGCTGTCGAACGGAGCACCAGCGCGGGCCTTGACGGATGCGGCAGCATGCACCACCACGGGCTCGTCTGCTCATGCTGCTGTCTGAACGGGGCCACCGGAGACCAGGGACGGCAAAGTCGACGGACTTCGGCATGGCGCCACTGCCACCACGGCTGTGCGCCGTCAACGTTACTGCATGCGGCGCCGCCGCCGCCGCTGCCCGTTGCATTGGCGCGGGCGAGCGCACGGGTGTGCGGATTCAGCACTGTAGGGTCCAGATGACGGATCAGACATACTTCATTCTAAATTTTAATCGGCTAATTAAAATATATATAAAATTAAAATTATTGGTCCTATCAAAACTACAGCCCTCTATTTAAGTTTATAAGAACATTATAAAAATCCTAAAAAATAATAAAGGTACCGGACTAGAAAATGCTCACCTATCTAATTCTAGCTTATAAGATCATAAACCTATGCAACTGTACTTCAAGCAAACCAGAGAGCACCTCCACAATCTAGTAAGCAAAAAGCACAAAGCCATCTAAACTCACTAATAATGCTCAATAACAAGGTTACATAAGCCAAATTAAAGAGCGCAAAATACTTAGCTACACAAACTAAACAATGTGACTAACAAAATTACTCAAATCAAATTAGTCACGCAAGAGCTACTTCTATGATACACAAGCAAGAAGATAACTAGCAAGCTACACAGGCTAACTAATTATAAGAGCAACTACACAAACATAATGTATATGAATGTAAATACAAGCTTATGTAATGGGGATGCAAACCAACTGAAAGACAAAGATGACACGGTAATTTTTATCCTAAGATTTACGTACTTACCAACATGCTAGTCCCCATTGAGACAAGCTCCAAGGTTGTCGCCAGTCCTCTTGCTAGTGGTGACCCGCAAGTCACACTCTCCCACGTGGAGTGCTTACTACAAGCTCTAGCACTTGACCCCGCCGGACCACTTGTCGCCCTTCGTGTATCGCTCTACTAGAGTTGCTCTTCACGATTTTCGCGGAGTGAGCATAATCCCCCTCACAATCACTTCTCCGGAGCACCGCACTATCTTCTTTGCTTGCTTCGACGGAGACCACCACCAAACTGTCTAGGAGGTGACAACCTCTAAAAATAACAAGCACCACCGGCTTGTAACTCAAACACCTAATACCACTCGATGCAATCTCACACTACAACACACTAGAATCCCACTCACTTACAATCGATTGGCACTCTTGCAAGCACAAGTGAGTTAGAGGACAACCAAGCACTCCTACATAAGCCACATAGGCGTGAGGGTGCTCAGCAACCAGCCCAAGGCCGATCACCACTTTTATTTATAGCCCAAAGGCGAAATAGAGCCGCTGCCCCTTCACTGGGCTAAACCCGCAGCGATCGGATGCGCAGCTCCACCTAACCAGACGCACAGCCATCAGCGTCTGGTCGCTGGATGCGTGCCACACATCCTCGCTGTTAACTGCGCGCGTCGATCACCAACGGTCACTAACACCGCCCAATGGTCAAGTAACGACCGTACGCGCCAGGCGAGATCGGACGCACCATCGCGGCGTCCGCTCGTGCGCCCCTGCGCACCATAGCGCCTAGACCTGATGCTCAAACGAAATGATGGGAAGCCGCCCCAGCCAGGGTCCGGTGCCGAACAGAGAGTTCCTAGAGCCATGATTCCATGATCGGACGTGTCCGAAGGACCATGACCGGACGCTCCTTAGAGTCCGATCCTCGCTGATGAAACGCCACCGCACTACGTTAGCTTATGTCACCAACGATCGGACGTGGCTCCTTCGTGTTCGATCCTGCGCGCTGCCAGCGTTTGGTCATAGATCGACGCCCGCACCTTCACTGTAACACTGATCGGACGTGTTCGGTCCTTTCGAAGCCAGCGTCCGGTAACCTCCAGTGACCTCTTTTCACCTTCTTTTCTTCACCGAGTTGATCCTCTTCAACTTCAACTTCTTCTCCTTTGCAAATATACCAACACCACCAAATGTACACCACCATGTGTATGTGTTGCATTTTCATAAATATTTTATCAAATGATTAGCTCTCTTTTCACCACGCCACTAGATCCTAGCAACGATGCAAAGTTAGATCACTCGAGTGGCACTAGATGATCGATATGCAAACAAGTTTGCCCCTCTTGATAGTACAACCATCTATCCTAAACCCGATCATAAACTTCTCTACACACCTATGACCGGTGAAATGAAATACCCTACAAATATACATTTGCCTTGCGCATTCTATTTCATCTCCTCCAATGTCGATGCAACACATGCACCAACCATATCACAAATAATTTTATCCACTTCATATCATTACGTGACCTTGTTGGTTCATCGATCTTGACCTCACTTGATTTTCACCGTTGCCTTCGTCTATCGGTGCCATGTCTTGCTCAAGCTTCACCGCCATGTGGTCCATTGCTCCAAAACCTTCAACTTGCCCTTCACGCTTGCAACTGGTTCATCAAGCCAAGACTTGTCTTAATCTTCTCCACCTTAGTCACATGACTCCATGTCATGTCTCATATGCAATGAGCTCCTTCATCACATGTGTTCAGGGGCACCGGATGTCCAAAATGAAGTTTTCTCTCTCCTCAACCGGTTGTAACCGGGCCACGGTATCCTGTGGCCTAATTTCAATGAGCCACAGTGTCTTCTGGCAAAATGCTCCAAAGTAGGTGTCTGCCAGCAAAGGACCATCACTTTGGATGTCCAACAGACAATTGTCTCGATGAGATTTGGTCCTAGGACCAGATAATTCTGATTTGAGTGGTCCACCGAACTAAATATCTATTAATCACCCATGCGCTTTGGAGGCTTGATTTAGTTTGGGTACAGTCAATGATTTGGTGTACTTTTCTTCATGAAAAGGTTGGTGTACAATTTAAGTTTCGATTGCAGTAAGCTCATGTGTATAATGAACGAACCCTTCTAAGACTATCTTCAACAAGGAACCTGTGGGGGGTATGACCCCGGATACCCATGGCAGACCACATGGGCTACGCCCTCAGGGGCGGTCCAGCCCACAAGACGAAGCCTTGCGGGGTATGACTCTGCTCGGTGCCTTCCGCAAGACATCTAGAGGATATCCTGAAGATACTATGAGATCTGTTATAATATGTATGATCCCAAGATTTCTATAATTAGTTATTACTTTCCGGTTATCTCTCAAATCTAACCGACTTATAATCCTGCTCCCCGAACTATATAAGGCGGGCAGGGACCCCCTCCAAACTCACATAATATCATACGATAGCTAATACAAACCAACAGACCACAGGAGTAGGGTATTACGTCATACTAATGGCCTGAACCTGTCTAACTCATGTGTCTCTATTGCCTTCTTGTTCTTGATCTCACGCACCTCTACCGATCAATCTACCTTCGTGTGATACCCCTAGGAGGACTGTCGATAATATTCTATCGACAGTCGGCGCGCCAGGTAGGGGTTTGCGTGCTGTTTCCTTGTCGAACAAGATGGCTTTTTCCACAGGCTCTTCATCCCTCCCGTAGTTTGGCCAGATCTTCATGGTCGGATTGATCTCCTGGATCATCAATGTTAACGGAGTCAGAGAGCTCCTCGAGCCGGCGCAGGTCAATTCTGTGCCGATCATCACCACACCTATGACTATAGATCCGATCTCGGAACCACCCCCAAGGTCGCCTTCATCAGCAACTTGATGGCCGTTTCCTTGCTACCAGGGGAGGCAGATCAACAATGACGATCTGATCGAGTCCATCGATTGGGTCGGTCTGAAGCTCGTCGATTGCCTCTCCATCACCGAATTGGCTCTAGACACTTTGGTTCAGCACCGACCATCCTCCGATCCAAATCTATCAGAGGCTGCTCAGAAAACTCCAGGAGTTACGGCTCTGCCCTTTGGGCTCACCAACATCGCCGCCACCTACCAAGATGCCCTGGGGGGCAAATTCGCCAACCAGGTGGGAGACATCCTTCCTCTCGCCGACCAGGTCACTGACCAGCCTTCGCCGGCCGTCAACATGCTCCACGTCAGCCGACACTCTAGAGCGTCCCTCTAGACCATCCTAGAGGAGAATCCAGACTCTGAGTCCTAAGGCTCTGGAGACCCTCGCTGAAACCTTCATCGAGCAACTTCCTCTCCCTCCTTTCCGGGGTGGTGCGATCTTCAACGTCAGCATCGACAGCCCCCCTCGGAATGGCGAAACCAAGGAGGAACGCGTCGCTCGTGAGAACCAGAACGTCAACCGCGCACAACGCTGAGAAAACGAGGCAGCCATTGCGAGGGCCGAGGCTGCTCGAAATAATTGGCTCGACTCACAAGGAAGGCCACTCCCGCTCCACCGTGACCTCGACAAAGAGTTTCTCTACGTTGACGGCCACGACATCTTAAGACTCCAAGCGCCAATCTGGCAGTGGCCGCCATTGAGCTCGCTCGCCTCCCATAGACGCCCGAGCTCGCCAAGGTCACTGCCAAGCTTAAAGTGGCACACTGCCAGGTTAATGAGATTCACGAGGATCAGAGACCTTCGTGCTCTACGAGCATGATTCGCTGATCAGCTGCACCGAGATCAAATCGCCGCCCCAGTCAAAGCCATTTCACTGACCAGTCGCTACCTCTCTAGGGGGGAACCGGGGGCCACCGCGCCAAGCACCATCGCCAACATGACCATGAGGTCAAACAAGACGCTCGAGTGCACCTCAGCAACCTCTGGGATGCACGATGGCATATTGAGCAACGCCGCTTCGGTCGCCATGAAGATGAAATACGCCGCCACCAGGAGTACGAGCAGGAGTACGGAAACCCAGACTCAGCTCTCGAGCCAATCGACGCCGGTAATGCTACAGCTAACGCCAACCAGAACCCCAAAGGACCCCCAGCGTTCACGAGGGCACTCCGAACACTTCAGTGGCCCCATGGTTTCAAAATCACTAGGGTCGAGCCCTACGAGGGAAGAATGAATCCAACACAGTGGCTAAAGGCTTACGCCACTGCTATCCGTGTCGCCGGAGGAGACACTAGCATCATGGCAAACTATCTCCTCGTCATGCTCATGCCAGCCGCCATGAGCTGGTTTACCAGCCTTGCCCGGACTCCATTGAATCCTAGGAAGAGCTAAAAAAGTCTTCACCGACAATTATATGACTACGTGTACTCGGCCGGGCACCAAGCATGGTCTCAACTGTATCAATCAGAAGTCATCTGAGCTCCTTCGTAGTTATATCTGATGCTTTTCTGAGATGAGGAATTCTATTCCCAACATCACAGAAGCTGAAGTTATCACCGCCTTCATCCGAGGACTCCACCATCGCGAGCTTCGCTCAAAGTTCAACCGTAAGCCACCCACAGGCATTGGCAAGATGATCACTACTACCAACCAGTATGGCGACATCGAGGAAGCCAAGGTGCACTTCAATGAGGATGCAGGCACTCATCGCCCTCCTCGCTGCTATGATGACCGCCCTGACGACCGACACCACAACGACCGCCGCTTTGACAACCACAGTTACCATCGTGACAGCGGTCGTGATTGAACAGAAGGACCCAAGTCTAGCCAAAATCATCACCACCAGCCAGACCACATCGTCGCCGCCGTTAATCAACCTTGTGCCAAGCGCAACTACGATGAGCAGTACCAAAAGATCCTCGATGGCCTGTGCCCTCTTCATAAGAACGCCAAGCATAAGATGAAGAACTGCCTCGGTTTGGCTAAGGAGTTCTAGGATAAAAAGCTAGACGACGACGCCAACGATAGAGCCAGAGGTCGCCAACCACCTAGGGACAATGATAATGCCTTCTAGGACCACAACAAGGTGGTCTCCACCATCTTCGAGGGCCTCGCCTCCACCGAGAGCATAAGAGAGTGGAAGCTCGCCGCAAGGCGGGTGCTCAACGTCACTACGAAGGACGCTGTCGCCAACCCCAGCTATCGCCCATGGTCTAAAGTCCCCATCACCTTCAGCAGGGCCAACCAGTGGGCAGACATTCCCTACATAGGGCGTTTCCCCCTCGTCCTCGGTGCAACCGTCCAGAAGGTGCTCTTCAGAAAAGTGCTCGTCGACGGTGGGAGCGCTCTAAATCTCCTCTTCGCCGAAGCCCTAAAGGAGCTGAGCCTCGGACTAGTGGATCTCACACTCTCCAACTCCTCCTTTTGGGGTGTGGTACCTAGCAGAGTCTCCAAACCGCTTGAAGAGATCACTCTACTAGTACAGTTTGACACGGCACACAATTACCGTGTCGAGCACATCAACTTCTATGTTGCCGATTTCAACACCGCCTACCACGCCATACTTGGTCGGCCAGCTTTGGCTAAATTCATGGCTGTACCGCACTATGCATATCTGGTGTTGAAGATGCCTTCGCCTATAGGAGTTCTAGCCCTGCGGGCCAACCTCTCCATCACCTACGCCTGTGAGACAGAGAGTCTTGCTCTCATCGAAGCCATCGACCTCTCCATCTAGATGGCTAGTGTGGTCATCGAAGCCAAGACGTTGCCTACCGACGACATGGAGATCCTAGAGCTAGAGCCTCCCTGTGCCTTCGCCAAGTCCAAGGAAATAAAGGAGGTCGGCCTCGACCTCGATGACCCCTCCAAGATCATGAAGATTGGGGCTCACCTTGACCCCAAATAGGAAAGTGCGCTCGTCTCCTTCCTACGTGCCAACGCCGACGTGTTTGCTTGGAAATCTATAGACATGCTAAGGGTACCATGGGAGAAGATCGAGCACTCCTTGAACGTCTCGCCGATCACCAAACCGATCAAGCAGAAACTCCATCGATTCGTGCCAGACAAGGAGGCTATTAGGGTAGAAATAAAATGGCTCTTAGCTGCTAGATTTATAAAAGAAGTGTATCATCCTAAGTGGTTAGCAAACCCTGTTCTCATTCGAAAAAAGAATAAAGAATGGAGAATGTGCGTTGATTACACTAATCTTAACAAACATTGCCGTAAAGACCCCTTCGGTTTGCCTCGGATAGACGAGGTTGTAGACTCCACCGTCGGCTGTGAACTGCTCTCCTTCCTTGACTGTTACTTCGGCTATCACCAAATCTCCCTCAAGGAAGAAGACTAGATCAAGACATCGTTCATCACGCCCTTCGGTGCATACCGCTACACCACCATGTCCTTCGGACTCAAGAACGTCGGGGCAACCTATCAAAGGGCCATCTAGATGTGCCTCAATCAATAGATCAGCCGCAATGTCAAAGCTTACATCAACAATGTGGTCATCAAGTCTAGGACCACCGACAATCTTATTGCCGACCTCAAAGAAACGTTCGCCAACCTAAAAAAGTACCGATGGAAGTTGAACCCTTCAAAGTGCATCTTTGGAGTTCCATTCGGTATACTGCTAGGCTACATCATCAGCGCTCGTGGCATCAAACCTAACCCTGATAAGGTCTCTGCCATCACCAACATGAAACGGCCAACATGCATCAAGGATATACAGAAACTTACAGGCTACATGGTTGCTTTAAGCTGCTTCATATCACGCCTCGGTGAAAAAGGGTTATCTTTCTTCAAACTCCTCAAGGCCTCCAAGCGCTTTTCATGGTCGAAAGAGGCAAACATAGCTTTCGAGCAGCTTAAGTTGTTCCTAACAAAGCCTCCGATCATGACGGCGCCACGGCCAGATGAAACTCTCCTGATCTATATCGCCGCTACTTCTCGCGTCGTCAGCATAGCAATTGTGGTCGGACGTGAGGAGGTTGGGCACGCCTATAAGGTGCAACGTCCAGTATATTTCATTAGTGAGGTTCTTAATGAGCCTAAGACTCATTATCCTCAGGTCTAGAAGCTGCTGTACGCCGTCCTGATCACATCACGTAAGCTCCGTCACTACTTCGAGTATTACAAGATCACCGTGGTCATCGAGTTCCCACTGGGGGACATCCTCCATAACAAAGAGGCCAACGGCCGTATCATCAAGTGGACTATCAAGCTCGGCACTTACTCCATTGAATTCAGAAGCAGGCCTACGATCAAGTCTCAAGCGCTTACTAATTTCGTCGCTGAGTGGACCGAGATCCAAGAGCCCATCGCCGCCACCTGCCCCGAGCACTGGGTGATGTACTTCGATGGCGCCCTTAACATCAACGGTGCTGGTACGGGCATTCTATTCATTATGCTGACCAAGAATAAGCTCCGATACATTCTCTGGATACACTTTCCGTCCTCCAACAACATCGCCGAATATGAAGCATGTCTCCACGGACTCCGTATAGCCGTTGAGCTTGGCGTCAAACGCCTCATGGTATACGGGGACTCTACGCTGGTCATCAACCAGCTTAACAAAGACTGGTCTTGCTCTAGCGAGAAGATGGATGCATATTGCGTCAAAATCAGGAAGCTTGAAGGAAAATTCTACGGCATCAAGTACCACCACGTGGTGCGCGACCAAAATTAGCTCACCGACCATTTATCCAAGTTGGGCTCTTCTTACACCATAATCCCACTGGGGGTCTTCGTTCAAGATCTCCTAGTGCCATCCATTAAAGAAGATACGGAAGTTCAAGAAGTTCCCCCCGCCAAGCAGCTGGTACTGGCGGTACCTTCGCCGACCGCCGATTGGAGGGAACAATTCATCGAGTACCTCACCAGCGCCAAAGTACTCACCAACAAGACTAAAACCAAACGCCTAATTCATCGAAGCAAGCATTACGTGCTGGTAGATGGTAATTTGATGAGGAAAAGTGCCAAGGAAGGGATACTGCAGAAATGCATCACCCAAGAAGAGGGAGTGAAGCTACTTCTCAAAATTCACTCTGGTTCCTGCGGCAACCATGTGGCCTCGAGAACACTGGTCAGTAAGGCCTTTCGAGTTGGTTTTTACTAGCCCATGGCCATCTCTGATGTAGAAGACCTCGTCCGACGTTGTGAAGGATGCCAATTTTTTGCCAAGCAAATACACGTGCTGGCATAAGAGTTGTAGACCATTCTAGCTTCCTAGCCCTTTGCATGCTGGGGACTGGACATGATTGACCCTTTTAAGCCAGCGCCATGTGGCTTCTGATACGTATATGTCATCATTGATAAGTTCTCCAAGTGGATTGAGTATAAACCGCTCGTCTCAGCTACTGCAAAGAAAGCAGTCAAGCTCTTCGAAGACATCATCCACAAATTCGGTCTCCCGAACAGCACCATCACCGACCTTGGAACTACATTTACTGGCCATCACTTTTGGGACTTCTATGAAGACCGTTGCATCTCCATCAAATACATCTCCATTGCCCGTCCTAGAGCCAATGGCCAGGTCAAATGGGCGAACGGCATGATCCTTGATGCCCTCAAAAAGAGACTATATTAGAAAGAAGAAAAGTACCCGGGCAGATAGCTCAAAGAGCTACCAGCTATAGTCTGGGGACTGCGCACTCAAGCTAGTCGCAGCACCGGTGTGTCTCCATACTTCTTGATCTATGGCTCAGATGCCATACTACTAGAGGATATTGCCTTTCGAGCACCTAGGGTGGAAAATTATGATGAAGAGCAAGCCGTAGCTGTTCAGACAGAGGACGTCGATAAGGCCAAGGAAGAACACCTAATCACTTGTGTCCACACAGCCAAGTATCTAGAAGGCTTGCGGAGATACTACAACCGCAACATCAAAGGTCGTTCATTTGCTATCGGCGACCTCGTTCTCCGTAGGAAACAAAAAACCAAAGGGATGCATAAGCTTTCCTCCCCAAGGGAAGGGCCTTACATCATCAAAGACGTTACTCGACCAGGGTCTTATCGCCTATGTGACTTAGATGGAATCGATGTTCCCAACTCTTGGCACATCGAGCACCTCATATATTTCTATCCTTGAAATGCCCCAGATATGTACTCTCCACTTTATGATGAATAAAGTTTTGATCTCCATAATTTGTCTCCATTTTTTTCTCCATTATGGTTTAATCTCCACTAATGGTCGCCGGGCTCTACGCCACTCCATGACGAACTCCAAAACGAAATCGCCATACCTACGCCGACCATGTTTCTCCAAATCTCCAACGTTTTCGCTGAACACGTTTTCTTCGAATCGCCGAACATGTTTTTCTCCGAATCGCCAAACACGTTTTTTCTCCAAATCGCCGAACACGTTTTCTCCAAATCGCCGAAGATTTTTCTCCAAATCTCCAAGTTCTTTTGCCGATTAGCGAGTAGCATACGTTCTATTCTATTCTCTATGGAAAAGACCCAATCTTCGATTCGTCCCTACACGTGCCACGACTCTGCGCTCTGCGTTATGGGTGGTCGGCTATGGTTCCTTAGTCACGCCTGTTCCTCCTACACGCCCACGGGCTCCGCGCTCGACGTTATGGACTATGGGCTAGCCAAGGCTGAGAGCGTAGCACAGAACTTATTGCTCGGACACCAATTCTACTACGTACATCTCCAAGTTATTTCGACAACCACCGAGCAGCACATGTTCTGCTCTGTTCTCTATGGAGATGACCAAGTCTCCGATCCCTCCCTACACGTGCCACAGGCTTCGCGCTCTGCGTTATGGGTGGTCGGTTGTGGTTCCTTGGTCACGCCTGTTCCTCCTACATGTGCATGGGCTCCGCGCTCGATGTTATGGACTATGGGCTAGCCAAGGCCATGGGGGTCAGTAGCGAACCAACTGCTTGGACACTACTTATATTAAGTATAATTGCATTATGGTTAAAACTACGAAGATTTTTTCGCCAAACTACAAGCAAACTGCATACACATGCACCTTATAACGTTTATCACATACATAAGTGTTTTTGCGCTATCGCGCGTCCTAACTACATTGTCCATAAATTACAGATGA
Source organism: Miscanthus floridulus (assembly GCF_019320115.1). Taxonomy (NCBI): domain Eukaryota; kingdom Viridiplantae; phylum Streptophyta; class Magnoliopsida; order Poales; family Poaceae; genus Miscanthus; species Miscanthus floridulus. Next base: position 32,948,621 of record NC_089596.1, read on the forward strand.
TAATCTCCGAGCATATCACCGAGCTTCATCATCGCCGCTCATCTCACCAAACAGGTCGATGTCGCCGACCAACTTTCTCGCCGCATCCTCCACCTCATCCTCTAGCCACTGGGTCTCTGCCTCGCTCAGCCCTTCAGCGAATCTACCCCCTATCGCCTAAAGGTCAATGGATTGATAGTGGGACCGGACCACCACAAGGGCATGAGTAATGCCGGTAACAACGGCATCGCGATTGAAGTTCTTGAAGCTCTCCCACGCCATCTTGCACCTTTTGATGACGATGTCCGGGCGTGATGGCCTACCGTCGGGTTGAGGAGCTGCCTCCAGGTCGACGCAGTCAAGCATTGGTTTGACTCCAGCAACTACGACATCAAATTTGTCCCTCTGTGTTTGGGCGTCCTGCTCTAGCACATCGAATCGCGCTTTGACCCTTCGACGGTAGTCTGCAAGCATTACAAAGTTCCGTCAAGAAAGGAAACTACTTCAGTATTAACTCCAACCAGGGAGTACTTACTGTTCAACTCCTCGGCTAGTTTATCTGCTCGCCCTATCTCCTTCGCCTTCTCCTCTCGAACTTGTTCGAGGGCTTGGTGTAGCTGGCCAAGCTCCGTGTTTTGCTCTACAAGAACAACATTCATCGCCAAAAATATGGTTGTTCAGCAATACAAAGCACATTCACCGATATACCATACCTATTTTTTGCTCAGATACACTTTTGAGCTACTCGGAAGTCTGTTCTAGTTGCGTGGAGGCACTCGCCAGCTCCTTAGACTTGCACCGTAGCTGCTCAGACGCAGCCGCCAGCTGCTCGGACAGGACCCCCTTCTGGTGTTCTAGATCTCACGCATTGGACTCAGCAAGGTCTCGCTCGCACCAGGCTCTCTGGATGTTTCTCTCCATCAGGTTCATCGCCTCTCTGAGTTTTTTGTTCTCTTCGGCGAGGGGTTCCATCCTCTTTATCAGTTGGTGCCGCTGCTCGGCAGTCCAAGTTATCCCCTGTAAATACACAATTATAATGATGAACTTCGATCTCCAACGTCAAAGATGACCACTCTAGATGCAGTACTAACCTTGATTTGTTTCATCACTCCGGCGAGGGCAGTCTTCAATCTCCTCATCTCTCCCTGGTGGTGTCTTTCTCCTTGATAACCACCACTTCGTCGCCGCGCTTGTGGAGGATTCGGATAGCTTGGGGTCAAGGTTCAGCATGCTCAATCTCCTCCATCTCGTCCTCTTCTGTCGTAGCTCGAGGCACCACCAAGGGGCTCCATGGCCAGACAGCGGCTCCAACCATGCCCTATGATGCCTTAGGAAGCGTTGTTTGTCCCTCAGGCACCCCCAACTTCACCGCCCCAAACTCTAGCGCATTGCTGGCAACTCCAGCCTCTGCTCCTGAAGACCCGATGGTTCCTGCCGTTGCCTCGAGCACTGCCACCGATCCATCCGTCGTCAACGCCGCTCGTTCGTCGTCGCCAAGATCGCCAGCAGCAGCGGTTGAATCCTCCTCCGGCTGCCGAGCTCTCAGGGACTCTAGGATGGTAGCTGCCAGCGCTGTTTCCACCATGGGATCAACCCTCGGTGGTTCAGCAGTCTAGACTGGTGGGGTCAGACCCTCCGCATGTTTCGCTCTACATCAGATTAGTTCGTCAAACGCCAAAAAAGCTAAGAAATGACAACAAAGTAACTCCAAGGAAAGTATACTCATGGTTTGGTCTGCCGGAACAATTTCTTGAACCGGTGCCACCTACCCGAGCACCTAGGCGTGGCCATGGGGTTGACTCCCGTACTATGGGGTGGAGGTTTGGTTTCCTCCACCGTTGGCCTCTGTTTCGCTTGCCGCTCTATGACTCCCTCTGCCTGCTATGTAGGGACTCTCGTCGTCTGCTGCTTGGGGACTCCCATCGCCTACTGCTCGGGAACTTCTTCGCCTCTCCTCGCTTGTTCCTCCACATGAGTGCTGTGCGGAGGTGCTTCAGTGCTCGACGAAGGAGCCACCGAAGTTTCATTGTTGTCCAACCACTCAAGCACCACGGTCCTTTGCTGTCGAGTGGTCTGGTCACCACCAAGCGAGATGCCGCCTGGTTTGAGGGGACCGGCGGTCGTCGTCTTCCTCTTCTTCTAGGCCAGCTCGTCTATCGCTACTCTTTTTCCTCAGACTTTCTCTGATACTGGGGGTAAATTTTCTATCTGACCATCCCCGGACTCTAACGTAGCGCTGGCCGCATCTTCCTTAGGCCAAGCCAGTGGCCAGGCGTCTACACCCCTCGGCATGCCGGACAAGTACACCGCTCTTTCCTATGAATGGATCTTTGCATAAGTGCATCAGTTCACTGCTCGACAATGCTTTAGGATTAAAAGTGTTGAAAAAAAACAATCGAGATGGTTACCTGAGGAGGCAGATTTGTACAGTTGAAGGCCCTCATTTGCTTTGGCCACCTAAACGAGGCATTGGGAGCGAATAGCTCTGTGGCCCGCTCTAGGACAATTTGTTTCGTCAGCCGTTCCATCCTCTCCTGGGTCCCATCGTCATCACCTCTGTAGTCAAAGCCCAGGTAGGCCCTCTCCTTGCAAGGCTGGATTCAGCGCACTATGAAGCTCACCGCAACTAGTTCACCGCTAATCTCTATGCCTTCAAGTAGGTCGAGGAGCTCCCTTACTTATTCCATGTCAGCACTGTTCAATTTCTCCGACCAGCTTTTCTAGTTCTCCGGGATATGGTGGACGTCGCAGCGGATTGCAGGGTGACTCTGTTTCATGTGGAACCACTTGGAGTTCCACCCTTTCAAAGAAGTGTTCAGCGGTACTACATTAATGTACTCGCTGGCCATTCCATCCTAGAGCTGTAGATATACACCGTTGACCACCTTGGATCCACCACCGCCCTTCTTCTTCAACCAGAATAGGTGTCTGAAGAGGTTGAAGTGTGGTAGAACCCCCAGAAATGTCTCACAGAAATAAATAAAGATCGAGATGTGCACAGACTAATCGCCCAGAACTCTAGTAGATCCCGCAAGAAAGGATGAATAGGGAACCCCAACCCATGCCAGAAATAATCCTCGACGACTACAACTTCATCTGTGTTAGGCATCGGGAAGGGCTCACCATTGGTTGGCCGCCATCCGACGGTGACGTGGTCAGGAAGCACGCCCGTCTCCACTAATCTCTCGAGCTCCGCTTCCCCTATGCGTGACGGCACCCACTCTTCATCGCGACTGGCTCCCGCTCCTACCTTCTTTGGGCTTGCCTTCTTTGGGTTCACAGCTCTCCTCTTCGGCGCCATCTCTCAGATCTGGATGGGGACTGGCGTCAGGAGCGTGTGTGGATGCGAATCTAGAAATGTGAGGGCTGAGGTTGAAGACAGAATAGCAAAGTGGCAAAGTTATGAATGAGGGATGCGGCAGCGCAGTTATAAAGCACTTTCCCCACCCTTTCACATTCGAGGGTTTTTAGGAAACCATTCCTATGATTTGCGCCCCTCTGAATTCTCCGACGCGGCTTGTTGGGCCGTAACATGGGCTTTCACACAACCGCATCCCACATCTCTAAGTTATCACTACCGATGGTTATCACTCGCCGAATAATCGCTGACTTCTCTGCCATTTATTGGGGCTCAGTAACAGCTACTGTACAGCCATCGCTCTGGTTTTTTTGCCACGGTTGGGTTTTTCAGATATCTCTGTAAATGGCTCGGGGACTGGTTGCTAGCTCGTCTAGTCTTTTTTCTGTTTTTCTATTTCTGACCCTGGCACCATGTGACTGCATCACCTACTATGAGGCTTGGGGACTAAGTGGGCACACTTCACCTTGCGGTGAATGTGCGCTCTCTCATTTCAGGGCTACGATCGAGGGCTGGTTGCCTGCTCGGCTGGTCTTTTATTATCCTTCTACTTTGGACCCTGGCACCACATGACTACGTCGTCTACTGTTAGGCTCAGGGACTAAGTGGACACACTTCACCTCATGGTGATTGTGCTTGCTTTATTCTCGAAGACTCTAGGCCTCTTAAAGCTGAAGAAGACTATTTCCTTTTCTCGTGGTCGTACTCTAAGTGGGCACACTTGGTCCACTGTGGAGAAATTTTCGTTTCTGAACTTGAGCTCCTTACACCCTTATGGCAAGCCGTGCTTGGGTTATACTGCTCGGCTATGATTCATGCTTCTCAATGATAGTACACGCTGCTCGGCAATTGTACACAACTGCTCGGCAACTCATCACGGTGGTCGGACCATGAGCTCGACTGCTCAGCTTCATTCGCAGCTGCTTGGACAAGCTCAAGGCGGCGTTGCACAATGGATACAAGGTGCTCGAGGACTAGCTGTGGGGGGTATGACTCCAGATACCCATGGCAGACCACATGGGCTGCGCCTTCAGGGGCGGTCCAGCCCACAAGACAAAGCCTTACATGGTACGACTCTGCTCGGTGCCTTCCACAAGACATCTGGAGGATATCCTAAAGATACTACGAGATCTGTTAGGATATATATGATCCCAAGATTTCTATAATCAGTTATTACTTTTTGGTTATCTCTTAGATCTAACTGACTTGTAACCATGCTCCTCGGACTATATAAGGTGGGCAGGGACCCCCTCTGTTAGTGTTTCGAACAAACACCGGCTAGTAAATTTATGATTGTTGCGCGTTAGGCCCAGATGGTGCACTAAAGGACACAAGATTTATACTGGTTCGGGCAGAATGTCCCTACATCTAGTCTGTAGCTGCTCATGTTATTTGTGCCAAAAAAAGGTTCATAGTAGGGGGTACAAACGGTCGAGAGAGGGAGAGGTCCTAGGTCTATGATGGAATGGTCAAAAGGATGCCAAGAGCTCGGTCACTGCTTGGCTGTATGTGTGATGTGTTGTGTATGTTGAACTGATCTGTCAAAAGTCGGTCTCTTTGGTGGGGGGCCCTGCCCTCCCTTTTATAGACCAAGGGGGGAGCAGGGGTTATAGATCGGAGAAGGAGGAAAATACCAAAGGTATCGAAGGTCCTTCGAGGGAGCCGGGTCTTCCTTTTTCCCTCAGCCTACCCTGCTTAACATGGCAGACCGTGTTAGAGGTGGCGTGTTCGCTGATCTTCGTAGGCCATGCCCTGGCCTTATTTAGCAAGTGGGTGCATCCCATCCTATGCCGATGGATGGTGCGGCACGCTGGAGAGCTGAGCTATGACCCCTTGGGGAGTAATAGGGGAAGTGACCATACGTCCGTCACTATAGATGATGTGATTTCTGTTTTGGACCGTAATGGCTATCATATGTCTGTGTTAGTATCTGCGCCCGAGGACTGAAGGCGGTGCCTACTATACTGTGGGACAAAAGTCGGCGCCTACAACACTATTCAGGCACTGTTACGTCGGAAAGGACCTAAAGCGCCCGTCCCGTCGTATCCTGACGGTACCTTCCCGTAGGCGCACAGGGCATGGCCCTCGATATCATGGTTGACTTGAATGTCCTATCATATCCTATGCTCGTCCTCATGAAGGAGTAGGGTGCGATCGTCGGGCGAGGCGGAGCCAGCCCTTAGCCGTCGGGCGAGGCAAAGTCTAGCCCTCGGGGGTCAGGAGAGGCGGAGCCTGCCCTTGAACGTTGGGCGAGGAGGAGCCGGCCCTCGGGGGTCGGGCGAGGCGGAGCCCACCCTTGGAGGTTGGGTGAGGTGGAGCCCACCCCTTGGGGGTCGAGCGAGGTGGAGCCTACTCTTGGACGTCGGGCGAGGTGGAGCTAGCCCTTAGCCATCGAGCGAGGCAGAACCCATCTTCCGTCGTTCGAGCAAGAAGCATAGTAGTGCTCTTTGTCTGACTAGAAGCGTCAACATTCGATGGTCATTAGTCCCACCTCATTGGGCACCCTGGTATTAGGTCCCCGACAGTAGCCCACGAGCCCCTGGGTGATTCTGGTTGAATCGCCCAAGGGGTAATTTCAGACCCTTCGTGGGTAAGGCTATGAGATTTGGTTTTTGCCAACTGGAAAGTTTTAAGGGAACCCTGGTATCCTGTTCATGGGGATTTCATCTAGGGCCTACCTGGCTAGGGCTCGATCATGGAACAAGGCCCTACTGATACTCGCGTACCTATGTCTTAGTCGCTCGTGGTCCTGTCCCTCGTTGGGATGGCCATCGAGACTGTTGGGCTGACACTTGGGCTTTCTAGGCCCATATAGGCTGGAGGGGAAATCTTCTGACCCGTGTCCCCTCTGTAGGAAAAGAGTCCGATCCGCTCAGGAAGACGAACCGTCCGACGCAATTTTGGTGGGGAGGGATAGGGATCGCTGGCGCGTATCCTGCGGCGTGACGCGGCGGTGTGTCATGGTAGGCTCAGAGATCGAGGCGAACGGTTGCCCTTCTTGCATCCGTCACCCTTATAAAACCACAGGGTTCACCCCTAGGGTTCCATACTTCACCTTTTTGCCTTCGCATCGTCAACCTCCACCACTAATCGCTAGAGCCTCCCGTACTCGCATCGCGGCCGCCGTCACCAATCGCCAAAGCCTCCCATACTCGCATCACGGCCGCTATCAAGCTCACATTCGCATCGCTGCCGCCGTTGAACTCGCATCCACCCCCTCCCAATTGCTTCAATAGAGCCATAGGGCAGATCCAGCATCACCCCTCAGTGCCTGGAGGGCCTCGTTCGTCGTGGCATCCTTCGCCCGCTGACTGCCACCGAGGAGTGGTGGCTGCCCAGTGATGAGGACGAGCTATTGCTGCCCGAAGGGTATGTCATGTCCTTCGCTCACTTCCATGAGTCGGGATTCACCATACCTGCTCACCTATTCCTTCGGGGGCTGTTGGATTACTACCTGGTGGAGCTACAGCACCTTACCCCCAATGGGATCCAGCACATTGTGGCGTTCGTCGCCCTATGTGAGGGGTTCTTGGGGATTGATCCCCACTTCGACCTATGGTGGCATATCTTCGCCATCAACCTTGTGAAGAGGCAGGTTGGGAAGCAGGAGCTGCCCACGCTGGTGGGATGCGTCGGCATTCACCTCCGCAACAACCGAGCAGATGCGTACCCATTAATGCGTCTGTCCACCTCCAACAACGAGTGGCATTCGTAATGGTTCTATGTCAAAGATGACGCCACCGCCCCCTTGCTAGTCTTCTCCGGGTGCGTCATTAAGGAGGCCCTAGGGTCGTGGAGGTGGGGCATCCCGATCAAGGAGAGGAAGAACATCGACGACCTTCTCACTGCCCTCCAAACTTTGAAGAACAGGGGCATGAAGGGTTTGGGGATCATCGGTGCCTACCATGCGAGGAGGGTGGCGCCACTGATGGCGCGCGTGCCTCCCCTGCACTAGATGGTGCTTGGAGCGCCGTTCGATGGGATGGTGCTTGTCGACGAGGCGCTGCCTCCATCTAAGGTGGCGCAGCGCATTAAGGAGGTGATAGAGCCTTCGAAGGACACCGTTGGCATCGTCCTTGATTTTGTGTTCCCGGTGCTAGGGCATCACCCAATGCGGCCGGAACCAGGGTTTATTGACTTCGTAAGTTTTCCTTCTCCGTACTCCTTTTTACTTGAATTTTCGACCCATTGAAGCTGACCCTGGGGATGGCAGGACCAGCCGGGGGGACTTTCTTCAAGGATAGCCCGGCTCCATTGCGGAAGGATCGAACCCTAGCGAAAGCGAATCGTATCGCGGCCGAGTGGGACAAAAAGACGAGGGAGCTCAGGAAGAAGCTGTTATGGAAGCGGTAAGCGCGTGATCGAGGAAAGGAGACAGGCAGTGATGACGACGACGATAATGAGGTAGCCACCAACGTGGATTGGGACGTCCTAGCAGACGAGGATATATTGATAGATGCCCACCGACCCATGCAGGGACCCTTCCTGTTCCATGCAGAGGGAAGCGAGTCCATGAGATCGGTGGAGGTGGGCCAAACCATCAGCCCCTATGGGGCCAATGGGAGCTAGAGAATCTACCGCCCCACCCAAGGTGCCGCCGGAGGATCGGTGGATGGGAGGAGGCGGATTGGCCACCACCCCTGAGGTGCTGATGGAGGGGGTGGCATAGCTATCGTGCCCCATGAGCCAACAGGGATGGGCGGATCTACCACCACGCCTGAGGCATAGACGGAGAGGGGTGGCTCCGTTGCCGCGCCCTCAGAGATAAGGAAGGCGAGCCATTCTGCCTAAGAGCAGGGGGCAGGCTCGAAGCGGTCTCACCCAGACGAGTTGGGGTAGGGGTCTAGGGGTTCATCCCCGAAACATTCCCGCCGCCCCAAGGCGCCGGAGTAGGCCACTGATTCCCTTGTTTTCCCCCTTTTTATTCTTCTCTTTTGACCTTATGCCTTTTTTCCTCTTGCAGATTCTTGCGGCGGGGCCACTCTCTAGGGCTAGCGTCTAAGAAGTGCCTTGCCCTTTAGGCGGGACGGACGGTGCAGCCTGACATTGCCCCTATTTTGGGCAGGAGCGGTGCTGATGCTGCAGCCTCATTGGTCGATCCGGCAGCGCTCGTGGTGGCGCCCGCGCCCTCGGTGGTCGCCGAGCAGGCGGTGTCTTCTGTGGCGAGCACAACACCACTAGTCGAGGGTTCAGTATCGCCGATGGAGGTGACCGTGACTGTGACAAGCCCGGTGGGGCTGGATGTTGCCATGGTGGCATCCGAGGGGGCGGCGCAATCCGCGCCACCTATGGCCCAGGCTGCGGCGCCCGAGGCGGGCTAGATGGAGGAGGACACGATCAAAGGGTCTTCAGGCATCATGGTGGTGGTGGAGAGGACCAGCAGGAGGTTGCCCTCGGTCCTGTTGTCGGGGGGCAGCCGCTCCCCCACGCGGGGTGAGCCACTGTTCTAGTGGATGGCCGCTGAGGACCCAACGTCGGCTCTTTTCTTGCTTGACGATGCTGTCGAGAGCATGGAGCGGGAGAATCTTGACATCGGGTTCTCGGCTATGATGGATGCCTTGAGCCAGGCCAGTGGTGTCCTGCATGAAATCCTCATTCTTACTAGGCAGGTATCCGCTTAATCTTCTCCCTCATTTTCTTCTTTCTTCACGTATTCTTGTGTTTTTGTATTTTTGATACCGGTCTTCTTTTCAGTGTATCATTGCTCGTAGCCAGAACAAATCATGGTTCCTCTAGGAGCAAAAAGCAGAAAGGGACTGCCTTACCAAGGAGGCTCGGCTATGAGGAGATGTGGGCACACAGCTCGCTGCCACCTAGCAGCGAGAGGCTGAGGCGTGTCGAGACATGGAGGAGATCCATGGGATTTTTGAAGACCTATCGGCGAGGGTGAAGCTGGACAAGGAGGCCACTGCTAGGATCTGAAAGGAGCGGGATGAGCTACTCTAGAAGGATGCTGAGGCCAGTCAGCGGGCCATCGAGGTGCTGGCTGAGCTAGACACGAAGCGGGATCTCAGGCAAAAGGCCGAGGAAAGGTTTGTGGCCCTATAGCAGAGGGCGAACCAGGATGCCAAGGTGATCTCCCAGCTGCGCAGGGAGCAGAACGAGCTACGCCGAACCAAAGAAAGACTTTGCTCGGAGCGTAGCACGGCCCACGAGGAGCGTGATGAGGCACGTCGGGAGGCCGTGGCCCTCCAGGCGAATCTTGGAGACGTGGTGGACCGAAGGCTGGAGGCCGAGGAAGTTTCTACCGGGCTAGGCACGGAATTCGCCGAGGTGCGGGGGATCCTTCGGGCCGAAAGTGATCAGCACAATCTTCTACGTGCTGCCGTCGTGGTGGTCTATGATGACTTGTAGGTGGCGCAAGGAGAGGGGATCACCTCCCTCCCGACTCGTGCCACTGGTATCACGGCGTGGGTGGGCCAGCTTGAGGAGGACACCTTTCACACTGGAATCACCCAAGCCTTCGCTGTTGCCCATTCTCATTATGATCGAGAGATCAACTTGGAGGTAATGAGCTAAGGCTTTGTGCCTGTCTATGAAGACACCGAGCTGGACTAGATTGAGAGGGCGGTGACTCCCCTTGCGCGGAACCTGGCGAATAGGCTGAAAGAAATGGTTCTTCCTCCATGGAAGTAGTTAGTTGAATAAGTTTGATAAACATTTATCCGTAATATGTGAATAAGTGTCGGTACTTTTGTGTCTGAAAATGGTTTCATGACTTTGTCTCGCAATTTTGTTTCGTTTGTTTGATCTTACCTACTTCATTTTTTGTAATGAGAAAAGATTTACGTGATCCGACCCTTCCGTTTGTTAAGACTATAGGGCCCGAGGTGTTTAGGGGAAATTTTGATTATGCTGGTGAGCAAAATTATCATAGCCGTATGGGCGTGGGCTTTTTGCAGTCTTACCTATCTATTCCCCCGAACCTTGCCGCCAGTTTCGACACAAGGAGAAGGTCTGATGTTTTGCTGGGGTCGGATGTTACTGGAGACCAGAGCGAGGGTAGCGAACTTAGTGTTGCACGTACCCCTTACTTAGGATTTTGGCGATCGCTGCGTGACCGTGCGTTTGGTCTTAATACTGGCCTAGCCTTCCCCGAGCTCCCGCATGTGGTGGTGATTCGGTCAAGGGCTGACTCGTATTGTGACTGTCACCCCATCCACAGTTTCCATGACTAGAGGGGTGAAGGCGACGTCACTTGCCTCGATGGCTCAAGTGGCGTGTCTTATGAGCTCACTAATAGGGATGTTCGGACGAAATCAGATCCTGTTTGCTTTACGACAGGGTCGGTAAAGCCCTTGGGTGGCGTTCCATTGCTCCTTGGCCTGCCTTCCAACAGATTCCCCCTCAATAGGGATTCTATGGGCTCGGCTAGAGGCTGGATTGAACTAGAAGGTTGAGATGACCCTTTCCGCCTTAATGCGGGTTGGGCAAAGGCCGCTAAGGCTCATCTACGTTTTTCTCCACTGGCTCTTGTTGGATGCGAGGCGGCTTTAGACCCTTCATGGGTCTGCTTTCGAACCTTGGTCTCTCGATGATGGATCAAGTGGCTCGAGCCCTCGAGCCCCTTAGGGTCTGTTAGGGGTCGACCGTGTTTTGTGCGTTACCCTATCCTTAGTTTCCGCAACCGGAGGGGCTAAGTTGACGACACTTGCCTCGATGGCTCGAGTGTCATGCTCAATGAGCTCGTTAATGGGTATGTTTGTGTGAAATCTAGGTCCATCATTCGCTGACGGGGTTGATAGAGCCCTCATGTGGCATTTCGCTATTTCTTAACCCGCCTCCCGACAGATGCCCATGCCATTCGATAGGCTTAGGTGGCCCGTTGGCCTCTCCTCGACGGAGATTCTATGGGTTCGGCTCGGGGTTAGAATCAAACGAGAAAGGTCGAGATGTCCATGTCCGCTTCTAAGCGGAGTCGGGCAAGGCCGCTGGGGCTCATCTCAGTTTTTCTCCCCTAGCTCTGTTTGACGCGAGGCGGCCTCGAGCCCTTTGTGGGTCGGCCTTCGAACCTTGGTCAATCACCGCTCATATTGAATGAGGCGGCTGCCACTTTGTGACATGATACGAAGCGTTGGGATGCAGCGATTTGTATATGCAATGTTTGGATGTACGAATTCAATGTATAATTTAATTGAAACGAAAGCGGGGGGTCGGTAACGTTACCCTGGCGGTGTGAGCGACGGGAAGCTCTTACCAAATATGTCAGTGTGGGGTTCGGGTCCGACGTCTGTGACTAGGTCGGTGTAACCTACATAAACATTGCCATTTTTCATTTCTATCTCTCGGTGGCGATCCGAGTCGTTCGATTGATTTTAGGCGACCTGATAGCTTCTCCTCAAAGGAGATTCTACAGGAGGCCCCCCAACCCTTCTCAGGAAGGCAGGAGCCAAAGCTTGTGGTGCGGGGAACTATGAACTCGATTATGCTGGTGAACAAAAACACCATAGCTGTTAGGGCGTAGGGTCTGGCGGTTCGTCCAGTTGTATTCAAAGTTTTATACCCACACGCTGTGCTTCCGGTTTTAAACGTAAGGAGGGGTCAGACGAGGAGGATGTCTAAACAGGTAGACACTCTCGGTAATGAAATTAACGCACAAAGCAAGGAAACAGAGGTGCTTATCTTTCTATGGCCATTCGTTCGTCGTTTCGCCTGGGCCGTCCGATTGACCTAGGAGGCCCGACGGGACCTCCCCCATCGGGTCATTCCATGGTTCTACCTGGGGAAGTGGAGAGTCACCTACATGCAGGTGTGTCCTGGTTCTCGTGCCCAGCGTGCATTGGTGGCGGGCCACTCCTAGGCAACGTCCTGTTTGACCAGACAATGTCTTGTTGACCAGAGCGCATCCTGTCAGTCTAGGAGCGTCCCCTCAGATTCCCATCAGCATTGATCTCCCACCTATATTGAATAGGGGAAGGGAAAGAGTTTTTCATCCCAACCTTTTGCCTTTCCCCAGTTGCTATGCCTCTTCCTTAAATAGGGAGGGGAGGGGAGTTCTCGCCCCACTCCTTCGCCAGCTTCTGAGCCGCTACCTCTTCTCCTTCCTTTCCACCGAATGAGTTCATGCGTCACGGTGGGTCCTAAGTGAGAGAGGGTAATGCCAAGGAGAGAAAAGCTCACAGATCCACCAGTGAATCCGGAGCGCGATGTCGACCTAGGGGTCATCCAACATAGATGAGATGGTTTAGGCCACCTTTGCTGAGAAGGGGCCACTGTTGCCAAAGGAGGAGGAGCACTGGAGGGTGCTAAGCATCGTCGACTTTGCCGTTGTTCGTTGCGGCCTTTCCTTGGTGGGAGACGTCCCCTGCCTAGATGCCGTTGTCAGGGTTGCGGCTGATGACGATGGCGTAGTCCCTGGACGCCCCGGTGGGGGCGCCGTTGTCAAGGTCATGGCTGGTGATGATGGCGTAGTCCCTGGACGCCCTGGTAGGGGCGCCGTTGTTAGGGTCGTGGCTGATGACGATGGCGTAGTCCCTAGATGCCCCGATGGGGGCACTATTGTCAAGGTCGCAGCTGATGACGATGGAGTAGTCCCTGGATGGCCCGGTGGGGGTGCCGTTGTCAGGGTCACGGCTGATGATGATGGCATAGTCCCTAGATGCCCCAGGGAAGGCACCATAGTCGCCGATGTGGTGCTCGATGTTTGTAGAGGACGGTGCCTTCGAGGATCCCATGGAACGGTAGGGCGTCGCTGATGGAGAGCATGGCACGGCGACCGTAGCAGTACTCGTAGTAGGGCTAGTCAGAAACTATAATCGAATAAATTTGTGGGGGAGTCCCTGAGTGAACAGTCTTTTATATCTGTGAATACATTAGTCCTTTTCGTGATGGGATCACTTTGTAGGCAATTAATTTTGTGCGAAAAGCATAAGTTTTCGACTTTCGCTACGACAAACAGCTTTTTAGCTTCCTCTTTTTTTCTTTTTATTTTGTATAAGAGGTTTCGGTGCCTTCTGGCTCATCCCATAGTCTAGGTCGCAAAAACTAGGAGTGCGGGTGAATCAATTCTGATCACGTGGGTGAGCAAGGAGGTCGTAGCCGCTAGGACGTGGGTTTCCCGTAGTCCTACCAGTTGTACTCAGAATTGATTCCCGAAATCCTAGCCCTTAGGACTTGTTACGAGAAGAATGGAAAACTTTTAGAGAATGTTTGCAAGATAAATGTACTTGTATCACTTATATTAGCCCCCGAGTGAGGTCTGACCCCTCACAATTTGCAGGGGTCAGATGTTACTAAAGGTCGGGGATCTCTGAAGATAAAAACTGATAAGGGAAAGTATGTGTTTATTAAGGGTAAAAACGACATAGCTGTTCAATGTTCCAGGCGTTGGTGAAGACCTTGTCGTCGATGGTTTTCAACTTGTAGGCGCCTGGCCAGAGTACTTCCACGATGATGTATGGCCCCTCCTAGGGTAGGGAGAGCTTATGGCAGTCTTTGTTGCTCTGTACGAGGTGGAGGACAAGGTCCCCAACGTTGAAGGCTCAGTCCCACACCCATTGACTATGGTACCATCGCAACGCCTATTGGTACTTCCGCTGCCTCCATCCATCAAAACTTTGGTGAGGTGCTTTGGGCCGACGATCGGGTCGACCACAAGTGGATACCTTCCCGGGTGTGGGACGGCATCCGGATGGTCGGTCCGATCGAAGGTTATGGTGGACTCCGACCACCAGAGAAAAGGAGGTGTGGCTGGCTAGGCCGTGTAGACTTGGCGGCGTGCGACCTTCTGATGATGTTTGGAGTCATAAGCCGTTGATCCCCCGAAGATCATGAGGCAGCCATCTGGCATTGGAAAGCCATCGTCCTTCTCCTCGGCATCGTCCATAGCGGGGGCAGGTTCCTTCTCCTGTTCTCCTTTGTTGGAGCCTCCGAACAAGAACTTCCGCATGAGGCTACAGTCCTTGAGCGGATGCTTTACGGGGAAGGCATGATTCGGGCATGGTCCCTCGAGCATTTTCTCAAAGTGGTTCGGAGCGCCCTCCATGGCTTCTGACCACCCTTGCGGTCAGCAGCAACCACGAGTGGGTCCTCGTGCCGTTGCTTCTTGTTTTTCCTTTTGGCGGAAAGATTGGAGGTGCCTTCGCTGGCACCCTTGTCCCACCTTGCCTTGCCCTCGAGGCGATCAAAGATCGCTCCGACCGCCTCTTCTCCTGAGACGTGGCTGGTGGCGATGTCTAGGAGCTCCTTGGTGGTTCGTGGGCCCTTGCGTCCTAGCTTATGAACCAAGGACTGGCAGGTCGTCCTAGATAGGAAGGCTCCTATCACGTCGGCATCGGTGACGTTGGGGAGCTCGTTGCACTGCCAGGAGAAGCATCAGATATACCCACGAAGGGTCTCACCGGCCTTCTAGCAACAGTTCTTGAGGTCCATGGGTTCCCAGGGCATTTGTACGTGCCCTGGAAGTTTCCCACGAAGACTCCTTCAGATCCGTCCAACTCTAGATTGCGTTGGACGGCAGGTGTTCCAACCATGCCCAAGCCAAATCGGTCAAGAATAGTGGAAGGTTGCGGATAATGAAGTCGTCATTATCCGCACCACTGGCTTGATAGGCAAGCCGATAGTCTTTAAGCCAAAACCCAGGGTTTGTCTCCCCGGAGTACTTAGGGATATTAGTAGGTGGTCGATACCTTGGCGAGAACACAACATTGAGGATGTACCGGCTAAAGGCCTGAGGCCCTGGGAGGTCGGGGCTCGAGCTCTGGTCCTCGCCGCTGTCATAGCGTCTGCCACATCGAGGATGATAGCCGCAGCGGGCTCCTTCCCTTGGGTCGCTGTTGGCATGTCTACGAGCATCGAGGGTGCTACGTGCGTCGTGGTTGTGGCCGAGACGTTGATGTACCGGGATTGCAGCGCGCTACCCGTTGCCTTGCGGTGCTTGGTGGACCAATGCGTCCCTGGCGGGGCGTACCGAGGGCGTACGCTGGCTAGTGTTAGGCTCGCATCGCCAAGACAACAAGCTCTCCGCCTGCTGTGCTGCCGCACGCTCAAGTAGCGTGCGGATTTCGTGGTGGGCCTGGCGATCCTCGAGCGTTGCGGCCTCTAGAAGGCCACGAAACAAGGCCGTTGCGGCGGCGATGTTCTAGCTTGCCCGAGCAAAGTTGGGAAGGGTTTCATCATCGGCGATGATCCTTTGGTTTACGTTGCGGGCCACGGCGCGTGCGTGCCCTCCATCTCCGCGGTGCCTAATCTTCTCATCGACCTTCACGTACTCCCGAATAAGTTGTTGTCCGGCTTCGTCTATTTCCCACTTTCGGGCTCTCAGCTGCTCCATCCCTACGTGAGGTGGGGCCACTGTCCCCCTCTCGGTTGTGCCACCGTGGTTGCCTGCCTAGGTAGTCTCCTCTGCGAAGATGCTTTCGACGTGTTCCTCGGAGGTTTCCACCATGAAACATTCTCGGGAGGGATGATGGCTCCCCCTGCCGGAGTCAGAGCTAGAGTCCAACCCTGGCCCCTCCACGAGGAGGCCATGGAGGGATTCCGTAACGCTTTCGATCATCCCTACAAACTCGTTGTTCGAGGGGGACAGGATCGTGCGTTGTGCCACAAGGTGGCTAACGGTCACCGTGGCATTGCGGAGACCGAATGGAAACGCGGTCGGGGCACTCCATGCGGAGTGTTCCAGAGAGGGTGAGGTGGCGTAGGTCCTCCCTGGACGGCTGTGGTCCAAGGGAGAAGCCGGGCTGACGCTTAAGCCTCCCGTAGTTGAAGTTGATGGAGAGGAGAGACTGGACGGCGGCGTGGGCCAGCGCCAACTCTCCTCCTAGTGTGACGATGAAGTCCAGGTTACCGAAACGCACGTGTGCGCCCGGAACCCAGCTGATTGCATGGTTAGCCATCCGAGGCCTAATTTAGAATGCGCAAAGGCCTCTACCTGGCGCGCCAACTATCAGTGTTTCGAATAAACACCGGCTAGTAAATTTATGATTGTTGCGCGTTAGGCCCGGATGGTGCACTAAAGGATATAAGATTTATACTGGTTTGGGCTGAATGTCCCTATATCTAGTCTGTAGCTGCTCATGTTATTAGTACCGAAAAAGGTTCGTAGTAGGGGGTATAAACGGTCGAGAGAGGGAGAGGTCACAGGTCCATGATGGAATGGTCGAAAGGATGCCAAGAGCTCGGTCACTGCTCGGCTGTATGTGTGATGTGTTGTGTATGTTGAACTGATCCGTCAAAAGTCGGTCTCTTTGGTGGGGGGCCCTGCCCTCCCTTTTATAGACCAAGGGGGGAGCAGGGGTTACAGATCGGAGAAGGAGAAAAATAACAAAGGTATCGAAGGTCCTTCGAGGGAGCCGGGTCTTCCTTTTTCCCTGGGCCTGCCCTGCTTAACATGGCAGACCGTGTCAGAGGTGGCGTGTTCGCTGATCTTCGTAGGCCATGCCCTGGCCTTATTTAGCAAGTGGGTGCGTCCCATCCTACACCGGCGGACGGTGCGGCGCGCCGGAGAGTCGAGCTGTGACCCCTCGGGGAGTAACAGGGGAAGTGATCATACACCCATCACTGTAGATGATGTGATTTCTGTTTTGGACCGTAATGGCTGTCGTATGTCTGTGTTAGTATCCGCGCCTGAGGACTGAAGGCGACGCCTACTATACTGTGGGACAAAAGTCGGCGCCTATAATACTATTCGGGCACTGTTACGTCGGAAAGGACCTAAAGCGCCCGTCCCATCGTATCCTGACGGTACCTTTCTGTAGGCGCACAGGGCATGGCCCTCGATATCATGGTTGACTTGAATGTCCTATCGTATCCTGTGCTCGTCCTCATGAAGGAGTACGGTGCGATCATCGAACGAGGCGGAGCCAGCCCTTAGCCGTCAGGTGATGAGGAGTCTAATCCTCGGGGGTCGGGCGAGGCAGAGCCTGCCCTTGGACGTTGGGCGAGGAGGAGCCAGCCCTCGGAGGTCGGGCGAGCCGGGGCCCACCCCTCGGGGGTCGGGCGAGGCGGAGCCTGCTCTTGGACGTTGGGCGAGGCGGAGCTAGCCATTAGCCATCGGACGAGGCGGAGCTAGCCTTTAGCCGTCGGGCGAAGCGGAACCAGTCTTCCGTCGTTCGGGCAAGAAGCGTAGTAGTGCTCTTTGTCTGACTGGAAGCGTCAACATTCGATGGTCATTAGTCCCACCTCATTGGGTACCCTGGTATTAGGTCCCCGACACCCTCTAAACTCACGCAATATCATGCGATAGCTAATACAAACCAACAGACCACAGGAGTAGGGTATTATGTTATACTGATGGCCTGAACCTGTCTAACTCGTGTGTCTCTGTTGCCTTTTTGTTCTTGATCTCACGCACCTCTGCCGATCAATCTACCTTCGTGGGATACCCATCGAAGGATTGCCGATGATATTCTGTCGACAGAACCCATATGAGCATCTAAACCCAAAATGGGTAGCAAGAGATCCAAAATTAGCCTCCAACAAAGTACCTATACGAGAGAACTATTTTGGGTTGCCTGAGAGACGTAACCCAAATATGTACATCCTCTCTCCTGAAAACCTATTTGCTAAAAATATTCTCTTTTGGGTCTTGTTGTTAGAGATGTCGAATATGTATTAAACCTTTCACCTATAGCGCTATTAAAAAATAAATGATTCTTGTATTTTGGATGTTGTGGAGACAGCCTAATATACCGTTCTGTAATCGCAGCACTAATTCGTACATCAAATACCGCTGTAAAGAGCAGTCTACCGTTCAAATCACAATTGTGAAAAAAACCCCCGATGAAATTCACCGTTTTCTGTTCTCTTTCCTTTTTCTTCTTTTTTTATTAAAAAAGAGCAAACTGAAATACCCCTGGCACGGCCGCCTCGCATCGCGGCCCTAGCCCTAACGAATAATCCTCTTCTTTGTCCTTCCCCTCGCGGCCGCTCCGGCGAACGCGCACGCCTCCTCCGCCAAAGCCACCGACCTCGACGGAGTCCTCCTCTCGCCGTCACCCTCGTTGTCGCCCTGCTGCTGCTCCTCCTCCTCCACCTCCTCTCAACCGGGCCGGCCGGCGTGGCGTGAAGATCCGTCCGGACCCGGAACGAGTTCCCTCTTTTGCTGGTAAGGAAACCCTAGCTTGCTTTTGGATGGGTTGCTGTAGGATTCAGTCCCGTGCTGCGGGCTCTTCTGTCGAGCCCAAGTAGCGGCCGTGGTGGATTTCACTCGCCCGGTCCCCGTCTGCTGCGGATTTTGTTTGCCGTGTGGATTGGTGCTGCGACTATAGCGGTTTATTCGTAGGAGTTTTGCGCACGTTTAATCCGTTATGGAGTCGGGCCGTTTCTGGTGGAATTGATTCGCTACGCACTTGTGGTTTTTTTGTGCTGCTAGAGTCGTAAGGGGTGATGGAATTGGCAGGTTTCGTTGGGTTAGGGCTACGCAAACATCTGCAGCACCACCACCAAAGGTAAACGGTGAAGGAATCGTCTGGTTAATTTGGGCTAGGGTTGCAGTGCTATATGCAGAATCATCATTACAGTGGAAGATCTGAGCATTTCACTAAATTTTGTAGGCTATTCATGTTCAAATGGGTTATGCAGGTTACTATATAGGCCTTGTGTAATTGATAATTCAATCAATTGGATGTGTACCATGAGGTATATATGAGTTTGGATCTTGTGAAAAGAATGTTATCCTTTTAGCTGTGAGTTGGATTTTGATACGAATGTAAGTATGGTTTCGTTGTTTGTTCTGTTCCCTAGTATGAACATACTGGAACATAAGCGACACAAGTTTAGGTTTGGCATGTTGGGATAATGCGAGGCAATGTGGTGGTTTCAGCCATATAGGTCGAGGGAAAGGACCTTTCACTAGATGGCTTCGCTGGAAACAAATGATCCGTAATTCTGTATACGCTAACCCCGCTGTTTTAGGCTTTTAGCAGAAATTTATCTGTTCGCTCCTTGTTTTTTTCCATACCATTCTTATCTCCTGACTTCGCTGTTTGCAGGTTACATAAACTTTGGAATAGGAGGACATACCATATTGATCTTTGTGATTGAGATTGAATTTTTTTCTGGACAATGGAGATACAAACTTCAGGGAAACCCATTGATGTGCTGATGGAGAAGGTTCTTCGCATGAACATTCTGTCTTCTGATTACTTTAAGGAGCTCTATAGGTTGAAGACCTATCATGAGGTCATCGATGAGATCTACAACACTGTTGAACATGTGGAGCCTTGGATGACTGGCAATTGCAGAGGCCCCTCCACTGCATTCTGTCTTCTATACAAGTTCTTCACCATGAAGCTTACTGTCAAACAGATGCACGGTTTGTTGAAGCATCTTGACTCCCCATACATTAGAGCTGTAAGTTTCTGTTTCCTGTCCTTCTGTTTGCTGATGCTGAATGTCTTGCTTCATGGCCCCATATCTATTCATTAGGCATGAGGTTAGTGCATGAACCCAGATGTTTATCAGGGTGATTATGAAACTTATTTCAGCGGTATTTTTGCAATGAAAAATCTTACATTCCTTGCGAGTCACTTATGCATAATTTTGTGCTTACATTTTGGTTATAGCCACTAACAGTCCTACAACTTGTTTCTTTGGATGGACTTGTGTTTGAATTTCTTGGTCCTAGGACACGGGGATGACAAAGTTTGCAAGAAGTTCATAGTGTACCAGTCTGTGCTTTGGAGTTGTGAGCATTTTGTTTTTTTTTTGTTTGTCTTTACTTAGCCTGTTAAATAATGAAATATTTTGTGGTGAATGACCATCTGGCGCTATTTGGTGCAGATTGGTTTCTTGTATCTTCGGTATGTTGCAGACCCAAAGGTTCTGTGGACGTGGTATGAGCCCTATTTGAGGGATGATGAGGTACGGTACTTTTCCCTCCTTTTTTTAATTGCCTGTTCATGTTTTTATGCCCTCAAACTTGTAAGTAAATAACCACATAATTTTGCTATTATTGTACTCTTTCATCACTTTATAGGACTTCCATTTGATACCTGGAGAATGATTATTTGTCATCTTGATATAAAAATGTTCCACTGTAAATCTGTAATTGCCATGTGACTTGTATTGAATTGAAAGTAGATTGATTAAAGGTGATATACAGAGGAAAAAAATATATAAAGGAACATTTATTTATGATTTGTGCTATGTTGCTTCTTTTATAATTAGCAGTTTGTTTTCTTTCTTTCCTTCTTGGGTTGCATCTCTAGCATACCCCAGCTTCATTGGGACTACTAAATTTGTTGACTATTTGTCTATGGCACTTTGGCATAAGCTATGTGGAATGGTAGTCTCCATGTAATGTCATGTGCTACAGGAACTGTTGAGTATGAATCAGAGCTGAATTTGCAATTTTTTTTGTGGCGCAGGAGTTCTCCCCTGGATCTAATGGCCGCAAGACAACCATGGGTGTTTATGTGCGTGATCTTATACTTGGACAGGTCTGTTTCGTAACTTCTGCATTCAGAATGGAAATAAGCACACTGTTTCTCTGATCAGTTTCTGTGCCCACGTTTTCATGTGCTTCCTAGAGTTTTTGGCTTTCTGGTGGCCACCTTGATTTACTATAATCTTTGCACTAAATTAATGGTAAAGTGAATACATATTTACGATACATGTGTTACTATAACTCATGATGATATTTTCCATAATGTTATAGTAAATCACTTAGGAGGGAGTTACAGTATCTTGTGAATTAGTACAGTCATTATCGTAACTCAAAGTGGCCATTGAATAAGTTATTCTATAGCCAGCTACAGAGCAGTACTTTTATATATATCTGATTACTTGTCTATGCCATGGTGATTTCAGATATGTTAATGTATGTGAACATTTTCTAAGTCATAGATTCATTTTGTGTCTTAGGAATCTATATGCTAATTAAGGGTACTACTTTTTTGGTCAGTTAGTCATGGTTCCATAACATATTATATTTTTTTCTTCAAACTTTCCCTTGACTGGTATCTTGCATGGAGTAAAATCTATTGTTTATGTTTTTTTGCTGGTTTTCACTTAATGTATCATCGTCGTTGACTTGAATTATTTTATTCATTGTTTAACGTTGACTAATGGTTCATTTTAAGGTGCTCCAATCTCTAGTGTAAACTTATACTTCTCAGCGTGCTGCTTTGTTTTCCTTTCATGATGCAGTACTACTTTGATAGTCTTCTACCAAGAATTCCTCTCCCAGTGAGTCGTCAGATTACAGCCAATCTTGAGAAGATGAAATTGCCCACTAAGCTTTCTGGGGCAACTGGAGACTCCAGTCGTCAGGGATCAGAAGATACTGCACGTCGTCCTCCTTCAGTGAAAGCTTCTCTGTCGGTTTCCTTTGGACAGCGTGCTCCACATCGGGCTTCCACCAGAGATTCATCCCCAGTTCGGCGAACAGTCACCCATGATGATCATCGAAGATCATACTCACCATCTCGGCGCAGTGGTAGCCGTGAGGGTCCTGACCATGATCGTTCTGACCGAGAACTGGATCGTTCTAGTCGTGACCGTGACAGAGACCGAGACCGTTCAAGCAGGGACCGGTATCGTTCAAGCAGGGACCTTGACCGTGACAAGGATGTCAGAGATTATCGTCGCCATGAGCGTGAAAGCAGGGATCGTGAGTACTACAGGTCCAGGCGTTCAGAAGAAAGACAGGATGGCAGAAGAGATCGTGAAAGTAGCAGGCACAGGCGCTCTAGCTCTCACCACAGAAGCAGAAGTCGTAGTCGAAGCAGGAGCCAGAGCAGGAGGAGCCGAAGCCGGAGCCGGAGCCGGAGTCGGAGCAGGAATGAGCAGCGATCCAGCCCATTCAGGGATGCGAATAAAGAGAAGGCAGCCACTGTGTTAAGCAACCTAGCAAAGCTGAAGGACTTGTATGGTGACATAACTGAGAAGAAGGAAGACAGTGATGCTGAAAAGCTTCACCGTGATTCATGCGCTGAGGAGGTCATCAGACTGGGAGGCCCTCGATGGAGGTAACTTGAGACCTGTAAAACTGTGGTTTCCACTTTGCTGTGCCAGCCTCTCTGTAGGCCTTCTCGGAAATACTCTTAGGGCTCATTCGGTTAACAAGATTCCTGCCCAGGATTTGTTCCACCTCATCAAAGTTTATATAAATTAGTCTATCATTCCTAGTAGGAATCATTCCAGGGCATCATCCCTATCAACCGAACGGTGCCTTAATATTCCCAAACTTGATAGAGCCGACTGGGTGACTGGTACTTCGGTATCCTGACTTGTTATCATTGGCATTTGTCATTAATGGATGTTGTTTGGTATGTTATTCCTATGCACTCTTTTTACATCGTTATGAAACTCTTACACCGCATTTCTAATTGCCTACAGCAAAACAATAATCTTGGCCTGCCTCTCTGAATGCCCTACGCTTTTTTGCTGAATTAGCAGCGTGGACGGGTCATTAGTTACTCAAGCAAGCAAGTCATACTTGCAAGTCGCGTTCGATCTGCTGGCCAACCATGGTCAGCACTTTTTTATATACAAGGAGCCCTAACCTGTTCGGCTGGTATTAAAGCCTGCTGATAAGCTGGCTGAAGTTGTTTTTGTTGTGAGAGAAAAATACTGTAGATTCTAGCTGATAAGCCGGTTGATAAGTTCAAGCGAATAGGCCTTTCTTTAGAGAGAGAAGAAATAGAAGAAACTCTAGCTTGTGACGCCAAAGAGTGCTGTCACATTTTGTGATCTGTGTATCTTGAAGATCCTGTATCGAGTAGCTTTTGTGATGGATGAGAAGGCCATCAGAAGGGGCTTGAGCCTCCAATCTTTTTGCACCGCAGTCTGTTGACGAGATAACGATTTGACCAGTACTTCACTGTCAGATATGAAGTTTGCTTCACCCAGTCTGTATAGAGTTATGGCTGCTGCCTCTGCATGAAGGACAGAGAGTGCCGTTGGGAGGGCCCTTGATGAAGATGGAGATGCGTGCTGTCGGTTTGTAAATGAAAACTCCCAAACCAGCTTCTCTGGGTGTGGCTGCCAGTAGGGGAGAGTCTGGTGACAGTGCTGCATCAGAGTAGCATCTTGTACCTGAAAGTGCGCAACTCGAATCAAATGCGTGGGAACAATAATATCTTGGTGCATCATCTGAAGGCAGCATGTCACTAAACAAGTGCGCCAAGCTTGTAGGATGAAATACGATAAGAGCAAGGCTAATAACCAGGCCATGTTCACATGTCACTAAACAAGTGCGCCAAGCTTGTAGGATGAAATACGATAAGAGCATGGCTAATAACAAGGTCACGTTCGATTGAACTTATCAGCTAGAATCTACAGTATTTTTTTCACAACAAAACAGTTTTAGTCGGCTGATAAGCTGGCTTATGTATCAGTCGAACAGAGCCATAGTCAGCTGCTGGCTGTATAAGAATGCCATGTCACATTCAGGCCCCGTTCACTTCGTTGAAAAAATAAGCCAAAACACTATTCCGGCTAAAAAAACAAGCTGAAAAGTATGGATTATAAGAGAAGCGAACGGAGCCTCAGTCAGCAGGCACAAACGCTCGTATAATGGATAGGCTGTTATGCTTGCTGTTGGATTGGCTTTATAGAAGACTCATTAATTTAGGCCTAGTTTAGTTCTTTTCCAAAAGTTTACACCATATTTCATCAAATGTTTGGATATATGTATGGAATATTAAAAGACGTACCCAGTGCAAAGAGCTCCCGCTCTGTGCGGGTCTGGAGAATGGTGTCAGTGATAAGCCTTACCCTCGCCTGTGCATTGCGAGGAGACCGCGACTCGAACCCGGGACCTTCCGGTCGCAGGCGGTAAGACTCTACCGCTTGCACCAGGTCTGCCATTCATGCATGAAATATTAAATATAGACTAAAAAATAACTAATTGCACATATTGCGACTACTTTACGAGACGAATCTTTTAAGCCTAATTAGTCCATGGTTTGACAATAAAGTGCTACAGTACACACATGTGCTAATGACGGATTAATTGAGCTTAATAAATTCGTCTCGCGATTTACTGACGGATTTTGTAATTTATTTTTTTATTAGTATTCAAACACCGCATACACCATATGACATCTAATGTGACACTTAAAACTTTGTACCCAAGAACTAAACAAGGCCTTAAATGTTACATGTGTTAGGATCCTTTGTAAGCTATATATTTGTGGCCATTCATCACACTTGACGGGAATGAACAGAACAAGTTCAGAATATAGATCTTGTATCCACAACAATTACTCACCGGCACACATAGTAGAGTACGTATGGTAGAGATTTGATGGAAAGGTAGGAAAGTCCAGCCAGAGGGAGGACCATTAGGCATGCGAGGAACGCAGGATCAGGAGAGAGGGTGTCGTCGGGCCATCAAACAGCCGCTCGATCTCTCTCCTCGGGCTGGAAGTCTGACGATTCTTTCTCGAAACCCGTGATTCTGCCGGGCGACATGTTTGGTCTTTTAGTTTGGCGAAATCTGAGAATTGAGTTACTGCAACACTTTCGTTTTTATTTAGTAATTAATATTTAATTATGGATTAATTAAGTTTAAAAAGTTCGTCTCGCGATTTCCAACCAAACTGTGTAATTAATTTTTTTCGTCTACATTTAATGCTCCATGCACGTATCGCAAAATTCGATGTGATAAATACTGTATCATTTTTTGGAAAACTTTTTAAAACTAAACCAGGCCTTTATCGCCTGCTCCATTCTCTCTCGTCTATTCTTTCTCCTCTAGCTCAGATTTTGTTGACGTGGAGCAGCTTTCAGCCTGCTGACTAGACACCACTATACTTGCTCGAAGGTAGGCATGCTATGCTTAGCAAAGTAATCTCTGGTGGTGGAAGGCGAATGATGTCATTCGTTAATTTGAACTCCAAAACCCTGCAGGCCGGACCGCCGGAGGCGTGTGGCTCCTCCTAATTACCCTAGAACGGCTCTGGCGCCTTTACTGTTCATCCCAAAATGGTTCCTTAATTGTTCGCTAGAGCTTCTCCGTAGAAGTTGCTACAAGTGCGAGAGCCGGAATTGTGCCAAATAGACCTAGAACATCTCTGGCTCTGGCTTCTAAAAAAGCTAAACATGACCTACTTAGGAGAACTATATACAGACCACTTCTCTTTATTTTTCAAAAGAAATATGAATACCAATCCATAAAAAATTAATGTGCTATTTCAAAGGATGTTCATTTTGTAACCTGTTGCATCAATAAACGACCCTAACTGTTGTGAATAATCACTCAAGCATCAAAGAGTAAATTTAACTTTATTGGATAAGAATTTCATTTCCGGTAAAAGTACATGTCAGGAGGTATCTACAGGGCATGGAGTATTCGGCAATCCTATTACAATCCCCATTCTACACCTGAATATGCTATTTAATTCAAGTCTAGCCTTCTCTATTCAAAATGGTGGTCCGATCGTTACATATTTAGAACTGTGTTTCTACTTCGTCCGTCAAGCTTCGCCAGGTGAGACGAGTCTTTGGTGATGAGTCTTTGTGGGCCTGAGTCAAGTTGGCCTCGTTTCATTCTCCTTTGACTTCACTTCAACCCGAAGTGGGTTTGCAACCTTTGACCCTCGGTCTTTGACTTCACCTTTTCGTCTTCAGCTTCGCTCTTTTTTTTTTGATAAAAACAAACTTTATTATTAGTAGCATTGAGCTGCATTGATGGTGATTAAATCACCTTACAGATTGCAAGACCGTCACTAGGGGACAGCGGTTTACATGAGTAGAATCTTTGGACTTTGCCGAATACTTCCGAAGGTTCTCCCTTGTTTTTCACAATGCGAAGTCTCTTCTGAACAAGAAGGACAATTTGCGGCTTTGAAAACACATTAGTCAAAACTTGTTAGCCGGCTTCGAAGACAGCGTTATTAAAGGTTGAATCCCCAACACTAACACTTATATCTGACCTAGCCAGCTCATCTAGTGTTGTCCAGACGTGCTCTTCACCCTCGGTTCCTAAATAAATCAACCTATAAGTTGTGTTAAGTCAATTTTTTTAAACTCGACTGAAATCATAGGAAAAAACACTAATATTTATGACATTAATTTATTATCATTAGATACATCACTCGTTTAGTTCATAAATATTGATGCTCTTTTCCTTAAGTTCAATTAAATTTAAAAATGATTGGCTTAAAGACAACTTCAGAAATTGATTTTGATTTATTTGAAGACCGAGAGAGTATTAATAAATCGGTAAACTTTAGCACTATGTTTTTTCTACTGATTACAGTGCTGACTGCCCACGTGTTTTCAACTGATGGGGCTAATCCTATATTGCAATGCCACTGACAAAAGGAAAAAAACAAGAAAAATATTTACCGGAACGCTACTCCTAATCCTGCATTATTATACCGTATTAGATGCTGATGAATCACCGACCCAACTAATCCACTCCCCTCATGGCCTCATCTCCTGCGCCGAACAGACACCGAGCCGCCCCTTCCAGCCATCGCCCTCCTGCCACGTGTCGCTCCACAACTCCAGATCGAGCGTCCACACGAGATCCTCACCGTTGGAAGATTCTCTCTCTCAAAAACAAAAAGATTATATCTAACGATAATAAAAAAATAAATAAATATCTATCTATCTAAATAAATAAAAGTTGATGCACCGCCGCTGGAGACTGAGAAGGGAAAGAGGTGGAAGCATTCGAGTCCAAGTCTTGGAGCTCCCGCTTAGGTATAAAAATTTCCCCTTCCGCTAGTGCGATGTTTCCGTGTTTTTATCATCTTTTTCCTTTTATATTAGCGCGTTTGCGTTGATCCATGGGTTTGGCACCCGTTCCTTCCTTGCCCCCGGCGCAAATCTTTGCTTCCGCGACCCTCGCCCGGCGATTTTCCTTTGCGGTTGTTTATTGCAAAATCTTGGGAGCAAGATCGTCGCTGATTCGTTCGGCTTTAAGCGGTCGAGGTGATTGTTTGGTCTGGTTCTGGAACCTGGGGGCTGCGCTTCTTCTCCGTGGCTTTGGTCGTTCACGGGTTCTTGAATCTTTCAGGCGGCCGGGGTGAGCTGCTCCTGCCCGTGGTTGGTGAGGCGATTCTTGGTCGGGAGCTTCCGTTTCTCTTCGGAGGTAGGAGTGTGTGATAATTTCTTTCTTAGATTGGATTGCTGGCTGGTGAACTTAGCATTTAGCTAGTCTCTTGCAATATTTTCATAATCATTTGGAGGACATAATTACCATGTTATTCTTTAGATTGACCTTTTGGTAGGCATGATTGTTGCTGTCACCATATACAAAGATTGATTTAGTTCTATTCTTTGAGAAGAACTTAAGATCCTAAGTTGAACTGCATACTCTTCCGTCATTGGAATTTGTGGATGTGGGTTTTCAAAGTCAGGGTCTTCTCCAGGTTTGGTTTTGAAGTTAAAATTGTAGCTGAAGTGTATGTTCACAGGTTCCTAACCTGTGGATCCCTTAAGGATTATCTTAGTATTCTACAACTACTGTGTATGTAGAAATCAATGAGAATCCTTCCTGCAGAAATTTGCATGTCCACACAGGACTCAAGCTATTAGGATGAATTACAAAGTCAGTAACCTTAAAGGATAGAATATGGCATATGAGCCTCAAACCTACCTCTGAGAAACTGGATTTTGACACTTGGTCTATTGTGCCATTTCAATCCTGTCATGTAGTGAACAATATATCTTGTAGTGAACAATATATCGTATCTCAAGATGCTTAAATGAACGAGAAATATTTCCTTATTTTTCCTAAAGTTGCCATGACATACAACATTTGCAAAAGCTGATACAAAAAGAGTTGCAAAATTTGCAGCCATTTGGGTCGATCTTGATGCCTATACTACATATTAGCAGTATATTGTTGTTACCTGTATGAGTATCTTCATAAAGATATCGACTTCCTTAATTAAAAAGAGATAGCTAAAGTGCTAAACAGCTTATTGATATCAAACGTTCCTTTTCTTTCAGGTGGAGTGGAGCTGATCTTCTACTGTAGGGGGAAGAGCAAAGTACATTATCTTGTGAAATGTGCATTTTGCTACCTTTATCTTAAACCAGAACATCTCTGTCTCTGGGAACAGCAACCAGTAATTTCCCATGCAACCTCTTGGTTGATGGATGTTCCTCCTGTTGAATCAGAAAGAGAAAGTGAAACAGATAGTCACCCTTTACTCATGGAGCATGTGATTGGCATCCCAAGGGATGATGTTGCTTCTACATCGACACCTTGTCGACACAATAATGATGGCATGGATCAATTGCCTCGTGATTCAGAAAGTTCTTCCGGAACAACTGCTGCATCTAACTCTCCAAATATTCCTATAGCAAGAAGAGATGATAATCACCGTCGCCGTCAGCAAAGTCTGAATTCTGGCTTCTGGATATCAATTGAACTAGTTGTAAATCTTAGCCAGATTATAGCTGCTATCTGCGTTCTGTCTGTGTCAAGGAATGAACATCCTCATGCTCCATTGTTTGAGTGGGTCATTGGTTATACAATAGGTTGTATTGCAACTCTTCCTCATCTTTACTGGCGCTATCTCCAATGCAACCAGCTTCCCACTGTGCAAGGATCAAATCAGAACTACGTTCCAGACAACAGCTTTGAAAGTAATTCTTTTACTGGGATTTCGCCCCCTCATGTGTCTGAGGCTGGTGTTGTAACTGTAACAAATGGAGTCTCGAGAAACAATGTGGTTACCACAAATCCAAGGTAACATACTGTTCCTTGTAGATACATATTGTTGCTTCTGTTTATATATTGATCTTCCTTTCATCATCAAGTGTCTATATCTGTGAAATATGCTATAAGTTGCATGAGGTTTAATACTTTACATATGAGCTATTAACGAACTGATGCACTGAGCCCTGAATGGTATTACAAAGAGAATTAATCAGGCAAGATGTATTTTCATGCAATCAGAGGTCTTCTGTAGTTACTTTCCTTGCCCACAAGAAGTAACAGTTCATATAATTTGTGGACCTGGTTCAGGAGTATGACTGATAAAAAATAAATGGAAATAGCTTGGCACTTGGCACATGGCAAGTAAAAGAACTCATTGCAGTAACCTATTTAACATTTTATAGTCCGTTGTTCTGGTTTCATTGCAGTATACCTATGTTAGATCAACAAAGGTCATCAGAATCGTAATATTTTGTTGGTTAGTTTTCTCTGAGTTGCATTCTCTTTGTTGTAGGGCCCAAGCTTTCGCTGATCACTTCAAGATGGCTCTGGACTGTTTCTTCGCTGTATGGTTTGTTGTGGGAAACGTGTGGGTATTTGGTGGACATTCTTCTGCCCATGATGCACCCAACTTATACAGGTGTGCTGCTAACCTGCCATGATGCAGTACCTTTGCAACTTATCTAGATGTTTCATGCTGTACTCATGTTTTCAGGTTGTGTATAGCCTTCCTCACGTTCAGCTACATTGGCTATGCTATGCCCTTCATTCTCTGTGCGCTGATATGCTGCTGCCTACCCTACATAATCTCTTTAATGGGCTTCCGGGAAGATCTGAGCGAAAACAGAGGTGCTACTTCAGATGTTATCAATGCCCTGGGCACATACAAGTTCAAGTCAAAGAAGCCTCCTAATGGGCAGGGAAATGAAGCTGGCGGTGGAGTTTTTGCTCCTGAAACAGACAAGGAACGGGCTGTTTCTGCTGAAGATGCTGTGAGATTTTCTCTTGCCCGCCCCTCATGTTTACTTCACACCTATATATATCTCCTCTTGCGCATGATGTAAAACTGACTCGCGTCCTTTGGTTGGCAGGTTTGCTGCATCTGCTTGGCGAGGTATGTGGACAACGATGATCTCCGGCTGCTCCCTTGCGGGCACTTCTTCCACAAGGACTGTGTCGACAAATGGCTCAAGATAAATGCGCTGTGCCCACTCTGCAAAACTGAGATCGACGTCGCCCCGACGACCACTCCCCCAGCCATTGGCTTTGGGCGCCGCCACAGCGACAACAGGGTAGGAAACGATATTGAATCACAACGGTAGCTTTTATCACGGCTTCCATGATGTATAGTGAGAGAGCAGCTTGCCTTCGATGTGTTGTGGCTTCCAGAAGAGCAACAAAGGGCAACTTGTAAATTATATAGTGAAGAGGGAGAGATTATGTGATCGATCAACGAGTCCTTACATGATCCAGCGAGTAATCGCCTGACTGAAAAATTTGTCAATATGTGTCTCCTCTATAGCTTTGTTCCCTCCAAAGTTATCTTGGTATGTCGTCTCAGTGAAATTCGTTGCAGATTTGCAGCGGTAGCATCAAGCGTTTGGTCTCTGAAATAACCATGATCGCTTTGTGTCAAGGGCGTCAATGCCCAAGACAGCAGGTCCTCGGCTACGGAGCTCGTAGCCTTGACAGGTAATGGCGTCGGGGTTGTTGCCCGGCTGCCCAATGGTGAAGGAGGTGAGATTGGGAAGAAGAGAGAGGATTAGGGTTGGTCATTCTTGCTTAATCCAAAGAGTGCCGATTACATAAATTATATAGGCCCGTGGCCTACTAACAAATAGAAACAAACTCCTTTATTCTAACAATCCTTGCATGTCGATCTGCATGCCTAAATCCACGCCTAGCCACTCGG
This sequence comes from Miscanthus floridulus, assembly GCF_019320115.1. Lineage (NCBI taxonomy): Eukaryota > Viridiplantae > Streptophyta > Magnoliopsida > Poales > Poaceae > Miscanthus > Miscanthus floridulus. The sequence goes on from NC_089596.1 coordinate 32,979,437, forward strand.
TGCCGGCGATTGCTGCTCCTGGACGTGCGGCCGACGTCGGTACTGGAGGCCCCACACGACACTTTGTAGAGTACTCCGTAGTAGTTCTGTATAGGCCAATCTGCAGCTGGCTGTTGCTGCACAAGAATGAAGCTTTTTCACCTACCATGATCTCTTTCACCTACCATTGTCTGAAGAAGCCTATCAGCAGTTCACTCAACTCTTGGTAATTGTGCAGTCCTTGGATGTACAAGATGGTTTTGATTCTTGGTCTGGGGTTCTAACATCTTCGCTCCAAAGAAAGATGTGCAACTCACTGGTACAAGACAGGTTCATCCTGTTTTTTCTTGGCTCTGAAAATCCTGTTGTCAGAAAAGTTTTTCTTCTGGTTGTTACTCAAGGATCGGCTTAGCACCAGAGATCTTCTAAAAAGAAAACGTATGGAATTGGATGATTACAATTGTGTTATCTGTAATCAAGCTGTGGAAGAGTCCCTCATCCATCTGTTTTTAGACTGTCCTTTCTCAACATCATGCTGGGCTACTCTACAACTGATTATTCAGCAGCCAGCTGATCCTCTAGGAACCTTGGTTTCTTTCAAAAACCAGTTGCAGCTTTCTTTTTTTATGGAGATCATTGTAACAATGTACTGGGCTATCTGAACAGTTAGAAATGATGCTATTTTCAGACAGCCTTCCATTCCCTACTGCAAGACCATCTTCGGAAGAGAGTTTGCTCTCCTTAAATCAAAGAACAGTTTGGCACCTTTGCTTACTCAATGGCTAGAAGTTTGTGTAATTTTGCAGATTTTTTTTTGTTTCCTTCTTTGTTTCTTGAGTTTCTATTGTAAGACTCTGTAACCTTTTTAAAATTTCAACAAAATCACAGTGGGGGCACCCCCTCCTGTTTCCCTCTAAAATGAAGCTTTTTCAGTCAGTCAGTCAGTTACTCAAAGAACACGAGTCGACAGTCGAGAACGAATATGAACATCAACTGCCCAAACAAATGCAAAGCACGGGACAGAATCACGATAATTGCGTATCAGGAGGGTGGATGGCAACCAAATCTCGATAATTGTACACTAGGAACGACGAGGAACCTGCATCGCACCTTCCCAATAATCATGTTCAGATACATAGGACCATGATTCCATATGTAGCTGGATATATGAATCATTGGACTTGGACGACAGTTATTTGATCAGGTGATGTGTTGGCACAGGCCCCAAGCAAAGCAAAGCAACTGCCTAGAAGCAGATCCAAGATATGCAGCTGCATCTGCAGGCAGGAACAGAGCATGTGTGTGCCTCCACTGGCTCAGCACAGCTATGAGTTCAGTTGATGTGGTGCCCCTTCTCCGTCGGCGTGCAGCTGCAGCATGCTACAAGTCTGGCTGTGGATGCCGAGCATCCAAACTCACTGCACCTATCATTTCAAACAATTAGTTCACCTCACCTCACGAGCTGAACAGTTCGATGGATGTGAAGATACTGTATTCTGTTTCCGTTTCCAACTGACACAGAAAGAAGAAAATCGTGTGTAGTGCTAGCCTTCTGTTCAACCAAGAAGATGAAAGACTCTTGGAGGATTTATAACTACTAGTTACTGTATTAGGCTATGAGTAGTAGTTCAATTAAATAGCGCGTAATCTGTCACAACATTGAGGAAAAAGAACTAATAAGCGAGGTTCATAGGATTAGTATTTTTTATTGTGATTATACAGAAGTAAGTTGATCATAAATATTCTTTTTTGCCTCTCCAGAGTATATATACAGTCTCCACCGCCAAAGGAAACCAGAAACTGATGGAGAACCCCGGCCCAATCATTGTTGTTCCTTGCCTTGTGCCATACCAAAACAAGACAGACATCACAGCTCATGACAGGCACCATGTCTTCCTCTTCGGTAGCATTCCTTCTGTTCTACTCCTAGCTAATCAATCGATAAACTCAGTGCAATCCAGCAGATCGAAGCAACAACCAAAAAAAAAAGAGAGAGAAGGGAAACAAGTGCAAGGAAAAATAAAGGAAAAATCATGCTGTGAGAACCAAAGCACTGACATCGCCTTTCAAATAAAAAGAGGAATAGTACTACTACCTGCCATGTACTCTCTCCATTTCAAATTATAAAATATTTTGACTTTTTCGAAATATGTTACTTTTACTGTATATCTAGACATAATGTATATCTAAATGCATAGCAAAAACTATATACTGAAAAAGCCAAAACGTCATATAATTTGAAATGGAGGTGGGGTCATATAATTTGGAATGGAGGTGGTAATATATACATCTCTGTCTAGAAAAGGACGTGATTCTAGTTCTATCTTCGGTCAAACTGTTTATTGTCGGCTATAAAAAAATCAATATTTACGATATCAAAATATTTTTAAAAAATATATATTCTACGATAGATTCAGTAATACTTATTTGATATGATAAATATTAATAATTCTACTGCCTTCTTGACGACAGGATGAAGCCTGAAGGTTGACAATATATCTGCTTATTTTCATTATTCTTTTGACTAATAGTAAGCATTTTTTTTGACGCGATAAAGCAAGCAAACAAAAGTGGTTCACTGGCACGGTAGCTACCACTACGCAACAATAGTATTGAGCAGTGCAGGTCCCATACATGATGAGGCGTCAGAATGGCTTCAGTTTCAGTACCGGCACGAGCATTCTGGACGCCGCCAGCTCACCTCTCACCACACACACCTTGCCCGTCATCAGACCAGTGCATGCATGTAGCATTTTGTGCGACGAAGCCTTATCGACACATTGGTCCCAAGGGCTGGGGGCCTGCAAAGTGTCATGTGAAACGTGGACAGTAAATTTGTTTTATTGTGCTGTGCCGTATTTGTTTGCTCTCGCTTGTCAAACATTGCCGCACGCTACAGCTTCAACCACCACATGACAAAGTTATCTGCTCATCTTCTTTATAAACTTCAACTTCCATAAGATTGGAAAGAAGTTGAAGATCGTTTTCAGGAAAAAAAAAGAGTAGCTAGAAAGGATAGCTTTTGTTTTACGGTGGACGACTAGTCTTCGTTAACTCTGTTCTGAGTAGCCTTGCTATGTTTACGATGTCTTTTTTTGGAGTACCAAAAGGCATCCTTAAGAAATTAGACCTCTATAGGTCTGGCTTCTTTTGGCAAGGGGCTAGCCATAAAAAAATATAGGATGAGGAAATGGAAAATTATTTGTTTATCAAAGGATCAAGGTGGTCTAGGAATCTTGAATCTTGAAATCCAGAATGTATCCTTACTTAGTAAATGGCTATACGCTTAGTAAATGAAGAAGTACCTAAAAAATAAATTCATTAGCGAAGTTAAGTGGAAAGTAGGAGATTCACACTTTTAGTGTCCTTATGAAGGTCAAAGATTGCTTCCTTTATCTCTCCACTTTAACCTTCATAATGGTACTCCGATTAGGTTCTGGAAGGATATATGGTTTGAAAACTCTACTCTCAAAGAACAATGCCCACCTCTATACAACATTTGTCGAAAGAAACATATTTCAGTAGCTAGCTGGTGTTTTCAGCTCTACGCCTCTAAATATTTCTTTTAGAAGAGCATTAGTTGGGGAAAACAACTTAAATGGAATGAGATGGTTATGAGGATTGCATTTTTGCAATTGGATAACCAACGAGATTCCATTAAGTGGAGCCTTTCAAAACTAGGATATTTCACCACAATCGATGCATAAGCATCTTGTGAACCAACTTGCCTTGCCTATAAATAAATCAATATGGGTTGAAACTACCCCTTAAAATCAAGGTTTTCAATATGGGTCGAAAGACAATTTATTAGGAAGATGTTGGAAAGAAGATGACCGATGCGGTTTTGTGACTATAAGGAAACCATCTGTGGTAGAACCACCTAATCTAATGCCCTCTCAAGGGTACTTGTCTTCCACTAGACACTGAGTACCCAAGCGAGGACACAAAATTATGCAGTTCTGTCGAGCACACCCTGAGGGAGAACTCGAAAATCCACATTTTTCCATCAGGATCATAAATGAGAGTATAAAACTTACAACATCTTTAGCCATTTCTTACATTGTTTAATACAATAAAGGAATTACACATGTGATCAGAATTTCAGCGGAAAAGAAAGTTATTTAATGATGTGTGAAGCATTAACAAGTAACCATCTACATACAAGATATGCTGGTAGTTTTTACATCTTTTCTTATAAACCTTTAGTGAGGGTTATAAACAACACTATGACCATAGCGCGAAAGGAATCCTTTTTGAGCCCACCAGGAGGTTTTCACACACAAAAGTCATCTACCATTCGTCTGTCACCTGCAACAGAGGAAATAAAACCCTGAGTACTCGATTGTACTCAGCGAGACTTACCTGACAGAAGAAAGTAAAAGACTCCAAGGATATACAAGACTATTTGGCTTGCTGGTTGATTGCCCTTGCAGGAAGCATTACTAATAGTGCATCCTTATGTTCCAAGTTTTTAGCAGTTGTTTTTAATTAATTAGCTAATCATTCTAGGTAAGCACCTATGCTACTTTTAAGCAGGTGGATAAGCAATCAGAACCGTTTTATCACATTTCAAGTTCCAGTTGTTACTATGGTGCTAGACCATAGCCAAGTCAGTACCGTCTCAAAGAAACGGCGATTCGTGAATCAATGTATCCTAGCTGGGTACCCCAAAACACACGCCCTGCTTGTACCCCAGGAACAAACGGAACCAACTCATCCCACTCCTATCAAGGGGTCTAGGTCTCCGTCCAAACTTGGACTCCAAGCCTTCAACACCTAAGACCCGATCTCAGTATGGTGCTCAGACCTCTACCTAATACACACCCCTAAAGGTCAGTCCGGAAAGAGCAAGAACCCATGACAAGAGAGTAATAAGTCTTTCCGCTCCCATAAATAAGTCTGTGACCTAGCTACCATCCACAACAACGGACGGTTCTCAATCGACGTAGGCGGAACAAGTGCAATCCGAGCCTCGCTTGAATGCCTAACCAAGTCCAGATCCAAAGTACCATTCCGCTCGGTCTTTAATTATCATCCATATATATTTCAGGAGATAGTATATAATAATGTTTTTCCTATCTCTCACGAGTGATAGGTAATCACTCGACTTCTACCGGATCCTATAGCATAGTAATCTACACGATCCTGCCATACTAGTAAGACTCATAGGATTATATATATATATATATATATATATATATATATATATATATAGTAAGGCTATTCTGCAGCTGGCCATAGAATAACTTATTATATAGCCACCTTGATTTACGATAATATTTATACCAATTTACGATAACATGAATATGCATTTATGATACTCGTGTTATTATAACTCATGGTGATATTTACGATAATGTTATAGTAAATCACTTAGTAAGGAGTTACTGTAATCTCATAAATTAGCATGATAATTATCGTAACTCAAAGTGGCCACAGAATAAATTATTCTATGGCCAGCTGCAGAACAGTTGTTCTATATATATATATATATATATATATATATATATATGCGCAAGTGGGTTTCATTCAACTCCTCAAAACTTAATGCACAAACATGAAATAAAGTGATGAATAATAGAGGTTATGCAATGGGGCTTATCTGGGCAAGACGTAACAAAGGATTAGCATTCCACTGTGGTGACATGATCACCAAAGCACCACCTTTGTTGTTTTCCTGGTTGACTCCACGATCCATCGTTGTTCCTATTATGATGTATATGGATGCAACATAGAAAACATAATTAACTAACTGCAACTACAACTCTAAAAATACGATTACGCTCCGCAAGCTAACGAGCTAGCTCTAATGACTAACGCACTAGGCTATGTATCCACGTCGTCAAGTAAAGCTTTGTCTCCGAAAAAATGTTTTAGTTCTACAACCCCAAAGTATTTTGACATTTTATTGATTAAATATATATATTCGAACTAGGGCTCATTTAGCTACCTTAGCAAACTAATTATTATAGAGCCACAAAAATTACAGTGGGCTCCTAATAATATTAGGAATTTACTATGAAAATTCTAGAGCCAACACTACTACCAATTCCTCACAATAATTCCTACAAGTTGATGTTTTAACAATATTAAGTACTTCAAATTAATTAGATTACTCTTGAAAACTCTATGAAACTATGTGAACAAAATAAACTAGCAGATATATCATGATTTTAGGAACTAAACAAAATTAGTTTTATAATTTTTGGTTAACTACACAATTTTATATTAAATTTACAAGTTTACCTTAGAAACTAAATTAGAAAATGCTTAGAAAAGGAAAAGGGCCATGACAACCATTCAGCCTAGCAGCGTGGCTTGGCCCAACACGGGGAGCGGGCGCACGCAACAACTGGCCCAACAACGGCCCAAGGCGGGGGAGCCCACGCGCGTGGCTCTTTTGCAAAAGAGGGCTCGGGCTTTTAGACATTTAAGCGAAACAACGAAGCACTATTACCCCAGACTCAAGCTTTGCATAAATCGCCTTGAGCCATGTCATCTTTGCAATGGGGCGGTCCCTGACGTTCTCGTGTGCGATGGTGCGGCGACCGATGGCCACCCACGGTTGCACTGAGCAAAAAGGAACCCGTTCCGACCAAACTAAGGGACCGACCACCACCTACGGTTCGAACGGCGATGACGGGTAGTGGTGGGATACTGGGAGGTGCCTAGGACTATGCTACATCGACATGCAGTGGTCCGTGGTGATAGTGTCGCCGTTCCGATGAACGATGGAGACAGAGAGAGGAAAGAAGTGGTGCATGAGCACCAGTGGCATACCATAAGTGCCACCGAGGCGTTGGTGAGGATGGGGAGGCCTTGTGTGATGTTGGCCACGTGCGCACAGCGGAGGCAACATCATTTCGCGATGGCATGGTTGTGTCAGCTCATCTTCGACGGATCTAGGGAGAACACCGATACCAGGGGGTCAAGACGAGTCTCCAGTTGACTTGAATTGAGCGAAAACCAACTATAGAGACTTACCCCCCCCCCCAATGTGCCATCCATGGTGGCGAGATGACCGACGGCCATAGAAACACTAAGTTCATCCATGCTGAGGCGCGACAAAGCCTCGATAGGGGTCGCCTGGCTAGTTGACTCCCTAGGCCACTTGCTGGTGCAAGGAATTGAACTACGAAGCTCCGAGCTAAGCGAATGGACAGGCAGAGCGTGCGGTGCTCCTACTGTGGTCATGTAGTGGAGAGGCACATGAGTGAGCTCGAGTGGATTAAGATGGTGGCTTTGACCGATAGCTGTAGTATGAGCACGTGCACATGGGTGATGAGACCAGGGAGGGCTTGGCACGACGCGCTTGAATTGGAGCGGCTAGACCCGAGCAGGTCGCACTAGCGTCAGCTAGCGGGGCGGGATAGGGAGATGTCTCATCACCACGATGACTGAGGTCGTCGACCTAGACGTGGCGACATCGCCACATGTCCAAAGGCTCGACGCGGTAGGTTGGATGAAGGGTGGGGCGAGCGCCACATCGTCAATGCGGCGACTGCCGTAGCTCTGCCATGACCCTACGCATGGCTCAATGGCTAGACGTTGGCGCGCGCAGACCGCGGCAATGGGACCAGACCACCGCCATCTAGGTCAGGCCACGCAAGGACTAGATGCATGCGTGGGCCGACAGCCACGGCTTGGTTGCGACGTGACCCCAATGCCAACCACATTGTGCCCGTGGTGATCGCGAACACAGTCAGAACGGTTGCCCTAGGTGACGTGCATGCATTTTAAAGCATAGCAAAAGTTACTAACGACGATAGTTGAGGTTTAACTAACTCCCCTATCGTAAAGTCCACATTGCCAATGACCTAGCAATGCCATCGCCATGACTAGAGAGCAACCAGGGAAGGAGATAGATGGATGCCAATATGAGCTCGTCGCTCTGAACACCAGTTTGCGAACAGATTGCCAACACACGGTTTCAACACGTTTTAGTGAAGTTTGGGAATTTTTTAAGAGGACAACATGACACCTAACACCACTACCACTTAATTCATGCTCAAGTACTCGCTTAGAGGCAACCAACAGTACAAGAACATGAAGTTAGTGTTTAAACAATTTTGTTAGAATTTGAATGTCAAAATGGCATTGTCTACTATCATTTCTAGACTTAGAAAAGGGCAAGGTCCGGTTAGAACTAACAACCATTAACGTTTTCGTCACAATTTTTAATATGTCTAAACCTTATTAATTTCAACCAATAAGCATTTCACACAATAGTCCATACTTCATACTAACCCATAGGAGCAAAACATTTAAGCACCCTTTTAACTATTTTGCTCAATATAATTCACCAAAATGGCATTTTAAATATAAGTTCAATTTCTTGCCGATTAAATGATATGTACCTTTTAACCCACAGGCGGTTCTATCCTTGAGACGTTCTACAAAAGATATGTACCTTTTTATGTATATATGCATTTCGATAATGGTTTTATCCGCGACGTTTTCTCCATTTGTTTTCCATAATTTTTCTCAAATTACTTATTTCTCCATGCTAAACATCTTTGAGACAATGCATACTATCGCAATTCAAATCAAACCGCGCCCTTGCCTCAGTCGGACACGCTCAAGGGCTTCGCCTCCCCACACGAATTGACTCTGTCGGGCTCTGATTACACCCGTTTGCCTATGACTCCGCGTAGCCGCTCGAGCCACCCGAGCCACCGAGCCGCTCGAGCCACCTAAGTCGTAAGCATGCCACGCCGCACCGCGATGATGACCGCCGCGAAGAACGGCGTTGTGACAACAGCGACCGCCATCATGATGCCACGGTATAGTGCTAAGCACTCTCCATGTTCTCCAAATTTCACCACGGTATAGTGCTAAGCACTCTCCATGTTCTCCAAATTTCACCATGGTATAGTGGTAAGCACTCTCCATGTTCTCTAAATTTCACCATGGTATAGTGCTTAGCACTCTCCATGTTCTCCAAATTTTGCCACGGTATAGTGTTAAGCACTCTCCATGTTCTCCAAATTTCTCCAAGTGCTTAGCACTCTCCATGTTCTCTAAATTTCACCACGGTATAGTGCTAAGCACTCTCCATGTTCTCCAAATTTCACCATGGTATAGTGCTAAGTACTCTCCATGTTCTCCAAATTTCACCATAGTATAGTGCTAAGCACTCTCCATGTTCTTCAAATTTCGCCATGGTATAGTGCTTAGCACTCTCCATGTTCTCCAAATTTCACCACGGTATAGTGCTAAGCACTCTCCATGTTATCCAAATTTCTTCACGGTATAGTGCTAAGCACTCTCCATTTTTCTCCACACTATAGTGCTAAGCACTCTACAATTTTCTCCAACGGTAAAGTGCTAAGCGCTCTCCATTTTTCTCCATTTTTAAGTGCTCAGCACTCTCCAAATTTTACTCCAATGTCCAGTGCTAAGCACGGGGATTTTGTCATTTTCACTTGTTTCTTTGATCCTGCTACAAGATGCTGCTCTATCTTACAGCAGGCTCGGGGACTAAGTGTGTACACTTCACCTAGCAGTGAGTGTACTATTTTTCCTCTTACTGGTCTTCAGCTAAGCTAGGGACTGGCTGTGTGCTCGGCTAAGCTAGGACTCAGTTATTCTGACTAAGCGATTGTTGTAATTCTTTGATCCTGACACCAGATGCATTCTTCACCTACTGTCAGGCTTGGGGACTACAATGTATACATTACACCTTGCGGCACATTTATCAATACTAACATCCTCTTTGACTAAGTCATGGATGATGATCATCTGACTTCGCCAACGAAGCCTAAGTGTGTACACTTCACCTAAGGTCAATGTCTTTGGCAAGCTCCACCGCTATTTTCTCCGCCGATCAACTAGTTGGATGCTAGGTTCATGACCTTCATCGCCAACCAGCTGGTCGGACTGTTCGGTGCTCACTTCTACTTGGCGCTCACTTTGCCACCGACTAGTTGGTTGGGCTGCTTGGTGCTCGATTCTTCACCAACCAACTGGTCGGATTGTCCGTCGCTTCATTGTCCGCTACGCTGAGGGCTCGCTAGCTAAGCTGGGGACTACTCAGCATTCAGATTGTTCGTCGCTTCATCATCTACTTCACTGGGGGCTCACTAGCTAAGTTGGGGACTCCTCAACGTTCAGATTGTTCATCGCTTCATCGTCCGCTACGCTGGGGGCTCGCTAGCTAAGCTGGGGACTCCTTAGCGTTTGGATGTTCATCGCTTCATCGTCCGCTACGCTAGGGACTTCTTGGTGTTTGGATTGTTCATCGCTTCATCGCTAGCTAAGCTAGGGACTCAGTGTTTGGATTCTTCATGCAAGAGTCGCTAGCTAAGCTGGGGACTCTCTTGGTGATCAAATCTTGCTATGTCTCATCGGTGTGCTATAAGCTTGCTCCATGCTGTTCGGATCAGGGTGCTGATCTTGGGCAGCACGTCTGGGTCTTGATACACACATGTCAGATGATGTTGATAAGCTTTTAGATTTATTTTCTTTGACCCTGCTACAAGATTCATTCTTCATCTTCTAGCGGCTCAGGGACTAAGTGGCTATACTTCAGCTAGTGGTGAATGTAGTGCTCTTTTCTTGATTTACCCTCCTTATTGACTAAATCATGGATGATTCCTTGCAAATGGAGTCTTAGTGGCTACACTTCACCTAAGGTGGAGAATTTTCAAATTTTTATCTTGAGCCCCTTACATCCTTCTGGCAAGCCTTACTTGGTTAAGTTCGAGGTCTACGTACTAGTTAAACCGGTTGGCTTTGACTTTCGCCGCTCAGTTCACCAGATAAACTGGTCAGCTTTGACTTCCACCGCTCAGATCACTGGTTAAACTGATCGGCTTCACGTCAAACTACTCAGACTTGTTTAAGACAACATTGCTCAGTGGATACAAGGCACTCGAGGACTAGCTGTGGAGGGTATAATCCTAGGTACCCATGGCAATGGACATGGGCTGCACCACCAGGGGAGGTCTAGCCCATAAGATCAAGGCCTATGGTGCTTGGCTCTGGTCGACGTGCACCGCAAGGCAATTAGAAGACATCTTATCGATGAAGAAAGATCTGTTCGAATATGATAGATATCGTATTCCTTATAAATACTTACCATATAGCCAAATAGATATAGACCTAAGCCGACCTATAACCCTACCCTCTAGACTATATAAGGCAGGTAGGGACCCCCTCGAAGGCATCTCATATTCAATAGAATCCACTAAAGACACATGATGTAGGGTATTACGTCGATCAGACAGCCTGAACCTATCTAAATCGCTTGTCTTTGCGCTTGTGTCACCATCTGGCTCCTATTACGCACACCTCCACCAATTTATCTACTGCCATGGGCATACCCATGGGTAGACTACCAACCATATTTCATCAACAGTAATGGAATCCCCCTTGGAAAATTTCTACTAGGATCTGCTTATCATCTAATGCACCAAGTAGCTGCCAAATTATTGAAAAATGAACCAGTGCATACCATCAGTGGCCCTTGGTGGTTGATACAATTATGGTTGAATCTATACATGCATAAGATTGTAAGACCCAATCTTAGGAATCTGAGCTTCCCTTCTTCCAACTTTGCTGAAGATTATAAAGAAAAAGAAGGAAGAACTCGATAGTGTATGAATTATGGTGAAGCTGCATCAGCCATAATAATTGTTGTTGATGTAGGCCACCTTTTCAAGAAATTTTATAGAGGGTTTGATGCAAACATCTTGGCTTGGATGCCTTATGATGAAGATGAATATAATGAGCTAGTTCTGCCAGTTAAATTCCGGTTTGAATTAGGTTGTTCAGTTGAAACAGTTCCTGCAATTTCAGTTGCATCATCAAACCATGCATGCTGCATGCCGAATTTCACCATGGTCATGGCAAAATGACTATTGGTGCCTTTCTCCTAGATAATCTCCCAACTTATGAATTCTATAACCCCTCTTTTGTGGCCCATCAATTCGGCCTTGGTCAACTACCCCCTCAGTTATTTTTTAGGAATACTCTGAAGCCAAGAGAAGGTATTAGTGAAATATTAAAAGCTTCCAGAGTCTCTCAATTGGGGTAAGATCTTCCTTCTCTTTGTCTGCATGAATGGACAAGAGCCACCTTCTCTTCAATCCTATTTGACTCCTGGTGGCAAGAATGACACTCTCACCTCTTCTGCAACTCAATTCATCCTAACTGTTTAGCCCTGGATGACAACTTTGCTTCTGATAGTGAGGTAACTCACCACTTTCCTTTTAGAAGGATTATCAAGTTCTCCTATTAGTTCATCTAACAATTTTTTTGTAGGATACCGAATTTGATCCACCATGTCCAGCCTCAAGAATGGGATCAACTGCACCCACTCTAAAAAAGTTGATGAAAACCCCAGCTGCCCCAGCAATACTCACATATCAGTCTTCAAAACACAAGGCAACCCAAGGTGTAACTTAGAAAACCACCACAGGGAAGAGACTTTGCAGAACAAAATTATCAATTGCTCAGGTAAATTAACTTATCTTCCCTCTTAAGATGATATTCAACCTCTAATTCAATTCCTTTCTTACAGTCATCGCCTATTGCATCTCAATCTACTTTGGGTGCTGAACTGCTGTCCTAGGCACTTAAATCAGCATCTGCTAATCTCTCATCGACTAATCCTCCTAAGGAGCCGATTACAATTGAAGCAGCTGATGTCCCTAATAGATCCTAGACGACAGAAGATGAGAACCTCTCTACTTCACCACCTGATACTACCAAGGTATCTCCTCAAGCCTTCAATCTTTTTGAATCCTCACTCTTCATGATCCTTTTCTTTTCTCAGACACCACCTAGGAAAACGTCTCCATAAGAGCAAAGATCTGACAACTCACCAGCTAAAGAGGACCCTGTTGACACTAATACTCAAACTATCGATTCTCCAGCTTAACAAACAATCAATGGTATGAAATTCATATGCTCATTTTATCCTTCTATAGCAATTATAAACTGAAAAGCTTCTTGATGCCTACAGACACTAGCATCGAAAGCCTAGAGCCAACTCAATCGGATGTTGAAAAGGATGTCGACACATCATTGGTTGTTCCTTTTCCTCAGCCAGGATCTCTTTTAGAAAAGGTACTGTCTCCCTCTCACCATCCATCTCATTGTCAACTCATTTGTTATTTCTAATAAGACTCCTTTTGTTCACATGTAGGCACTTAACACTCCAGCTTTGAGCTATTCTTTCAACTTTGAGGAATATATAGATGAAAGCAAGATAAGCTCATCAGCTATTTCTTCTCAAGAAATCTTATCAGATGATACAAAAAATTGGTTAAAAGACATGCTACCAATGCTTTAGAGGAACATGGTGAAACGACCCCAATTTCCGCGAAGGGAAATCCACAGCGTCAAAGTGTAATAAGATCGTTGTAGATCATATTACCCAAATTCCAGTCGAATATCACATCCATACAACGATAATATCAGAGTACAAATAGTGCGGAATTACATAATTTATTACATCGCCGTATTGGCGGAATCAAAAGTAGCATTCATTCAGAACAGCTTGAAGATAAGATCGCCAAACTCGAGCGTAGGCACGAACCCCTCATCCGTCAAACTCCTCGGAGCTATACTCCTCAGCAGAACCTGTGTGCCAAAATTTATCAGTACGATTTGTACTGGTCACTCCCATCCCTATGAGCATTGCTTTGTGGAAATTGGATGCAAGTGGGACATAGTCAAAGGAACCTATATAAAGCTGGGGTTTCCTATGCAATAGCATATCAAGTAAATAGTAATAGTTTGTCAAGTTTTAACACCATTCCCACACACATTCCACTCCATTCCCTTTTTCGAGCTAGGTTTCGATCCTAGGATCGACATACCACCATCTCCATACCATCACCATACCATACCATCACTCAGTCGACAGGCCAACTCCCTCTCAGCACTGTCTCAAGGCCCGTAGCCCCTAGCTACGACCGACACTCTCTCACGGGGGAAGAAGAGAAGGACTCATCTCACTATCTAGTTTAAGCGAAACCCAGGAAAGGTCCATAGCCGACAAGTCGGCACATGTATCGATCGATCAGCCATACACTCTGCAGAGGTTTTACATAACCACAAGATCCACCTTCCTCACTGACCGTCGTCAACTAGGCTGATTCCGGCTGCTTGCTAGCCTAGGATAATGCCACTCTACCATTCAGCCCAGGTTCACCCCAAGTCAAGTCTGGGGTGGCTGAAACTGTGAGTCACGAGCCAGGTCCACAAGGTCTCCATGAAGTCTCGGAAGGGTGTGGGGGAAATCCTCCATGCCCCATACCTCCTTACACTGTCCGCTATTAACCTAGCAGTAGTGGCAATATCCTACCAAGTAGTCCAGCCGTCCCGCACCATATAGGGCGAGTGGTACGTAAGGCTTCCCGGTGAATCTGAGTACTAATAAGTCTTTAGGGATGACCAAGCCAGAATGTCTCCATCAGGGTTTCCATTCATCGTGCCACCACAACACCTCCATCCCGGGCTCCACCCGTCACAGGTTCACACCCAGGTCCACCTCATATACCATTTACCCACCACAGGTATCCATTTCCAGGGGTGCCCAGGTAGCATCCCATAGCAAGACTTTCCCCAGGCTCATCGTATACTCCAACTTGGTCGACACAACCCTCACCCTCCACACACCCAAGTCACACACGCAACACTCTCCCCATAGTCCAGGTAACACCAGTTTCCACCATGCACGTAGTATAAGCGTAGTAAAAGTATAAGTAATGAAATATATAGCAGTAAGCATGTGTCTAGCCTAATAGCAGGGTATGCAGGGGTAAGGTTGCGTCAAGGTAAAGGCTTTCAAGCAAGCATACTACCATGCAAGTCCTAGCATAATATAATTGTTGCAGTAAAGTAAAGCGATAACAGTTCTATATTAGTCATGCGTAATAGGTGCTACGAGATTGGGTGGGATGTGGCACCTTCAGTGTAGTCATCTCCGTTCTCCTCATGGTACTCACGGTCCTCGTCTGTTAGGTTCTTCTCTGAGTCTGCATCGTTCACATTATAGTCGCGTTAGCGACGTCTATAGAATAGCACAAAGAAGCAAGGGAAATTCAAAAGAGCCAAATGCACTCAAACATGGGTTCATTGCGTAGAGCTTGATTTTAGATGAATTTTGGTCCTAGTTTCGTATTTTTCCGAGGTCATATGAATTAGTTATGAATTTCCGAAGTTTAATTTATTTCTAAAATTGGATAAAGGCTGAATTAATCCTGGGCTGACACGTGTCATGCTGTGGTTGATCCACGTGGCTTGCTGACGTCAGCATGATGTCAGCATCATGGTTCTGAGCTGACGGGTGGGTCCTAGCTGACGTTAGCATGACGTTATCAACGTCGTCCACACCGACAGAGCTCCCCAAGGTGGCGAGGCTGGTGTCTGATTGGTGTGGGGAAAAGTTTCCCCGGGGCCACGGCGACTGCGTCTGCAGGGTCAAGGTGGCGACCAGAGCTCCCCAAGGTGCTAGCCATGGCGAGCGGCGGCTTGGCAGTGCTTGCTGGTGGCGAGGTCGCGCATGCCGGCTCCCCGGTGGCTAGTGCTGGGCAGAGGGGGCTTCCATGGTTCCGTGGGTGCACGACAAAGGCATCCAGGGCTCAAGCGGGGCTTCGGTCTCCTAGGTGGCCGTTAGGGGCTCCAGCAACCATGGTGACACGGTGCCGACGGCGATGCACACGCTGGTGCGCTACGGGCTCCGGTGGGGTGTCACGGTGGTCTCGGTGTGCGCGTGGGTGCATGTGTTCCAAGTGGCTGAGGCAAGGCACTAGCCTACACGCTCCAGGCGTGGAGCGCCATGGCCGACGGTGAGGTCCGGCGGCAGAGAGAGACCGGAAGAGGGGAAAAAGCTCACCGTGGGTGGCGTGGAAGACTGGATGGCGATGCCGTGTCGATGCGAGGCCATGCAGCTCCGGTGTGGCCGTGCAGTGCCGTGTCGAGCCACGTCAGTGATGAAGCGCCGGCGCCATCTTTGGCTTCGACGACCTCCTCCCCTGCGGTGGCTTTGGCGCTTTCTTCCTCTCCTTCCTTCCCCTTCTCCCTCCTCTCTCTTAGTCTCAGTGCGCAGAGTATGGCCACCAAATGGTGGTGGGTGATGGACGATCGCTAGGGCTCTAGGGCTGGGGCTCTTATAGCCGGAGCTTCGAGCTCCACGACGGACGGTTAAGGATCGCGCCGAGCGCATCGAGCGGCTTGCGGGGCGTGGGTGGTTGGCATGGCATTGGCGTGGGCGCTGCGCCAAGGGGGGGCAAGGCCATGGCTCGGGCGTGACCCCCTGGCCCGCCCTGCCATTGCTATCGGGGCTCTATCGCGCGGTGGTCGTGCGCGGCGTGGAGAAGAGGAATAGTAGGGCTGACTTGCGGGGTCCAGCGGCAGCGGCAGCGAGCAAAGGCAAGGAGATGCGCGGGCGTGGGCGTCGTGCGGCTGACACGCGGGGTCCAGCGGCAGCGGCTGCAAGCGGAGGCAGGGAGACGCGCGGGCGTTGCTGGGCCGCAAGCTGGGCCGCGCGCGCTGGGGCTGGCTAGGCTGAGCTGCCTGGGCTTCCGAGGCCTTCTTCTCTTCTCTTTTCTTTTCTATTTTCCATTTCTTTTCCATTGTTTAAATTCAAATTTGGTTTAGAATTCGAATTTAAAACTGAGGTAACTTGTTCATTGGAGTTTAGGGAATTTTGTTTAATAATAACTTTATGGAATTGTTAAGCATAACATAAATCAATGAGAATCCAAATCACAATTTAAGTTAACATGTATGCAACATCTATTTGATAGAAATTAAGTAACCATAATCAACATATGACATGCTATGCTTATGTGTTGACTTAGGTTGGGTTACTTCTAATGCAACTCCTGGGTTGGGTTACTTTACATGACACTCATCATCACATGGAAGTTTTGAGAAAAATTTTGTAGTTGGTATTTTTGGTGTGTGGATTTTTGGGTTGTTACACATGGCCAATTTGGTCTAGGATGCAGATCTAATGAGAAGAATCTTCTTAGCCATTAAGGATGATCTGCCCCCAAATCTTGCTGAAGCCTTGATACCTCTGTCCAACATCGAAGATCAAGCTCCCAAGGTGAAAAAGGTTCAAAGAAACCTGACTGACTGTGAAGCTTTGATGGCTAAGAAGAACTCTAACAAGTAGGAAGCCAAAGAATTAGCACAATTGATCGATAATCTAAAGAATTCTTCTTCCAAAATTGAATCAATACTGACTCAGCTAAGAATTAGGCGTGCTGAGCTCAAACAGGAACTGGAAAGTGTGAGAGCCGCCATTGGCCATCATGAGTCTAACTTGACTCAGATCCCCAATGCCATCAAATAGAAGAAACAAGAGATACTGACCAAGGTTAAGGAAGACAAAGCTATTCACAGCAGTCTTGAGAGCATTCCTAGATCAACCGAAGAAGACAAACAACAAATTATAGAAGTTGATGCTATTCGGCTGAAAACACTAAGATCAATTCATGATGCTCTTAACTTGTAATTTATGTTCTAGCATCTGTAGTATATATTATGTGTAAACCTAATGATAACTGTACTCTTCTTTTTGGTCTACTGTACTTCTTGGTTCGACTAGAATAGCTGATTAAATTAGCCAATTCCTGATTCTAACTTTACTCTGACTTAACTGAATCTGAAAACATCCCTTATTGCAAAAACCCTTCAAATTCCTTCTCAGTCATCAACGCCTCGTTCCCCTCATTATTAGTGAAGCAGATCTTCCCCTTCCATTAATTGGAGTTGCTTTTACATGTTCCAAGATATCTACCATCTCGCCTTCATGGCTATAATTACCGGTCAAGGGCCTTAGCCTCAAACACATCTACATCTAAAACTATTTCTCAATCTCTCATGTCTTTCTACCTTCAAGAACTCTATAGCGGTTTCTTCTTCATCCCCTCTCAAGATCCAAACCGAAACCCATGGCTAGCGAAGACAACCGCGGCAAGCGCATGGTGGAGGAGGTCCTGGCGGAGAACATGCTGATCAAATGCCTTCTATTCATGACAATGAATCATCTTCTAACTTGTTTATAGGTTCGTCCTAAATGACAGACTCTAACCTCTTCCTCCTAAGGCCGATGGGCCCTCCAATGCTGCACCTACCGCCGCCCTCACGCTGGGCTCATTGTCGGACTCCTCTGACTCGTACACCGACGATGATGCTCGGTGGTTCCTCCAAGAGTGGAGGGCTACCAAGGACCGTTATTCCAAGGCAACTTAGGAAAACAGTCAGCTTGAGCTCTGCCTTGAGGTCTCCCAGGCCACCCTCCTCAACACAGAGGAGGAAGCCAACGTTGCTCGTGAGAGGTTGGTTGAGTCCGACATCATGGTGGTGGGTAAGCCTAGTTCTAAGAAAACTCTCATTCTTATCTTCACTGCCCCTTTCTTGACAATTGTCTGGCCTCTTTGATTGCTAGCCCTGATGGTACAGTTGGAAAACCTCCAACTGGCGGCGAATGGAGCTACGACGGCCATCAATGCCCGGGTCCCTCTACTCATCAACCGTCTGCATGACATCCCAGTGTGCGCCCAGGAGATTGCCCTCCATGGCGTTTGTCATGGTGCAGTGGTGGCTCTAGCCGCGACGCAAGTCTAGACCAGGCATGACCTCCGCACCATGGAGTCGGGCTTCCCAATGGTCGATGATCTCGACATGCACAAGGAGCTGATTGAGGACTTCGATGCCACCGTAGTGGCCATTGTGGTTATCACACTAGCCTAAGATGTTGTGAACAAGGTGTTCGATTAGTTTGTACTAGGAGCAAATGATGAATGAATAATTTTTTCCTTTTTCCTTATGAATTCATCTCTAAAACTGCCATAATTTGAATTATGATTGTCCTTGTGTGTGTTTTTGCTCTATAGGCGATACATATCTTATCAGCTTTTACCCCTTCGGTTTAATTTTTTTTGAACTAAAGGTGATACCCTCCTGGTACCAGCTATTAGAGCCGATGACTAAATAAATTGGCTATCAAGTATTAATCCAAATGCTAGGATAATACTTCTTTAGAAATTTTCTATTGATTGCTCTATCAAACTCCTCTTCCCCTTTTAGCGTTTCCAAAATATAAGAATTGCTAAGCGCACAATGTTTAATCCGATAAGGACCTTCCCAATTAGACGACCATTTGCTAACCTGTTGTCTTTAGACCCAATCGGCAATCTTACTTTTCAAACCAACTCTCCTTCGCAAAACTATTTGTTCTTGACCTTTTTATTATAATGCCTTGCAACCCTTAATTTATTGGCCTCAATATTTTTAAGAGCGCGCAGCCGATGACAACTTAAGTCCTTCAAATCATCCATCATAAGGTTTTTATAGACTTTGACTATTAAATCATTTTGCAATGTAACACATCTTGATCCAGTCTGAATCTCCCAAGGAAGAACTACATTATGCCCATATACTAACTCATAAGGTGATGATTTAATCAATCCATGGCAAGCCATCCTATATGCCCACAGTGCTTGATTAAGTGTCAGGTACCACTTTCTTGGTTGCTCTTCAATTTTCTTCTTAATCAACTTAATCAAAATTTGATCGGATGCCTCTGCCTGGCCATTAGCTTGAGCATAATAAGGAGAAGAATTTAGTAATTTAATTCCCATAGTGGCAGCAAAATCTCTGAATTCTTCTAATGTCAACATTGTCCCTTGATTAGTAGTAATGGTTTGAGGAATCCCAAAATGATAAACAATATGCTCCCTGACAAAATCAACCATATTATTTGAAGTTACTATTTTCAAAGGAGTCGCCTCAACCCACTTGGTAAAATAATCTGTTGCTACCATATAAACTTGTGCCCTCTACTTGAAGGTGGAAAAACCTGGCCAATTAAATCAATTCTCCAGCCTCAGAATGGCCATGGTTTAATTATTGGGTTCATAGCTAATGCAGGCGATTTCTAAACATTACCAAAACACTGGCAATCCTGACACCCCTTGTAATATTCAAAACAATCTTCTAATTTTGTTGGCCAGAAATATCTAGACCTATGAATAACCCATTTCATTTTATAAGTCGATTGATGAGATCCGCATATTCCTTCATGTACTTCTCCCATCAATACTCTTGCTTCTTCTTGACTTAAACATTTACGCAAGACTCCATCGACTGTTTTGTTATACAACTGATCATCTAACAAAACATACTTAGTCGATTTATATCTCAATTTTTTTGTAACCTTCTATGATGAATTCTTAAGGTAATCAACTATTTCAACTCTCTAATCATTAGCCAAGGTCTCACTACTTAAGATTTCTTGGAACACTCAATAGCTTGACGCATTGTGAGCTAACCAATTGGCCTCTTGATTCTGTGCTCTTAGAATATGTTGAAGAGAAGTAAGGGGAAACTCCTTATGGCAGAACCGCCTAATCTAATGCCTCACAGGAGTGCTTGTCTTCCATTAGACACTAAGCACTCAAGGGATAACACTAAATTACTCGGTTCCATCGAGCACACCCCAGGGGAGAACCCAAAAATCCACATTTTTGCCACCAGGATCATGAATGAGAGAATAAAGCTTACATCATTCTTAACCATTTCTTACATCACTTTTAGTACAACATCAGAGTATAATATTTATTACTATAACAGCGGAATGTAATTATATTATCAGAGTTATGAATAACTTAATGTAATAGCGGAATATAAACATGTTAACAGAGTTATGACAATTTAAGTTAACAACGGAAATAAATATCTATTCATGACATGTTGAAGTATTGATATATAACAACTATGACAATAGATAATAAACTTTCATTTATAAAAACATTTGGGGAGAGTTGTAAATAAAAACTATGATCGCAGCGTAAAGGAATCCTTGCTGAGCCCACCAGGAGGTATCCACACACAAGGGTCAGCTCTAGCATCCACCTATCACCTACAATAGGGGGAATAAAACCCTGAGTACTCAATTGTACTCAGCAAGACTTACCCGATAGGAGGAAAGAAAAGACTCCACGGATATGCAAGGCTATCTAGCTTGTGGGTTTATTGCATTTGCAGGAAGCATTACTAAGCGTGAGTCCTTATATTCGATTTTTATTAATAGCCGCATTGGTTCATTAACTAACCATTCTATGTAAGCACCTATACTACTTTCAAGCAGGTGGTAAGCAATCAGAGTTTCTTTTTCTATTCTAGCTTTCATCTTTCAGTTCTTACTACGGTGCTAGACACGAAACAAGCTGTATCGGATTGCCCGGTGATTCACGAATCAATGCCCCCAGCTGGGTACCCTAAAAACACACGCCCCGCTTGTACCCAAGGCACAAGAAGGACCAACCCATCACTCTCCTGTCCCGAGTGTCCAGGTCCCCGTCCAAACTAGGACTCCAAGCCCCTGCCCCTGAGTCCCGGACTCAGTGCGGTGCAAGGACCTCCACCAAAATAAAACCCTGACAGTCGGTCCGAAAAGAGCCGGATCCACGACAAGAGAGCAACAAGTCTTCTAAGCACCCATACCCAAGTATGTGCTTGGGATAATAAGTCTGTGACTTACCTCGATGGCTTATGCAACGACTGGTCCTTAACTGACACAGACAGGGAAAACAGTGTAACCAAGTCATGCCCCGAGTCCACGGCGACACAACCTCTTACACCCACCAATACCCAAACCATATCCCTACCCGGTCACCATTTTTCCTTTCCACCATTTATATTTTCCAAGAGATAATAATACAGTAATATATTTCCTATCTCTCACGAGTGACCGGTAATCACTCGACTTCTACCGGAGACCTATAGCATATCATTCTACAGGATCCTGTCATACTAGTAAGACTCATAGGATAAAGATATATATATGCATGTGGGTTTCATTCAACTCCTTAAAACTTAATGCACAAATATAATTTAAACTACAGAAAAATAGAGGTTATACACCGGGGCTTGCCTGGGTAAAGTATAACCAAAAGTTAGTATTTGCATCTTTAGATCATCCACCATCAACTGGATAGAAAACCCATTGCATCATCTCCTGGAGAGAATACCATTACACCATCTTCAGATTCCCAATCATCCTTCAATTGCTTTGTTGATCCATCATCGTACCTATATGGTATGCATTGATGCAAATGCATAAATGTAAATAATCCACGATAGCCGAAAGGCTAGTAACCCGATCATGTCTCACAAGCTAACGATATAGTTCTAACGCGCTAGTCTATGTATCCATGTTGTCGAATACGGCGTTACTTCCCAACTAAAGTTTTAGTTATCCAAACCAAATGTGTTTCTATATTTCATTTATTTGATTTACTATATTCGAAATAGGACATCATTGTCTATCTAGCAACTAATTATTCTGGTGCTATAAAAATTACAGCGAGTACCTAGTATTGCTAGGAGCCTACTGTACAATTTTAGATTCAACAATATTACCAATTATCATGAAAATTCCTATAAATTTATACTTTACAATATTAAGTACCTTAAATTAATTATATAGCTTCCCAGAATATTATCACACTATGTGAACAAAATATACTAACAGGTAGATCATGATTTTAGGAGACTAACAAAACTAGTTTGGCATTTTTATGATTTTTCTACACTTTATTTTCAATTTTTGAAGAGCACTAATTTAACAAAACAAAACAACTCAACAGGAAAGGACCTGGGCGGCCAAGCTTGGCCCGCAAGTGCGCACGTGGCCCAACACGACACGGCAGCCCAGCGGTGCGGGCGGCACGCAACCGGCCCAACGGGCAAGCAGTGGCCCAGGCGGGGAGCAGCGCGAGCGGCCCAGTCGCGTTCGCGGCCCAGCCAAGGTGAGTAGGCCGGCCCACGCGCGGGAGCAGGCCAGCCTAGCATACGGCGGTGGTGATACATTTTGCGAGAAGCCCCCCATACTCTGCTTAAATTAATCCACGGTACTAGTGTACTATTTACGTGAGTCTAGTATTTTGCAATAGGAACCCCGTATAAACTTCTTCATGGACTTCTCACCTCATCTCCTCCACAAAACATAGCATAGCAGAGCCAGGAGCTCCAGCCGGCGACCAATACCGGCCGAGAAGGACATGGCGATGGCAGAAAGCCTGCTGGCGAGCGGCACGGGCGCCCGCACGGAGAGGTATGCAGCTATGACCAGCTCGCCTGCCCCCAGCGCGGACCAAGGCGGTCTAGCCATGAGTGCTGGCGGCCGGCTGAGGAGGCGCCCAGTGGCAGCGAACTATGACGGGGCTATGCGGTCGCAATTGGGCACGACGGCATTCTCGAGTGGAGCGCGGGCCATGGCCAGGTGGGGGTGTGGGGTACGGTGCACGCATGGCGCAGGGTAGCGGAGAGGAAAGAGGAGGGCACGGAACACCGACGTCTCTAGTGCGGACGGCGTGGGAGGGGGCGTAGTGACGACGGTGGGGGCAATCTTGGTAGGTGCTGTGGCTCGGGCGTGGAGCAGAAGCACGCGAGGCGGCTACGGTGGTGGTGGGCTCATGCTTGCGACGAACGGTAGGGGCGACCCGGCTCGGCAACGGGGCACTTCGGAGTGTGGCACAAAAGTGGAGACACACGCGGCGCCGTTGAGCTACGACAGCGGGGCAGCACAGCGGGGAAGACCGGCTCAGCGCGGTGGCACGTGGCCACAGCGAGCGAGGGCATGGGGACTCATGTGCGCGGAAGGAATGGTGCTCTAGCGCGACCGTGGGGACCTGCGCTCGTGTGCGCGCACGCGAGGGAAACGTCAGGCGGGTGACGCGTGCTCGGGTAGCTCCACGGCGGCGCATGCTCTGGCGGGTGCTGCAGGGCAATGCGGGGGAGAAACTGCAGTACCAGCGCATGGGGGGGGGAGACCAGGAGGAGGCACGGCGGTGGGAGCAGCGCAAGTCCCCCAGAGCAGCTCGGTTCACCGGGGCGCGCGGGGTGGTGATCGGCTATGGTGGTGCGGCATGCCAGGCAAGAGCACGGACACCAAAGTGCCGAGCTCCGTGGTAGATGAGGAAAAGAAAGAGGGGCCTACTGTTGCCTGAAGGCTCGATGGTGCTGTGGTATAGAAAAGGAAGAGGCAAGGGGACAGAGCGAGCAACGACGGGACAACGGAGCGACTGACGGACAGGAGTTGGGGCCAGCTGCAGAAATAGACAAGCAAGGGGACAACAGCACGAGGGTCGACCAACTTCCACCAATGAGCAACGTAGAGACAGGGAAGAGGCAGACAAATAGAGACAGTAGCAGCAAGTTGACCTCGGCACAGAGACAAACAGCGATAGGCAAGGATGATCACAGACAGAGCAAGCAAACAACGTGAGGGTTCGGCCAACTCCATCAACGCAGGGACAGCGCGGCGCAACGCGAGTAATTTGGGCAACCGATTCAGAGCAGGGAAAACAACACCATCTTACCAGTGAGACAAGTGGGACGAGTGACCAGCGGCACTCACATTTTTATTTCTATTTCATTTTAAGTTTTTAACTCGATTAACTTCCACCAATAATTATTTCACGCAAAGGTTCATACTTTGCACTAACCCATAGAGACAAAATATTTAAGCATTATTTAATTACTTTGCTCAATATAGTTTGCTAAAAATGACATTTTAAACATAAGCTCAATATCTAAATTTTTAAAATTCGAGAAACTCGTTCTGGAAATTTTTCTTAGGCCTAAATCACGGTGCTAAATGAGCTCGTAACACCAGGGGTGTTACACTCCTCAAGTAACTTTCAACATTCATCATGGTATCCCTTCAGAATATTATCTTTACATTCATATAGGCCGATCAACTGATTAATAACTAGCTGTGAATCTCCAAATATTTCAATTGACTCGGCCTTTACTTCCTGAAGAAGTTGAAGTCCCTTAAGAATAACTTCATATTCTGCTTGATTATTGGTGGTCATTGGTTTGGTTTGAAAGGCAAACTCAAATCTTACCCCCTGAGGCGAAATAATAACAATACTAATGCCACCACCTTGCTTGCATGATGATCCATCTAAGAACAATGTCCAAGGCATAGGTTCCACATAGCCAATGCTTGGTTTATGGTGTTGAGCAATAAAATCGGCCATCACTTGCCCTTTGACTGCTTTAGCCGATATATACCTCAAGTCAAATTCTGATAATGCAAGAATCCACTTTCCCATTCTCCCATTTAATATTGGCTTTGACAACATGTGTTTGATCACATCGGCTTTAGACACAATTGTACACTCAGCCGATAATAAATAATGTTGCAATTTTGTGCAAGAGAAATATAAGAATAAGTATAACTTTTCAATACGAGAATATCTTGTTTTTGGATCCAAAAGTCTTCTACTTAAATAGAAAACAACCTGTTCCTTTCCTTCAAATTCTTGTATCAAGGCCGATCCAATTGTTTGGCCATCGGCCGACACGTACAACTTAAAAGGCTTACCTTGTTGAGGAGGAACCAGCACAGGTGGAGATTTTATATCCTCTTTTATCTCCTCAAATGCTTTTTGTTGTACGTCACCCCATTTAAATTCTTGATCATTTTTTAACTTCAACAAAGGAGAAAACGACATAATCCTTTCTGACATATTTGAAATAAACCTTCTAATAAAATTAATCTTACCAAGCAGAGATTGTAATTCTGTTTTATTAGTTGGAGGTACTGCCTCATCAATTGCTTTCATACTTTTCTGACCAATCTCAATTCCTCTCTCATGGACCATAAAACCTAAAAAATATCCAGCTGACACTCCAAAGGCACACTTATTAACATTCATCTTTAAACCATGTTTTCTTGTGCACTCCAAAGTCTCCCACAGATCAACCAGATGTTCTTTGTACCCTTTGGACTTCACCACCATATGATCAATATAGATTTCAACAATCCTGTCGATCAACTTATCAAAAAATATAATTCATTACCCTCTGATAAGTTACACCAGCATTCTTCAATCCAAAAGTCATCACAACCCATTCAAATAAGCCGATTGCACCGGGGCAGCTAAAGGCTATTTTTGCTATGTCTTCTCAGCCATACAAATTTGATTATAACCTGCATTACCATCCATAAAACTAATTAACTTATGCTCGGCTGCTGTATCTACCAACATATCGGTTACTGGCATTAGATAACCATTCATCAGTGTAGCCTTGTTCAAATCTTTGAAATCAATACAGACTCTTAACTTCCCATTTTTCTTATACACAGGAACTATACTCGATATCCACTCTACATATTGGCAAGGTCGGATAAATTTTACTTCTAGTAGTCTTTCAGTCTACTTCTTAATATCATCATGAACATTTGGATTAAATCTCCTTGGAGCTTGTTTAAATGGCTGATATCTAGGTTTGATTGGCAACCGATGTTCAATAATTGATCGATCTAAGCCAGGCATTATATAATATACCCAAGCAAAACAATCATTAAATTCCTTCAACAAATCTATCAATTCTTGTTTATACTTAAGATCCAATTTAGCACTTACATACATCAGCCTAGGCCTATCTCTAGGACCAATATCTATTTCTTCTAACCCATCGGCCAACATAAAGCCATGTCCTAGTTTACCATTTGTACCATCTATTGGATTATCCATTAAAACAAACTTTCAGAGCCAACTGCTCGGATCTGCTGTTGGCCTAATAAAGCCTCCTTCCCATCGCTTGCTAGAAAAACACTTAAAATATTCTAGTCCTCAATACATTGGATTAGTTGTTACTATACTTACAGAATCATCAGCATGAACTAGCTCAATATTGTCTCCATGCCACTGAATCAAGCATTGATGCATAGTCAATGCTACACAACATTTGGCATGAATCCAATCACAACCAAGGAGTAAACTGTATGAATGCTTTCCATCAATGACAAAGAATGTAGTAAGTAAAGTCTTGCTTCCAATTATCAATTCAACATTTATTGCCCCCTAGTCTTGGACGCATTACCTCCAAAATCCTTAAGCATCATGTCAGTCTCAATCAGATCTTCTAGTCCTTTACTAAGCTTGCAAAAAGTAGTATAAGGCATCAGATTAACAGAGGCACCTCCATCAACCAACATTTTACTCATTGGCTTCCCATCGACAAAACCTTTCACATATAAAGCCTTCAAATGCCGATGCTTAACTGGTTTATCAAATATAGCTTGTTGTATCAATGTCCACTAGGCTGCCATCTCTTCATACTCTAATTCATCAAAATCTGAATAGACTTCTAGATCTGCTAGAGCTTTAAATTTAAATGGTAAAAGAAAAGCCATTTGAATATTAGATGATAGTTGACCCTTATCGGCTGTTTGTTTAGCACGCCATACTTGCGATTTACCAGATTTCTGAGCCTATTCTAATTCTCTGCTCCTTAGGCATTGTACTCTTCTCTTCTGACTTCTTGTTAAACCTCTTGGACACCACTATCCTTCCTGCCAAACATACTGTTCATCATCTTCTTCTTCATAATCAACCTAGTTCTGATCAACAACTCGCTTACCAAGCCAATCATGAATGCTTCTATTTTTTAAGCACTGATCCACATCATTATGTTGATATTCAATTCGATCATAGATAGACCGGTGTTTGACTTGAGATTGCCTAAATATTGTTCGCTACATTCTGGGCAATTACTTCTAGTAGGAAATCTCAAACCTTTATTCCAACAATGTCTGAAGAAAAGACAATTCCAATATGACTCAACTTGTTCTCTTTCATATCTCTGTTCTTGCTATTGATGTTGATATTCGTTCTCTTCTAACCAGCACTGATAATCTTCCTCCTTCCGTCGTTGCCATTTATTCAATAGAATTCAAGATGTAACACGTGCTCTCATCGCACCATGTCTCGATGTTTCTCCCTGCTCATATCGGCTCTTTTATTAATCATGACGCCTTTTAATTTTTCTATATTCATCAGCTGATATTGGCATCTCTAGATCAACTGTTCCAGTTTCTCTTGCCTGAGCTGATGTCAAAACTTTAGTTTTCCCTTTGAACAACTTAGCATCAACCATGTTCTGATCCTTTAGGAAAGTATTATCATCAACTTTCATTTTCCGAGCTGTATCAAATTTAAGCTTCCCTTGTTGAATAGCCCTCTGAATATGCTGCTGAAAAATCCTACAGTCATTAGTAGTATGAGAAGTAGTGTTATGGTACTTATAGAACTTGTTATTCTTCAATTGATCGGGAGATAATATAACATGATTGGTAGGTAGTTTAATCTGTCCCTTCTCAAGCAAGAAATCAAAAAGTTTATCTGCTGTTGTAACATCAAAATCATAACTTTCTTCAACTTCTTTTTTCCAAGGATTTAGAACCATTACTATCTTTTTACCCTAATTCCATTTAGTTGTGGCAATTTCCTCTTCTTCATCATCATCACGAACAACTAAATATGGATTATAAGCTTCAGCGATTGCAGCATTCTTCTAGAATCGGATATCTCTGCGTATATTCTAGAATTGGCTATTAAGTGCTGCCACCCTAATTGAGCCAATTGACCTAAATTGTCAAATTCTTGCCCAAGCAGCTTTTCTCTCCATGTTGGCAACATTCTTTGAATGACCAACGCAGCTAGCTGATCATCAGTCAAATTTAAGAAAAAGCATAAGTTTCTTGTTTCTCAGAACCTCTGAAGGAACTCAACACACGATTTATTAGCTCTTTGCTTTATAGTTGTCAAATCTATGATCTTTCTTTCCCCTATCCTAGTGTAAAAATATGTATAAAATTTCTTTTCAAGATCATTCCAATTGGCAATAGAATTAACCACTAGTGATGAAAACCAAGTGAAAGTCGATCCTGACAGGGACAAAGAGAAGAAACAAACTCGATACGCTTCTTCAACAGAGGCTTCACCCAACTGAGTAAGATATCGACTGACATGTTCTATTGTACTTGTGCTATCTTGACTAGTGAACTTAGTAAATTCTGGAAGCCTGTAGTTCGTAGGAAGGGCCACCAAATCATACCACTCTAGATATAGACGTTTGTAAGAAAAGGTCTACCCTTTTGGTTTTAAACCAAACTGATTTTTCATCATTTCGATTACTCTGAGCAACAATTCATCAGTATTTGAGTTTGGATTTCTTGGCAATTGCTGACCCATATGTAGATTAAAATTCTAAGTGCCTTGATATCCTAGATTTGGAATCATATTGAGTGTATTATAATCTAAATCATAATGATATCCTTGTGGAATATCTATCTGTCGGGCCCTTTGCTGATTTACTATTTGAAATCTCTGATTGAAAACATTAGGATCTGTATCTCTATGAATCATTTGAACCAATGGTGCTATTTTTCGAGCCGACGATGGTATTTGGCCTGATGTACCAAAATTAACCATCTAATTCTGAACTTGCCATGTCGGTTGTTGCACATGCTGCACTGATGATCCAGGATTATATTGCATTTGATTAGTAGTAGCACCCTGAATTTGCTCAGATGAATTCTGAATTGCCTGGGCATCATCACTCTTAGCTAGTGCTGCTTCTTGATGGCTAGTACCAGCTTGATTAGTCCCCTGAGTCAACGGATGTGAAATATTGTAATAAGCCGGTCCAACCTGATCAAGTGGAAATCCATGAAACACCTCCTTCATGGTATTGTGGAATGTATTCAAGAAAACTGTATTATGATTTAGCATTGCATCATGAATAGATTTATTGACAACTTCTACAAAGAAACGCCTATCACCAGCTTCGTCTGTATCTAACTGTCCATACATCAAAACTCTCGGTAGTGGATATTTCTGAACAACTTTATTGTCACGTGTTTTGGTGTATGACAACAGGCATTTGTTCTGAAGCTCCTCTATAGCCTTACCAATGACATCTTTATCCTTATTAGGTTAGTCTTCATAAGGTACCATAAAAATGTCCTTGTTGTTCTAAACCGCCATGACGATTGTGGTCCCAGCAGGCATGCCAAAAAATGTGTTGCACAAAAATGTGGCGATGTGATCAACACACAGCAAGTCAGAGGATCTGAGTGGAACGAGATCAGAGATCTGCTTGGCTTCAACACAGAACCAGCCGATTTTGAAAACCCAAGGACGTGCTAGTCAATTTGATCTGCAATTGACAAGGAGAGAAAATCTTATCAGTAATTTAAGGTGGAACATATCGGTGTTGCACTAGACAGTTCTAAATGTACGGCTAAATAGCCGATTCAATAAGGTTGTCGACTAAATAGTCGATATCCAGCGTATCCATGAAATGAAGATCTTTAAATCAAGAATTATCGGCTAATATTAAATTATAATGATATGAATCAAAATAATCGATGCTCATGGATCATAGCAAATTTATGATGACTGATTAATCTAGACATAAACAAGTACAATACACCCAAATACAAAATCAGAAGATCTTTCCTCAAAATTTCAATATATATGACCAAATGGTCGATTGATGTCATTGATCGATTAGAGAATTGATAATCAGCAAAGAAGCAATATAAGAAAGCATCATCAGCTAAATGGAACTTGATCAATATAAAGCGTCGAGCCGATAAGTTTGATGAAAAGAGTATAACATGCAAACAAATCGACTATCTAATATAAATGAATCTACAATAGTTTGAATCTAATCTATTATCATCAACAGTGAGGTTCGATCAGATCGATGCAGCTATGATAATGATAACAAACTAAAGCCAAAGAATCTATAAAACCATCTATATGTTGACATATTTATGAAAACATGCTATATGCATGAGAGTATAGGTAAATCAACTAAAATAGCCGATGCAGTCATAGCAAACAAACAAAGTACATATCTTGATCACGAACAAAACCACTAATCGATAATTTCTAATTTAAAGACTTACCAGTGAGGTTCGACTAGATCGATGCAACTATGGTAGTATTATTAGATTAGATCTCATTAACTAGTGAGTTTATTCAAGATTGAAATATGTCTTTGGATGCATACTATGTTTGATTGGAATATGGATAAAACAGACGATCTAGGGGAATTAAGCCATCAATTATAAGATTTAAAGCGTGACCAGATCAAAGGACGGTCAATTAAGATGATATGATGCCGATATATCTCTATCTCACTCAGGTGATTTGTTATAATTAATAAAACATTAATTACAACAAGACCGATAACTGGTGAATCAACCAAAAACAGCAAAGAAAATCGTATTAATCTTAGCAGATTTGATAACTGGTGATAGTGTATTAAATAAGTTATTTAACACAAGATCGATAACTTTGATCTATATTATGATTCGTAAGAGTTCAATCAGCTGATGTAGCCTTACAAACTACGATACAGATCGATAACTAACTTATATTATAGCTCATAAAAGATCAATCGGCTGATATAGCTTTATAAGCACAATACAAGTCATGACGGTACTCATAAGCAAGCTGGAGGTCGATCAGTCGATGCAGCTCTATTTGCTAAAGAACTCATCAAGATCTACAATACTCCTACTCCTAATACGATGGAGAAAGCCAGAAAGATTGTATTGATTGAGTGTTCGTCTCCATGTACAATAACTAGGGTCCAATATTTATACCTGGAACCTAAATATGAATCCTACTTAAATACGACTTATTACAATTCTTGGAATAAAAGAAAACTTTCTAACTTAATAATAACTTGGACCCTAATTTTCTTTATTTGTAGAGTCCGACGCATCTTCTGGCGCCATTCAAGCTTAGCCCATTGACACCGTCTGCTAACGTCATCTATAAAATAGCCGATTCTGACACCGCATCTAAATCAGCTGATACCGATTCACATCTAACTGATTCCTTGATGACATAATCCTAGAAGCTTCGAGTTCCCACGTTCTTCTTCCCAAATTTTGGTGTAAACAGTAGGTATTCATAATCATTGAGGAACTTTAAATTTTAGCATTTTTGAAAATGAGTTCTCCGGATGTCAAGAGTCTCTTAGAACAAAGTCATAGTAAATTCTATTTGTACCATATCATATCTCGCAACAACTTAGAAAAGAAGTATGCATTTGCAAACCCACAAGTTTTCAAGTTTTTAGGATGAGATATTTTTAGCCAACAAACTTAAATCTTGGAGAATACTAAGTTATAACCTAGGCACAGATGAATTATAGACAGAGCAACTATTTATCATTTCAACTTAGTAGAAACTAGACATTCTTAAAACATATATGAGAGTGGAATTCATATTTTTGAAATTTTTATCCTATTTTATTTTTTTGAATTTTTCTAGATTTTTTATGTGCTAATAAATAAATGTGGAATATAAATACAAAATTTAAAAAGATACAAGGCTACCTCTGCGAGGGTCCTCCCCAAGCTAGCTCCAGGCCTATGGTCCCGGATTTTATCCCATGGACCGCCAATAGGCCGCCTGTGCTTTCTATTGTTGTCTCAGTAGCGCGTTGATGTCCACGAACTGTTGCTGCTGCTGTCGGTGCCACTGTCCTGTATCCAACACATGAGTGTTAAGTGTATTTTGAATTTCACCTGTGCTAATTTCCAATCCTCTGAGGCGAGTGTTGATGTCGTCCAACTCTCGACGGTCCAAAGTAGGCTATCTTGCATGGACGGGTGGTGGTAGCCCCTTGGAGTCAGACGAGTGATTGCTGCGTCATTGGCCTCATGCCATCCTGAACCACCGGCCTCGTGTGCTTGCGGGGTGTGTCCCCAGCCAGGCTGATATTCAGGGGTGAACCCAGGCATTTGCATGACCAGGAACCACTCTGCATGGAACACCTGCAGCACAAGTGGTGTCAGTGGTGGCTAATGAGAGCTGCCAGCTTCGTCTCTAGCCCTGCTCCTTGTTGCCCTGCGAGAAATAGAACTCCTGCGTGCTTCCTCTTGTTCGACAAGAGTGAAGGTGAGTGATGGGGATTTATACAAAGAGAGTTCCAGGTTAGGAAGCGGAATGTCATTTGTTATCCCAGAAAGAAAAATACAAGGTTCCCTGCATCATCATACTTCAAGTGATGCCCTTTCATCAAGTAGTGCTCGTTAATATCAATGCGTGGAGTAGAGATGTATATCACATATTGTCCATCCAATGCGCCAATATCA
Source organism: Miscanthus floridulus (assembly GCF_019320115.1). Lineage (NCBI taxonomy): Eukaryota > Viridiplantae > Streptophyta > Magnoliopsida > Poales > Poaceae > Miscanthus > Miscanthus floridulus. The sequence goes on from NC_089596.1 coordinate 33,012,366, forward strand.
GCGGCCATACAAGTCACAAGGGACGTGCAAGAGATAGATGTAGAAGCCTTGAATGTTTCTAACCAATGTTTAAACATGGCATAGAGAATTTGCAATTCCTCATGATAAACAAATCTTATGTCTTGCCTAGCAAACAAAGTCATGGCAATCCAAAGATACATGAACCTCAAAGTAGGATGATAAATATTCATATTTTGAGGTTGAAACTTGCCAACTACGTTTTGACTAGAAATCATTCTCCAAAATTCATGGCAATTAAAACCTTTGAGAGCATGATCTAAGTCAATTGAGCATTTTGTATTAAATCCTATGTGAGAGCTAAGATTTCTCCATGTAAGATAATATTCTTTCTCAAAAAGACAGAAAGTAATCCCACCCTCAACTTCTTGCAAAGAGCATAAGAATTGAATTGTTAAGAGGCGAGAACCGAGCTCGTTGATGGGAACAACATTCTCCCATCCAACGACTTTCCAGATGGTGGCGAATTCGATGTCCATACCTATCTTTTGGAGAAGGTTAGGGTCATACGCCGGTGTGTGGATGAACTCGTGGTTCTTGATGAGGTTGTACACTTGCATCTCCTGGGCTCCTTCCAAATCAAGGTGTGGATCATCGTCGTCTTCCTCCATCGGTTGTTCTTGCTCTTGCTCTTCTTCTTCTGTTGTCACTGTTTCTTTGTCTTCATGCATCGGGCTCTCTTCGGACTCGGTGTAGCGCGCACTTGAGCTTCTGCGGGAGTGACTGGAGCTCGCTCCCACGGCCTTCTGGAAAGCATCGGCGAGCTTTTTCCCAAACTTGCCCATGGCAAAAAAGACAACAACAAACTCGCAAATGGGGTTACGTTAGTGAAAACAAATCGAACAACCTGCGAGCTTGTCTTGGTAGTGATGAGTGTAGGATTTTTCTGCAGAGTTTCCTTGCACTTGAGCTTTGTGGAAAATATTTTTGCAAGTGGTGGAGCAAGTGATAGTAAGAGGGAGTGAAAATGGAGAGTGTGAGGGTGAGGAGAGCCTCAACCCCGGGCTCTTGACTTTTATAGAGTGAAGCACCATCTGAAGGAGGCAGAGAGCAAACGCTAAGAGCCCTTGGCGAAGGTGCGGGGCCAACGGCCACCTGTAGGGTGCGGCCACAACCCTAGTGCGCCCGCTGCTGCCCCCCTTTGGCCAGTAGCTCCCAATGACTCTCTGGGTGAGGTAGTCGTTGGTGCTTCCCTCGATTTCAAATTTTTGCTCCCGAATTTGATTTTCCACAAAACTTTTATTAAATTTGGGATTTTCATAAATATTTTTAAAAATGAGAAATGATAACAAAAAATTTATACTATCAGAAAATGATTTTTATTTTATTTTTCTAAAACGTTTATTTTGAAGCAAATTTTAAATTTTGAATTAAAAAGTTTATTTTTTTTAATTTTTAAAAGATAACTACTGATTTATCCTCGGTAAGGGCTCGACATTTATAGTCTATTGGCAAGACTTCTCCTCCTTCAATGCTCTGCAGCTGCATGAACAAATTTGGGGGAATTCTCGGGTTGCCCCAGGATTTTCCTGGAACAGTTGGTAGGTATAGTGGCAGCAATTTGATCAATTTGAGTTTCGATCATTTTATTAAAGCTCAATTGGTTTTTCATAGAGGAGGATAAATTTTTAAGTTTTGAATTAATATTTTCAATCATTTTATCATTATACATTAACTTTTTAGTAAGATTTTCATTTATTTTTGCTTGACCTAATACTAGGTCTTTCAAGGTAGGATGATTCGAATTGTAATTGAGTTAAAGTTTGAATTACCTCATTGCAGGCGGGACTGATCGTTCCACCCATTATTGTTACCTTGTTGAAACCCGTTTTGATGTACGACCCTTCTTCATGGGTCTCGGGGCAGTTGTTCCCTGAATGCTCGACCTCACCATAGACTTCTGTAACAGAACCGACCAATTATACAAAATTAAGTAAGAAAAATCATCCGCCAGAGCAGACGATTTAGCAAACTTAAGCCCGTATAACCCGGTAGTCTGTGAAATTACGAAGGATTTCAAACCAACTTCCATTCCAGCCAAGATCGTAATAAGTTTAGCGGTCACCATCACAAATTACATAAAAGTTCGCAATCTCAAATACATCAGAGTTTCAACATAGTTATTACAAAACCAGTTCGAAGGAAAGTAGTGGAAGTCGTTTGTTCAAACCACACACTCACCCACGCGGAGTTTAAATATAGTGCCAGCGAATGATCATCTCCAACAAAAGCATCAGACGAGACGTAAGGAATGACCATGCCCATGGTCCTAAGCATCACCCATCGCAGGATAAAGGCAGTTGATACAGTAGCCGTAATACATCTGCCCATCTGCAACAAGTGGGAATAAAACCCTAAGTACGAGAAGGTACTCAGCTAGACTTACCCGACATAACCGAAAATAAGTGACACCAAGGATTATGAAGGGCTTTATAGTAGGGTAGCTAACTCATTTGCAAAAAGAAGCATTTTTAGCCTTTCAAGAACTTTTCGGGAAGCATTATTGCCAAGTTAATTATTATTAACCTATCGACTAGATTTGCACCTATACTAGAGTAAACATGTGATTAAGTAGATAATGATAACCAATGATCATTAAACAACTTCCATACTGTCATATTCATTATAACTGTCCAAGTGTTCCATAAACATTTACTACGATGAAGTAACTCAAGTCAAGTGCTCACTATCCAGGAGCGATGGCGATTCGAATCGATTCCTAACCAGCTGGTGATTTGTTCCTTACACAAACCTCACTCACCCGCTAAAGTGAGATATTGATCACCGAGTCAACTTTCCAGGAATCTTGAGTTTGCCAGGAACCACATGTACCCGGGGGCCGACCGACTGCACTTTGGTCTTATCATCCCGTCCCCGTGTCCTACCACACCTGCTCCGGCACAGTGCGTTGCGGGCAATCTACTCGGCCCGAAAACTCTCCCAGCTTCGTGGTCGGAAGGTACTTTATCCGGCCAGCTAAATGTAAGGCATGCGTTCAACATGACTCGAGGCCCAACAACGGCTGGTCCTTAATCGACACAGACGGAAACACTACAGTCCAAAACTCTGCAAGTCTCTGTCCGGTCTCAACTTCATTTAACACTTAGTTATACCATGACTTCATAGTCATCCAAGCAGATCCAGGTAACCACTTATAGCTCGCAGGTGATAGGAAATCACCCGACTTCTACCGGTCTAAGCCAGCTAAGCATTGACTCGACTGTGGATACCCGGGTAACAAGGATAAAGTATAACAAAGGTAAACAAGGTATAATGCAGCAACGGTTGCAAACAACTCCTGAACGTAATGCATCAATTAAAGTAAAGCATTTAATTAAATAATTGCAAATCGGGAGAAAAATGCTCCGGGGCTTGCCTCTCTCGAAGGAGCTCGGACGGTGATCGGGGCACTCCGGAAGTTCCTCAACGTCCTCCTCGTCGGCTTCTGGCACTTCCTGCGGCTGCACCTCGAACTGCTCCTCGGGCTCCTCAGGTATGATGACTGGGTTCTCGGTTTGCGATCCTATATGATGCAATGCGCGTAAGTGATTATGCAAACGGTGCATCGAAGGAGATGAATGCAATGGATATGTTTAAATGCAAGGTAGTCAACATCATCCAAGAAACTATACTACAAGCACATGTCATCTACTGCATTCTCTTCTACTACTAATATGTTAAGTCAACATATCTTATGAAATGCCTCAAAGATACACCAAAGCTATTATTATTAACTAACCTTGTATTAAAGAGGATTATTTTATTTCCTTTTTAATTAGGGCTACAACAGCAATCTCTATTTCTGGTGCTTATAAAAATCTGAGAAAATTACAGTAGCATGGTACTACTCTAAGTAGACTACCATAAGATTTTCATGATATTTGAATGAGTGGATTAGCCTACACAAAAATCACAAACTATGGCATGATTTTGTACATAAAAATACTTTGAACTGTGAAAAGTGTCAAACAACAGAATTAATATTTTTCCTAGGTTCTTCATAGCATACAATGACTGTACAAAAATTATCACATGCATGTTTTATACAAAGTTTGCTCTCTAGCAAAAATAACAAAAATTAGCCATTAAAGGTACTTGAACTACACCTCCAAAGTTTTCCAAAGCACATGCATGAAACATATTTTTCCTAGGAAGTACATGACATAAGAAGATTAACAAACTTGAAATCATATTTTTCTGCAGACTATAGATTTTTCTACATATTTTTCAAGTTATCAGCAATATCCATGATTAAATAAAATCCTACAGAAAAGTATCCCAAAAATGACATGCAATAATTTTCCCAAGTAGATCTGGTGATAAGGAACCTAGCAAAATTTGTTTCAACAAATTTGGAGCAAATTTGAGTACCCAAACATTTTCCAAACCATTTCTATTTTCAAATAATAAAGAGAAATTGAAAACGGATTATTTCTACTCCTACTGGGTCGGCCCGTGGAAACGAACTGGCCCACGGCCACAACCGGCCTGCTCAGTCCGAGCGAAGGGGCGAGCGGCGGCCTGGTAGGGGCTTCGGCCCACGGTCGCTTTGGCCCAGCTCGGCCGAAGCGAAGGGGCCACGCCGGCGCCAAGGCTTCGCGGCGGCGCGGCTCGGCCAGCGGCCGGCAGCCATTGTCGGCCGGGTCAGGACAAGCGAGCGAGCGCAGGAGGTTCGTGAGGCGTAGGCGAATGCGAGCAGGTAGCTAAGCAGGGTGGAGAAGGTGAGGAAGAGGGAGTTCCACGACGGCCGAGCACGGCGGCGCCATGGCCGTCGATGGCGAGGCTCAGGGAGGCTCAAACTGAGCTCGGAAGGCAGCGCAAGCGTGAGCACGACTTGAAGGAGGGCGAGGCGGAGTTGCGGGCAGGAGGAATCGGGGAATGGCGCGGTGGTGCAGGAGCTCGACGCTGGCGGAGCGCGTCGGCGAGCTCGGCAGCACGGGCGCGCTGCTGCTGTTGCTGTGCCTGAGAGAGCGGGGGTGCGAAATGAGGTGCGCAGCAAGGGCAGCAGATGTAGGCGGGTGCGTGGGAGCGGCTGCAGGCCGTGGCTGCCGCACGGCGTGCGTCGCCAGCACAAGGCGGCCACGCGGCGGGCGTCGCCTGACGCGGTTGGGAGCGTGGCGCGGCGAACGGCGCGGCGCGCGGGAGAAGGGGCCAGCGTGCGGAGGCTGGCCGAGCTGGCACGGCACGGGGCTGGGCTGCGCCAAGGCGAGGCGCGCGGCGCTGCGGAAGGCTCATTGGGCCGGCTTCGGCAGGCGGGCCAAAAGCGAGGCGGCGGCCCGCGAAGGAGAAAAATCCTTTTTTCCAAATATATTTTCAAGGAATTTTTAAATGCCCTCTTTCAAATATTATTTTGAGCAAGAAAATGACCTCTTTTGAAAATATACCAAAAAAGAAAGTTGTTTAGAATTTAATTCTCTACAACTTTATTTTTATGATCACAGCCAAATTCTTTCTAGATTTTGAATTGTAAGATCAAAGTCCACGTTTAGCTCAAAACCCTAATTTTGGGAATTTATTTTTGAAGCCAAATTTTGAATTAATTTGAATACCAACATTGCTCCAAAAATTGAACTAAACATTGCTAGATGATTTACAATAGTAGCCAAACAGGTTATACTAACCTAGCAAGAAAAATTCAGGGCAAAACAATTCTTAAACAGGTGTATGCAACATTCAGGTTTCACGTATGTTTCAGATGTTTCAAAGCAATGTTTCAATTGTTATTCACATGATTAGGCATGTATGATTTGGATGCTTGATGATGCATGATATGTGTGATTTGCAGTGCCTAAATGCAGGCATAACACCGGGGTGTTACAGCCCTCCCCCCTTATAAAAATCTCGTCCCGAGATTTGGGTTACGAACCATTTGTTATAAAATTCTTCATAAGCTTTTTGTAGATACTCTCCTATTTCCCAAGTTGCATCTCCCTTATTATGATGATCCCACTGTATCTTGTATGTTTTCACCACACTATTCTGAGTAGCACGTTCTTTAGTGTCTAACACTCGGACTGGTTGCTCACGATACACCAAATCTGATTTGAGTTGAATACCTCTAGGTTTTATTCTTTCCTCCGGAACACGCAAACATTTCTTGAGATGTGATACATGGAAAACTGGGAAAACGGTACTCATTGTTTCAGGTAACTCTAACTTGTAGGCTACCGGACCTCTTTGTTCCAAGATCTTGTATGGTCCTACGAATCTCGCGGCAAGCTTTCTTCGGATTCCAAACCTTTTCTTCTTCATTGGCGTGACTTTCAGATAAACATAGTCACCAACTTCAAATGCAAGGGGTCTTCTTCTTTTGTCTGCATAGCTTTTCTGACGTGATTGGGCAGCTTTCATATTCTGCCGAATAATATGAACTTTCTTCTCGGCTTCTTCTACAAAGTCAATGCCATAATATCTTCTATCACCAGGCTCGACCCAATTCAATGGTGTTCTACATTTTCTGCCATATAAAGCTTCGAATGGGGCCATCTTGATGCTTTCTTGATAACTATTATTATAAGAAAACTCAGCTAGCGGTAACCATGACTCCCATGATCCCTTAGAAGACAATACACAGGCTCTTAACATATCTTCCAAAACAGCATTCACTCGTTCAGTCTAACCATCTGTCTGAGGATGATAAGCGGTACTGCGAATCAAACTAGTTCCTAAGCCTTTGTGTAAATGTTCCCAAAAATGAGCCGTGAACTGTGAGCCTCGATCAGATACTATGGTCTTTGGTATACCATGCAACCTCACAATTTCTGCGATATACTTCTCGGCATATTGAGGTGGTCGATATTCTGTTTTGACAGGCAAGAAATGAGCGGTCTTGGTAAGACGATCCACAATTACCCAAATCGAATCATGTCCCTTTTGAGTACTGGGCAAACCCGTGATAAAATCCATACTTATATCATCCCACTTCCAACTAGGGACGGACAAGGGTTGCAACATACCGGTAGGTTTCATGTGAATGGCTTTCACTCGACAATAGGTGTCACATCTGACAACATATGCTGTAATTTCTTTCTTCATTTTGGTCCACCAATAACGAGATCTTAGTTCTTGATACATCTTACTACTTCCGGGATGGATAGATAGCTTAGAAAGGTGAGCTTCATCCATGAGTTTATTCCTAAGCTCTCGATCCTTGGGAACCACAAGACGGTCATCAAACCACAACGCGCCCTATTCATCCACTTTAAAGTGTTGAGACGGCTTTTCTTTTAATTTCTCTTTGATGTGGAATATCCCCTTGTTAGTTTTCTGGCCTTCTATTATCTTACTCTCCAAAGAGCAACTAATCTGAATACTATGTAACACAGCAGGATGCATTAGATCGAACCCATCTTCAAGTAATGGCTGCACATTCAAGTAATGTGACTTCCTGCTCAAAACATCTGCCACTACATTGGCTTTTCCAGGATGATATTGCACATTTAAGTTGTAATCCTTGATCAATTCCAACCATCTGCGCTGTCTCATGTTTAACTCTGGTTGGGTAAAGATATACTTAAGACTCTTGTGATCCGTGAAAATATTGCACACATTACCAAGTAGATAATGTCTCCAAATTTTTAGGACGTGCACAACTACAGCAAGTTCAAGATCATGTGTTGGATAGTTGACCTCGTGCTTTCTCAATTGTCATGATGCATAAGCAATGACTCTCCTTTCTTGCATAAGAACACAACCCAATCCAGTCTTCGATGCGTCGCAAAACACATCAAATGGTTTCTTGATATCTGGTTGTGCTAGAACAGGAGCAGTGGTCAACAGTTTCCGCAAAGTGTGGAAAGCTGCTTCACACTCCTCTGTCCACACAAACTTGTGATCCTTCTGTAGGAGGCTTGTCATTGGTTTGGCAATCTTCGAGAAATCTAGTATAAAGCGACGGTAATAACCGGCTAGTCCTAAGAAACTTCTAATCTCAGGAACTATGGTCGGTGCTTTCCAATTCATAACTTCTTGCACCTTACTTGTATCGACTGAAACTCCATTCTCTGACAGAATGTGACCAAGGAAAGGAACTTCCTTCAACCAGAATTCGCATTTGCTAAACTTAGCATACAATTGATGATCTCTAAGTCTGGTCAAGACAGTTCTCAGATGCTCTTCATGATCTTTCTCGTTCTCGGAGTACACCAGAATGTCATCAATGAACACTACCACAAATTTATCCAATTCTGGCATGAAAACTGTATTCATCAAAAACATAAAGTATGCAGGAGCATTTGTCAAGCCAAAAGATATGACAAGATACTCATACAACCCGTATCTGGTGGAAAATGCAGTTTTTGGTATATCCTGTGGCCTAATCTTGATCTGATGATAACCGGATCTCAAATCTATTTTTGAGAACACCTTGGCCTTAGATAATTGGTCAAACAGAACATCAATATGTGGCAAGGGATATTTATTCTTGATGGTCACAGCGTTGAGTGGCCTATAATCTATGCACATTCTCAACGTGCCCTCTTTCTTCTTTTTCACAAACAAAGCGGGACATCCCCATTCAGACTTGCTTGGCCGAATAAACCCCTTTTTTTGACAAATCTTCTAATTGCTTCTTCAGCTCCGCTAACTCATCTGGAGGCATCCGATAGGGTCTCCTTGAAATTGGAGCCGTTCCGGGGACTAACTCAATTCCAAACTCAATCTCCCTATCAGGCGGAAGACCAGGTAGCTCATCCAGGAATACATCCGGAAATTCACACACTACCGGAATCTGATGAATAGGAATGACTGCCGTAGCACATGTAACACTTATAAGGTCTGTTCTTCGAGGCAATGGTACTTGGAAAGTACCCTCACCCAGGGGATCCTTAAGGGTAAGTACTCGACTTCTAGTATCTATGACTGCTCCCTAATCCTTCATCCAATTCATCCCTATAATGACATCCAAGACTAACCCAGGCATAACTATCAAGTTCACTCGGAACTTCCTGCTACCTAATTCAAGGGTTGCCCCTCGAACCATCCGGTTGGTCAAAACATCAGCCCCTGCTGAACTTATACGGTACCCATAACCCAATTCTATGCATAGTTGTCCATGTTTCTGTGCAAATGCTTGACTCATAAAAGAATGCGATGATCTAGAATCAAATAGAACAACTGCAGGGTTTTCGTTGACAGGAAACTTACCAGCAGTGACGGGCTCTCCCTCAGGAATTTCATCCACTGTTGTACTATGCACTCTAGCATTATAAGTCTGCTGCTTCTTCTTGGGTGGGTACGGACAAAACCTTGAGAAATGGCCGGGTTGATCATAGTTATAGCAGGGTCCTCTTACTGTCCCGGCAGATCCCACAGCTCCCTTGGAACTGCCTTGTACCGTAGTTGTGGCTACTTTGTTGGGCTGTACTGCCATCTTGTATAGCTTTTGAGGTCCACGGAAATTCTGACTTCTTGGCTGAGGTGGCCTGAATCTAGCGCCAGGTGCCGATGGGCGATATGGAGGATGACCTCCCATAGGTGCTCTAGCTTGCGACGGACCACCTTCAAAGGCTCTCTTGCGTGTCTTGGCTGCGGTGCTGGCGTTGTTATTCTTCTCCTGCTTCAGGCAGTCGCTGATGAAGTCATTGAATCTGACGCGGTTGTTGGTACCAACATGCTTCATCATTTTTGGATTGAGACCCCTCTTAAAGCTGGCTATTCTTTTAGCATCTGTGTCAACCATGTCGGGAGCATAGCGACACAAGTTGTTGAAGGCATGCAGGTATTGCGTCACGGTTTTGGTGCCCTGGTTCAACGCCAGAAACTCTCCCAACTTCATCTCGGTCAGCCCGGGTGGAATATAGACTCCACGGAAGGCCTCAGCAAACTCTCTCCAAGAAATTTGAGCATTTGGAGGGAAGGTGGTGCGATGGTGCTTCCACCACATTCCCGCTGGTCCTTGCAATTGAAGTGCAGCATACTCCGTTTTTAGAACCTCAGTCATCCTCAACACACGGAATTTATCTTTCATCGTGTTGATCCATTCCTCAGCATCGAGTGGCTCTGTTGCTTCCTTGAATACTGGCGGCCTGGTGTCCATGAAATCTTTGAAGCTGCTGTATTGGTTCACTCCCATGCCACCACCTTGATTGTTACCACGTTGAACGTTGTTGGCGATGGTTCGCAGAAAATCCTCCATGTTCTTCTGGGATTGTTCCACGTTGCGCTGACTCCCGAGCAGCTGTGCGAGGAACATCTCGGGGGTAAACGGGGGAGGAGGTGGCAAATGTGGTTCATGGGGAGGTTCATTGTTGTTGCCGTGGTTTCCACCACCACCACCACCAGTCCCCGCACCGTTAGCACCAGGCTCAGCGGCCTCATACGTGGTTCGGCGAGTGTTTGTCATCTGCATATTTCAGCAACAAGTAACGATTGAGTGAAGCTATAATAATTGCGAGTGAAGGAAAAATTATGCCGTACTGAATTTACTGGAGAGAATAAATTCATGCAATAAAACAGAGGCACAACAATCACATCCCAATTAAAATAACAGCACTTAATCGAATTACTTAAACGGCAAACATCGTGTCCATACAATCAAATTGCCAGCATACATACACTGGACTTTTTATGCGTTCAGATATCGCATTTGAAATCAAGTTCCAACCACATGCCAAGTCTCATATGTTCGAAGCAACATACGATAGATTACATGCCAACAAAAGAAAGGTCATCGTGACAAGACCTAGATACTAGCGCAAGGCAACTAGCCTACTCCACGGGACCATCGTCGGGATCGGAGACATCACCATCGCCTCCAGGTGAAACTGCAGGCTCGTCCTGGTTGTCGTCATCGATGTCCATGCCAGCGGCGTTCAGTGGAGCATATGGCCCAACCCCATTGTAGAGTGCGTGAAACTCCTCGTGCAGGTTGCCGTTGTATTCCTCTTGCTCATCGACCCTCTGCAGCAGAAGGTTTCTTGCGTTCCAGGCTTCATTCCTTTCCTGAACCAGCTATCCAATTATGCGGTCTGCATTGTTGTTGGCTTGAGTCAACGTATGCACTCGCTGCATAGCTCTATCACCTCTCTCAACCACCTGATCTCGCTGTAAGTTCATATCAGCCAACTGCTCCTGCAAGCTAGCTATAGCACGTGCCTGTCTCTTCTTCTGCTTCTTCCCTTTTAGCTTATCCTCACTACGCAAGCCAGTCAAAGTCCAGTAGGTACTCTCGAGACCCTCATACGCTCTGATGGTGGCGAACATAGCACTCATTGCCTGGTTGTCGCTAGCCTGTCCTTCAGCTGGACCTCTGACCAATGCACTTCCCTGAGGCTGAACCCAAATGGCATCACGAGGATCATCCCTAGGAAAAGTACCAGCTAGAGCTGCTGCAAGCTCACTGGGAAATCTGCTCATAATGTCCCTAATGACATGGAAGGCTGCTCCCTCTGCACCCTCAGCCGGAGTGCGACCCTCAAACTCCAAATGCCAACCATCCCAATCTGGAGCATCACCGAGAGCAGGAACCGTGATCTCCACCACTGCAAGTCCATCCTCTACTAACTGGCTCTCATTCCAAGAGTACACCGGCTCTTGACCCTCTGGGTACCCCACATCATGGAGCACTCTCCAAAGCAGAGTTGGCATGCCAAACTCGCTCAAGAAGGTGTCCGTGGTGCGGTGCTCCCTCAGGGCCAACGGACATCGGGGTGCTCTTCCTTCGGTGGACTTACGGGCGGTCTGCTTCATGCGGGCCATCTGTAGCAAAAGTTCTTTTATTACTTCGGGGAAACATATTTTTAGGTGATATAACTTTTATCAAAAGAGATAATCAATTTATAAGGGGAGGAATGCATGACATGAATGAAATGCACAAGTAACATGATGTATGTACGTGCCGTACGTTCTCACAAACTTAGGAAATAAATAATTTCTAACGATAAATTCGGTGGCATACAACGATCTCTCAATACGTAGCTAATACGTTCTACACGATAGCGTTGTTATGTACCTGCAGAAGATTCATTTCAGCCCAATTTCCAATGAATGCATAAAAGCAGTAAAGTTTTATCTACACGCTCTACACGAATCCCCAGATACATGTACAACGGTAGTAACTACCCGAACCATCGTCCTATTGACGGCATCGCCTCAACAGACGGAAGACCCATACATGAGATACCTTTGTAAAACATGCGTAGAACATGTAATTACTCCAGCATCATATAAGCATTCGCCCTAGATCGGCGGTGTATCCGATCATGCTCTCACAACTCACACTTACCAAGGCATAGAGGCAAATGATCCATACATTACCACTCAAACAAGTGGCACTCATACGATAGCACGCCGTATGAGCGACGAAAGAGAAATATGATGCAAGAATCCCAGTCAGTACTTAATTAAGCCACCTAAAGTCCTTAACTGGGCATAAAGGATATGATCACTGGCACACTTTATAGTTTTAAAATCACGTTTTCCAAATGCCTTTTTGTTTTAAATACACTTGTGAACAGTAACACGCTAAACCATGCTCTGATGCCAGCTGTAACAGAACCGACCAATTATACGAAATTAAGTAAGAAAATCATCCGCCAGAGCAGACGATTTAGCAAACTTAAGCCCGTATAACCCGGTAGTCCGTGAAATCACGAAGGATTTCAAACCAACTTCCATTCCAGCCAAGATCGTAATAAGTTTAGCGGTCACCATCACAAATTACATAAAAGTTCGCAATCTCAAATACATCAGAGTTTCAACATAGTTATTACAAAACCAGTTCAAAGGAAAGTAGCGGAAGTCATTTGTTCAAACCACACACACACTCACGCGGAGTTTAAATATAGTGCCAGCGAATGATCATCTCCAACAAAAGCATCAGACGAGACGTAAGGAATGACCATGCCCATGGTCCTAAGCATCACCCATCGCAGGATAAAGGCAGTTGATACAGTAGCCATAATACATCTGCCCATCTGCAACAAGTGGGAATAAAACCCTGAGTACGAGAAGGTACTCAGCTAGACTTACCCGACATAACCGAAAATAAGTGACACCAAGGATTATGAAGGGCTTTATAGTAGGGTAGCTGACTCATTTGCAAAAAGAAGCATTTTTAGCCTTTCAAGAACTTTTCGGGAAGCATTATTGCCAAGTTAATTATTATTAACCTGTCGACTAGATTTGCACCTATACTAGAGTAAACATGTGATTAAGCAGATAATGATAACCAATGATCATTAAACAACTTCCATACTGTCATATTCATTATAATTGTCCAAGTGTTCCATAAACATTTACTACGATGAAGTAACTCAAGTCAAGTGCTCACTATCCAGGAGCGATGGCGATTCGAATCGATTCCTAACCAGCTGGTGATTTGTTCCTTACACAAACCTCACTCACCCGCTAAAGTGAGATATTGATCACCGAGTCAACTTTCTAGGAATCTCGAGTTTGCCAGGAACCACATGTACCCGGGGGCCGACCGACTGCACTTTGGTCTTATCATCCCGCCCCCGTGTCCTACAACACCTGCTCCGGCACAGTGCGTTGCGGGCAATCTACTCGGCCCGAAAACTCTCCCAGCTTCACGGTCGGAAGGTACTTTATCCGGCTAGCTAAATGTAAGGCATGCGTTCAACATGACTCGAGGCCCAACAACGGTCGGTCCTTAATCGACACAGACAGAAACACTACAGTCCAAAACTCTGCAAGTCTCTGTCCGGTCTCAACTTCATTTAACACTTAGTTATACCATGACTTCATAGTCATCCAAGCAGATCCAGGTAACCACTTATAGCTCGCAGGTGACAGGAAATCACCCGACTTCTACCGGTCTAAGCCAGCTAAGCATTGACTCGACTACGGATACCCGGGTAACAAGGATAAAGTATAACAAAGGTAAACAAGGTATAATGTAGCAACGGTTGCAAACAACTCCAGAACGTAATGCATCAATTAAAGTAAAGCATTTAATTAAATAATTGCAAACCGGGAGAAAAATGCTCCGGGGCTTGCCTCTCTCGAAGGAGCTCGGACAGTGATCGGGGCACTTCGGAAGTTCCTCAACGTCCTCCTCGTCAGCTTCTGGCACTTCCTGCGGCTGCACCTCGAACTGCTCCTCGGGCTCCTCGGGTATGACGACTGGGTTCTCGGTTTGCGATCCTGTATGATGCAATGCGCGTAAGTGATTATGCAAACGGTGCATCGAAGGAGATGAATGCAATGGATATGTTTAAATGCAAGGTAGTCAACATCATCCAAGAAACTATACTACAAGCACATGTCATCTACTGCATTCTCTTCTACTACTAATATGTTAAGTCAACATATCTTATGAAATGCCTCAAAGATACACCAAAGCTATTATTATTAACTAACCTTGTATTAAAGAGGATTATTTTATTTCCTTTTTAATTAGGGCTACAACAGCAATCTCTATTTCTGGTGCTTATAAAAATCTGAGAAAATTACAGTAGCATGGTACTACTCTAAGTAGACTACCATAAGATTTTCATGATATTTGAATGAGTGGATTAGCCTACACAAAAATCACAAACTATGGCATGATTTTGTACATAAAAATACTTTGAACTGTGAAAAGTGTCAAACAACAGAATTAATATTTTTCCTAGGTTCTTCATAGCATACAATGACTGTACAAAAATTATCACATGCATGTTTTATACAAAGTTTGCTCTCTAGCAAAAATAACAAAAATCAGCCATTAAAGGTACTTGAACTACACCTCCAAAGTTTTCCAAAGCACATGCATGAAACATATTTTTCCTAGGAAGTACATGACATAAGAAGATTAACAAACTTGAAATCATATTTTTCTACAGACTATAGATTTTTCTACATATTTTTCAAGTTATCAGCAATATCCATGATTAAATAAAATCCTACAGAAAAGTATCCCAAAAATGACATGCAATAATTTTTCCAAGTAGATCTGGTGATAAGGAACCTAGCAAAATTTGTTTCAACAAATTTGGAGCAAATTTGAGTACCCAAACATTTTCCAAACCATTTCTATTTTCAAATAATAAAGAGAAATTGAAAACGGATTATTTCTACTCCTACTGGGCCGGCCCGTGGAAACGAACTGGCCCACAGCCACAACCGGCCTACTCAGTCCGAGCGAAGGGGCGAGCGGCGGCCTAGTAGGGGCTTCGGCCCACGGTCGCTTTGGCCCAGCTCGGCCGAAGCGAAGGGGCCACGCCGGCGCCGAGGCTTCGTGGCGGCGCGGCTCGGCCAGCGGCCGACGGCCATTGTCGGCCGGGTCAGGACAAGCGAGCGAGCGCAGGAGGTTCGCGAGGCGTAGGCGAATGCGAGCAAGCAGCTAAGCAGGGTGGAGAAGGTGAGGAAGAGGGAGTTCCACGGCGGTCGAGCATGGCGGCGCCATGGCCGTCGGTGGCGAGGCTCGGGGAGGCTCAACCTGTGCTCGGAAGGCGGCGCAAGCGCGAGCGCGACTTGAAGGAGGGCGAGGCGGAGTTGCGGGCGGGAGGAATCGGGGAATGGCGCGGTGGTGCGGGAGCTCGACGCCGGCGGAGCGCGTCGGCGAGCTCGGCAGCACGGGCGCGCGCTGCTGCTGTTGCTGCGCCTGAGAGAGCGGGGGTGCAAAATGAGGTGCGCAGCGAGGGCAGCAGATGTAGGCGGGCGCGTGGGAGCGGCCGCAGGCCATGGCTGCCACGCGGCGTGCGTCGCCAGCACAAGGTGGCCACGTGGCGGGCGTCGCCTGACGTGGTCGGGAGCATGGCGCGGCGAACGACGCGGCGCGCGGGAGAAGGGGCCAGCGCGCGGAGGCAGGCCGGGCTGGCACGGCACGGGGCTGGGCTGGGCCAAGGCGAGGCGCGCGGCGCTGTGGAAGGCTTGCTGGGCCGGCTTCGGCAGGCGGGCCAGAAGCGAGGCGGCGGCCCGCGAAGGAGAAAAATCCTTTTTTTCCAAATATATTTTCAAGGAATTTTTAAATGCCCTCTTTCAAATATTATTTTGAGCAAGAAAATGACCTCTTTTGAAAATGTACCAAAAATGAAAGTTGTTTAGAATTTAATTCTCTACAACTTTGTTTTTATGATCACAGCCAAATTCTTTCTAGATTTTGAATTGTAAGATCAAAGTCCACGTTTAGCTCAAAACCCTAATTTTGGGAATTTATTTTTGAAGCCAAATTTTGAATTAATTTGAATACCAACATTGCTCCAAAAATTGAACTAAACATTGCTAGATGATTTACAATAGTAGCCAAACAGGTTTTACTAACCTAGCAAGAAAAATTCAGGGCAAAACAATTCTTAAACAGGTGTATGCAACATTCAGGTTTCACGTATGTTTCAGATGTTTTAAAGCAATGTTTCAATTGTTATTCACATGATTAGGCATGTATGATTTGGATGCTTGATGATGCATGATATGCGTGATTTGCAGTGCCTAAATGCAGGCATAACACCGGGGTGTTACAACTTCGTAGGTCATTTGCGAGTCCGTGGCTTGAACAGTGGCCTTCACCGCTTCCTTTCCATGGTCCCTTTCGTTCAGTCTTTTGAGTAACAGATCTATTTTTTGCGGTGAGCATATCTGTTTCCTTCACGGTCTACATGCCTTTTTGTTGTTTTCGTTCCTCCCCCAGTTTTGGTTTGCCACCATATTTCCAATGAGTGCCATGGCATTAGTGACAGTGAGGGAAAGGAACGCCCCTCCAGCAGCGGCATCTACGTGTCCCTTTGTCATGGGCATGAGCCCCTCGCAGAAGTTCTAGAGCACGAGCCAGTCCTCCATTCTGTGGTGTGGGCAAGCTTGGATGTAATCCTAGAGCCTTTCCCACGCCTCAGGGATGGATTCGAGTGAAGATTACTGGAAGTTTAATATTTCCCCCTTAGGGCATTGGTTTTGCCCATGGGGAAAAACTTTGCGAGGAAAACTGCGGAACATTTGTCCCATGTGTTGATAGCTTCCTCCTCCTTGTAAAACCACTGTTTTGCCTTCCTCGCGAGGGAGAAGGGAAACAGACGGAGCTTGATGCTAGCTGGTGCGACGTCTTTGATGACGATTGTGTCACACAGCTCAAGGAAGTGTTGCAAGTGTGCACTTGCATCCTCGCTGGACAAACCACATAATTGGTTTGTCTGTGCCATCGTGATGAGGCCAGTGCGTAGCTCAAAGTTTCTAGTACCCGTGTTGACAGCGGGCCCAATGGGCACGTTGGCAACAACGGGGGTGGAGTTGTTCGGCAGAAGAAGCGGTATGAGATCGGCTCTTCCTTAGGAGTGCCTCCGGATTATCGGTGTAGTTGTTCGGCAGATCAAAACCACTCATACACTATCCTGTTTTCATCCACAACAGGAAGAAAACAAGCAGAATTAGCATGCATAAACATTGGCTACCATTACATACATGTGATCATTATTCATGTCCTACTAGATTCTTTAACCTATGCCCTCCCCGGCAACGGCGCCAGAAATGCTTGTTGGCATTTCTTAGCACAATCACTAAGTGAGGAGGTTTTAAGTCCATCACCGGCAATGGCGCCAGAAATGCATGTTGGTATTTCTTAACACCATTACTAAGATTGAGTTAATCTTAGCAACACTGCCAAGAAACCTCAACTACGATAGTTCTTAACGATTACAGAGAATATCCGCAAGCGCACGGATCTATCGTTGTAGCATTTCACCCAGAAGTATTTAGGGTATCGTTATTTATATTTTCTCAAAGGAGGGCAAGGTATAAGAGTCTAGCATAGATATAAATATGATTACATACTTGCATAGTGGACCATAGTACATGACAGGGGTAAAAATAGTATTTCATGGATAGTGGACACACATCTAGGCCAACCTCAAGGATAAAAGGAAAACAAAGAATAAAAGAATGTTCCTACATGGAGCCGGCATGTTCTAATATAGCCATGCAAAGAACAGTAATGATCATACAAGTTACATGACTAGAGTTAGAACTAAGTGTGAGATGGACGGGGAGATCTTCGAGCAATGGTCTGCTAGCAAGCGCGAGAGACTTTAAAACTCCTACACAATATCTGGACGTGGCGGATTATAAGGGATGAACAGGGCTGACACCACCTACCGCCTACCCCTCAATCGTGGGATACCATCATATCCGAAGGTTCCCGTGTACCCAAGCACCACGCCCGTGTACAAGGAAACTACCCATATCCCCCCAGGACTCCGACCCTATGGATCGACAAGCAAGAATACGGGCAAACCCGAAGGAACGACAAACCGTCACCCCAACCCTAGCTCTACTTCTACTCATACAAATCATATGAATGATTAAGCATGAAGTTGAACATGTTAAGATCATGACACACAAACTATATGCTAGTTCATATATCATGATTATAACAAGACAACTATATTCTAGTACTATAGCACAACTATATAAATGATATGAGAGCATGACTATGAAAGAAATTCTCTTTGTATTCATACCAAGTTATTCTCTCTTTTCTTCCAAGGAGACAAGCTCTCCTAGGTAGCTCTTGCTAGCTCCAAAGACTACTACTAAGAACTAAAAGAGTACAAGTAGACAGAGGTGAGGTGATAGCTCCAAATGATGGTGTGTCTTGAACATGAGCTCTAGCCCTTTTTATAGTGAAACTTGGTCGGTTTGGTGCAGGTAAAATAGGAAACATCCATGAACCGACCAAGCATGCCGCCATGCAACCGCCTACGAAGGCTAGGCCTGGGCTGAGCCGCCTAGGGTGCGGGCGCACCCTGGCTGGCTCACCTAGCCACCGCCTTTGTTAGGTGGGCTGGTGGCTGGGCCTAGGCCTAGGTAAGTTGCGTGGGTGGGTTTCTTTATGCTTTACGCTTTCTTCTTTGCGCCTTTTGCTTGGTTTTGTTTATTTTCCACTTGTATTCGAATGTCCTGCAAAACATGTTTTCTCTAATACAAGTGGAACTATGTCAATAGTAAAGGCATATGTGTCAAAAGATTGTTTACTTCTCATGTTTTGGATAATAATTGGCGGTCGAATGTTGTCGTTAGTGACCGCCAACACCTATCACACATTAGAGACTTTAGCTATGGAGATCTTCACCAAGCATGGGTGATCGTCTTTTAAAAGGACTAGTGCTTAGCTAGACACTTCCTTGCTTGGTCTCTCTTTTGTGAGCTTTATAAAAACAACCGATGGTTGAAACTGTAATAAGGACTGGTGGTGCAAACCTCTTGCAGAGGCCAAAATAGAAAATTCTTTTTTTTCTAAAAACATATGTGCTATTGTTGATTACATGGCTCCAAGTGCCTTTACCAAGGCCATAGCTGGCTCTTCGGAGATCGTGAGCTGGACCAACTGGCCGAGGACGACTCCAATCCGGAGGTACCTTATCGACTTGACAGACAAAACATAACAATGATATATTTAGAAAATGGCTCCACCTATTGTAATTGGTTTGAAAATTCTTTTAAATTGATTAGGCTAAAACCCTATCTTAAACTTGCCCCCGAAACTATATATATAAGGAGGGGTTGGGATTCTCTGATCAGTACATCTAGTCAACAAAACAGATGATAGTTGTGATCCTCTACTCACTACTGGTCGAGCATACGACTCACACAATATAAATTCCCATGTGTGCTACTCCTTGGATAGATTTTGTGTGCTTGACACATCAAGTTACATGTCGACGGTAGAAAAAACATGGAGAACCAGCTACTTTCTTTATCATCAAACTTTGCCTAAATTTAGTTGCGATAGAACATAATGGTAACGGAACAATATCTTAAAATTCGATGAGGATAATGTTTACACGAGTGCATCTAGATATAAGAGTAGATATGCGTTTTACTTGGGATAAAGCTAGAACTAAACCTTTTGTTTCTGATCAGATCGAGTAAATATTTTTGGAATGTTGCTAAGGCTTGAGCTAGGCCCTCCCTGACCGAGGAATTAAACGAGCACTGTTAGTTTGAACGAGAGACACATGCGGGCGGGCGGCGAAAACGTGGTGCTCCGGCTCCGATCGCGCGCGTGTGATATATGCTGCTGCGCTGGTCGCACGTGTGGTCCCTGCACGGCACGGGCAGATATGCCAGCAGCGGTCACGTACCGGCGGTGGACGACCAAAAGGCCAGAACCAGAACGTACGTGGTGTGCCGGCCCGCCGGACCCGCATGTTAAAACCTTGTGTCGTGTCGTGTGGGTGCATAGATAAGGCTGTGGACGACACAGACACGGTGCATGCGCGGCGCGGATGGCGATCGGACATGCACGGGTGCCGCGGCCGCACTTGCCCTGCCAGGATGCAGCCCCACGCACGCATTGACCGGTCTCTCTTGTTCAGTCGCTCTTGCGGGACAAAATTACACGCCTACCCCCGATTTTTTAGCTGCAACTCGGACCTCTTGTTATCACCTGCGCACCCGTGCATCTCAAATCATATGGAAATGGTGACGAGCGGGTGTTCGTCCGCCCGGACGCATGCTTACTGAGACTGCGGATCGGCCCAGGCAACTGGCAACTGGCCTCTGGCCTCCCCAACTCGTGTGCGTAGTCCATAGCGATTCCCCACTCCCAACCGTATAGCGGCTGCTTCCATGGCGCCATCCACCCAGCATGGCCGCGACGCGCCGTCCGCCCGTACCCACTCTGCCTCGCTGACATGGCCATCCTCCGCCGCGCCCTATCCCACGCATCGACACCATCCCCCCTCGCCTATCACGGCTATGGCGTTCACCGCGTCACCACCACCCCAGTGCCACCAGGAGAGGAGGTCACCGTTGGTGCTCCTGCGTCTAGGCGTACGTTGGGCTGTTGTTCTCGACGTCCCCCCTGACCCAACCTTGCTAGCTACCGCAGTTCCCCACTAGGTAGGTCGTGGTTGCCAGCGATGTCGTGTTTCAAGTGTTTCAAACGTTTCGAACAGATGTTTCAAGTGTTTCATTTGGATGTTGCAAAAGTAGATCTGGGATGTTGCATATGTTGCAATGACAATAGACACATGCTAAAGCGTATGTTTCGACTGTTTCAGACATATATTTCAAGTGTTTCATCTGGATGTTGCAGAAGTAGATCTAGATGTTGATGCATAACATGCATGTTGGAAGCGTTTGTTTCAAGTGTTTCAGGTGTTTCATACGTATGTTGTGATTGCTTCATCTAGATGTTGTATATGTTTTGCAATGGCTACACACGTGTTCTCAAGTGTTTTCAGGAGTTTTTGCAAGTGTTTCAGACGTATGTTGCCAGAGTTTCAACTGTTTTCCGAGATATGTTGTAAGTGTTTGTCATCTGAATGTTGTAAAAGTAGTTACGGTGTTGCAGCATATATCAGGTGTTTTTGCAAGTGTTTCAGCTGTTTGTTACCCACCTGCCACAGCTGTCTACTGCATGTTAAAACCTTGTGTCGTGTCGTCTGGGTGCATGGATAAGGCTGTGGACGACATAGACACGGTGCATGCGCGGCGCGGATGGCGATCGGACATGCACGGGTGCCGCGGCCGCACTTGCCCTGCCAGGGTGCCGCCCCACGCGCGCATTGACCGGTCTCTCTTGTTCAGTCGCTCTTGCGGGCCAAAATTACACGCCTACCCCCGATTTTTTAGCTGCAACTCGGACTTCTTGTTATCACCTGCGCACCGGTGCATCTCAAATCATATGGAAATGCTGACGAACGGGTGTTCGTCCGCCCGGACGCATGCATACTGAGACTGCGGATCGGCCCAGGCAACTGGCGGCCGCTTCCACGGCGCCATCCACCCAGCATGGCCGCGACGCGCCATCCGCCCGTACCCACTCTGCCTCGCTGACATGGCCATCCCTTGCCGCGCCCTATCCCACGCCTCGACACCATCCCCTCTCGCCTATCACGGCTACTGCGTTCACCGCGCCACCACCACCCCAGTGCCACCAGGAGAGGAGGTCACCGTTGGTGCTCCTGCGTCTGGGCGTACGTTGGGCTGTTGTTCTCGATGTCCCCCTGACCCAACCTTGCTAGCTACCGCAGTTCCCCACTAGGTAGGTCGTGGTTGCCAGCGATGTCGTGTTTCAAGTGTTTCATTTGGATGTTGCAAAAGTAGATCTGGGATGTTGCATATGTTGCAATGACAATAGACACATGCTGCAAGCGTATGTTTCGAGTGTTTCAGACCTATATTTCAAGTGTTTCATCTGGATGTTGCAGAACTAGATCTAGATGTTGATGCATAACATGCATGTTGGAAGTGTTTGTTTCAAGTGTTTCAGGTGTTTCATACGTATGTTGTGATTGGTTCATCTAGATGTTGCATATGTTTTGCAATGGCTACACACATGTTCTCAAGTGTTTTCAGGAGTTTTTGCAAGTGTTTCAGACGTATGTTGCCAGAGTTTCAACTGTTTTCCGAGATATGTTGTAAGTGTTTGTCATCTGAATGTTGTAAAAGTAGTTACGGTGTTGCAGCATATATCAGGCGTTTTTGCAAGTGTTTCAGCTGTTTGTTACCCACCTGCCACAGCTGTCTACTGCAGCTGCTGGGGCACCATGCATGCGCGTGAAAAGTGAAGGGGGATGGCGGCAGGGGCGTAGACGGTCCTCGCGTGCGCACGGGAAGCAGGGGAGCGGCACAACAAGGAAGCATGGGGAGCAGCGTGGAGGAGTGGGGCGTGGCTAGCAGGGAAGCATGGGGAGAGCGGCGCGGGAGGTCCCTACATGTACGTGTAGTAGGTGCCGGCGTGGTCATGCGGCAGGCGCGGGTGCTTGGACGCGTGAGTCCGGTCCGGACATCCGGGTGCTAGCACTGTCCGCAAATCATAGGCCGTTTTGGTTTCTCTTCATTTTATTTTATATTATTATTATATATCTAGATATGTGATATCTTAGGCCTCTATGGCATGACTTATATTTGCCTTGACCATTTAGTATTACAGTTTTAATTTTTAGCAATATTTTTTTTGCGACTAGTTATAGCCACTATGGGGGTATTAACCCCCATACCCTTACGGCTAGGCTTGGGCCGGCCCGGTTCATGGGGTCCGGTCCAATAGAAGATGACGCGCGGCTCGGCCGATCTGCTCGAAGTCCCGCGCAAGGAGTCAAGACAGACTTGGAGATCAAGCAAGATCCTGATCGGTTAGAATAGGAATCATTATCAGGCCACCTATGGCAATTGTAACCGGTTAGGATTAGTTTCCAGATCTGTAACCCTGCCCCCTAGACTATATAAGGCGGGTAGGGGACCCCTCTAAAAACATCTCTCATTGACATACAGCAATACAATCAGACGCAGGACGTAGGTATTACGCCTTCACAACGGCCGAACCTAGATAAAACCTCGTGTCTGTCTTACGTCACTATCTTGTTTGTAGCTTGCGCATCTGTCTACCGACAATCTACTACCTTGGGCATACCCCTAGGTAGACTGCCGACCATATTTCGTCGACAGTGGCGCGCCAGGTAGGGGGTGTGCGTACTGCTCTCCAGGTGAACAAGATGGTCATCATCCTCGGTTCTATGGCTACGCCGAACGGCCTCACGTTCACCATCGGCCAAATCACCTGGACCACTGGCTCTGACGACTTCATCGCCATGACCCCGGAGGAGGCACGGATTCAATCTGCATCGACCACTGCTTCACCTGCATCGGCAACGGCTCCGACCACGGTGGATCTGGCTCCGGCCACGCCAGCATCGTCTTCAGCCACGCCGACAACCCGTTGTCCGCTTCCTCGCTACAAAGGGAGGCGGATCGACAACACCGACCTGCTCGACTCAATTGATCGGGTCGGCACCAAACTTGCTGAAACCCTAGCTCTGGTAAGTTCGATTCAAAATCAACCTAATGAGCAGGTAACCACTACCCACAACAGATCTACCCGACCAGCTCGGGCCAGTCGTCTTGCACGACTCGATACGGATCTCATGGTCACATCTACTCCTGAAGGGCGCTCCGTTCGTTGCCGGCCAGCCCCCACGACGGGTCTCCGGCTCTCCGAGTACGAAGCCTCGATGAAGAACCACCAGGCCCAGCCCTACGGTCTGCGCAACTTCATCAACATGGTCTGGATTGAAGATTATCAAGAAGGATCGGTCCACACAGTTCAAGAGGGTGGCTCAAGCTCCTCATCCGGCATCGCATCTAATGCCTCCGTCCACACCGAGCTCCAGCATCACGACGATGAAGGCATTGAATACGATCTAGATATCCCAGACCACGCCCCGGGATACCCACGATTCCCATCCTTCCCACCAAGGCGAGGAGACTTGATCAATGTTGTCAGTAATAACGAACCGCCGGCAGTTGGCGAAACAGAGCAAGAAAGGCTAGCACGCGAAGCACGCAATATTGACCAGTTTAATCGCTGACAAATCGAAGCTGAGGCAGAAGAGGAGGCCCGACACATAAGGGTCCAGCCACGCGACCTTAACAATGCCTTTGACAGGGTGGGGGACAAGCAGGTCTTCAGGACTCCAAGCGCCAATGTAGCTGTTGCTATAGCGACAATGCAACGACTACCCAATACCCCGGAAACTCAGGCAGTTCGTGATGATATACAAGCTTACCTAACGGCTGCTATGGCTCAGACTGTAGAGATTGTAAATCAAGCCTGGGCTCCATCCGTCTCAGTCGAATCAAGCCACAGCCGCTAGTACTCAAGTCGCTCACAGCCACCCAACCAACGTGGCTCGCACAACAACGACCCATCAGACAACCGTCGAGGCGGAAACGGTGGCCATGATGGTGGTCGGAACGACAACCGCCGCGACTACCGGGACGACAACCGCCGAGACAACCGCGATAATCGCCATGATAACCGCGGTCGCAGGGTTAACCAGGGTGGCAACCGGGATCGCCGTGATGGCAATAACGATCTCCGCCATTACCTCGGAGAACGTGATCTGCGCGATCGCATTAACCAAAGAGCCAATGATCGTGCATCCCACGAGAGCTATCGCCGTATGGAATATGATACTACCCACGGCCCTCCGGGTTTGAAGCAGTTTACTCCACACCTTCGCCAAGTCATATGGCCTAAGAACTTCAAGCTCGAAAAACTTCAGAAGTACGACCGCAAGGAGAACCCTGAATTATGGGTCATGCTCTACGAAACCGCGTGCAGATAAGCTATGGCTGACGAGCACGTCATGTCTAATTACTTCCCAGTCGCCGTCGGACACGCAGGCCACCAATGGCTGGTTAGCTTGCCAGCAAACTACTTTGATTCCTGGCAAGAGCTCAAGCAAGCATTCATCGACAACTTCATTGCTATTTGCGAGCAACCCGGCAACAAATATGATCTGCAGCAGATTCGAGATCGCAAAGATGAGCCACTGCGTGAGTACATCCGACGCTTTTCGGAGATGCGCATCAAGGTCCCGTCAATCTCCGACAACGAGGCAATCGAGGCTTTCATCACTGGTCTCCGTTTCCATGATGCCCTAAGGGACAAGCTCCTCCGCAAGAGACCCGAATCAGTCACAGCGCTCCTAGCCACTGCTAAAAAATATGCGGATGCCGATGATGCTAAAAAGATAATTGTCGAAGAAGCAGCAAGGGTTCCACGCTCCGACCACCCCCACACCGCGACGACTACCGTGGCAACCGTGGTCGGAACGACAATTTTGATCGCCGCAACCAGCGCAACGATTCCCGCGACCACCGCGACCAGCGTAATCAGCGGCGTAATCGCCGCGACGATTACAGGGGCAAGCGTGCTCGGGAAGACGACAGCGAGGTTAACACCGTTAAAAGAGGTGGCGGACGTCGCAACTACGAGGACGACTATGCCAAAGCATTGAAAAGACCCTACCAGCTCCATCCCAAGTCAAACCATACCATGGAGAATTGCCGCGTTCTCAAGTCTATCTACACGCGTCAACAGGCTCCGGATACATCCGACAAGCCTAACGACGTAGGGCAACAGCACAACGAAGACAACGATGATGAAGACGTAGATCCCCGTCACAAGTACGTCAAGCCAACCGATCGCGTCCACACCATCATTGGGGGCAAAGTGTCCATTGAGACCAAACGAGAACGCAAGTTGCTCGCCCGCGCTTGCTTGAACGTGGCCAACGTCGACAACCTCATCGCCGATCCGCGGCTTCCTCCTTGGTCTCACCGTGAGATCTCCTTCCGCAGAAAGGACCAATGGGCTGCTATACCTGAGCCAGGACATTTTCCCCTGGTTCTCGATCCGTGTATCAACAAGGTTCAGTTCGACAGAGTGCTGGTTGGCGACGGCAGCTCCATCGATATACTGTTCAAGAACAGTTTGCCAGCTCTGAAGATAACCCAGGCTGATCTCAAGCCATACGAGGCACAGTTCTAGGGTGTTCTCCCCGGATAGAGCTCTACACCTCTCGGGCAGATCACGCTACCTGTGCAATTTGGTACCCCAGACCACTTCCGCACCGACTACGTCAACTTCGTAGTCGCTGACTTCGAAGGCACCTACCATGCTATCCTTGGTCGACCAACGCTCACCAAGTTCATGGCCATACCTCACTACAGGTATTTGGTGCTCAAGATGCCTACTGAGAAGGGGGTTCTAACTCTCAGGGTCAACGTGTACGCAGCTTACACCTGCGAGGATGACAGCTTCAAAATAGCAGAGGCTCACGACCTCTCTATTCGCATGGCCGAGACCATGCTCGACGCCAAGAAGACGCCAGCCGACCACCTGAAGATCCCAGAGCTCGAGGCCCCACGCAAGAACATCAAGTCCAAAGAGCACAAAGTGATCCAGCTGGTCGACGGCGATCCCAGCGAAACGGCCCTTATCGGGGCCAACCTGGATCCTAAATAGGAAGACGCGCTCGTCAGGTTCTTAAGGAGCAACGTGAGTGTGTTCGCATGGAAACCCGCTGACATGCCCGGTGTACCTCGGAACTTGATCGAGCACTCCTTAAATGTCGACGGCAAGGGCAAACCTATCAAGCAGAAGCTACGACGGTTCGCTCGCGACAAAAAGTAGGCTATTAGGGTAGAAGTTACACGGCTTTTGGCAGCCGGATTTATCAAAGAAGTGTATCATCCGGAGTGGTTAGCCAACCCGGTTCTTGTACGCAAAAAGAATAATGAATGGAGAATGTGCGTTGATTACACTGATCTAGTACAATCCGACTACCAAAAGAATAATGAATGGAGAATTTGCGACTAGTTATAGCCACAACTGCTTGGTTCAAGCACAAAGCGTATTAAACGTATCCTAGGAATAGGATCATATCATATAATTTAAAATTGCCCCATTTACCAAGATAAAATACATTTTTGAGATGGCAAGTGGGATGGGCCTAATAAGCTAGTACTAGCTACATAATACTTCAGGTGATGACTACTACATACTGTAATTTTGCTAATTGTAGTTGCATACCTTTTACCCATTATTAGTAAAATATATGTAGTAAAAGTTCAGTTGTCTAAGAGTAATTTTACTAATTGCAGTTGCATACCTTAATACCCATTATTACTGAAAGGTAGCAAAAGCTTCGTACATTCGCAGTCCCAGCCGGCCGCTTGCAACCAAGTTCATGTGAGTAGAGTACAGTGCTTATTTTGTGCCCTTCTTGCGTTACCTGTTGCTATCGAAGTACGCCGTCAGTGCATTTGAAAACAGAGTCCCTTTACACCCTTTAAAAAAGTACTACACTAAATTTCATGTCTTAATCATCATGTCCAAATTAGTGGCTTGATGTAAGCAATTCTTGTTTTGTATATGCACCAATCGGCCTGCATGCATCAGATCCGAGTCAGGAGCCTGCTGGCTTTTTTTCTAACTGATCCATGTAGTACTAGCTACCTGAACCCCTGAGCAAGCTGAACGTCACCATCAGAACTAACCGTCTCCGCTGGCAGCCAGGCGTATCAGTGCGGCGAACGGACGGATGTCTCCCAATCATTGCACTAATCTAATCACACCACAAATTCCTAATGACCTCAATCGGACGCTATAGTACGCATTGTTAGACGATGTATTCTTCACTTAGATCCCCAATCTTCTTCAACGCTTCAAACAGTATGGATTCGAATTCATGAAGTTCCGGGTGTGGCGAGAGAGGTAAAGGCTGTAAAAGAAATTGCTACCCTAGTCTCAAAACCGTTGGTAGTGGATGAGTTAAGCTTAATCAGAGCTGGTCCTGTGCGTGTGCAGGGCAGATGCACAAAACCATCTGCTATTAATGGCAGTATAGAGTTCTTCATTAATGGGGAAGGAACTTTCCTGAGATTTGAGGTTGAAGATCCCAAAAGTTTTGGTAAAGGAGGAAAGGGTGACCCTCCTTGTAACACCCTAGGTGTTTGGCTTTTACATTTGCACTTGCATTTCATGAACATGAGCATCATTCATCCATTCATAAGCTTGTATTGCCTGAAACATGATTTCGAAACATTGCAACATGTTGCATATTTCATGTGTGTTGTTTCTTTTATGAAATGAAAAGTGTGCAACACTTAAGTGCAACATGTGCAACTCACTTTAGTGAAATATGGTTAGTTCATACTATGCAACAAGATCATGAAACATGTGAAACATGACTATGAAACAGATGTAACATTTTATGTGTTTTTCATTGTTTCAGTACATACAATGCTTGATTCTTGTGTGACCAAGGTGTGGTATGACTAATAATTCTCTTAAACAACTTAGTGACTCCTAGAATGTCATTTGGAACATTGTTCATATTGATCATGTTGCCTAAATAGGATTTCAAAAAGTGGTTTGACTTGTTTTGACCCCTAAACCCTTTTGTCTGACTATTTAAAAAGTGTAGCTTAGAGTGTTTGCATGTCTGAGCAACCTAAAGCAAAGTTGTAGCAAATTTAATAAGGAACAAACTTTGTTTAGAAGCCAAGTCATGAAAATATGCACAACATGTTCAAAAGGGACCCACAAGTCAGCATTGAAGGCTGATTCAACACTTGAAAATATTTCTAAGTGTTAGTTGCAGTTTCAGTTTCATGAACTCGACTTTGGCTTGATATAACTCATGATCCGTCGTGAATTAGCTAATGATGTCTAAAGCATTGTTGTAGCCCTATTATAGCTTTACAACTTTCATGTATATAGTTTTCACAGATTCGTCACGGTTTATGAGATCAAGCACCGTCAAGTCTCACTGTCAGGCGTCGAACGTTAGCTGAATCGAAGCTACAGTGCCTGACCGTTTTCAAAAAATGACCGACGCGTGGGTGACACTCGTCGCCGGCCGTCTGACCGCGCTACCACGCGCCACGGACGTCCTAGCATGGCCGGTCACAACTGAACCCCCTGCGCGCCTGCCCGACCAGTTCGCCAGCTCAATTTCCATTTCCATCGCCTCCACCGCGAGCAGCAACATAGCTCAGCCGCTCCGCCATTGCCGAGCAAGCCGCGCCGTCGCCTAGCTTGCTCGCCGCCGCAAAAACGCGAACTACATCTTCACCACAGCTCCGCCGTGTCCTCCTCTACCTCCTCCACCTCTTAGCTGAGCCGATTGAGTCTTGGTAAGGGCACATTGGCCGTTTCCAGCCACCGCCGCCATGAGCGTGACCTCGCCGGAGTTGAGGCCGCCGCGGTCGGGGTAGCTAGGAACCTTCCTGTCCTCCTCTCTGTGCTTGGGTAACATCGTAGCGACCCTCTGAAGCTCATACCGAGCTCGGTTGAGGCAGCCGTGGCTTGCCGTCGCCGGCATCTCACGCCGGAGCTCTGCCGTGCCGCCATCACCGGCGATGAGCCACTTCCGCTAGGTCTTAGGTCTTGCCACTAGCACCAATCGGTTCCCCTCATCACGTAGAGCACGTTGGTGGCCTTCGTGTCGCCGGAGTCCTCGCCGTCGGCCAGCTAGACCACCGCCGCGCCATCGAACGCCGCCTCCCCTGTTCTGTATCGCTGACAAGTGGGTCCAGCTGATAGGCAGGTCCCACGCGTCAGTGACTGTTTGATTCAAAAGCTAGCTCATTTCTGCAGATTTTGATGCTGTTTTGTGAATTTTGTAACTCCAAATGTGTAGATCCAAATGGTGTGATTCAAATTTTGTTAGGCTCACAGTGAAGTCTAGTATTTAAGGAAAATATGACATGAGCACATGATGTAGAAATTTTGGGTGAATTAAATAGGAACTTGAAATATATTTTTAAATGCATGCAAACTTGTTTAAATCATATCTTGAGTTTCTGTGATCCAAAAATTATGAAATTTGGTGGGTAAGCTAGTCTTGCTTAGTAGAAGCTCTGGTTAAAATTTGAGAGTCATTGCATGTATGGTTTTTGTGTTATAGATTTTCCTTTTATCATTGAGTGATACTTGTGTGAATTTTTGTAAATTATTTAGGAATCCTATGACCATGAAATTTGGGGGGTAGTATCCTAGTACCATAAGGATGCTAAGAAAAATATTAAATCTGTTGGTTGACACTTTTCACAAGGTTTCCTAATTATGTCATTTTAAGCCATTATGTCTTATCATTTTGGTGTAGGCTGTTATACTTTCTCAAATGGTGTGAAATTTTTATGGTAGTCTACTTAGAGCATGTAGTATCTACTGTAAATTTTGTAGATTTAATGGTGTAGTTTTCGTATATGTTTACCATTTCCTCTAATTAATTAAATAAATTAAGAAAGGTATTAAAAAGAAATGTTTTGGTGATGAACACCCTACTTTCTGGTGTTCTTGTGATATATGTAATAAGTGAGTAGAGCTAGTTTTGTCCAATTATGTGTTTACATCATAAGTTAATAATTAATTGTTTGCATTATGTCCCTCTGGACAGATCTGGGGACTTTAGAAAGTTCCCCATGATATTTTGGTTTTCTGTGAATGTGATGAATACAAAAGTTGTAGATAATTTATGTATCTAGCTCCTGTCAAAATTTGAGGGCATTTGGCCTAGTAGTTTAGGAACTACAGCTGTTTAAAGTTAGGTTCTAGTTTTGCCTACTCTCTGTCTTGTGAAGACAGAGTTCTGTTGATTGAGGAATTCGACCTGGTAAAGGTTGGAATAATGCTTAGAGGTATGAAAATGAATTGTAGACAATTTCATAAGCTTTCCAAATTATCTTATTGCATGTCATTTGGATTTATAAATCTCCAGTTAGGGCTAGTTTACCGTACCGCTATATAGTCTCCATTTTGCTGAAATACAAATGCTTGAGTGTATGCTTCGTTGCTACGCCCTCGTTGATTGTTTAAGGGCTAGCCTAACTTGAGAACATGATTAGGTGCAGGTGCTAGGTCATTAACTGAAGATGAGCAATTATACATTAGGTTGTATAAACTTGGTAAGTAAAGTGATTTGAATAGAGCTTAAGTGGAATATGCAGACTACAGCGAACATGTGCATTTCCCGAGCATCCCTGACTTCGTTCATGTGCATCCATGATATTTATCTTGCGCATTCATGTAATAGGTGTGCCGGAAGGAGTGACGTTGCTGGAGTTCAAGGGAGCCAACCAGGAGGAGGAGCCCGAGGTGCAGGAAGCCGATGAAGCAGCCGCCGCTGAGGAGTTGCCCGAGTGCCCTGACCACCAGCCTTCCTCTTTCCTGAAAGGCAAGCCCCGGAGCATATTAAGCCTCCCATGTTTTTACAAATACATTGAGTATCTTTTATTCGTTGATGATGCATTAAGTATAGGAATTGGTTGGAACCAATTGTTGCATTATATATCCCTCCTTGTCCAGATATCGCACTGGAATCCTATTTAAGTTCAGGAACGGGTTAAATGCTTAGACATGCTTAGTGCGGTAGAAGTCAGGTGATTTCCTGTCACCTGCGAGCTTAAGATGAGGTGGATCACGGTTGGCTATATTTGCTATCGTGGAAAAGAACCATGTTAATAATGAATTAAGACCGGGCGGAGTCTTGTGTAGGTTCGGACATAGTGACTCCGTTTGAGTCGTTTAAGGACCGATACACTGTACATCCTTATGTCATGTTGAACGCAGCCTAACACTTAGCTGCCCGGATAAGTCGTTCCGACCGCGAAGCCTAGTAGCTCGGTTCAGGCCAGGGTCATGAGCAGGGGTCCGCAATCTGGATGGAAGTAAGGATGTGCAGGGAACCATTAGCGTAAGCCCAAGGGCGGGTTAAGTCACCGAGCACTCATGGCAGAGTGGTTCTCTGATTTTGCCGCACTGTTCGGACTCACGACTCTTGAATTGTATCAACGGTGACTTGTTTGCGACCCTAACGGGGAAAGCGAGGTTTGAGTTAGGAATACCCCTCCAGCTGGATAGGAATCAATTCGAATCGTCGTCTCTCCCGGATAGTGAGAACTTGACTGAGCAGCGGCAACGTAGATTCAATTAATTTAACGATATGGTTAAATGGATGATGATGATAAGGTTGCCACAATGTATACCTGATATGGTTATTAATGTTTGCACCCTAATAAAATGATTGCTTAGTACAGGTGCTAATATAGATGACAGGTTAATGGCTAAAAGTCACTGCTAGTTCAGGTTAAGAGTTGATCATTATTACTTATGCTTTTCTACAAAAAGAAAGTGTCAGCCAGATCCACTAAATTAAGCTATGCATAATCCTTGGTGTCATTTGTTTTGGTTTTCGACGGGCAAGTCTAGCTGAGTACATTCCCGTACTCAGGGTTTATTCCCTCTTGTTGCAGATGACCTTCTATATCAGGGATTCTGTAAGTATTGTCTCCACCCGGCGGGTGACGAAGACTAGATCATGGGCATGATCTCTATTTCCCTTATCTGAATGCTTTTGCGGGTTATGATCAGCGAACCAGTATTTGTATTTGAACTCGGGTGTGTAAGTCAAACTATTTGCTTCCGCATGTTTTACAAGACTTGTTTTGTAATAACGATGACTCTGTGATGATGTAATCTATTTGCAAACGTCTACGAAATGTTGTAACGTACGATATGTTATGTTGAATTACTGTGATCTTGGTTGTATGCAAGTTGGTTTGAAATCCTTTGAGATTTCAGTTGACTACCGGGTTTATATGGGCTCAAGTTCGAGAATTTGATCGTTTCGGCGATTGTTTTTGTACTTGTGCTCTTATAAATTGGTCGGTTCTGTGACAGCTGGTATCAGAGATTCAACATTAAACATGTCTTACGGCTATTTAAAACAAAAGCTTTTGTTGTGAAAACAGTTTGCCAACTCATAGTTATATATAAGTGTTCAAAAATTAAAATTTCTATGGTGTACTGGTGATCACATCC
Organism: Miscanthus floridulus; assembly: GCF_019320115.1. Lineage (NCBI taxonomy): Eukaryota > Viridiplantae > Streptophyta > Magnoliopsida > Poales > Poaceae > Miscanthus > Miscanthus floridulus. The sequence continues at coordinate 33,045,439 of NC_089596.1, forward strand.
CTTGTAGCCCACTTAAGGACTTCTAGGTGGCTTATATATAATTACTAACTTGGGGGAAATTGATTGTTTCTATTTCGTCGTCCATGCGGCGTGATATTGCATGGGTGGTAATGTATGGATCAATTGCCTCTACGCCAAGGTAAGTGTGAGTTGCGAGAGCATGACCGTCCAACCGGCGGTCTAGGGGAGAGCTAGTTGTGGTTACTGGAGTATTACATGTTGCATACATGTATATATGAAGGTACTTAATTGTGGGTACATTTGTCGGGTAGTTTGGATACCGAAGTATATATATCTGGGGATGTATATATGGAAAGTATCTTAGTACTACTTGTGTAATTAGCATTATATCTTGTTGGGTTGGGCTGCAATGAAGTTTTTTGCAGGTACGCTAACAATGCACCGTGTAGATCGACTAGTTACCGCTAATTGAGAGAACGTATGTATGCCACCGTATATTCCGCTAAAGCTTAAAATTTCTTAGGTTTGTGAGGACGTACGGAACGAGCATGCATCATATTCACTCATGTCATTCATATTGCATTACTCCCTCCCTTATAATTGCTTATCCCAAGTATAAAGTGCAATCTCTCAGTAAAATAATCCTCTCACATGAATTGCATCCCTTTTTGATACAGATGGCCGCGCCCGTGTTTCCTACTGGTAGCAGCACCTTTTTGGACCGGTTCGGTACTCCCACCTTGCTCTGGAGGGTGCTCAGTTCAGTTGGGTACCCGGAGGCACCCAGCTACACGTGGAGGCAGGCAGTACCATTGGAAGATGTACCATGGTACGTCGTGACCTTTATAGTGCCGCAAAACCCCACAAGACCGTTGTGGCATGGGTGGAGCATTGAGACTGATGGGCAAAGCCCATGGGAAGCCACTCAGGTTGCTACCCTTGATGTGCTGATGGATATAGCACAGAGCTTCGGGGATGAGTTAGTGGGTGGACCTGCTTCATCCATTCCCTGAGTGTCTCCTACTGAGGCTGAGTGGACTCAGGACGTTGGTCAGGCCTTGGTTCGAGGCCATGGCGAATGTGTGCAGAGCGACAACGCTGGAATGAGTGCTATGATGGCAGTCTTGAAGCTTTGTTGAGTCAGGCAAAACACCCTTTCTAGTGTGCTAGATGAAGCTGGCAAGGCAATGGCAGCCCAGCACAAGTTCCTGTTGCGTGCCCGCAAGTATCACCGTGGGGCGGATGCATGTGGGAGAGCTCAACAAGAAGTTGAGGAGATTCACGGTATTGCAAATTATCGTCTGCAACAGTGGGGCCAAACAGCACGCGAGAGAGACGAGCTTCATAACCAGCTGATGAACCTCACTATTGAGAGAGATGAGGCTGCACAAGAGTTGGATCGTGTCACCCATCACAGAGATGCAGCTTTAGAGTTAGCAGAAGAAAGATGTCAGGGTTGGATCTTGGCTAACCACAACGCCTTTCAAAGGGAGCAAGCACTACAAGAACAGCTTGAAGAGCTTCAGGTTGAGCACCATCAACTGCACAACCATCTGTTTCCTATTCCTCGCCCCATACCAAGGTATCCAATTGTGGGTGGACCTCAAGTGATTGAGGCCGATGACGAAGAAGAAGACGTGTAGATGGATGACAATGCAGCTGAGCCTACAGAAGAAGAAGAAGAGGAAGACCCAGAAGAAGTCCAAGGTGTCTCCGATGTGAACAGCGATCACTTCGACGAGTAGTTCGTTAGCAAGTCTCACTAGTTTAAGCTTTTGCAGTCATTGATGTAATGGACTTAAGTACGATGAATGATGTTGGATGTACCTTTTTAATTCGAACTTGGCATGTAATGTACTTTAATTCGCTCCCTTCAGGATGCGTATCGTAATGGTTAAGTTTAAAACTTGTCATGTTGGAATGCACTGCGTATGGTGCTAGTAATCTCATTGATGATGTGGTGATTGGAGAATGAATTATTGCCTCTATTTATTGTATGAAGTTTTCATTCTCGTCAGTAAATTCAGTTTGACACAATTACATTGTTCCTCTCCAATGTGCTAACATTATCAATAATTACTGGTTGCGCATTATTGCAGATACCTCGTACTTGTTCCACCGGTGCGGGTGATGATGATGATCTTCCACCGCCACCACCACCCACACCAACGGAATTGATGGCAATTCTTGTGGAAGGACAGCGCACTATGGCTGAGGCTCTCCGTACGATTGCGAATCGTGATGGCCGTGGTCCATGCCAAGGACCAGAACCAAATCAATACAGTGATTTCAAGGATTTCCTTGACACAAAACCTCCGATCTTCAAGGAGGCTGAGGAGCCTCTACAAGCTGATGAGTGGTTGAATACTCTCGAGCAGAAGTTCTGTCTGCTCCGCTTGACTGAGGTGCTGAAGACTGAGTACGCATCTCACCAACTGCATGGGCCAGCTGGCATTTGGTGGAGTCATCATCGGTTCACTATGCCCGCTAATGCCCAAATCACTTGGAATCAGTTCAAGTCTGCTTTAAGGGGAAATTACATTCCTCCTGGTCTCATGGCGATCAAACATACAGAGTTCATGAAGCTGACCTAGGGGAACAAGAGCTTGAATGAATACTTGCAGGCTTTCAACAACCTTGCAAGGTATGCTATCGAGTTTGTGGACACCGATGCCAAAAAGATTGCTAGTTTCAAGCGGGGACTTAGCCCCAAATTGATGAAGACCATGGGAAATTGCAAGTGTGCTCTTTTTAATGAATTTGTGAGTGATGCCTTATCGCAAGAGAACAACAATGCTGTGTATGCTGCTTCGAAAAGTCGTAAGCGGGCCTATGAGGCGGGCGCCTCACAATCCAAGGCTCCCGTCGCACCGAGGGCTCCATTCCGCCCTCCAGCGTCAGCCGCTAAGTTCCTCCCACCGCTGAAGAAGAATCCCGCCGAGACTAGGTTTCGCAAGGCGTTTACCATTGCTCTTCCCAAGGGCACTACCAGTCAGGGCAGTTCCAACGTTCCGCCAAGCAACATGTCGTGCTGGAACTGCAACAAGCCAGGCCACTGGTTGAGGAAGTGTCCTTACCCTAAGAAGAATAACTACCAAGGTGGTCATCAGGGGTAGGTGAACCACACTAATATTACTGAGATTCCTTCAGGAGAGGTAGTGACTACTGGTAAGTTTCTGATTGATCAACACCCTGCAGTTGTACTATTTGATTTGGGTGCTTCGCATTCCTTTATTAGTCCAGTATTTGCATCCAAGTTTATGCAGAAAATATATACTATTGAGGGTGAGGGTTATTGTATTAGGGCTGCCAGTGGTATTATCCCAACCAAGCTGGTAGTTGGGGACGTACAATTTGAGATAGATGGGCGAAGTTATTAGGTTGATCTGGTAGTTTTACCGGGGCTAGGTATCGATGTGATATTGGGAATGAACTGGATGAGCCATCATGGAGTGCTTATTGATATATCGACTAGGGTAGTCATGCTCAGAGATCCTGGTAATCAGGAGGGTTTTCTAGTACAGTTACCCTAAGACATCAATCTTTCTTGCACGACCAATGCGGTGCAAGCAAAGTCTCTGGCAGATATCCCTGTCGTGTGTGACTTTCCGAATGTTTTTCCTGATGATTTGCCTGGATTGCCCCCGGATCGAGAAGTGGAGTTCAAGATAGAGTTGCTTCCTGGTACAATGCCCATCTCTAGAAGGCCATATAGGATGCCTCCCAATGAACTAGCCGAACTTAAGACCCAGTTGAATGAACTTCTAAAGAAAGGCCTTATCCGTCCTAGTTCATCTCTGTGGGGGTGCCCAGCTATCTTTGTAAAGAAGAAGGATCAATCCCTACGCATGTGTGTAGATTATAGACCCTTGAATGCAGTTACAATCAAGAATAAGTACCCTCTACCACACATAGATATCTTATTTGATCAGTTGTCTAAAGCAAAAGTCTTTTCCAAGATTGATTTGAGATCTGGTTATCATCAAATCAAGATTCGGCCTGAGGATGTCCCAAAAACTACATTCTCTACAAGATATGGTCTGTATGAGTATCTTGTTATGTCTTTTGGATTGACCAATGCCCCCGCATATTTTATGTATCTGATGAATTCGGTGTTTATGCCCGAGTTGGACAAATTTATGGTGGTATTTATTGATGATATCTTGGTCTATTCTGAGAATGAAGAAGATCACGTTGAACATTTGCGAGTTGTTCTCACTAGATTGCGGGAACACCAGCTGTATGCAAAGTTCAGCAAATGTGAATTCTGGCTTCGTGAGGTACCTTTTCTTGGACACGTGTTGTCCGATGGTGGAATTATGGTTGATCCCACCAAGGTGCAAGAAGTGTTGAACTGGAAGGCTCCAATCTCGGTGCATGAGGTTCGGAGTTTTCTGGGGTTGGCTGGCTATTATCGTCGTTTCATCCTGAATTTCTCTAAAATAGCCAAGCCTATGACTCGGTTGCTGCAGAAAGATATGAAGTTTGTCTGGACTCCCGAGTGTGATGCGGCTTTCCACACCCTGCGAACTCTTCTAACTTCGGCTCTGGTTTTGGCACAACTGGATATCGAGAAACCTTTTGATGTGTTATGCGATGCATCAGGTGTTGGGTTAGGAGGTGTTCTTATGCAAGAGGGTAGAGTCATTGCGTATACCTCTCGCCAACTTCGGAAGCATGAAGTGAATTATCCAACGCATGACTTGGAACTCGCTGCAGTGGTTCATGCTTTGAAGGCCTAGAGACATTATTTGCTTGGCAATGTGTGCAACATCTACACTAATCATAAAAGTCTCAAATACATCTTCACTCAACCAGAGTTGAATATGCGTCAAAGAAGATGGCTCGAGTTGATCAAAGATTATAACCTCCAAGTGCACTATCACCCTAGCAAGGCAAACGTCATAGCGGATGCCTTAAGCAGGAAGTCTCATTGCCACTCTTTGATTGAAAGTGACGTCCATTTGTCAAAGCTCCTTCATCCTACAGTCCTTCACAACATCACTGTCAGTTGTACTCTACAGAGTCGAATTATCAAGCTACAGAAGACAGATGCAGGTGTGTTTCACATCAAGCGCAAGATGAAAGAGCAAGAAACCAAACATTTTTGAGTAGATGAGGATGGAGTGTTATGGTTCAAGGATAGGTTGGTGGTTCTGAAGGATAGAGAGCTTAGAAATCAAATCATATCCAAAGCCCATTCCTCTAAATTATCTATTCATCCTGGTAGTAGCAAACTGTATCATGATTTGAAACCTCGCTTTTGGTGGACCAAAATGAAGAAAGAGATAGCCGCTTATGTGGCTAGGTGTGACACTTGTTGTCGGGTCAAGGCTATGCACATGAAAGCTGGATTACTTCAGCCACTCTCTATTCCAGGTTGGAAATGGGAGGAGATAAGTATGGATTTTATTGTTGGACTCCCTACCACACAAAGGAATTTTAACTCCATTTGGGTGATTGTAGACCGACTGACCAAGTCTGCACACTTCATTCCTATCCACATAGATTTCCGTCCAACAGACTATGTGGAGTTGTACTTTAATCAGATAGTCTGACTTCATGGGATCCCTCGTACTATTGTCTCGGATAGAGGACCACAGTTCACTGCTCGCTTTTGGGAGCACTTACACGGATTATTAGGAACTAAGCTAGTAAGAAGTCCTGCCTATCATCCACAAACCAATGGGCAAACTGAACGAGTGAATCAAATCTTAGAAGATATGTTGAGAGCATGTGTCATCTCGGCTAAGGGCTCATGGGAAAAATGGTTGGCCCTAGCTGAATTCTCGTACAATAATAGTTATCAAGAGAGTATCAAGATGGCGCCGTTTGAAGCTTTGTATGGCCGGAAGTGTAGAACCCCGTTGAATTAGGTAGAAGCCGGTGAAAGGAGATACTATGGAATTGATTTTGTTCAAAAAGCCGAAGAACAAGTCCGTACTATCCAAACCCACATGGCCGCAGCACAAGCTAGGCAGAAAAGTTATGCTGATCGACGTAGAAAACCTATTGAGTTCGAAGTTGGAGACTTCGTTTATCTGAAAGTCTCACCTATGAAGAGTGTCCAACGCTTTGGTGTGAAGCGAAAGCTTGCGCCGAGATATGTTGGTCCGTTTGAAATCATTGGACAAAGTGGTAAGGTGGCGTACAAGATTCAATTACCTCCTGAGATGAGTGATATCTTCAATGTCTTTCATGTATCCCAATTGAAGAAATGTCTTCGCGTCCCTGAAGAGAGAGTTCCATTGGGGGATATCGAGTTAAAATCAGATTTGACCTTTGAAGAAAAATCGGTCCGAGTGATTGATACTCGTGATCGAGTGACTCGGAGTCGGATGGTCAAGTTTTACAAAGTCATGTGGAGTAATCAGGGTAGTGAATGCGATGCAACGTGGGAAAGAGAAGACTATTTGAGGAATGGTTATAAGGAATTCTATCAACAATGATACGCTTTTCAAATCTCGGGACAAGATTTTTATAAGGGGGGAGGGCTGTAACACCCCAGGTGTTTGGCTTTCACATTTGCACTTTCATTTCATCAACATGAGCATCATTCATCCATTCATAAGCTTGTATTGCCTGAAACATGATTTCAAAACATTGCAACATGTTGCATATTTCATGTGTGTTGTTTCTTTTATGAAATGAAAAGTGTGCAACACTTAAGTGCAACATGTGCAACTCACTTTAGTGAAATATGGTTAGTTCATACTATGCAACAAGATTATGAAACATGTGAAACATGACTATGAAACAGATGTAACATTTCATGTGTTTTTCATTGTTTCAGTACATACAATGCTTGATTCTTGTGTGACCAAGGTGTGGTGTGACTAATAATTCTCTTAAACAACTTAGTGACACCTAGAATGTCATTTTGAACATTGTTCATATTGATCATGTTGCCTAAATAGGATTTCAAAGAGTGGTTTGACTTGTTTTGACCCCTAAACCATTTTGTTTGACTGTTTAAAAAGTGTAGCTTAGAGTATTTGCATGTCTGAGCAACCTAAAGCAAAGTTGTAGCAAATTTAATAAGGAACAAACTTTGTTTAGAAGCCAAGTCATGAAAATATGCACAACATGTTCAAAAGGGACCCACAAGTCAGCATTGAAGGCTGATTCAACACTTAAAAATATTTCTAAGTGTTAGTTGCAGTTTCAGTTTCACGAATTCGACTTTAGCCAACCCGGTTCTTGTACGCAAAAAGAATAATGAATGGAGAATGTGCGTTGATTACACTGATCTAGTACAATCCGGCTGCCAAAAGAATAATGAATGGAGAATTTGTGACTAGTTATAGCCACAACTGCTTGGTTCAAGCACAAAGCGTATTAAACGTATCCTAGGAATAGGATCATATCATATAATTTAAAATTGCTCCATTTACCAAGATAAAATACATTTTTGAGATGGCAAGTGGGATGGGCCTAATAAGCTAGTACTAGCTACATAATACTTCAGGTGATGACTACTACATACTGTAATTTTGCTAATTGTAGTTGCATACCTTTTACCCATTATTAGTAAAATATATGTAGTAAAAGTTCAGTTGTCTAAGAGTAATTTTACTAATTGCAGTTGCATACCTTAATACCCATTATTACTGAAAGGTAGCAAAAGCTTCGTACATTCGCAGTCCCAGCCGGCCGCTTGCAACCAAGTTCATGTGAGTAGAGTACAGTGCTTATTTTGTGCCCTTCTTGCGTTACCTGTTGCTATCGAAGTACGCCGTCAGTGCATTTGAAAACAGAGTCCCTTTACACCCTTTAAAAAAGTACTACACTAAATTTCATGTCTTAATCATCATGTCCAAATTAGTGGCTTGATGTAAGCAATTCTTGTTTTGTATATGCACCAATCGGCCTGCATGCATCAGATCCGAGTCAGGAGCCTGCTGGCTTTTTTTCTAACTGATCCATGTAGTACTAGCTACCTGAACCCCTGAGCAAGCTGAACGTCACCATCAGAACTAACCGTCTCCGCTGGCAGCCAGGCGTATCAGTGCGGCGAACGGACGGATGTCTCCCAATCATTGCACTAATCTAATCACACCACAAATTCCTAATGACCTCAATCGGACGCTATAGTACGCATTGTTAGACGATGTATTCTTCACTTAGATCCCCAATCTTCTTCAACGCTTCAAACAGTATGGATTCGAATTCATGAAGTTCTGGGTGTGGCGAGAGAGGTAAAGGCTGTAAAAGAAATTGCTACCCTAGTCTCTCAACCGTTGGTAGTGGATGAGTTAAGCTTAATCAGAGCTGGTCCTGTGCGTGTGCAGGGCAGATGCACAAAACCATCTGCTATTAATGGCAGTATAGAGTTCTTCATTAATGGGGAAGGAACTTTCCTGAGATTTGAGGTCGAAGATCCCAAAAGTTTTGGTAAAGGAGGAAAGGGTGACCCTCCTTGTAACACCCCAGGTGTTTGGCTTTCACATTTGCACTTGCATTTCATGAACATGAGCATCATTCATCCATTCATAAGCTTGTATTGCCTGAAATATGATTTCGAAACATTGCAACATGTTGTATATTTCATGTGTGTTGTTTCTTTTATGAAATGAAAAGTGTGCAACACTTAAGTGCAACATGTGCAACTCACTTTAGTGAAATATGGTTAGTTCATACTATGCAACAAGATCATGAAACATGTGAAACATGACTATGAAACTGATGTAACATTTCATGTGTTTTTTATTGTTTCAGTACATATAATGCTTGATTCTTGTGTGACCAAGGTGTGGTATGACTAATAATTCTCTTAAACAACTTAGTGACACCTAGAATGTCATTTGGAACATTGTTCATATTGATCATGTTGCCTAAATAGGATTTCAAAAAGTGGTTTGACTTGTTTTGACCCCTAAACCCTTTTGTCTGACTATTTAAAAAGTGTAGCTTAGAGTATTTGCATGTCTGAGCAACCTAAAGCAAAGTTGTAGCAAATTTAATAAGGAACAAACTTTGTTTAGAAGCCAAGTCATGAAAATGTGCACAACATGTTCAAAAGGGACCCACAAGTCAGCATTGAAGGCTGATTCAACACTTGAAAATATTTCTAAGTGTTAGTTGCAGTTTCAGTTTCATGAACTCGACTTTGGCTTGATATAACTCGTGATCCGTCGTGAATTAGCTGATGATGTCTAAAGCATTGTTGTAGCCCTATTATAGCTTTACAACTTTCATGTATATAGTTTTCACTGATTCGTCATGGTTTATGAGATCAAGCACCGTCAAGTCTCACTGTCAGGCGTCGAATGTTAGCTGAATCGAAGCTACAGTGCCTGACCGTTTTTAGAAAACGACCAATGCGTGGGTGACACTCGTCGCCAGCCGTCTGACCGTGCTGCCACGCGCCGCGGACGTCCTGGCACGGCCGGCCACGACATGAACCCCCCCGCGCGCCTGCCCGACCAGTTCGCCAGCTCAATTTCCATTTCCATCGCCTCCACCGCGAGCAGCAACAGAGCTCAGCCGCTCCGCCATTGTCGAGCAAGCCGCACCGTCGCCTAGCTTGCTCGCCGCCGCAAAAACGCGAACTACATCTTCACCACAGCTCCGCCGTGTCCTCCTCTACCTCCTCCACCTCTTAGCTGAGCCGATTGAGTCTTGGTATGGGCACATTGGCCGTTTCCCGCCACCGTCGCCATGAGCGTGACCTCGCCGGAGTTGAGGCCGTCGTGGTCGGGGTAGCTAGGAACCTTCCCGTCCTCCTCTCTGTGCTTGGGTAACACCGTAGCGACCCTCTGAAGCTCATACCGAGCTCGGTTGAGGCAGCCGTGGCTTGCCGTCGCCGGCATCTCGCGCCGGAGCTCTGTCGTGCCGCCATCACCGGCGACGAGCCATTTCCACTAGGTCTTAGGTCTTGCCACTAGCACCAATCGGTTCCCCTCATCACGTAGAGCACGTAGGTGGCCTTTGTGTCGCCGGAGTCCTCGCCGTCGGCGAGCTAGACCACCGCCGCGCCATCGAACGCCGCCTCCCCTGTTCTGTATCGCTGACAAGTGGGTCCGGCTGACAGGCAGGTCCCACGCGTCAGTGACTGTTTGATTCAAAAGCTAGCTGATTTATGCAGATTTTGATGCTGTTTTGTGAATTTTGTAACTCCAAATGTGTAGATCCAAATGGTGTGATTCAAATTTTGTTAGGCTCACAGTGAAGTCTAGTATTTAAGAAAAATATGACATGAGCACATGATGTAGAAATTTTGGATGAATTAAATAGGAACTTGAAATGTGTTTTTAAATGCATGCAAACTTGTTTAAATCATATCTTGAGTTTCTGTGATCCAAAATTATGAAATTTGGTGGGTAAGCTAGTCTTTCTTAGTAGAAGCTCTGGTTAAAATTTGAGAGTCATTGCATGTATGGTTTTTGAGTTATAGATTTTCCTTTTATCATTGAGTGATACTTGTGTGAATTTTTGTAAATTATTTAGGAATCCTATGACCATGAAACTTGGGGGGTAGTATCCTAGTACCTTAAGGATGCTAGGAAAAATATGAAATCTGTTGCTTGACACTTTTCACAAAGGTTTGCTAATTATATCATTTTGAGCCATTATGTCTTATCATTTTGGTGTAGGCTGTTATACTTTCTCAAATGGTGTGAAATTTTTATGGTAGTCTACTTAGAGCATGTAGTATCTACTGTAAATTTGTAGATTTAATGGTGTAGTTTTCATATATGTTTACCATTTCCTCTAATTAATTAAATAAATTAAGAAAGGTATTAAAAGAAATGTTTTGGTGATGAACACCCTACTTTCTGGTGTTCTTGTGATATGTGTAATAAGTGAGTAGAGTTAGTTTTGTCCAATTATGTGTTTATATCATAAGTTAATAATTAATTGTTTGCATTATGTCCCTCTGGACAGATCTGGGGACTTTAGAAAGTTCCCCATGATATTTTGGTTTTCTGTGAATGTGATGAATACAAAAGTTGTGGATAATTTATGTATCTAGCTCCTGTCAAAATTTGAGGGCATTTGGCCTAGTAGTTTAGGAACTACAGCTGTTTAAAGTTAGGTTCCAGTTTTGCCTACTCTCTGTCTTGTGAAGATAGAGTTCTGTTGATGGAGGAATTCGACCTAGTAAAGATTGGAATAATGCTTAGAGGTCTGAAAATGAATTGTAGACAATTTCATAATCTTTCCAAATTGTCTTGTTGCATGTCATTTGGATTTATAAATCTCCAGTTAGGGCTAGTTTACTGTACCGCTATATAGTCTCCATTTTGCTGAAATACAAATGCTTGAGTGTATGCTTCGTTGCTACGCCCTCGTTGATTGTTTAAGGGCTAGCCTAACTTGAGAACATGCTTAGGTGCAAGTGCTAGGTCATTAACTGAAGATGAGCAATTATACATTAGGTTGTATAAACTTGGTAAGTAAAGTGATTTGAATAGAGCTTAAGTGGAATATGCAGACTACAGCGAACATGTGCATTCCCCGAGCATCCCTGACTTCGTTCATGTGCATCCATGATATTTATCTTGCGTATTCATGCAATAGGTGTGCCGGAAGGAGTGACGTTGCTGGAGTTCGAGGGAGCCAACCAGGAGGAGGAGCCCGAGGTGCAAGAAGCCGACGAAGCAGCCGCCGCTGAGGAGTTGCCCAAGTGCCCTGACCATCAGCCTTCCTCTTTCCTGAAAGGTAAGCCCCGGAGCATATTAAGCCTCCCATGTTTTTACAAATACATTGAGTATCTTTTATTCGTTGATGATGCATTAAGTATAGAAATTGGTTGGAACCAATTGTTGCATTATATATCCCTCCTTGTCCAGATATCGCACCGGAATCCTATTTAAGTTCAGGAACGGGTTAAATGCTTAGCCATGCTTAGTGCGGTAGAAGTCAGGTGATTTCCTGTCACCTACGAGCTTAGGATGAGGTGGATCACGGTTGGCTATATTTGCTATCGTGGAAAAGAACCATGTTAATAATGAATTAAGACCGGACGGAGTCTTGTGTAGGTTCGGACATAATGACTCCGTCTGAGTCGTTTAAGGACCGATACGCTGTACGTCCTTATGTCATGTTGAACGCAGCCTAACACTTAGCTGCCCGGATAAGTCGTTCCGACCGCGAAGCCTAGTAGCTCGGTTCAGGCCGAGGACGCGAGCAGGGGTCCACAATCTGGATAGAAGTAAGGATGTGCAGGGAACCATTGGCGTAAGCCCAAGGGCGGGTTAAGTCACCGAGCACTCATGGCAGAGTGGTTCTCTGATTTTGAGGCACTGTTCGGACTCGCGACTCTTGAATTGTACCAATGGTGACTTGTTTGCGACCCTAACGGGGGAAGCGAGGTTTGTGTTAGGAATACCCCTCCAGCTGGATAGGAATCGATTCGAATCGCCATCTTTCCTGGATAGTGAGAACTTGACTGAGCAGCGGCAACGTAGATTCAATTAATTTAACGATATGGTTAAATGGATGATGATGATAAGGTTGCCACAATGTATACCTGATATGGTTATTAATGTTTGCACCCTAATAAAATGATTGCTTAGTACAGGTGCTAATATAGATGACAGGTTAATGGCTAAAAGTCACTGCTAGTTCAGGTTAAGAGTTGATCATTATTACTTATGCTTTTCTGCAAAAAGAAAGTGTCAGCCAGATCCACTAAATTAAGCTATGCATAATCCTTGGTGTCATTTGTTTTGGTTTTCGATGGGTAAGTCTAGCTGAGTACATTCCCGTACTCAGGGTTTATTCCCTCTTGTTGCAGATGACCTTCTATATTAGGGATTCTGTAAGTATTGTCTCCACCCGGTGGGTGACGAAGACTAGATCATGGGCATGATCTCTGTTTCTCTTATCTGAATGCTTTTGCGGGTTGTGATCAGCGAACCAGTATTTGTATTTGAACTCGGGTGTGTAAGTCAAACTATTTGCTTCCGCATGTTTTACAAGACTTGTTTTGTAATAACGATGACTCTGTGATGATGTAATCTATTTGCAAACATCTACGAAATGTTGTAACGTACGATATGTTATGTTGAATTACTGTGATCTTGGTTGTATGCAAGTTGGTTTGAAATCCTTCGAGATTTCAGTTGACTACTGGGTTTATATGGGCTCAAGTTCGAGAATTTGATCATTTCGGCGATTGTTTTTGTACTTGTGCTCTTATAAATTGGTCGGTTCTGTGACACTCCGGACTAGGAAGCCTGATGACAAGGATGGAAAATATGACAAAGACAGGGATAAATTTTCTCAGAGTGACAAGTATAGGAAAGAAAATGGAAAGTTTGATAGAATTGGTAAGATTGATAAGGAAAGCTCAAGCCATGATGGATCTATGGAGGAAGGTATTGAGGAATGCAACAAGGAAAGTCTAAAGACACTGGCTTAGTTTCTTACATTCATCCTATTGTGCCTTCCATCCTGAGAAAGGTATGCTAAATTTACAAAATGGACAGGTAGTGACACAGGGGAAAACTTGTGATCATGCTACAAAGCTTCAGAATTCTCAACAGTTGCTGAGTGCTTTGCTAGGGAGCTCCCAAGATAGTAATGAGGAAAATGATGGGGATGAGGAGAGTGTATTGATTCCAAATGAGCATCAATATGTGGTCAGTGGTGCTGAGGGGAAATTCCTGATGGAGAAAAGCAGATGGCCTTAATTAATTCTTGCTTCAGATAAGAGTGGTCATGATGGGGAACCTGTGGAAGTTCTTACTTAGGAGGAGTCTTTGGTCTATCAGAAGGTCATGGTGACTAACACAGACAAATCCTATGAGGAGCAGGCTCATAAGGTTCAACTTTCTCCAGACATGGGTACCAAAGAGGGAGTTCAGCCAACACTAGAGCTTTTGGCTAAAGAAGACTTAATGGATAATATTTCTGTCCAGAGTATGGAGGTCGGAGAAGAGGTTGAAGAGCAGGGATAAAAATCTTCAAAAACCAAGAAGTCCAAAAAATCATAAGAAGAAGCAGGTGGTGATGCCTACCAGAACAAGCCAAAGGGTGCCAATGGATGGAATTCCAATTGCAACCAAGGCTGCGAACAGGGCGATGGCTAAGAACAGCTTATCAGGTGATACACATAACCCTTTTACTGTTCTGAATTCTACTCCTGATGCTATTTTACATGAGGTTTTGATGGATTTAGAGTTGAAATATGAAAACCGAGATGAACACATTGATGCCTTTAAGGCTAAAGAAATTGCTAGGGCTGCAATTGCTGAGGCTAATTATAAATGCTTTCTTGAGAAACAACTAGAGAAGACCTGCCCTAGGGATGATGAACAAATACAAGATCTGGCCATGGAGGCCATTTCTAATCAGATGAGGAATATTTCTCATGGACCCAAGGGGGGATTTAGGAGATAGTTCTCAGAGCAGTGTTGAGTCAACACATTTCACATGCTTAAATGAGGACTCTCTTTTAGAATGTTTGGGGGTTAGGGTCTTCTCATAGGAGAAAGCTAGTTAGAAATCATATCCTTCAAGAAAATTTAAATGTGGTAAATTTAGAGAGATGGAAGGGAACAAGGAGTTCCAATGGATTTGGTCTTCATCTAGAGGCCACTCTGGGGGTTTAGTCATAGGTTTTAATAATGACCTTTTGGAACTAGAAGACTCTAGGTCTGGTCTTTATTCTTTGAGTATTCTGGTTACGATTAGAAGCTCTAATTTTAGATTTTGGTTAGTTAACGTCTATGGGCCAGCTAACCATGAGTTTTCAGAAGATTTTATTAGGGAGATCTCTAGGATCTGTGAGGGGGAACCTTTGCCCATCCTTTTAGGGGGAGATTTTAACTTGATTAGGAGTGACAGTGATAGAAATACTGGTCACGGGGACCCAAAGTTAATGGAGCTTTTTAGCAACATTATTGGGAATTTTCTTCTTAGAGAGATTTTTGTTAGTGGTATGAGGTTTACCTGGTCCAACAAACAAAAAATCCCCACACTTATGAAACTGGACAGAAGTCTGGTGACAGTGGAATGGGAATTGCAATATGCCAAATGCTTTGCCTGGGCTAAAGCTAGATTAGGATCTGATCACTGTCCATTAGTGCTAGACTTTGGGGAACATGGGGCTGTGAGGCCTAATTACTTCTTCTTTCAAGAACAGTGGTTTCAGCAGGAAAACTTTGTTCTGCTGGTTCATGCAAGATGGAAGTTGGACAGAACCAAGGGTGGTTCTCAATCCTACTCTCTTAACAAATGGCATGGGTGCCTGCAGTCTCTGAGACAATATTTAAGGGGATGGAACCTAAAACTCATAGGAGCCCAAAGGAAGTACAAACAATCCTAGGTTAGTAGGGTGGAGGAAATAGATGTTGCTGAGAGCAGGTTGCTAGATATCCAAGAATGGGAAGAAAGGATAAGTTTGGAAAAAAGAACTTGATGATATCTATTTTTTGGAAGAATTACATTGGAAACAAAGAGCCGGAAAAAACTGGATGTTAAAGGGAGATGCGAATACTCATTTTTTCCACCAATATGCTAGTGGAAGGACAAGGAAGAGTACTATCCTTCATCTTGAAGCTAATGGTGAGGAGATCAGGGGGCAACATAATATCATAAAACATGTGGTGGATTTATACAAGGAGCTATTTGGCCATAGGAGTGACACTTTGTTGAATCTGGGTGATAACTTCTGGCCGGTTGATCTGAAGGTATCCATGGAGGATCAAACTGAGCTGGTCAAAAACTTTGAAGTGGAGGAAATCAATAGAGTGATTATGGAGATGAAGGAAAATTCTACACCAGGACCTAATGGTTTTGGAGTTTTATTTTTTAAAAGGTTTTGGGATCTCATCAAGGGTGATGTCTTAGATATGTTTAGGGATTTGTGGGCTAAAAATTTAGATATCAGGAGGTTAAACTATGGGGTGATTACTTTGGTACCAAAACTTAAAGAGGCCAATAGCATTAAGTAGTATAGACCTATTTGTCTACTCAATGTAGATTTTAAGTGGTTTACCAAAGTGTTGACTGATAGGTTAGTTCCTGTGGCCAATAAAATCATTGGAAGCAACCAAATTGGTTTTGTGAAGGGGAGGAATATTTTGGATGGGGTAGTGGTTCTCCATGAAGTCCTTCATGAGTTGAGAAGATAAAAAAGGCAGGGTTTGATTATAAAATTTGATTTTGAAAAGGCCTACGATAGAGTGAGTTGGGTCTTTCTGGAAAAGGTTCTTATTGGGGAGGGTTCCCTCAGAAATGGATTAATTGGGTGATGCAGATTGTTAAGGGGGGTTAGGTATGTTTAAATGTTAATGGGGAAAGGAGCCCCTATTTCAGGAACTTTAGGGGTTTAAGGCAAGGGGGTCCTTTTTCACCCCTTCTTTTTGATATAGTAGCTGATGCTTTAGGGGTAATGATTAATAAAGTTGTCTCCCATGGTCACATTAAGGGGGTGTTGGAGGACTTGATTCCAGGGGGTATATCACACATCTAGTATGCTGATGATACTGTGATCATGATAGATGGCTCTGATACTTCTATTAGAAATCTAAAGCTGATTTTATATTGCTTTGAGTGGCTCTCTAGTTTAAAGATTAATTTCCATAAGAGTGAAGTTTTTGCCTTTGGGGTTCCTCAATCTGAGAAGCTTAGAATGGTTAATATGTTAAAATGTGCCTTGGGAAACTTGCCTCTTAAATAACTAGGAATTCCAATTAGTGATAGGCATTTGAATATTGAAGCCTTCTCTCCAATTATGCTGAAAATGAGCAAGAGATTAGATCCATGGAAGGGTAAGAATCTCACTTTGGGAGATAGGTAGATTTTGACAAATTCATGTTTGAGTAGCATTCCTCTCTATTGCATGGGTTTCTATGGGCTGCAAGATGGGGTACACAAGAAGATGGATGGGATGAGATCTAAGTTTCTTTGGCAAGGGGCTGAAGAGAAGTTTAGATATCACATGGCAAAATTTGAGATGGTTTGTAGACCAAAGGACCAAGGCGGTTTGGGGATTATTAATACAAAGATTATGAATGATTATCTTTTGGTTAAATGGATTTGAAAAATACATTTAAAACCAAACTCGTTGTGGTTTAAAATCTTGAAAGCCAAGTATATGAAGTCTGGTGGTTTCTTTGGGTCGAGTATGAAAGGTAGCTCTCAGTTTTGGCAAGGCCTTCACAAAATCAAACACCTTTTCAAATGGGGGCTACATTTAAGGTGGAAAATGGTAAATTGTGTAGGTTTTGGCAGGACTGTTGTATCATGGAGGTCCCTTTGAAAATTGCTTATGAAGATCTTTTCAAAGTTGCTAGAGATCTTGATTGTGTTGTAGCTGATTGTTGGGAGGGTGATGATTGGTTTATAGAGTTCAAAAGATCTCTATCAGCTCGGGAATATGATAGATGGTTAGAGCTGAAGTTACAACTTTCTGATGTCACTTTTTCTGGTAATCATGATAGTGTTGTTTGGGCTTTAGATAAGACTAAGAAGTTACTACTAAGTCCCTGTATCATTTTTTAACTGATAGGGTATAGCGAGCAGGGTTGCTGGGCACATCTGGAAGTTCAAATTACCCCTAAAAATTAAGTTTTTTTCTCTGGCAAGCTTTTAACAATAAACTACAAGTAGGACATAGTCTTATCAAAAGAGGATGGAAAGGCTCAGGTAATTGTTGTGTTTGTGGGTGTGCAGAGTCCGTGAATCATATCCTTTTCAAATGTCATTTGGCCAAATTCATCTAAAGTGTGATTAGAGAGGTCTGGCAGTTAAGGGATGTGCTCAGATCTCTGATGGAATTTTCCAGCGATTGGTTGCAAGGCAAGGGGCCTTTGCTTGCTCGTTTACTCATGTTCATTTTTACAGGATTTGCCTAGGCTCTCTGGATGACCAGAAATAAGATGGCGATTGAAAAAGCTTCCCTAAGACTCCTACTGATGTCATCTATCCCGCACTCTCATTGATGCAGAAATGGAGCATTCTACTTAAGGAGGAGGATAGAAGGAGTGTCATGCAAGTGAAGGAGTCGCTCCTTGGTGATTGTCAGTGCAGGACCCACGGGATACCCCGCAAGGAAGGGAGAACTAGTCTAACTAGGATTCTTCCCATGTAATCTTAGTAGTAGTAGTATTCTGTAATCCTACTAGGAACTCTCATTGTAAACCGACTAGGACTCTGGCCTCCTGACTATATAAAGGAGGGCAGGGCTCCTTGGTTCGGGCGTTTTCAGAGAACAATTGTACGATACAACGCTTTACAATCAAACCAACGCAAAGGCTAACGCCGACTGGACGTAGGGCTATTACTCGATCAACGATCGAGGGTCCGAACCAGGATAAATTAACTGTCTCTTGCGTTAACCGTCGAGTTCTGCATACGCTGAAGTAGGGGATTTCGGTGACTTTGCATCCGAGAGCTGGATGGACCTCGACAACATGATCTTCTTAAAGGGATCAACCTTCATCTTCGGTTTGTGGATCTGCGAGGCAGGCGACGATGGCAAGCTACAAAACCGTCTCCTCGAAGATTCAGATCATCATCAGGACTTTTTCATTTCGGCGACAACGACAGATCAGCTTGCCGGAAGATTCGCGTAGCTCGTGATGTCCAATCCGACTCAGATTTCACGACTTCACGCATCCGATTCAAACTCAGGTTCCACTTCTGAGACGGAGCCTTATCCGAGTTCTTTCAGAAAACCGAGTTCTTTTCTGACAAAGCTCTGAAACACGACATCAACCTATCAAGAATACTACTCGGAGTACACTCAGAGTACCTTAAAGAAGTCAGGTCCTCTTCCGTTCAGACTCCACAACATGGCAATGTCTTATCGAACATGGCCCGAAGGATCCACCAATCTGGTACTTAGAATGCCACTGAAAGGAGCCCAGGAAGGTCTCGTCTTAACTATAATGTCTCAAGACTGCATCGTCCACTGGCTAGGTTCCATTCCTGAGGATAGCGGCACTCAACTAGTCGACAACGCGACAACAACAGCTCTACCCTACCAAGAAGGAGACTCGATCTGTGACCTTGAAGCCTCTACTGAAGTTATTAACAACTCTAGCAGTACGGAAACCAAAGACGATAACAGAACAACTCACGCTAGAGAAGTATTCATGATCCGCCATCCTCGATCACCATTGGTCCCCCCAGAAGCACCCGACGTCAGGTCTTCAGATGAATCCAAATCCAACATATCACCATTTATCCAGGGGCACGATGGTGAGACTGAGAGTCAGAGGCAAGCCAGAGAGAGAAAGAACACATTAAAACAAGGACGTCAATGCTCTGCTAAGCAACGGAAGGACACTTGGATCAAATATGAGTCAGACCTAGCCGAGTACAATAGAAGAAAATCAGAGCGAGAGGTCGAAGAAGGATGAGCAGCGAATACACCCTACGATAAGATCTGAGAAGCACTAGAAGAACTCAGGGCGACTTCATATCCCAATGAAAAACAAGAACAGCTCCGGGACTTCCTCTGATCAACAGTCCTTAGGACGCACGATGGAAAGGCAACATCTCATTAACAGGAAGATCAAAATCAAAGGAAGTCCGCCTTCAAGAGACTTGGACCAAGTGGAAGTCACAACAGAGAAAGTAGAAGAAATCATAGTCAAAACGACCGAGTCGAACAACCAAGAAAGGCCAAAAGCAAAGCACCTACTCGGACTACCACGCAAAACTACTCTCACCAAGACAACAGTTGGCAAGAAGGGGGCGCTGAATCAGAATACACAGAAGCCAGAATGCATGATAGATTCCCCTATTTTGCAAACAGACTTGCTTCAATACGACTACCTCACAAGTTCAAGCCGTCCAACCACTCCAAGTATGATGGCAAGACCAAACCAAAGCAATGGCTCAGGATTTACTCGCAATCGATTGAATTGGCCGGAGGAGACGATGACATCAAGACCTTATTCTTTCCCATGGCCTTAGAAACTATGCCACTGCAATGGTTTGACAAACTGAATCCAGGATCAATCAGAAATTGGGAGGACTTGCAAAGAGCTTTCTGTGAAAATTTCACAGGTATTATTACACACCCAATCACCCACGCAGAATTAAAAGGACTCAAGCAGAAAGGAGGTGAAAGTCTTAGAAATTACTATCGATGATTTAGGGAACTACGAGCTCAAGTACATGACATCACACAACGAGAAGTGATCGAAGCTTTCTCTCACGGGATCATGGCTAGGTGGCAATTTCAAGACTTCTGCAAAGAAAATCCAAGAAACAATGAAGAATTTAGATGAACAGTGGAAAAGATGATTACCGTAGAGGAAAAGACACGAGAAAGATTCCCGGATAGAAATAACAGAGACAACCCGGATAGGCAAAATCCTCGAAACAACAGACATCAGGAAAGAAAGCGTGGACCAGACAACACAGTAGCAATGGCTGACAAATCAAAGAAGTTTTCAAAACCCAGAAGGTAGGACGACATTGAAAACATGTGTTGCATCTTGCACCCCAATGGAAAGCACACCATCGGAAATTGCTACACCTTCAACGAAAGATACACAAAGAAAGATAGTAAAGGGAACAATAAAGAAGACAATCAGAAAAAAGAAGGAAACAACCATGAAGACAAAGGATTCCAAAAATCCAGAGGGACAGTGGCAGTAATCTTTGCCGGGGTTCCAGATTCCAGAAGCAAACATCAAGAAAAGCTAGCGTTACGAACCATCATGGCAGCAGAACCTGCTACACCAAGATATCTCAATTAGTCAGAGTATCCAATCCAATTTTCAAGAGAAGACCAATGGACCAGCGTAGGAAATGCAGGCCATTACCCACTGGTTCTAGATCCAACCATTGCCGGTATGACTGTTACGAAAGTACTAATCGACGGAGGAGCCGGACTCAACATCATTTTTTTAGAAACACTAAGGAAGATGGGACTACAACTCGCTGGGATGATCACACCAACAAGCACACCTTTTTATGGCATAGTACCCGGCAAGGCAGCAATGCCACTTGGACAAATCACTCTATCGGTTACTTTTGGGACTCCATCGAACTACCGTACAGAGTTCATCAAGTTTGAAGTCGCGGACTTCGATTCATCATATCACGCAATCCTCGGGCGCCCAGCACTAGCAAAATTCATGGCAATACCGCATTATCCATACCTGTTGCTTAAGATGCTAGGGCCTAACGGTGTTCTCTCTCTTCAGAGTGATTTGAAGCGTGCATTTGACTGTGATGTTCAGGCAATCCAAATTGCAGCAAAAGCATAGGCCAACGATGGAAGAAAAGAAATAATCACTGTTGCAGCAGAAATGAGCCCAGAAGAGCTAGAGATACCGGCTAAAAAACCCAGCATCCTAGCACCACCAAAAGAAGCCGACGTCAAGCAAATCGACCTAGGCACCGGTGATCCCTCAAAAACGGCAACTATCAGCGCCCACCTATCGGCAAAATAGGAACTCGCGCTCACCAACTTTCTTTGGGACAACAAAGATATCTTCGCTTGGAAGCCGGCCGACATGCCAGGGGTCCCAAGAGAGTTGGCTGAGCACAAAATTGGTATCAATGAAGGCTCTAAGCCTATGAAGCAACGACTACGACGATTCTCACCAGACAAGAAGGCAGTAATTAAAAAGGAAATTACAAAAATGATGGCAGCCGGATTCATCAGAGAAATCCTCCATCCAGATTGGCTAGCAAACCCAGTTCTGGTATAGAAAAAGAATACGGATGAGTGGCGCATGTGTGTCGACTACACAGATCTCAACAAACACTGCCCAAAAGATCTATTCGGACTACCACGCATTGATCAGATAGTTGATTCAACAGCAGGATCTGCCCTATTATCCTTCCTTGATTGCTATTCAGGTTATCACCAGATTGCATTAAAAGAAAGAGACCAGAGCAAGACATCTTTCATCACTCCATTCGGTGCCTACTGCTACAAAAACATGTCATTTGGACTCAAAAATGCTGGTGCAACTTACCAAAGAGCTACCCAAACATGCCTCGGTGACCAGATCGGCAAAAACGTAGAAGCATACGTAGATGACATAGTGGTAAAGACAAAGAACCTGGATACACTAATTGAAGACCTAAAGCAGACCTTCGAAAACCTGAAAAGATGGAGGTGGAAATTGAATCCAAACAAATGTGTATTCGGAGTTCCTTCAGGACAACTACTCGGATTCCTGGTTAGTCATCGCAGAATCGAAGCAAGCGCCAAGCAAATTCGAGCCATAACAGAGATGGGCCCTCCTCGAAGTGTCAAAGATGTGCAGAAGCTAACAGGCTACATGGCGGCACTAAATCATTTCATATCAAGACTGGGCGAAAAAGGGTTACCTTTCTTTAAATTACTAAAGAAGACAAACAAGTTCGAGTGGACAGAAGAAGCCAATGAAGCTTTCAAGAAGCTCAAGGCATATCTCACATCATCACCCGTTCTCACACCTCCGAAGAAATACGAAGACATGATGCTGTACATTGCGACAACTTCTACGGTGATCAGCACTGCAATTGTCGTAGAAAGAGAAGAAGAAGGGTGTGTATACAAAGTACAACGCCCTGTATACTACATCAACGAAGTACTATTAGAATCCAAAATCTGGTACCCGCATGTGCAAAAACTACTCTACGCCATCCTGATCACTTCACGCAAGCTTCGCCATTATTTTGAAAGCCACAAGATTACCGTGGTGACAGATTTCCCACTCGGAGACATCTTACACAACAGAGATGCAATGGGGCGCATATCTAAGTGGGCAGTTGAACTTGGCGCTCTCAATATCGATTTCACCCCACGGAAGGCAATTAAATCTCAAGCCCTGGCTGATTTTGTTGCCGAATGGACAGAAATTCAACAACATGTGTCAAGTACCATCCTTGATCATTAAAAGATGTACTTTGATGGATCACTCAAGCTAGGCGGAGCCAGTGTAGGTGTCCTCCTAATTTCTCCAGACGGAAAGCAACTCAAGTACATCCTTCAGATGTTATGGCAAGCTACAAACAATGAGGCAGAATACGAAGCCCTCATCCATGGGCTACGAGTGGCAATTACCCTTGGAATCAAACGTTTACTCGTTTACGAAGATTTAGCAGTAGTAATCAATCAAGTCAACAAAGATTGGGACTGCACCAAAGAAAACATGGGCGCTTACTGTGCTGAAATACGAAAGCTCGAAAAACATTTTCAAGGGTTAGAAATTCTACACGTCCTACGCGATTCTAATATTGCGGCAGACATCCTCGCCAAGCTTGGATCAGACAGGGCAAAGGTCCCACCCAGTGTATTCATAGAAGAGTTATCAGCTTCCTCTATCAAACAACCCGGTGAGATAACCCTGAAATCTCAGCCAAAGACAACCAGATCTTGGTAATCACCACTTCATGGACCCAGGTTTTTATTGATTACATCAAAGAAAATAAGTTGCCAGTGGAAAAATAAGAAGCTACCCGAGTTGTTCGTAGATGCAAGAACTACATCCTAGTAGGAGACAAGCTCTACAGAAGAGCCACATCATCAGGAGTACTCCTAAAATGCGTCTCATTTGAAGAGGGCAAAGAGATCCTAGACGAAATACACTCAGGTTGCTGTGGAAATCACGCCGCTTCAAGAACACTAGTCGGAAAAGCATTCCACACCGGTTACTACTAGCCAACCGCTTTGAAAGACGCAGAAGAACTCGTCAGAAGATGCAAATGTTGTCAAATGTTCGCAAGACAGGCTCATGTGCCAGCTCACAACCTCATATGCATCCCACCTTTCTCCTGCTGGGGGCTGGATCAAGTAGGACCCCTCAAGAAAGCAAAAGGCGGCTTCGAGTACATCTTTGTAGCAATTGACAAGTTCACCAAGTGGATTGAATTCAAAACACTCGCAAAATACAGCGCAGCCAAAGCGGTCGAGTTCATCCAAGACATTATGCACCGCTTCGGCATGCCCAATCGAATCATCACGGATTTGGGTTCTCCCTTCATGGCCACAGAATTCCAAAGTTGGGCACAGGACTATGGCTTCATAATAGATTACGCATCAGTCGCACATCCAGAGGCCAACGGACAGGTCGAAAGGGCAAACGGACTCATACTAGCTGGATTAAAACCAAGATTGTATGAAGAACTAATAGACTATGGATCAAAATGGATTGAAGAATTACCCAAGGTTGTATCAGGGCTACGGACTCAAATAAGCAGAGCCACTGGATACTCACCTTTCTTCCTGGTGTACGGATCAGAAGTTGTACTACCCACAGACTTGATCTGGATGTCACTAAGGATAGAACAATACGACGAAGGAGAAGCAGAACACACCCAAAGATTAGAACTCGACAGTATAGAAGAAGTCAGAGTAAACGCTACCCTTCAATCAGCAAGATACCTCCAAGGACTAAGACGCCACTACAACAAGAATACCCAGTACCGATCATTACAAGTCAGAGACCTAGTACTAAGAAGAATACAAAAAACCGACGGACGCCATAAACTACTCAGTCCATGGGAAGGTCCTTTTATCATCACAAAAGTCATCGGACCGGGCACATACAAGCTGATAACTGAAGATAGAAAAGAAGTAAACAATACATGGCACATCAGTCAGCTACGAAGATTCTACGCATGAAAACAACTCAAGGGAAAACATGTATACAAGACACAAGAGATCAACGTTCATGATCAACAAAGATAGCGCTCATCAACAACATATGTACTATTGTGACCTATCAATATTCATGATCAATAAAGATGGTTCGTTCTCGACAAACATATGTCTCATTATGGACTTCCCCGAGTTGTTTCCAATGAAAACAAAAAAGCAAAATGGCTAAAAAGACGCCTGAGCATACCGGTCAAGAGCAAAAGAGCTAAAAACATGCTTGAGCCCGCCGATGAGGGTAGCTAATAAGATAACACCCGAACCAAAAAGCAAAATGGCTGAAAAGACGCCTGAGCATACCGGCCGAGAGCAAAAGAGCTGAAAACATGCTTGAGCCTGCCGATGAGGGTAGCTAATAAGCTAACACCCGAACCAAAAAGCAAAATAACTGAAAATACGCCTGAGCATATCGGCCGAGAGCAAAATAGCTAAAAAGATGCTTGAGCCCACCGATGAGGGTAGCTAACAAGCTAACACCCGAACCAAAAAGCAAAATGGCTGAAAAGACGCCTGAGCATACCGGCCGAGAGCAAAAGAGCTGAAAACATGCTTGAGCCCGCCGATGAGGGTAGCTAATAAGCTAACACCCGAACCAAAAAGCAAAATGGCTGAAAATACGCCTGAGCATACCGGCCGAGAGCAAAATAGCTGAAAAGATGCTTGAGCCCACCGATGAGGGTAGCTAACAAGCTAACACCCGAACCAAAAGCAAAATGTTTGAAAATATGCCTGAGCATCCCGGCTAAGAGCAAAATAGCTGAAAAGATGCTTGAGCCCGCCGATGAGGGTAGCTAACAAGCTAACACCCGAAACAAAAAGCAAAATGCCTGAAACATGCCTAAGCATACCGGCTGAGAGCAAAATAGCTGAAAAGATGCTTGAGCCCGCCGATGAGGGTAGCTAACAAGCTAACACCCGAAACAAAAAGCAAAATGTCTAAAAATACGCCTAAGCATCCCGGTCGAGAGCAAAATAGCTGAAAAGATGTTTAAGCCTGCCGATGAGGGTAGCTAACAAGCTAACACCTGAACCAAAAAGCAAAAATGACTGAAACTAAGCCCGAGCATAAATTAGAGCGAATTCAAGACAAGACCCTCAAGCTCCTTGTTCCAAATAGCAAGAGGCTCGGGGGCTACACTCAGAAGATCCCAAGAAGCGCTACACGATTTCGCTCAAGAAAGCACTCGGACGACGCTTGTTCCTGCTCGACAAGACTTGAAGGAACAAGACGAGGCTTCTAGAACTCAACCCTGAAGTGCTCGGGGGCTTGACGGTCCTAGGATATTTTTGCAACCAGAGATAGGACCAGTTGCTGACCACGCTACGAACCAAGCCGAGAAGAAGAAGCTAGAGATATCACTAAGTCCTTTCAGTACTAACAAGAACACAAAGTTTATCAAGATAACGGTCTACACCGGGTTGTTTACAAGTCACAGACGAAAGTCAGACAAGCACTCGACAAGTCAAGGAAGTCTGTCAAGACATCAATCTTCATATACCGAGTTGTTTACAAGACAAAAACACTCGACAGATCAAGAAAGTTTGCCATGAGTCTGTCAAGACATCAATCTTCATATACCGAGTTGTTTACAAGACAAAAACACTCGATAGATCAAGAAAGTTTGCCAGGACAATAATTTACCAAAGCCAAGTTGTTTATGAGACAAAGAAATACAGACAAAGAAGACATCAACAAAGAGCAAAAAATGTCCATTCAGTTTTCAAGTATAGTGCTTTGTTACAGAAGCTAGAATACAAGAATCGATTACATCAGGCATTGTCATCAGGAGAAAAAACATCAATGTTAAGATTATCTACAATCTTCCTATCTAAGTCATCAACCTCAGGCTCCAACCTCTCAACAACATCCAAGTACTCTTGGCTCTCGGCTTCATCGGCAACCTTGGACAAAGGAAAGTTCGGAGAAAGAACCCAGACCTGGGCAAGGACATTCCTGGTACACAGATGGGCACATCTCTTCATGAACTCCTAGAAATGAGTTAGCGCTTGGGGAATAAATTGAGCCCAAGATTGACCGTCATCCGCTGGAGTCCGGAGAAGGTCGGCTACTGACCGAAAAGACTTCCACAAAGCATTCCAGTTATCAGTAGCCATTGCCAACCTACCAGTCAAGTCTTGAACAGTCTTTTGGGCCTACATAAGATCCCTGTCAGCTCCACGACTAATCAACTTAGCAAGCGCGAGTTCTTCTTCAGCTCGAGTAATTACCTCCTTAGCTTTGTTGTGGTTAGTACAGATGAGTGTCTTCATCTCCTCGATACCCTCTGAGAGCTTCTGCTTTTCAACTCGGAGAGCTAGACCAGGCAACAGAAACAAGTCAGCGGAAAGGAAAATTAGAGTACAAAAGAAAAAACAAAAAGTCAGTAGAAAGGGAAGCCAGAATACAAAAGGAAACAAAAAGAACTCGCAATACCTTTGAACTCATTCTTCACAGCATCCTTCTGCTTCTCTACCTCTACCACCTAGGCACGAAGAGTTTTCTCCTCCTGTTGGTGCGTCTGACGCTCAGTCTCCAACTCAGCCCAGAGGAGGTCAAGCTCAGCCTTTAGGGCGCTTACCTCAGAAAACAACTTTTTCTCATTTTCGGACGAGAAAAAGAAGCCGGTATGATCCCGAGAGAAAGACTGAACAAAAAGAGAGAGAGAGAGAAGGCATAAGAAGAAAACAAAGATCGAACATCCAAAGAAACAACTCCAGAAAAACTCACCTGAAGCTTTTCACCAAAGGAAGTCGAAACGGCCCCCCATGCAGCAGTCAACTCCGACAAATGATGGGTGGCGTCGAACTGCAGCAACACATCATCGTCCAAATGCTGACTGCTGGTTCCAAGGGGAGCAGAGGGAGAAGCCGGCGTAGGCAAAGAAGGCAGAACCAGGGCTGTATCCTAGGAAGCCCCAGCTACCTCCCCAGAAGTACCCATCGCCGTGGCCACGGTCACCTCCAGAGCAATAGGATCAGCAGCGGCAGGGGACCCGACTTCCCTCACAGCTACCTCACCGACCGAACATTCCAAGTCCAGAGACTCAGCGCATAGAGGCAAGTCAGAGGACTGAGAAGAAGTAGGCGGAGGGTTAAGGGAAGGCGAGGGTCTGCAAAATCATAAGAAAAATCGACGATAAGAATATGAGTCAGGGAAGAATAGAGAGAGAAGCAAAAAAGCATAACAAGGAATCACTTACTCGGCTATCTTCTTCCTCATAAAACCAAAAGAAGACCTCGTAGGGGGAACCACGACAGCAAAAACATCCCCGCCACTCGGTGGTAGGAGTGGCGTAGCCAGTACCGGAGCCCTGGAAGAACTCGGTACCAGAGCTACGGAAGAACCCGGTGCAGGAGCCTCAGAAGAACTCATACCCGATGACCGCTTACTACAAAGAGATCAAGACCAAAATCAGAACAAAAATAAGGTTTCAACTACAAGAAAGCAAGAAAACAACTCACCGACGAGTAACAAAGGCAGCATCATCGTCCTCTTCCACCTCACTCTCGACCAAGGTTGCCAAAGCACCAGCTAAAAAAGAACAAAAGTACTCAGTTCAAGATAAAAACAAGAAGACAAAGGGACAGAGTGTATTAATATGCTCACCTAAGAGCATGCTAGCTACAACTTACCTGGACGAGTACTTGACTGGCGGGACTTGTTGGTAGAAGACAAACCAGAAGAACTTTCAGCTCGCCCCCTCTTTCCGACACTACGAGGGCCTCGAGGAACTAGACGAGGAACATACTCTTCATATACGTCAGAAAATGCAGAAGAAACACCAGGAAGCATTACGGCGGTTTGCGACTTACTAGTTAAAGAAGCCCCAGCAAGACTACCCCTAGCCCCCACAATGGCAGGGAGATCATGAAGGGGAATCGGGTCGACAAAGTTACACCCCAATTCCTATGAAAAGAATAAGACAACAAGACAAGGAAGATTAAGCGAAAATAGATACAGCAAAAAGAAATACAAAAAGTACCCGCATAAAGAGAAAACAACTTACAGCTGGAGGCGGGTTCTTTGCACAGAACTTGAAGACGGTAAGCGGGACAATGCTTGCTCCTTTTAGCATCTTCTGAAGACGCTCGAGTACCTCCTCGTCAGTCAACTCAAGGGCAGGGACCATGCGTGAAGGATCCTCAGCCCCAGAGTACTCGAAGCCAAAGTTCTCTCTCTCCTTCAGAGGCTGAACACAACG
This sequence comes from Miscanthus floridulus, assembly GCF_019320115.1. NCBI lineage: Eukaryota > Viridiplantae > Streptophyta > Magnoliopsida > Poales > Poaceae > Miscanthus > Miscanthus floridulus. Next base: position 33,074,170 of record NC_089596.1, read on the forward strand.
GTGAAGAAAACTCGAGATGATTCCGAAATCGGTCAAGCCCTGCTGCTTCAGTGTGCTTATCCGCTCAAGGAACGACTAGATCGCCTGGAGCTCGTCCGACGTCAGGGAGTTCTTTTCCCACCGGTCGTTAACCGAGGGACCAGATCCAGAATGAACGGCGAGAGAAGGAATCAAATTGGCGGCATAGAACCAGTCAGCATGCCAATCCCTCACAGAATCAACTAGGTCATAGTCAAAGAACTTGCTTTTAAGACCCTGGCGAAACTAAATCCCGCAGCCACCAAGAACGTTGGTGTCTTCGCGGCAGGGTTGAGGCTTAAGACGAAAGAAGTGACGGAAGAGAGAAAGAGAAGGAGGAATTCCAAGGAAAGCTTCACGGAGATGTACAAAAATAGAAAGATGGAGAACGGCATTAGGAGTAAGATGGTTCAAACTAACCCCAAAATAAATCGAGAAATTGATGAAGGAAGGCGGAAGCAGGAAGGCAAAGTCCAGCTTGGATAAAGGAGACAAAGAGAATAATCTCACCAGGGCCTAGAGCAGGGACCTGATGCTCGCCTGGAGCTCTCCATTCAGCAATGTCCTTGCTCTAGATCAGACCATCGCTAACAAGCTCATGAAGCTGGTCTTTAGTCATTGTCGGAGCCGGCCAAGCCTTCTGGGCAGCCCTTATGGCCGCGAACTCTTGGTTCTCGATCACAAAAAGTGATGACTCCTCATCCATGAAGGTTGCCTAGGACTTACTCGTGGCTTTCTTCCTACCCATGTACTAACGGAGGCAAAAAAAAGCACTAGGGAAAGAGAAGGCTCGGACGGCGGCGCTCAGATGGTAGTGGCAATGGCGATGGCGGATGTGGGGGTATTAACCCCTATACCCTTACGGCTAGGTTTGGTCCGGCCCACTAGAAGATGACGCACGGCACAGCCAATCTGCTCGGAGTCCCGTGCAAGGAATCAAGGCAGACTTGGAGATCAAGAAAGATCCTGGTCGGTTAGAATAGGAATACTTATCCGGCCACCTATGGCAATTGTAACTGGTTGGGATTAGTTTCTAGATCTGTAACCCTGCCCCCCTAGACTATATAAGGCGGGCAGGGGACCCCTCTCAAAAATCATCTCATTTACATACAGCAATACAATCAGACGCAGGACATAGGTATTACACCTTCACAGCGGCCGAACCTGGATAAAACCTCGTGTCTATCTTGCGTCACCATCTCGTTCGTAGCTTGCGCACCTGTCTGCCGATAATCTACTACCTTGGGCATACCCCTAGGTAGACTGTCGACCATATTTCATCGACAGTGGCGCACCAGGTAGGGGGTGTGTGTACTGCTCCTTAGACGAACAAGATGATCATCATCCCCGGTTCCATGGCTACGCCGAACGGCCTCACGTTCACCATCGGCCAGATCACCTAGACCACTGGCTTCGACAACTTCATCGCCATGACCATGGAGGAGGCGCAGATCCAATCTGCGTCGACCACTGCTTCACCAGCATCAGCTACAGCTCTGACCACGTTGGATTTGGCTCCGGCCACACCAGCATCATCTTCAGCCACGCCAACAACCCGTCATTCGCTTCCTTGCTACAAAGGGAGGTAGATCGACAACACCGACCTGCTCAACTCCATCGATCAGGTCGGCACCAAGCTTGCTGAAACCCTAGCTGGTAGATTCGATTCAAAATCAACCTGCCGAGCAGGTAACCACTACCCACAACAGATCTACCCGACCAGCTCGGGCCAGTCATCCTGCACGACTCGGTACGGATCTCGTGGTCACGTCTACTCCTGAAGGGCGCTCCGTTCGTCGCCGACCTGCCCCCGCAATGGGTCTCCGGCTCTTCGAGTGTGAAGCCTTGATGGAGAATTACCAGGCTCAGCCCTATGGCCTGTGAAACACTGCTTCCAACTACGCGTACAATATACAATGCTGCTCGGATCTATGTTTTATACAGCGACCTCGGCCAAAGCCACGCAACTTCGTCAACATGGTTCAGATTGAGGAGTATCAAGAAGGATCGGTCCACATAGTTCAAGAGGGCGGCTCAAGCTCCCCATCTAGCATCGCATCTCATGGCTCCGTCCACACTAAACTTCAGCATCGTGATAATGAAGAAGTTGAATACGATCTTGGACATCCCAGACCACTCCCTGGGGTTCCCACGATTCCCATCCTTCCCACCAAGGCAAGGAGACTTGATCAATGTCATCAGTAATGACGAACCACCGGCAGTTGGCGAAATAGAACAAGAAAGGCTAGCACGCGAAGCACGCAATATTGACCGGTTTAATCGTAGACAAGCCAAAGCCGAGGCAGAAGAGGAGGCATGACGCATAAGGTTCCAGCCACGTGATCTCAACAATGCCTTTGATAGGGTAGGAGAAAAGCAGGTCTTCAGGACTCCAAGCGCCAACATAGCTATTGCTATGGCGACAATGCAATGACTACCCAATACCCCGGAAATCCAGGCAATTTGTGATGATGTACAAGCCTACCTGACGGTTGCTATAGCCCAGACCACAGAGATTGCAAACCAAGCCCGGGTTCTGTCCATCTCAGTCGAATCAAGCCGTAGTCGCCAGTACTCAAGTCGCTCACAGCCACCCAACCAACATGGCTCGTGCAACAATGACCCACCAGACAACCATCAAGGCAGAAACGGTGGTCACGATGGTGGTCAGGATGACAACCGCCGCAATAACCGGGACAATAATCGACAAGACAGCCGCGACAATCGCCATGATAACCGCGGTCACGGGGTCAACCAGGGTGGCAATCGGGATCGCCATGATGGCAATAATGATCTCCGCCATTCCCTCGGAGAACGCGATCTACGCGATCGCATTAACCAAAGAGCCAATGATCGTGCATCCCATGAAAGCTATCGTCGTATGGAATATGATACTACCCACGGCCCTCCGGGTTTGAAGCAGTTTACTCCTCACCTTCGCCAAGTCGTGTGGCCAAAAAACTTCAAGCTCAAAAAACTCTAGAAGTACGACGGCAAGGAGAACCCTGAGTTATGGGTCATGCTCTATGAAACCACGTGCAGATCAGCCATGGCTGACGAGCACGTCATGTCTAATTACTTCCTAGTCACCGTGGGCCATGCAGGCCACCAATGGTTGATCAGCTTGCCGGCAAACTACTTTGATTCTTGGCAAGAGCTCAAGCAAGCATTCATCAACAACTTCATTGCTACTTGCGAACAACCCAGCAACAAATATGATCTGCAGCGGATTCGAGATCGCAAAGATGAGCCACTGTGCGAGTACGTCCGACGCTTCTCAGAGATGCGCATCAAGGTCCCATCAATCTCCGACAACGAGGCAATCGAAGCTTTCATCACCGGTCTCTGCTTCCATAATGCCCTAAGGGACAAGCTCCTCCGCAAAAGACCTAAATCGGTCACAGCGCTCCTAGCTACTGCTAAAAAATATGCGGACGCCGATGATGCTAAAAAGATAATCATCGAAGAAGCAGCAAGGGTTCCACGCTCCGACCACCCCCCACACCGCGACGACCACCGCGGCAACCATGGTTGGAATGATAATTTTGATCACCGCAACCAGCGCAATGATTTTCGCGACCACCATGACCAGCGTAATCAGCGGCGTAATCGTCGTGACGATCACAGGGGCAAGCGTGCTCGGGAAGATGACGACAAAGTCAACATCATTAAAAAAAGTGGCGGACGTCGCAACTACAAAGAAGACTACGCCAAAGCATTGAAAGGACCCTGCCAGCTCCATCCCAAGTCAAACCATACCATGGAGAATTGCCGTGTTCTCAAATCCATCTACATGCGCCAACATGCTCCGGATAAATCCGACAAGCTTAACGACGTAGGAAAGCAGCGTAACGAGAACAACGATGATGAAGACACAGATCCCCATCATAAGTACGTCAAGCCAACTGACCGCATCCACACCATCATTGGGGGTAGAGTGTCCATCGAGACCAAACAAGAGCGCAAGCTGCTCGCCCGCGCTTGCTTGAACATGGCCAATGCCGACAACCTCATCACCGATCAGTGGCTCCCTCCTTGGTCTCACCGTGAGATCTCCTTCAGCAGAAAGGACCAATGGGCTACAATACCTGAGCCAAGGTGTTTTCCTCTGGTTCTCGATCCTTGTATCAATAAGGTTCAGTTCGATAGAGTGCTGATTGATGGCGGCAGTTCCATCGATATACTGTTCAAGAACAGTTTGCCAGCCCTGAAGATAACCTAGGCTGATCTCAAGCCATACGAGGCACAGTTCTAGGGTGTTCTCACTGGATAGAGCTCCACACCTCTCAGGCAGATCATGCTACCCGTGCAATTTGGTACCCCAGACCACTTCCGCACCGACTACATCAACTTCGCGGTCGCCGACTTCGAAGGCACCTACCATGCTATCCTTGGCCGACCAGCGCTCACCAAGTTCATGGCCATACCTCACTACAGGTATTTGGTGCTCAAGATGCCTACTGAGAAGGGGGTTCTAACTCTCAGGGGCAACATATACGCAGCTTACACCTGCGAGGATGATAGCTTTAAAATAGCAGAGGCTCATGACCTCTCTATTCGCATGGCCGAGACCATGCTCGATGCCAAGCAGACCCCAGCCGACCACCTGGAGATCCCAGAGCTCGAGGCCCCACACAAGAACATCAAGTCCAAAGAGCACAAAGAGATCCAGCTGGTCGACGGTGATCCCAGCAAAACAGCCCTTATCGGGGCCAACCAGGATCCTAAATAGGAAGACGCGCTCATCAAGTTCTTGAGGAGCAACGTGAGTGTGTTCGCATGGAAACCCACTGACATGCCTGGTGTACCTCGGAACTTGATCGAGCACTCCTTAAATGTCGATGGCAAGGCCAAACCCATCAAGCAGAAGCTACGAAGGTTCTCTCACGACAAAAAGGAGGCTATTAGGGTAGAAGTTACATGGCTTTTAGCAGCCGGATTTATCAAAGAAGTGTATCATCAGGAGTGGTTAGCCAACCCGATTCTTGTACGTAAAAAGAATAAGGAATGGAGAATGTGTGTTGATTACACTGATCTCAACAAACACTGCCCTAAAGACCCCTTCGGCTTACCTCGCATAGACGAGGTCATAGATTCAACTGTGGTTGCGAGCTACTTTCCTTTCTCGATTGCTACTCTGGTTATCACCAGATCGCTCTCAAAAAGGACGACCAGATCAAGACATCCTTCATCACGCCCTTCGGCGCCTACTGCTACACGACCATGTCGTTCGGGCTCAAGAACGCTGGGGCTACCTACCAACGTGCCATACAGGCCTGCCTCAAAGACGAGATAAAAGACGACCTCGTCGAGGCTTATGTTGACGATGTAGTTGTTAAAACCAAGGAAGCATACACCCTTGTCGACAATCTAGAACGTACCTTTGCAGCCCTTAACACATTCCAATGGAAATTAAACCCAAAGAAGTGCATCTTTGGTGTTCTATCTGGTATACTGCTCGGCAACATTGTCAGTCACGATGGCATATGACCTAACCTAGAGAAAGTAAAAGCTATCTTGGATAAGAAGCCACCCAAAAAGGTGAAGGATGTTCAGAAGCTTACCGGATGCATGGCTGCCCTCAGTCGTTTCATATCTAGATTAGGCGAAAAAGGACTACCATTTTTCTAGCTGCTCAAAGCATCCGAGAAGTTTGAGTGGTCGGAGGAAGCAGACGTTGTCTTTACACAGCTGAAACAATTCCTTACATCACCATTGGTCCTCACTGCTCCCAGAGAAGACGAAACCCTCCTGCTTTACATTGCGGCAACTAATCGAATGGTCTCCACTGCCATGGTGGTCGAGCGCGATGAGCCCGACCACGTCTACAAGGTACAGCAACCAATTTATTTCATTAGTGAGGTGCTCAATGAATCCAAGACCAGGTACCCATAGATTCAGAAACTGATCTACGACATAACATCCCGAAAGTTGAAACACTACTTTGACGGATATCGTGTGGTGGTCATGACCGAGTACCCTCTGGGAGACATCATTTGCAACAAGGATGCAAATGGGCGCATCGTCAAATGGGCAGTGGAGCTATGCCCTTTCTCCTTGGAATTTGCAAGCCATACTACAATCAAGTCTCAGGCACTTGTCGATTTAATCATCGAGTGGACAGACTTAAGCACACCTGCCTCTTAGGGGCCCACTGAGTATTGGAAGATATACTTCGATGGCTCTCTCAACATTGACAACGTAGGAGTAGGAGTCCTTTTTGTATCACCATCCAAGGAGCAGCTCTGATATGTCCTCAGGATTTATTTCCCGGCGTCTAATAACGCCGCCGAGTATGAAGCATGCCTACACGGTCTGCGCATTGCGGTCGAGCTCAATGTCAAGCGTCTCTATGTCTACGGAGACTCAGCTCTGGTCATCAACCAACTCAACAAGGACTGGGATACGACCAGCGAAAAGATGGACGCATACTGCAAAGCGATCAGAAAGCTGGAAGGCAAGTTCTATGACATCGAGTACACACATGTGGTCCGGGACAAAAATCAAGCAGCAGATGCGCTATCAAAGTTAGGATCATCCCAAGCCAAAGTCCCACATGGCGTATTTGTTCAAGACCTGCTCATGCCCTCCATCAAAGAAGAAGATCCCATGGTCGATAAGCCTCTAGACCAGCCATTGGTGGCTACGGTTCCAGCGTCAAACACCACCAAACCACCTCCGACCACTAAGAAGCCCGACTAGAGAGTACCTTTCATCAAGTGCCTGACAGATAGTAGCGGTTACACCGATCGGATAGAAAATGAATGCCTAATGCGTCGTAGTAAGCAGTATCTGCTCGTTGATGGCAAATTGTGGCGCAAGAACACGAAGGAGGAAATCTTGATGAAGTGTATAACCCAGGAGGATGGTGAACATCTCCTAGACAAAATCCACTCTGGCTCCTACGGCAACCACGCGGCCTCGAGAACACTGGTCGGCAAGGCTTTCTGAGCAGGGTTCTATTGGCTGTCAGCCATAGCTGATGTAGAGAAGCTAGTCCACCATTGTGAAGGTTGTCAGTTTTTCGCCAAGAGAATCCACGTACCAGCACACAAGATTTAGACTATACCAGCCTCTTGGCCCTTTGCATGCTGGGGACTGGATATGATCGGGCCTTTCAAATCAGCCCCTGGAAAATTTACATGTGTCTTTGTGCTGATCGACAAATTCTCCAAGTGGATAGAGTACATGCCCCTGGTCAAGGCATCTTCAGAAAAGGCTATCGCGTTCCTCGACCAGGTCATCCACCGCTTCGGCATACCCAACAGCATCATCACTGATCTGGGTACTCAGTTCACCGGGAACGCTTTTTGGGACTTCTGCGATGAAAGGAGCATAGTAGTAAAATACGTCTCGGTGGCACACCCTAGAGCTAATGGACAGGTCGAGCGGGCAAATGGTATGATCCTGGATGCACTTAAGAAGAGGATGTACAGAGAGAATGACAAAGCTCCTAGAAGATGGCTCAAAGAGTTACCAGCCGTGGTCTGGGGTCTCAGAACCCAGCCCAGTCGCAATACCAACGTATCACCATACTTTATGGTTTATGGCGCTGAGGCAGTGCTCCCAATAGATATAGCCTTCAGATCAGCATGGGTAGAGAACTTCGATGAAGACAAGGCCAATGAAGTGCGGGAGCTAGAAGTGAATAGTGTAGAAGAGAAGCGGCTTGATTCTTGCATACGTATAGCCAAATACCTTGCTGTTTTGCGCAGGTACTACAACAAGAACGTCAAGGAACGGTTCTTCATGGTCGGGGACCTGGTCCTGAAGTGGAAGACGAATCAGGCTGGTGTCCACAAACTCGCAACCCCATGGGAAGGACCCTTCATGATCAAGGAGGTTACACGCCCTACATCTTATAGGTTAGCTCGCCTAGACGGCACAGACGTACCCAATTCCTGGCACATCGACAAGCTTAGGCATTTCTATGCTTAGCTACTAAGATATGTACCCCTCTTGTACTTTTGATTTATTTCAATAAAGCTATTATGATTTCTCCGACCACTCTAATGTGTCACTTTGAAGTCTATTGTTATTCTAACTCTACCAGTTAAAACCGACCACCATTCCTTCTTGGGTTCTCGGAGCAGGCACTGTCTCCGGTTCCTCCCAATGCGTGCATGGGATCCGCTCTCTACGCTACGGGTGATCGGCAGGTGCTCTCTGGTTTCACTTGTGTGTTTCTACGTGTGCACAAGCTACGCACCTTACACTCTGACCGCAAGACAAACCAGGGCCATACAAACCTTTCAAGATGATGTGTCGACTAAACTGGTACAACTAAACAGAACACCAACACGTTCTAACTTAGTTACATCAACACGATATCCGAGCTTAAACAAGTTTTCTACAAAACAAACAAGCTTATGTTGATATACAAGTACGTTATTACAAGCTTGCCTGAAAAGGTCCAAGTTTACAAAACAAACAAGCTTATCTTGCTTGTGTTCTCAATTCGCTTGCAGGAAAGCCTTCTCAGCGAGGTCAATCGCGTTCACGTGGTTGATAACCAACGGATGAAAGGTCCTAATATGGCTAGAGGGGGTGAATAGCCTATTTAAAAATCTACAAATCAACTAGAGCAATTTGATTAGTATGACAAATAGCGAAATGCAAACTTGCTCTAGCTCTACAAGGGTTGCAAGCCATATATCCAACAATTCTAGTTGCAATGATTACTAGGCACACAACTTGCAATGTTACTACTCACTAAGAGCTCTCAATCTTGCTACTCTAAAGAGCTCCACTAGATGAACTTAAAATAACAAAGCAAGCTCTCAATTCTAATTACACTAAAGAGCTTGCTACAACTAGTTTGCAAGAATATAAATGAGTGAGTAGAGTGATTATACCGCCGTGTAGAGGAGTGAACCAATTACAAGATGAATACTAAATCAATCACCGGGAGAATACCAAAGGGCAAGAGACAACCAATTTTTCTCCCGATGTTCACGTGCTTACCGGCACGCTAGTCCCTGTTGTGTCGACCAACACTTGGTGGTTTGGCGGCTAAGAGGTGTTGAACGAACCTCATCCACACAATTGGACACCGCAAGAACCTACCCACAAGTGAGGTAACCCAATGACATGAGCAATCCACTAGAGTTACCTTTTGGCTCTCCACCGAGGAAGGCACAAGACCCCTCACAATCACCACGATCGAAGCCGGAGACAATCACCAACCTCTGCTCAACGATCCTCGCTGCTCCAAGCCGTCTAGGTGGCGGCAACCACCAAGAGTAACAAGTGAATCCCGCAGCGAAACACGAATGACAAGTGCCACTAGATACAATCACTCAAGCAATGCACTTGGATTCTCTCCCAATCTCACAATGATGATGAAACAATGATGGAGATGAGTGAGAGGGCTTTGGCTAAGCTCATAAGGTTGCTATGTCAATGCAAATGGCCAAGAGAGTGAGCTTGAGCCAGCCATGGGGCTTAAATAGAAGCCCCCACGAAATAGAGCTGTTGTACCCCTTCACTGGGCACAACTCGGGGTGACCGGATGCTCCGGTCAGTTCGACCGGACGTAGGACCCCAGCGGCCGGTCGCCCGATGCTTGCCACATGTCATCGGCTTCAAACGCCGATCGCCCGATCTCAACGGTCAAGTGATGACCGGACGCATCAGTTAGAAAGTGATAGGACACAGGACCCCAGCGTCCGGTCATTTCTAGTAAGGTTCCAAACGCGAAATTTCACGACCGGACGCGTCCGGTCATGCACGACCAGACACACCCAGCGTTCGGTCACTCAACGTTTTCTCTGTGTGCCTCCCGTCAACGTACGTCAGCACTAACCGGACGCACCCTGCCAGCGTCTGGTCACTCTTCGCGCCAACGTCCGGTCACAAGACCGAGACGCGTGCTCACTACTGCTACTAATCGGACTCAGGACCCTAGTGTCCGGTCATAGCGCCACCAGCGTCCGGTCACTCTGTGAACCCCTGTCTTTTCTGTATAGGGCGCCGGTGAAGTTTCCAACCCTTGCTCAAATGTGCCAACCACCAAGTGTATCACCTTATGCACATGTGTTAGCATATTTTCACAAATACTGTCAAGGGTGTTAGCACTCCACTATATCCTAAATGCATATGCAATGAGTTAGAGCATCTAGTGGCACTTTGATAACCGTATTTCAATATGAGTTTCACCCCTCTTAATAGTACGGCTATCTAACCTAAATGTGATCACACTCGCTAAGTGTCTTGATCACCGAAACAAAATGGCTCATACTATTTATACATTTGCCTTAAGCCTTTTGTTTTTCTCTTTCTTCTTTTCAAGTTCAAGCATTTGATCATCACCATGCCATCACCATCGTCATGATCTTTGCCATTGCTTCATCACTTGGAGTAGTGCTACCTATCTCATAATTACTTTGATAAACTAGGTTAGCACTTAGGGTTTCATCAATTAACCAAAACTAAACTAGAGCTTTCAATGGAGCAGTGGTGTAACGATTGCGGGGGTCTGAATCAGTCTTAGTTCGAAGCCTAGATCGTGAACGTCGAGTCTCCACCAATTGACACTATCATACCTTTCAGAAGATCAGGCCTAGTCTACATCACTTGGATGGCTGAAAGCTTTTAGGCCTAGTGCTTTAGTTTCTACTGATGTTTGTGAGCTCTAGATTCCTTTCAGTGAGCTATGAGTGCTAGTTGTTTTAGACTTTCATCCTTTGGTTTGAATTGTAGCTAGCAACCCTAGCAAATGATTGTACCACGCTTGCTTTCTTAAAAGCAGAGTTATAAAATCTTTTTTTTTAAAAGTCTAGGTGCATCTAGGTACATAGCATGAGGTTGTTCCTACATTGTAGGACAAATATCTATTGGATAGAGATCTCATTGATCGATCTGTTGTAACAACTTCACCGTGTAAACGCCACGCTAGGGGTTGTTCCCGTGCTTATTTAACATGGAGCCAAGTGCCTAGGGAGGGCAACTTGTTTAACCCATTTTCACATGGTATCTAGAGCCAGTCTCCTAGTGGACATCCATGGCATTTGCTTCCTCCTCCTCCGCAGTGCATGCTGCTTCCTCTCTCGGCATCTTCCTCCTACCGGTGAGCAAGAAGCTAACCCGTAGCAACCATGTTCTCTGGAAAGCTCAAGTTCTCTCCGCGCTGAAGGGGCTGCAACTCGCTGGGTTCATTGAATCCACGGCAAAACCACTGGAAGAGTTTCTAGAGCCCAAAGGAGATGACAAGAAGGAGCCCCACGTGCTGAACCCAGAGTACGCAACCTGGATCGCCAAGGACCAGACGGTCCTTAGCTATCTCTTGTCCAACCTTGGGCGAGAGATCCTCGTTCAGGTGTCCACATATGTCACGGTGACCACTGCTTGGGCCGCCATTGAAGGGATGTTTGCATCCCAGTCGCATGCGCGTCTAATTAGTACCAGAATGGCGCTTGCGACGGCATCTAAGGGTACGTCCTCCATAAGTGAATACTTTACAAAGATGAAAGGTTTAGCAGATGATATGGTGTCTGCTGGAAGAAGGCTTGAAGATAAGGAACTTGTTTCCTATATCCTCACCGGGCTGGATCTAGAATTCAACCCGATGGTCTCCGCAGTCACCGCTAGGGTTGAACCCATTTCTGTGGGGGAACTCTATACCTAGTTGGTGAGCTATGAGAAGTGGATGGAGATGCACGACGGCGGTGAGCAGTCCTCTACCAATGCCTCCACAAAAGGAGGCCGCGGAGACGGCAACAACAACAACAACAATCCATGTGGTGGCCGTGGCGGTGGCTGTGGTGGTTTTGGGCGTGGCTACAAGGGTGGTCATGGTGGCGGCCGTCTTCAGGAGGGGCGCCTTCAGGCGTCATATGCCAGCTCTATGGCAGGGAGGGCTACACCATCCTACGGTGCTTTAAGAGGTTTGATGCTTCATTTACTGGCCCTCCACAGAAATCTGCGTCCACTGCTATGACTTCATATGGAGTAGATACAAACTGGTATATGGATTTCGGCGCCACGGATCACATTACTAGTGAGCTGGAGAAACTCACCATGCGTGACAAGTATAACGGCGGTGACCAAGTGCACGCTGCAAATGGAACAGGTATGGAGATTTCACATATTGGTCATAGTACTTTGCATTCCCCTTCGAGTAAGATTCATCTTAGGAATATCCTACATGTTCCTCTTGCTAGCAAAAGTCTTGTATCTATCAATTGACTCACTCGTGATAATAATGTATTCTTTGAATTTCACCCCAACTATTTTTCTATCAAGGAGCAGGTGATGAGTAAAACCCTCCTCAGAGGCAGGTGTGAGGGAGGCCTCTACCCCATCAAGTCATCATCGCTTAGGTCGTCAAGGAATAAAGAAGCTCTTGGTGCTATCAAGCCATCAGCGTTGTTGTGGCATCATAGGCTAGGGCATGTTGCCGCTCCTGTAATTCAGCAAATACTTAGCTGCCATAAACTTTCTTTTATTAGAGATGTGAACAATAAACAAATTTGTGATGCGTGTCAACAGGGCAAAAGCCATCAATGGCCATATCCAAGGTCAACTAGCATGTCTACTAGTCCCTTGGACCTTGTTTTTTCAGACGTTTGGGGTCCTGCTCCGGCCTCTAATGGTCGTTTTAATTATTATGTGAGTTTTATTGATGATTACTCTAAGTTCACTTGGATCTATCTCCTGAAACACAAATCTAAAGTTTTCCAATGCTTTCATGATTTCCAAAACCTTATTGAATGTCAATTTAATCACAAAATTTGTGCTATGCAGACGGATTGGGGAGGGGAGTATCAGGCGTTGAACTCCTTTTTCCAGCGTGTAGGCATATCCCATCATGTTTCTTGTCCCCATGCGCATCAACAAAATGGCTCTGCTGAGCGCAAACACCGCCACATTGTAGAGATGGGCCTTACTCTTCTTGCTCATGCATCCATGCCCCTAAAATTTTGGGATGAAGCTTTTCTCACTGTAGTTTTTCTTATTAATCGCCTGCCCTCAAAGGTCATAAATCAGGAAACTCCCTTTTCACGTCTGTAAGGTCATGAACTGGATTACACTTTCCTTAGAACCATTGGGTGTGCATGTTGGCCGAATTTGCGTCCCTACAACTCACGGAAACTTCAGTTCTGTTCCAAGCAATGTGTGTTTCTTGGCTATAGCAATTTGCATAAGGGTTTCACGTGCTTAGATCCTACTAAGGGGCGAGTCTATATTTCTAGAGATGTCGTCTTTGATGAACATGTCTATCCTTTTGCATCCCTTCATCCAAATGCTGGTGCCCGACTCCGCGCCGAGCTCACCCTCCTTCCTGAAGTTCTCCTTAAACCATCTTCTAATTTCGGGGATGCATTGTTACATGATAAACATTTGATTTCTCTTGGATCTAATGATGCTCCATGTAGCTCTTTCTGGTGGTGTATTGGTTGCAGGTGAAAATTCGACGTCTACTGGTGAAAATCCGGTGCAAAATGGTGCAAAAACAGGTGAAGACGCCCCATATTTCATGTGCCTACCCAACGGGAGCAGCACGGGCACCGAGGATGATGCACCTGATGCTACTAACAGATCTGGCAGCAAATCTCCATCGGGATCCGTTCGGCGGCTGTCGACTTCCAGCGCTCGCACGGGTGAGATCTCTAGTATAGGATCTTCTGTGCCGGCGGTGTTGGATCCCTCCTCTAATGGCGGTGGTGTGGCTGCTCACCCTGATCCGGTCGACGAGGGGCAGCTGGATGCATCGACCGAGGCTGATTCGCATGGATCAGGTGTGGCTGGAGCTGGATCAGATGCAGGCGGTGTGCCTGTGCTCCCTCATGATGCTTCACAGCAGTCTTCAGCACTTGGACCTACAACACGTGCATAGAGAGGGATAATCAAGCTGAAGCAGTACACTGATGGTACCGTATGGTGGTGCATGGTGTCTACCACTGTTCCAGAAGAGCCCACAACTGTTGATGAAGCTTTCAATGATCAGAAATGGGTTTCGGCGATGGATGCTGAGCATCAGGCGTTACTACGCAACAAAACATGGCACCTAGTGCCATGTCCCAAAGGAAAGAATGTAATCAGATGCAAATGGGTTTATAAGGTGAAAAGGAAAGCTGATGGGTCCATTGATCGTTACATGGCTCGTTTGGTGGCAAAGGGATATAAACAACGGTATGGCATCGATTATGAAGATACCTTCAGTCCTGTTGTGAAAGCAGCTACTATCCGTCTCATCATGTCCATTGATGTTTCCAAGGGGTGGTCACTTAGACAACTAGATGTTCAAAACACATTCCTTCATGGGATCTTGAATGAGGAGGTGTATATGCATCAACCGCCAGGATATGCTGACAAATCTCATCCTAATTATGTTTGTAAGCTTGATAAGGCCATCTATGGTTTGAAACAGGCTCAAAGAGCATGGTATGCACGGTTGTGTGCAAAGTTGGAAGCTTTAGGTTTTGTTCCATCTAAAGCTGATACCTCCTAATTTTATTATAACCGAGGGAAGCATAGTATATATGTGTTGGTTTATGTTGATGATATTATAGTGAATAGTTCTTCTCCTACTGCAACAGATGCACTCCTTGCTGATCTGCAGAAAGATTTCGCTCTGAAGGATTTGGGTGATCTACACTATTTCCTGGGCATAGAAGTTAAAAGACGCCAAGGGGGCCTGGTGCTTACACAAGAATGGTATGCTGCAGTTATTCTTTCTCGGTCAGGAATGGACAAATGCAAATCTATTGATACACCCTAGTCAAGTACAGAAAAACTAAGTATGGTTGAAGGGAATAGTCTTGGTCCAGAAGACTCCACTCGATACAGAAGCTTAGTTGGTGCTTTACAATATCTGACACTTACCCGGCCAGACATTTCTTTTGCTGTCAACAAGGTGTGTCAATTTCTGCATGCAACGAATTCTATGAAACGAATTGGAGTGCTATGAAACGAATTCTACGGTATGTACGTGGAACCTTTAATCTTGGACTCAAGATAGGGCCTTCCAAGTCTATGATGGTCGGTGCTTTCTCAGATGCCGATTGGGCATGGTGTGTTGATGATCGACGCTCCACTGGTGGGTTTGCCGTCTTCCTTGGAGACAATTTAGTTTCATGGAGCGCAAGGAAACAACCCACAGTGTCCCGATCAAGTACTGAGGCTGAGTACAAATCACTTGCCAATGCGACGGCAGAAATGATATGGGTTCAAAAGCTACTGACAGAACTTGGGGTGCCTCATCCTCCCATGGCTCGGCTTTGGTGTGACAATTTAGGTGTAAAATATCTTTCTGCCAACCTAGTGTTTCATGCTAGAACTAAACACATTGAGATTGATTTTCACTTTGTCAGAGAAAGGGTTGCGCAGAAACTACTAGACATACGGTTTATAAATTCAGGTGATCAAGTTGCAGATGGATTCACCAAAGCTCTTCCCCGAGTAAAGCTATGAGAATTTAGAGACAATCTTATGTGGCTGAGATTGAGGGGGAGTGTTAGACAATGTATTCTTCACGTATAAGTCTAGGTGCGTCTAGGTACATAGCATGAGGTTGTTCCTAGATTGTAGGACAAGTATGTATTGGATAGAGATCTCATTGATCGATCTATTCTAACAACTTCACCGTGTAAACGCCACACCGAGGGCTCTTCCTGTGCTTATTTAACATGGAGCCGAGTGCCTAGGGAGGGCAACTCGTTTAACCCATTTTCACACGCATACGTCATGGATCATACTAATAAACAACGCAAGAGGATTTCAAATGAAATGAACCACTTAAATTTTCAAGTGAAATGCATGGTTTGGTTTTGGTGGGACGAGGACAGAATCATCGGTGGAGGCTCCCCATGTCGGCCTCCCGATAACGAGCCGTCGCAGTCATGTGGGCCCGGGGCATCGTCCGTGCCTGGCCTATATGGACGCCCTTCCCGTTCCGGAGCAGGCCACCTCGCCATCTGCACCCAATTCGTCGTCCTCCTCCTCTTCTTGTACTCTCATCGCCTCACCTGCGCGCCACAACTGCCAAGCTCCTAGCTCCTCCTGTTCCTCTTCCTCCGTCCCATGGAGCTCGCAGCGTCCGCTTCCGCCTCCGTCTGCTCGGCGGCGTACCACCACCTCTCGGCGGCGGCGGCTGACCGCGGTGGCGATAGCGGCGCGCAGGAGGAGACGACGACGACGGCGACGCGGCTCGATCGGCGGCGGAGGAAGCGCGCCGCCGGCAGTGGCGGTGGATGCGCGGGGCTCCGGCGGCGGTGCTACGCGGTGCTCAAGCAGCAGCGGACGCGGCTGTACATCCTCCGCCGGTGCGTCACCATGCTGCTCTGCTGGCACGAGCACGACCTGTCAGACTGAGCGTGGGCCGGGCCGCCGGCGAAGCCGGGGCCCCCTATCCGCGCTCGATCTGTTTCTTGTGTAGCGTAGGCTGCCGGCCTGTGAAAATGATCAAATGCTGGTGGAAATGGCATCTGGTTTTCAATTTGGTGTGTATTTGGACATGAATGAACAGCGCAAATATGGAAGATTTCTGATTCGACGAAACTGCAATCCGTGTCATGCATGTCGGATCCTCCATAAATCCCCTTTGTGCATTTCACCGGAACTGCAATGGCTATGCTTGTCAGCACATGTTTTTGTCGATGAGGGATTGCACTAGAAACTTGCACATCCTTGTGAGTTGTGACTACCGTTTGGAAAAGAAGTTTTTGGAAGGGCGATGTTGACAATTAAAATTGTCAAAATGGGCTGATCCAATATTTTTCTAGGAGCAACAGATTTAGCCGGTTTCCTAAGTCAGTTAAGTAGATTTTGGTAACTTTATCAAAATACATATTGGCCTCCACAACCGCGAGACAATTGAAAAACATATATAGAATGTCCAATTTGAGGTTTGGATGGTGAAAATGCAACTTTGGGAAAATCATACAACAGAAGCCGGCTAAAGACAATTTTGTAAACTTCTCCAAACCGAGGAATGAATTTCACAGTTGTGTTTCTCTCATCGAGATGATCGAAAAACATATATAGAACATCCAAATCGGAGTCCAGATGAAGAAATTTGGGTATCGGGATTTCACCCCATAAAAACCGACTTAGGCTTACGTGACGAAGAATGGCTAGTTTCGTCATAAAGCGATAGAATGCATGGTTATTCACTACATTCTTCGGTCTGTTTTGTGATCCATGCATTCTAGTGCTTTATGTATGGGACCGATATTCACGTCAATAAGTGACAAAGGTTTACCATAATTTTTATTAGGAGCGCTAGCTCAGGGTTTTTAGTAGGAACCGAACCAGGAAACAACATAACTTAGAGCACATTTACAAATGATTTCTAAGCTTCTAAAAATTCCAAAAAGATATCCTAAGGATAGATTAGGACTCGAGAAACTTAAATAAAAATATTTAGAAATCATGAAATATATCTAGAATCTTCTACAAATTAGATTTAGCTCTTTTTTAAAAAAATACTTAGAAACAAAAAGTATAAAACATTCTAATCAATGTCTAAATGTGTTTCTAAAACTTTCCACAAGAAAAATAAGAGATGCAACCAACATAAACACAACATACATTAAAGTTAAAGGTATTCACGCTGGTTGCATCTTGTGTTTTTTGTTGTGAAATTTTTTAACACATATTTAGAATCTTTTGGATTTATTTTAGATTTTTGGATAGTTTTTCCAGTTTTGTTTGAGATGAATCTAATTATGAAACCTTCTAGATGTATTTTCATTATCTTTAAATAGTTTATTTGAATTTATCGTATCTTAATCTATCTCTTGGATTTTTTCTTGAGACTTTATATATTTTTCTAGTTAAAATATTTTTAGATGTTTACTAGAATTTTTAACTACAAAATGACCAAACCACCTTGAAAATCACTTCTAACCTGGCTAGTAAGTTAATTTAAATCATTTTGACTTTAGGGAGGTATCCCCCCCCCCCCCCCCCTAAGGCTTGTGGAGAAAATTGGAGTACAACGACGATAATTAGTACGCAAAAACAACTTTAAATCTTTTCCTTATATCCGAAGAAAACCCAGAAGTAACTGCCCCATTGCCCATTGGGCTGTCACCTTTTCCTCGTCAGAAAAAAACCACAACTAACTGGCCCATTGCGCTATCTCAGCCAACCGTAAATGGGCTTCACGTGTCCAGGATGGCCCGTTAGGCCTGCTCTTACTCAGCGGCCGTCCAGTCTAGGGTTCGCGGCACCCGCGACCCCACAATAAGCACGGAACCCTAGCCCAAAACCCCCTTCCTCCACTTCACGCCCCTCCCCGTCTGCTCCTTCCGCCGCCGCCGCGTCTCCTCTACAGGTACGCTCGCTTGCCACCTTTCCCCTGCGCCGCCGTCCCCCGCACCGTTCTGCGGGTGGATGCGGCGCTCGTTTCTTATGGGTGACGATCCGATGCGCGCGCTTATCTAGCTCCGCGAAGGCTTCGGGTTCTGGATCGACTGGTTAGCAGTAGGCTACGTGATGCACTTGATTGGTGTGCCTGGCGTGTTTACGTGCGTCTACTAGTGACCATGCCTGCTTTGATGCTGCAATCTGCCCGAGATCGTGCTGCTGCGCTAAGGATGGAGCTTTGGCGGCTCGTTAATTCTTGTTCCCCTTTGTTGTTTGGCTGGCTCCTCTGATGGCGTGGTTATTGCACTGACGTGCAGGTAAGAAGGAGAGGAAGAGGGTGAAATGGTGAAGCACAACAACGTTATCCCCAACGGGCACTTCAAGAAGCACTGGCAGAACTATGTCAAGACATGGTTCAACCAGCCCGCTCGCAAGCAGAGGCGCCGCATCGGTGAGCTCTTCGCCCCTTCCCCTCTTTTAGCATTCCAATATGTTGCGTGCTTGAATTCAAGACTTAGTCGTTTAATAATTAGTTTGTCTTGCCCAGCAAATTGCAATACTTTCTCTCAATGTCGTCGACAATAAATCTGTGCATGTATTAGTTTGTTGCAATTTCGTACATTTGGGCTTCTATTTGGTTCGTCAGTTAGTTATTGATACACAAGAAATACATGATTGTATAGTTTGCCATTCTGAAAAGTACTAGTTTGTTGCAATTTCGTACATTTGGGTTTGTATTTGGTTGGTCATTTAGTGCTAAAAGGATACTGTGGTATCCGTATTGATACACAAGAAATCCATGATCGTATAGTTTGCCATTCTGAAAACTGTAACACCAGTTAGCCGTTCCTTGTTCCTACCACAACACCTTCACCTTGTAAGGAGGATGATAGCTACTTATCTGTGTTTACCCTCATTATTTTTGTGTCTTTTTACTTTGTTAGTTTGTGACTTAGTGCATACACTAGTACCAATCATGATGCCACAAGATGCTAATTGGCCTCTGCATGCATCGAATTTGCAGTACACTGGTTTCTTTGCTATACTACTGTTGTGCTATCAATGAACGAATCAAAATAAAAGTTCCCTTCACTTAATAATTGCACTCATGTTGCATCTTTACTGACTACTTGTGTGTAATTTGCCCCCTTATCTTTCACATGCTTATTAACAACTTTCTAATTCGACCCTGCTATGTTCTGTATGCAGCTCGTCAAAAGAAGGCTGTGAAGATATTCCCACGCCCAACTGCTGGCCCTCTTCACCCCATTGTGCAATGCCAGACTCTCAAGTACAACATGAAGTCAAGGGCTGGGAGAGGCTTTACCCTTGAGGAGCTGAAGGTGATGCATTGCTTTGTTGTTGTCTTTTCATTTGAGTTCCTCTTGAGCTTTTTTGATTGTCCTAGTTTTTGTTTTCGTTGTTCTGATATGAAACAATCTGCTGCTGTATACAATTTGTATGGCACATCTTTTTTTTGTGCCAAATGCTCTGCTGAGGTTGATATACACTCTCTTTGCATGATGACAAGTCTACTTATGTTTGCAAAAAAAAAAAATTGTACTCAAGTAGCTTGGAGTTTTTCTTTCCCATTCTGAGTATCAATATGTCGTTTACGTTTTGTTTCAGATGTGGCTTGATTGACACATTTTTTCCATTGATCCTCATTCAGTTACCTTCTGAGTAACAATATGTTGTTTATGTTTTGTTTCATTGGAGATATAAATGTTACTCTTTTCGTCGATGTATTGTGTTACATCCTTGGAGTTGATGTTTAGAGTTATCTTATTGATTGCAGGCAGCAGGCATTCCAAAGAAGTTTGCCCCGACCATTGGCATTTCCGTGGATCACCGCCGCAAGAACAAATCCCTTGAGGGACTGCAGGCCAATGTCCAGAGGCTTAAGACATACAAGGCCAAGCTGGTTATCTTCCCAAGGCGTGCTCGCAAGGTCAAGGTATGGGTAGAAATCTTTTCCTGAATGTCTCGTCTCTTGAAGAAGTACGTCCTGTTTGCTTTGACCTCTAATCCCCGATCACCTACCTTCAATGCAGGCTGGTGACTCTACTGCGGAGGAGCTTGCCACTGTCACCCAGGTCCAGGGTGACTACATGCCAATTACTCGTGGTGAGAAGCGCTCAGTCGAGGTCGTGAAGGTTACCAACGAGATGAAGTCGTTCGCGGCCTACGGCAAGCTCCGCCTTGAGCGGATGAACAAGAAACACCTCGGTGCCCGCCAGAAGAAGGCGGCTGAGGCGGAGAAGGATGAGAAGAAGTGAGGCAGGTATACGTAGTAGATAATACCCTGTTTTTTTCCCCGATGCCGCCACTAGTGGATGATACTACTGTCAAGTGCTTGTTCTTAAGTTTTGTTTTGGTGCTGGAAATAGAGACCAGACCATGTTGCCAACTGTTTGATACCTGGTACTTGGTTGCGAACTCATCAGCTATATTCTTATCTAATGGCTCTTAGGATTCTTGCCAACTTGTGCGTTTCTGAAATTACTTCTTGTTTCATGTACGATAAAAAATAGTCGAGCAAAAGATCTAGTCAACAAAGGTGTTAAACTGCTGCGGTTTCATCTGACGAGGAAAACTGCGGGTCTTTTCCTCTTGTTCTGTGTAGAGAAGACGAAACAGCGAGTCTACAAGGTGCTCCATGGTGTGAAGATATCCATATTCCATCCGTGTTTGCGTCAGAATCTAAATTGTTGGGAAATCTCTAGGCGACGACCCCGACGGTGCGTCGTCGCGTAGGATGAGATATGAGCACATTGCTCATATAAATACATACCTGCGCAATTAGGCAACACAAACTCAATACCACCAAGCTAGTCTAGGAAACTCTTGCTAGCTCTCATTCGGTTCCTTGTGCTCCTGCATTTTGAGCTCGATCCATTGATCATCAGCTAGTGTGATTCTGTCCTCGCCATGGCGGTCACCGCCTCTGGTCGCAGTGACGGCACTCCATCCTCCAGACCGGCGCTGCTCCACCACACATCCGACGACACGACGGCGAACGACGGGAGCTCACTGGCGCTCGCGCTCGACTTACTCCCGGCACTGCCGGCGCTGCTGTTCGGCCTGTTGCTCGCGTGCAGCCTGGTCCGGCGGCAGGTGCACGGCGACCGCCCACGGGACGACCTGGCGTTCGTGGCCTTCGCCTACGCTGACCTCGCTGCGCTTTTCTGGTGCGCCCGCCGTGTAGAGCGGCTGACGGCGGCGGCGCCGTCTCCTGGCCCCGTGCGTGAGCGTGACGAGAGACGGCGGCGTCTTCAGGTCGCCGTGTGGGTCCTCTCCACCGCACTGAGCTGCGCGTTCGCTTACCGGGTGTCCCTGATCATGCCGCCCGCGTTGGTGCTCCTTGTCTGGGCCATGGCGTCGTTCGTCGTGCTCGTCGGTTTCTATGTCTTGGTACTTTGCGAGGATCAAGGGTACCGTCTCGTGGAGGCTGCCGGAGACGGGGAAGACGGCGGCCTCGTCGACAAGAAGAGTGGCGCTGGTGGCGGTGAATTTGTTTAGGACGAAGCAAACAATGGATTTGGAATGTTTTTTGGCTCGTGTTAGCTTGGGTTGTAATGTGCATATTGCAAGCCTGGAACTACTTCATCAATGGTATCAAGCAATAATTGTATTTTGACACGTCCATTGTTCTATCTCCAAAACGCACATCCCAATCACATAGACCTTGGAGAGCCCAAAATGTGAGTTCACTCATACGGACTATGTTGCTATGGCAACGTCTAATTGCCGGCACCATTTGTAAATTAAGCGCGGGTAGATTTCTCATGGTGAAATCTGTCCGTCTAGATTTACATCCTTAACTTAATATGGGTGCTTGTATTTTTTTTTTATTCTGGGTTAAATGGTACTATTCTCTTAGCGGTAAGTTACATGTATATTAATCGCGAGACGTCTGTGGTGACTTTATCAATATATATTGATTTAGAGACGTGCCAGCTCAGTCCAAGTATGCACTATGATTTGGAAAAAATACTGATACCAATTATTTTATAAGTACATAAGATATTGCCAATATGGAATGCAATCATACAATGGTAACAAGTGGGAAGGGAACTCCAACTCGTAGCATCAAAAGCAAGAATTCTCAGACTCAAAAAATGAATATTATCACACAAATCATTTCCAGAGGTGATATATATATATATATATATATATATATATATATATATATATATATATATATATATATATATATATATATATATATATATATATATATATATATATATATATGTTAGCACCTGGTGTCCCACCCGCCTCTATCTAAGTATGTGTAAAATAAGAGATTTACAGAGGCGTATCTAAAAGCACTTAGAAATTGATTCCCAGGAGCGGTTGAAAACATGAACTGCCTGATGGGACATCTTAGAAAATCGTTTATATAACTCTAGTTAAAGTATGAGTGCTCAAACACGAATTATGCCACGATGCCTGTACGTACGTATGACGTATCCGTACGCGGGAACCCGTGACGGCGCACGCGGCTTGGTTCTTGTTCACTGATATGATATCCCTCTGCAATTTCAGAGCTTAATTCATGGCACTGCATTCTGACGCGGTTCCGCGTGGGAGGGAGGACCATGCACGGCAGGTCGGCAGCATCTCTCAGCGTCATGTTTTGCTGCAGAGACCCATACCACACCGCATCAACTCTGTCAGAGATCGATTTGTGAGAGTTTTGTTGAGGCCCGAACGCACGGTGTATCCTCGAATCTGAAGCAAATTGTAGCAGAAAAAGATAGAAACTACAATCAGTCAATCCTAACGGATTCTACACCGTTACAGTCGTAACGTGAGAGCCGGATGTTGATCCAAAGTCGCCTATTTCCGCCAAGGTAGTTGAAAGCAAAGGTGAGAACGAATTGGATGCTGATCCAAAGTAACGACCTCAGTACCCGCGCGGACAAATTCATCTGGTTGATGCTGCGAAAAGCCACAACCGGCAGCACGCCTGGTGGAGATGGTGTTTGGTTAGTGAAGATGTAACATTATCTGATTACTGAGGGAATGAAAAGCGACAAAATACGATAAGACGAGTTAAAGATGGATTGGGGAATCACGTGCAAACAAAAAAAAAGATCAAATTTAGATTAATTTCGACCAAATTGGCATTTTTCAGGTAGGGTCTTCGTATCTGTCAGTAAAAACTAGCCCAAACTCGTATCTGATTACTGCAGCGTGCGTTTGATTCCTAGAGCCAGCAAACCAATAGAAAACAATAAAAGAGTCAAAGTGCAGAGGCTCATCTACCTCTTGTCTCTCTAACACTCCATTCTCTTTCGTCCCTATTATTTATTGAACGGGGCACCGATGCTTCTACTTGCTTTGCTCCCATTTTTTCTGAAGCTGGCATCACATACTGTAGCGTGTCTATTGATGCTTAAATATCCTCCTCTCTTTTCTAGCATCACTTAGGGGCACATTGTGGAGGGCATTGACAATATGCTGAAGCATAACGGTGTTATAATACCCTAATGTACTCCCTTTGATTTTTATATATCGTATTAGCTCGGTCTTACATTTAATATTTATGTCGTTGACCATCGATTTTAAAAATATTGTATAGATTCATGACATAAGATTTATGCTTTCTGAAGTTGTCTTCTCATGGCCTTCATCAACTTGCTAAATTTTAAAAATATTGTATAGTTGTCTTTGTAGATCGTCGAAATGAACATCTCCAACAACTTGCTAAATTTGAAAACCACAGCTACGGAGTATATTTAAACCTAGCAAGGTGCCATCTCATCCAGCGACGGGTAGGCAAATGCTCATCCTGCCTGTGCATGTCACGTCACGGCCACGTGGCCTTCGGTTGCTTGTTGACTTGGCGTTATAATTTCACTGTCTAAATTGGCAAAATTGCTAAATCCTTTTCAGGACATTTATATTTGCAAATAATAAAATATCAAAAATATATAGATCACATATGTATGAATTGTAAAGCTGATGACAGGGCTCTTTGCGGCCCAGTAGACCAAGACACGTAGGAATTGGCCTATCTCGTATATTCCAAGGTAGGAGGAGCACGTCCAGTCAAACGGAAAGGAACAGATAGCGGCCTCAGAGCCTAAAAGAGCCACTTGTGGGGCGACAGTGATTTGGCCCATAGGGCCACTCCTGGGCCAGTCGTACTCATGCTAAAGTGACCTCTCACGAGTCGTGATCCAGCATTTATTGCCCATCACATGAAAGAGATTATTTGTCTGATTTTGCCATCTTTAAAGTGTTGGAAAAATATGCATAGAATCAAGTACGGATATTCATATTTACTTTATGTTTCATTAGGATATGAATACAAATACAAATATTATCGAATACTAATACAAAACTGATACTTCAGATACGGATTCACATCCAGATGTCCATTTAGCTTTTTAGTCTATATAAATATCCACCAAATGGTTTTAGATAAACAAATCATGTAATGTGAGATCAAAATATAATAAATATACTATACTCTACACAGAACATTTATAAAAGCACATTGTTAGTCATATTAACTATATAATTATAAATTGATAATCATATAAATTATACCTCATTTGTATTTAAAATAAAATACGTGCTACTAATTCCTCATGGACACAATTTTTAAATAGCTTTAAAATTTTAAAGTGGAATACCAATTATATATCATTGGTAGTATTAATTAAAATTAACATAATTAGCCTTTTGAAATTAATTTCATTATTTATATAAAAATTAATTACATGTTTTCTTTCATTATATTGATGTTAATATTATTAATCAACACGTTTAAATAGTTTCAATTGTACATATTAGTAATATCATAAAATTAATATAATTAGTCATTAGTGACAACAATAACTTTTGGATAGTTTCACCTAATAGTATATTCATCACGGACACGTATAGTATCGGATATCCATCTATTTTTAATACGGATAAAAAAATCAGATAGAGAATAATAAATAAAAATAGCGTGTCTATTGATGCTTAAATTTTTTTTAGACGAAAGGTTTCCCCTGCTTTATTTGCATAAAGCACTCCACAGCGTTTAGCACAGCGTACCAGGCGCGCCCGCCAGAGTTTACAGTTCAAAGCACAAAGAACAAGCCTAATGGCCAAAACATCATAGACGAGCACCCAAAGAACACTCGCAATGATTATTACACATCTTTTCTTGCGTCTCCTCAGACTGAATCACAGCTATGGAGTCCAGAGCCGAAGATTGCAATGCCAATGTCTCCAACCTTGATCTCCTTCCCCCATCTCAACAATTTCCTGGTGGCTGGCTCGCTTTGCTCTCCAGATCCAGCCTCACTGAGTCCACCATGGTTTCCAGTTCCGCTGCCAACTCCTCCTTCCAATCGATCTGTGCCGGGCGCCTTGACACTTCTTCCATCCTGATTATTCTGTCCTCCAGCAACACTCCAGTGTCCTGCTTGAACATTGGAAGCCAGCCTCTTAGCATCTTTGCGATCCTGATCAGCACCATCTTTGTACCTAGCCAAAACACCCCCCTAAAAGCAAATTTCATTTCTTAACTTCCATAAGGACCACAAAACAGCAGATAAAATCACATTAGTAACCACATGTTTCTTATTCGCAACCCACAACTTAGCTACAGACTCATAATCAGCACCGATATTCTCCCCTAACACCACAGCAACCAAACTCCACACACTCACAGCTACACAGCATTCAAAGAATAAATGCCAAATGGATTCCTGTTCACTACAAAAAAGGCAAGTGGGATCCAAAACATCCCTTCTTTTTTGCAAGTTGTCCATCGTAAGAATTCTGTTATGCGAGAGCAATCACAGAAAGAACTGTACTCTAGGTGGAATCACAAGCTTCCATATGGCGTGAATATAAACCGGAAACACACCTCTACAATTAATCCTAGCATACAAGGATTGGACAGCGTAAGCGCCATGAGAGGTATAGCTCCACACTATCTGATGAGGACATGGCACCTTCGGATACGAACAATGATTATAAGGTTCAAATGTGTTTCATAATGGAAGTTAATCAAAGTTGAACTTTCGGTTCGTCGGCAGCCCGACAGTGCCTCATTGGGAAGGCCATAACTCATCCATCCGGAGTGCGATCGAGGTCAATGAGCACTTGATGGAAAGCTTGTTTGATAAGCTTTCAAATAGATCTTCTATCTCAATATCACATCGGCAAGACCTCCAAATCACCAATATATTCTATCATTGTTTCTGCTGGGAGCTACACTGTCGTTATGGGCTTGTTATTCATCCTTGGGACCCTGGCCCAAGTGGGAGCACACCCCAAGGACTTGGAGAACCTACCAAGAAAGCCCTTGGACGTCCTCCTCCTTGGCCACCACCTTAGGAGGCCAGCAAGGACGTCCAAGCCAAGCCAGAGGCCCAGTCTAATCCGAGTTCGAGTCTGCCTCAGCTATCAGGACCAGTCTGCAATAAAATGGACGTCCAGGTCGCATACGAACTCCGTTTTTGATGATCCACATATGGATGGAAAGATAATTTCATAAGAAAACCAATGGAAGTGGTCCCACATCAAAATTCCATCAGAATCAATGGGAATCGTCGAAATAAGTTGACGTCCAGAATCTGTCACGGCGCTGCGTCGTCGTCTTTTGGGCCGTTGGGCCTTGTAACGTGTTGGGACATCTTTAGGACGTGAAGAGGGATCCTTGGACATCCCTTAGGCTATATAATCAGTAGCCACCACCTACTTTAGGGTTTGGGTTTTGCTTAGATTATTCTGTCAAGAACAGTTTTGCCATTCATCGGTTTGTGAGACCCCAACTCGTGAGATTAATCATTCATCTGCAATTTGGTTGCTTTCTTTCTTGTTCTTGCTTGTGTTCTTCATTGCGCAGGCAGAGATTAGCCTTCTTGGCGAGGTCAACCTGGTCCGTGACTTGGTTGATAACCAGAGGAGCTGTGGTGCTAAGATTACAGGGTTTGATCTTTCGATCTGAAGCCGGATCGGTGTGTCACTCTCCGCCACAACGATAGTTACCATCACCTGACGGAAGATCGGGATCCCCGTCTCCATTAAGTGGTATTAGAGCTTCAGGTATACCGTCAGGTTCACTTTTATTCCCTAGTTTGAGTATTTCGCATTCGTCCCATAGTCCAGTGCCATACTCGTTTTTCCTGTCCTAGAACCTTCCGCGCCATAGCCTTTGTATGATTCAGTTTCAGAGTCTGCTTTGTTGAGTTTGTGTCCTAGGTCAAAGTCTTGTTGCTGGTTTAGATTATGTTCTTTTCTAGTTTGTGTTGATCCCTTCACCCGCCGCTATTCTGTATCACCATCGGTTTGCATCTTGTGTCCACTAAATCCCTGATTCGAGCAGCTTCCTTAAAACAGTCATAACTTTTGCATCCGAACTCGAAACGGGACAAATTTTATATCTACGAAGAACACCGAAAAATTTTAGATCTATTTCATCCCAGCAACGCTGGGTTCACAAAAATTAGATTTGCAAAATTCGATTAGGAAAGTTGAGTTTCTGGACCCACAAGTTTTGGTATGCTTTTTAGAGCACATTCCTAATTTTCTATAGGCCACATCTTTTATTTAATTGAGCTCAAATTTTTTGTGGTTTATTCTTGTGTGCTCCTTGCTGAGAAAAAAATATCAAAAGAGCAAAAGCAAGAAAAAAAGATTGGACAAAAAATAAAAGAAAAAAATAGTAAAAGAGAATAGAAGATATCAAAAAGGAGCACATAAGGAACACTCAATAGCTCTATTGTTTGTGGTATCTTTTGCCTTGTTCATATCCGTTGCTACCTTTAATACTTGTTTCCTTTCATCCTTGTTTCCTCTTTTGTTTATCACAACTGGTGATAGAAACACGTATAGGCCAGCAACTAGGACAAGTGCTCTGGATATTTATTTAATATTACTATCTGTCACTGACTTGTGTGCCACATATATATATATATATATATATATATATATATATATATATATATATATATATATATATATATATATATATATATATATATATATATATATATATATATATATATATATATATATATATATCGTGCCTCCCAAGCTCCACATATATACTTCAGATCAGTACAGAAAAAAGGTCCTTGCAATCTTGGTACCACTGCCTCACAGGTATCATGAACTAGTCACCGGTTGTACCGCCCACTGCTTGCATTGGTAAGAACTTTGTAAGAGCTTGGTAAGACGCTTGCACTTACTGTCAAATGTGACACCACTGCAACCACGTAGTCATTTGGTAGGGATAATATTTTTGTATTGTCTTTTGCTGTCTTCTTACAATGATAGGTTGTTCGTATCCACCGACTTATGATGGTATAGGTGCTGATGAGTACATGGAGTGGGAAATTGCCATCGATAACATATTTGCTACTCGCTTTATGTGTCCAAGGAGAAAGGTAAAAAAATGCAGCTAGTGTTTTGCTACATTCTGCTTTATCTTGGTGGGAGTCTTTAGATCCTTCTGATAAGCCTCAAACTTGGAATGATATGAAACTTCTTATGCGAGAAACCTTTGTTAATCTACCTCCTGTTTTGACTTCATATGATGAGGTGCACCATTTAGAGGAAGAGTCTGTTATTATTCCTCCTACTATGCCTAACCTTTTGTAGGACAATGTAGAAAAGAACAAGGATGACGTGACAGAAAATGAGAAGCTCACAGCCTCATGTGAAAATTCTGAACCATCAACTATTACCCCTGCTGAACATGAGAGCAAAGGTAATGCCCATGATGCTAAACTCATAGAAGGTGAGAGTTCTCTTGATGTGCTGAACTTTTCCACCAATCATGCTATGATTGAGCAAATTTTAGTGGAGCATTCGTTTGATTTACCTTTGTCACAAGATGATTTGCTTGATGTTTCTTATGACGAAGATGACTTGCATGATGATATTTATGTTATACCCATGCAATCATTGAAGAATGATCACGCTATATGTGTGCTGAAAATGAGTACTTGTGCTGAAAATAGACTTGTTATTCATAATGCTAGTGAAGTTGATGAGCTAAAATTGTTGTCTTCTTTAAATACTTTGGGTTACAATGAATTTGATGTTCCGTGTAATCTTAGTTCTTTAGAGTAGAAACTTTATGCATATGCTGATTTGCCATGGTTCTCTAGACATACATATCATTTTATTGGAAAATATAATTGTAAAGGAGAGTATATGGTGTATCATGTCTATATTTGTTCAAATCTGAAATCTCCTTATATTGTGCAAAAGTATGATCAACCAAAGGATTGCAATTGCTATAATCTTGTCATGTTAAGTTCCCCTAGTTTTGTTATAAAGAAACATGTTAAATTTCAAGAAGGGGAGCAATGTTGGCTACTACCGACAACTTGTCCACCAACTAAGCTCAAACCAAGGACGGTTTGTTGTCAAGAAGGGGAGGATGATGAGGACATGGCACCTTCGGATACGAACAATGATTATAAGGTTCAAATGTGTTTCATAATGGAAGTTCATCAAAGTTGAATTTTCGGTTCGTCGGTAGCCCGACAGTGCCTCATTGGGAAGGCCATAACTCATCCATCCGGAGTGCGATCGAGGTCAATGAGCACTTGATGGAAAGCTTGTTTGATAAGCTTTCAAATAGATCTAGTTCTATCTCAATATCACGTCGGCAAGACCTCCAAATCACCAATATATTCTGTTGCTATTTCTGCTGGGAGCTACACTATCGTTATGGGCTTGTTATTCATCCTTGGGACCCTGGCCCAAGTGGGAGCATACTCCAAGGACTTGGAGAACCCACCAAGAAAGCCCTTGGACGTCCTCCTCCTTGGCCACCACCTTAGGAGGCCAGCAAGGACGTCCAAGCCAAGCCAGAGGCCTAGTCCAATCCGAGTTCGAGTCTGCCTCGGCTGTCAGGACCAGTCTGCAATAAAATGGACGTCCAGGTCGCATACGAACTCCGTTTTTGATGATCCACATATGGATGGAAAGATAATTTCATAAGGAAACCAATGGAAGTGGTCCCACATCAAAATTCCATCATAATCAATAGGAATCGTCGAAATAAGTTGACGTCTAGAATCTATCACGGCGCTGCGTCGTCGTCTTTTGGGCCGTTGGGCCTTGTAATGTGTTGGGGACGTCCCTTAGGCTATATAATCAGTAGCCACCACCTACTTTAGGGTTTGGGTTTTGCTTAGATTATTCTGTCAAGAACAGTTTCGTCGTTCATCGGTTTGTGAGACCCCAACTTGTGACATTAATCATTCATCTGCAATTTGGTTGCTTTCTTTCTTGTTCTTGCTTGTGTTCTTCATTGCGCAGGCAGGGATTAGCCTTCTTGGCGAGGTCAACTTGGTCCGTGACTTGGTTGATAACCAGAGGAGCTGTGGTGCTAAGATTGCAGGGTTCGATCTGAAGCCAGATCGGTGTGTCACTCTCCGCCACAACGATAGTTACCATCACCTGACGGAAGATCGGGATCCCCATCTCCATTACTATCTGATCCTCATCATCGTTGAGGATGGTATCCTCTATCACACCACAGAGTTCCCACCACATGTTCATAAGAGCCTCAGAAACATTCTTTCTAAAAGTGAGCATAAGCTCATGCCCATCCCAGACCTAGCTTATAGCCTTACCATGCTGTTCATTAATGACATACAACGGCCAGAACATAATGGCCAAACTTGTATTTCCTACCCATTGATCTTTCCAAAACCTTATCTTTCTCCCATTCCCTACTACCCATCTGACACCCATATGAGCTGCTTGGGCTGCCCAGAGGACCCCTTTCCAAAAAGGGGAAGATCCAAGATCTGGGCAGCAAAAAATGTTCGGATTAGTGGTATTATACTTAAAATCTACAATTTTAACCCAAATAGCGTTCTTATGCAGATGGTATCTAAAGATCCATGAAGCTAACAAAGCTAAATTGAAGCTCCTCAGATCTGGGATACCTAGCCCTCCTCCTTTCTTTTGAGCCACTAACTGCCAGCTGGCTAGGTGATACTTATGCCTATCATCAAAGTTATTCCACAGAAAATGTCCCATCTGAGAGTTTATCATTTTGATAGCTCACTTAGGGAACTTTATAATGGACAGCAAGTAAATTGGAATACTAGCCAGACAAGCTTTTAACAAAACAATCCTCCCAGCATAAGACAGAAGCCTACCCCTCCAACTAGCTATCCTTTTGATAATTTTATCTACCACAGGTTGTAGGTCTTTCCTTGTAAGCTTACTATAATGAAGAGGAACTCCCATGTATTTAATGGGAAATTCACCTTTTTTGCAATAGAAAAGTCTAGCAAACTCATTAGCCTGATCCTCTTCTAAACCCACCGTCAACAAATCACTCTTATCATAATTAATCTTCATGCCTGACATTTGCTCAAAGCAAACTAGAAGCCATTTCAAATTACAAGCTTTTTCTAGATTATTTTCTAAGAAAAGTAATGTATCATCAGCATATTGCAAGCTGATGATACCACCCTCTACCACTTGTGGTAATAACCCAGTAACCAGTCCATGCCTAGCTGCTTTCATAAGCATTCTAGAAAAAACGTCAGCTACTAAGTTGAAAAGCAAAGGGGATAAAGGGTCTCCCTGCCTCAGACCCTTCCCAGACTTAAAAAAAGATACTATTCTCATCATTAATACGAATACAAATAGAACCTCCTCTAACAACCTGTCTAAGCCAGCCTCTCCATCTTCCACCAAAACCCCTAGTCTCAAGCATCTCATCAAGGAAAGACTAGCTGACCCTATCATATGTTTTTTCATAATCTAGTTTCAACACCACACCTTCCTGTTTTCTTTTATTGACCTCATGAATAATTTTATGGACAGCCACAACACTCTCCAAAATAAACCTTCCTTTAATGAAGGTAGTTTGGTTGGTCGCCACTAGCCTATCCGCTACTCTCACCATTCTATTATTCAACAATTTGGAGAAAATTTTAAAACTACAGTTAATTAGGCTAATCGGCCTGAATTTCTTCAGCACCTTAGCCTCAGGTTCTTTAGGGATCAACGTTATCATGGCGTAATTCAACCTGTGAAGATTCAGATCTCCTTGTTCAAACACTCTTGTAAGCTTCATAAGATCCACCTTAATCAGATCCCAAAAGACTTGATAAAAAAGGAAAGAGAATCCATCAGGGCCTGGGGCTCCTTCAGCATAAGAGCTAAAAACAGCCTCTCTAACTTCATTTTCAGTAAAAGGAGCCTCTAACAGTTCATTTTCCAAGGCAGTCACTTTCTCATCTACTCCCCAAAAATCTTGTCCTAACTTAACACCACTATCTTCTTCTTTACCAAACAAATTTCTATAAAAATCAACAGCATGCTCAAGCATGCCTTTATTATCATCTATCCAACCATCAGGGCCTTCCAACCCAGAAATACGTTTTTTCCTATTTCTTTGATTTGCCACAGCTTGAAAATATGCTGTGTTTCTATCACTCTCTTTAACATTTCTATCCCTAGCTCTCTGTCTAGCTTTAATCTCCTCTAACTTCCAAATAGATTCTAGGTCTTTAACAATCTCCTTCATCCTGTTTCTTTCCATCTCAGTAATAACAAAGTTCTCATATTTCAAGTCTAGCAGATCATACTCCTTAAGGAGTTCTAACTTTTGTTTTCTAACTTGTGCATTAATATTTATGGCCCACCCCTTAACCTTCTTTCTAACCAATCTAATTTTAAACTGCCAAATATCTAAAGGGTCCGTGAAGGCACAAGAAGTGTTCCATAATTTTGCAATAAGCTCCTTGAAATCAGGCTGTTGTAACCACCACTTCTCAAATCTAAACATACTAGGTTTCCTTATCTCCTCCAAGCCAAAATTAAGGATAAGAGGAACATGATCACTGCTTGCTCTAGAGCTAGTAGACACAAAGGCAAAAGGAAACTTATGTTCAAAATTGGTTGTGCAGAAAATTTTTTCAATAGCAGCCAAAATAGGCTGCTCTTGATTATTTGTCCAAGTAAACGCTCTAGATGAAGGTTTTAGTTCAATCAAACCAAACTTGTTAACCTAGTCCATGAACAGATCTGCCCATTTGTGGTTAATGACTCCATTACTTTTATCTCTAACATTACAGACTAAATTAAAATCTCCACCTATCACAGTAGGTCCATCCCAATTATCAAGTAAATTTTCAAGTTCATTAATGAACTCTTGTTTCCCTTCATCATAAGGTGAACCATAGACCGTAATCAACCTCCACACAAAATTGTCATGACAATTTCTAACTATTGCAGTTACACTGTACACTCCTATCTTCTAGGCCAAGACCTCAAACTTTGTTTCACTAAAACCAACAAGGATACCACCAGCTGGACCCTCCGCAGGGAGGTAATTCCAGTTAAAGTCTTTTTGCACATATTTTAGGAAAGAATCTTGAAAACTCTCTTTTTTTTTGTTTCTTGAAAGCCAACAAAATCTAATTGATTCTCTTTAACAAAATCCATGATACATTGCAACCGGCCTTCTTTATTAAGGCCTCTAATATTCCATAGAGCTCCTATCATTTCTCAACTTAAATGGACTCTTATCGCAGCTTTTAGAAGCTACTCGCACCCAAGACTGTTCCTTCCAATCTAACTGATCCTTTAGAGGGTCAGAATCAGAAAACAGTGGAGGGAAATCCTCACAACTTAAAACACTATCAAGATTTGCAGGTAAAGTAGTCTCAGGTCTACTTTCCTCAAACTCTCTTCTATTAGCTAACTCTTTCTGCTTCAATAACTCTATCTTTTCTAATTGATTACATGTATTAATACCCAAAGATATATTAGCAATATTAGCTTTTTGAAGTAAATTCGTAGTGCTTTCAAAAGCAAAAGAAATATTGATGCTTAAATATTAATCAACAATTTTAATACGGAGTATATTTAAATCTAGCAAGGTGCCATCTCATCCAGCGACGGGTAGGCAAATGCTCATCCTGCCTGTGCATGTCACGTCACGGCCACGTGGCCTTCGGTTGCTTGTTGACTTGGCGTTATAATTTCACTGTCTAAATTGGCAAAATTGCTAAATCCTTTTCAGGACATTTATATTTGCAAATAATAAAATATCAAAAATATATAGATCACATATGTATGAATTGTAAAGCTGATGACAGGGCTCTTTGCGGCCCAGTAGACCAAGACACGTAGGAATTGGCCTATCTCGTATATTCCAAGGTAGGAGGAGCACGTCCAGTCAAACGGAAAGGAACAGATAGCGGCCTCAGAGCCTAAAAGAGCCACTTGTGGGGCGACAGTGATTTGGCCCATAGGGCCACTCCTGGGCCAGTCGTACTCATGCTAAAGTGACCTCTCACGAGTCGCTATGACGCTATCCAGCATTTATTGCCCGTCACATGAAAGAGATTATTTGTCTGATTTTGCCATCTTTAAAGTGTTGGAAAAATATGCATAGAATCAAGTACGGATATTACTATTTACTATATTTTTCATTAGGATATGAATACGAATACAAATATTATCGAATCCTAATACAAAACTGATACTTCAGATACGGATTCACATCCAGATGTCCATTTAGCTTTTTAGTCTATATAAATATCCACCAAATGGTTTTAGATAAACAAATCATGTAATGTGAGATCAAAATATAATAAATATACTATACTCTACACAGAACATTTATAAAAGCACATTGTTAGTCATATTAACTATATAATTATAAATTGATAATCATATAAATTATGCCTCATTAGTATTTAAAATAAAATACGTGCTACTAATTACTCATGGACACAATTTTTAAATAGCTTTAAAATTTTAAAGTGGAATACCAATTATATATCATTGGTAGTATTAATTAAAATTAACATAATTAGCTATATGAAATTAATTTCATTATTTATATAAAAATTAATTACATGTTTTCTTTCATTATATTGATGTTAATATTATTAATCAACACTTTTAAATAGTTTCAATTGTACATATTAGTAATATCATAAAATTAATATAATTAGTCATTAGTGACAACAATAACTTTTAGATAGTTTCACCTAATAGTATATTCATCAGGGACACGTATAGTATCGGATATCCATCTATTTTTAATACGGATATAAAATCAGATAGAGAATAATAAATAAAAACAGATTTTTATATAGAAATAAATACAGAACAGATATCTATACTATAAATTTTAGCAGATGTTATCGTTATTACTCTTTAAAGGTCGAATGGAGCAGTTTTTATCATGTCACCTAAACTGCTGCACCACCGGTCCACCGTGGTTTTTTTTGGTCATTTCGTTTGTGCATATTATGTATAGAAGCATCCAAAGCAGCCCATACTAGGGCTTGTTTAGATCACCTCCAAATTTCAAGTTTTTTCATTCTCTCTTCATCACATCAATTTTTAGCCGCTTGCATGAAGTATTAAATGTAGGTAAAAAAATAACTAATTGCACAGTTTAATTAGAAATCACGAGATGAATCTTTTAAGCTTAGTTGGTCCACGATTAGACAATATTTACCAAATAAGACGAAAGTACTACTATTCATCATGTTAATATTTTTTGCAATATATGCGTGCACATTGCACAGGAATGACGCAGATCTCGCATGCGCCTAGATCCTATCCTGATCAAGCTGTTCGGCTGGCATTAACTACTCACTGCAGCAGCCGAAAAATATTGTAGCAGCAGATTTTTTTACTAGCGACAAACACTGTTTTGGTAAAAAAAAAAGCTGGCTGACCAGACGAATGTGGGCAGAAGAACAA
The DNA here is from genome assembly GCF_019320115.1 of Miscanthus floridulus. Lineage (NCBI taxonomy): Eukaryota > Viridiplantae > Streptophyta > Magnoliopsida > Poales > Poaceae > Miscanthus > Miscanthus floridulus. Next base: position 33,110,227 of record NC_089596.1, read on the forward strand.
GCCCTACCGAGTTCCTTGATGAGTGCACTCAATGCAGCCGCGTTTGGCGCCGGGATCTTTGCTGCTCCTTGGCGAATGCATTCTGTTTGTGTGCTGCGTCACGTGTGTCTTGCTCCCATTTTGTCATGTCTCTCTGTTATAATAATATTTTCCATACTAAAAAGAACATGTTAGTATAAAAATTCTAAATTACTAAATACTCCCTACGTTCTGAAATAATATAAGGTATCAATCAAATTTGGGACACAAATAATTTACCTAATGCGCCTAGTTGTTGAAGTGATTTCCTTTAGTGGGCTGCAGTAATTTTGCTACTGTGAAGGCCGATAACAAAGTCTCTATGTTGGTTTCTGGATTACATCGCAGGTACGGGTTATGCTGTTCGGCTGATGGTTTCTGCGGCTGATAAGCCGGCTGATACTGATTTGCTGTGAGAGAAAAACACCGTACCATGACGTATTCCCGTAGACTAGCACACCTAGTATGTCCAAATGTGACTTCACATCATCGCCTCCGTGACCAATTCCCATGATCCTGGTGAGTGGTGAGGCCTCTCAATCAGTTGCAAACTTGCAATGGCATATTTTTTTCGACGAATTTTCTTAGGATGGAGGGAGTAGTCATACAATCCCGTCCAATTTTGAAAAAAAAAAGAATTTCCCTTCAAAGAACTACAGTTGTTATCATATACTCAAACCTTAGCAGCAGTATGTATGCAGCAGTTCTGTTTTTACAAAATAAAAATACAGGATACAGATGCCGTAATTCATAGAAATGCATGTCACCCAGCCACATAGACCCTCACCTATCCACTCCTTTATGGTTTCTGCGGCTGATAAGCCGGCTGAAGCTGATTTGTTCTGAGAGAAAAATACTGTTCCATGGCTGATAAGCTAGACTGATAAGTTCAAACGAACATGGCGACGTTGTATTCGAATAGACATAAGTACGACCATGTTTATTAAGTAGAAATGGCACTGTCATAGTATTATACTACTTTTGCAGTACCTAGTACAAGAACTTGCAATGCATGCTTCTTTAGAGAAGAAAAAAGAAATTGTTTAGGGGAAAGAATAAAGAAACCTTTTGGTCCAATATTAATCCAGGACCCAAGGTTGGGGCTTGTAGACACACCAAAACGGTGTTGTGAAAGGTTGCTTTCATGGAACTAACATTAGGTGGCAAGGCTGGTGAGGAACACCTTGTTCTGTTAGGATGCTTTGGATACCTCAAAGACTTGACTACTACTACTAGCTTACTTGGCAAAAAAGAAGAAAAAAAACTAAATCAATCTCACGGTGTCCATTGCGAACGAAAAGACAGTAACTACGTTTGCATATGCAAATAAGAGTAACAAACAAATAATGCTACTTTAATAAAAACTCGATCAGCTAGACAGCCCCCGGGTTTTTCGGTTTAAAAAGAAGATCTTCTCATACAGACCAAGAAAACCCTCGAACTCCTGTTCCACCTTTACACAGCGGCACTGTAGCTCCGTGAAATGAGCCGGCCACAGACTGCTTTGGATGTGGGGCAGAAAGCCCCCCCCCCAGGTCCTCATGGCCGAAGCCACGAGAGTGAGTCCTCAGGACTCGAACCCTAACTACCCCGGTGAAAGGTCCTAATGGCTAGAGGGGGGTGAATAGCCTAATAAAAAATCTTCAACAACACTTAACAAAAGGTTAGACAATTATGAGGCGAAGCAAGTGTTGCGCTAGCCTACTTAAAATGCAAGCCACCTACCACAATTCTAGTTTAGATAGTGTCGATTCACACAAGAGGTATGACACCACCCTATGTTAGTGTGCTCTCAAAGACTAACTAAAGAGCCACACCAACCAAGCAAGCAAGCTCTCACAACTAGCTACACTAAAGAGCTTGTCAACTAGTTTGCGGTAAAGTAAAGAGAGTGATTAAGATAGTTATACCACTGTGTAGATGAAGAACCAATCAATCACAAAGATGAATAACAATGAAGACCAATCACCTCGGAATCAATGATGAACACAATTATTTTTACCGAGGTTCACTTGCTTGCCGGCAAGCTAGTCCTCGTTGTGGCGATTCACTTACTTGGAGGTTCACACGCTAATTGGCTTCACACGCCAAACCCTCAATAGGGTGCCGCACAACCAACACAAGATGAGGATCACACAAGCCACGAGCAATTCACTAGAGTATCTTTTGGCTCTCCGCCAGGGAAAGGTCAAGAACCCCTCACAATCACCACGATCAGAGCCGGAGACAATCACCGCCTCCGCTCGACGATCCTCGCTGCTCCAAGCCGTTTAGGTGGCGGCAACCACCAAGAGTAACAAGCGAAATCCGCAGCGAAACACGAACACCAAGTGCCTCTAGATGCAATCACTCAAGCAATGCACTTGGATCACTCCCAATCTCACTATGATGATGAATCAATGATGTAGATGAGTGGGAGGACTTTGGCTTAGCTCACAAGGTTGCTATGTTAATGAAAATGGCCAAAGATGTGAGCTACAACCGGCCATGGGGCTTAAATAGAAGCCCCCACGAAATAGAGCCGTTGTACCCCTTCACTGGGCACACTGCGCTCTGACCGGACGCTCCGGTCCACTTGACCGGACCCTGGACCCAGCGTCCGGTCCACAGATGGACGCCACGCGTCATCAACTTCAAACGTTGTTCGTCTGATTCTAACAGCTATGAAGTTGACCGGACACTCTAGTAAAACTAACCGGACGCTGGAGCCTCAGCGTCCGGTCGAGTACAGTAAGGGTCTAAATCTGTTTTTCTTCGACCGGACGTGTCCGGTCCACCTCGACCGGACACAGCCCAGCGTCCGGTGGTAAACCCTAGCCTCTGTACAGCCAGTCAACGCGACTGGATGCAGGCGTCAGCGTCCGGTGCTTTTGGATCCAGCGTCCGGTCACTTGACCGACGCTGGCATCACCTCTGGTTTCACTTCTAACTTCTCCACCCTTGCTTCAATGTGCTAACCACCAAGTGTATCACCTTATGCACATGTGTTAGCATATTTTCACAAATATTATCAAGGGTGTTAGCACTCCACTAGATCCTAAATGCATATGCAATGAGTTAGAGCATCTAGTGACACTTTGATAACCGTATTCCGATACGAGTTTCACCCCTCTTAATAGTACGGCTATCAAACCTAAATGTGATCACACTCTCTAAGTGTCTTGATCACCAAAACAAAATAGCTCCTATGGTTTATACCTTTGCCTTGAGCTTTTTGTTTTTCTCTTTCTTCTTTTCAAGTTTAAGCCCTTGATCATCGCCATGCCATCACCATTGTCATGCTATGATCTTCATTAGCTTCTTCACTTGAAGTGTGCTACCTATCTCATGATCACTTGATAAACTAGGTTAGCACTTAGGGTTTTATCAATTCACCAAAACCAAACTAGAGCTTTCACTCGGGAGATACTGAGCCTGCACTACATTGATCCTAACCTAACAAGGAAAAGAAACCTGTCCTTATTCCGTAGGACAGTACTCTACTAGGAAGGCGACTGCTCCAGTCAAGATGATCCAACGGTCCATATTTCGTTGTCTGCGAATGGAACATGACTAACGCGTGAATTTTCCCTCGTGGCCCTGTTCCATATGCTTACTTTCTATAATTTAAATTTAATTTCTCTATTTTTGTGAATTTTTTAAAATAATATATTAACAAGCACAATATCAAATAAATGCTTGTCAACATATATCTCACGGTGGATTTAATAATACTAATTGGATACATATCGAAGATGTTGGCAATTTTTTTTTACAAATTTAGTTAAAGTTAGAAATGTTTGATTTTTTTATGAAAACATGAGACATTGAGAGAAGTTTGACTTAGCGTAAAGCTAAAGTGAGTTATAGTAATTTGAAAAGGCAGAGGAAGTAAGATTTACCCGAAATCTGAACTAAGTCTAAAAAAATAATTGGAGCCCAACTATCACAAACACATATATACTCCGTCCATACTAGAATATTTTGTATAGAAGCATTCAAAAATTATACACAAATACAAAGAAAAAGGGTAATTCTATATTTAAAAAATTCTCAAATATAATACATGTTGTTTATACAAAGACAAGTAGTTTTTATTTGTTGTACTACTAATCACAAAATTCTAATATATGTGACTTCTAAGGTTCTAGTCGTACAAAGGACTATAGTTTTTAGTTTTAAACTATAGTTAGTAGATATAGACAACGTTTACCACTTGATGATTTTTCAAACCACCTACGAGGGACGAGGGAGGCCACAATTTTGAGAGGGCCACGGATTAAATTAATGTTGATGGCACCACTAGCTGTTGCATACCACCCCATCACATAGCCGACTTTTCTGCAAAGTGTACGTTGTCTAGGAATAGGCATAATTATAAGTACGATCATGTTAGTGGAAATGGCATTGTCACATTACATTACTTTTGCGATATTTATGGCGTATTTGGTTGGTGCCTGGCTTGCAGCTCACCCACAAGCATCAATCTCGATCGTCAAGTGACCGAAATCGACAGCCTAGTACGTGTTCTTACTTGGTCAGCCAACCAAACAAGCCCTGGTACGAGAACTCACAATGAAGACTTCTTTAGGGAACAAAAGGAGTTTATTTTTATGGAAAAGAAAAAAAAAGAAACCTTTGGTCAAATTTTAGTTCAGGACTTATGGTTGGGGCTTGTAGTTTTAGACACACACGGGAAAAACTGTGCCGTAAAAGGTTGTTTTCATGGAACTAACATTAGGTGGCAAGGTTGACGAGAAACACCTACGTATGCTTTTGTATGTATAATAAATAAGGATGCATGGATACCTTGGAGACTTGAGGAGCTTATTATACTTACAAAAACTAAATTAATCTTATGGAGTCAAGTGCCAAAAGACAGTTCGTAACCAGTGTTTGCGTATGCTAACAAACAAATAATGTTACTTTACTAATCGCACTTCCCACGTAGCATTCTCGATTATTACTACATTGATCCTAACCTGAGAGGGACGGCACGGCAGAAAAGAACCCTGTCTGTTTGTCACCCTATTCGCTTGATTGTATCAGTCATGTTTATCAGTCATGATATATTGTTTTTTTCTTACAGTAAAACAGCATCAGTCCGCTTATAAACCGTAGAAACGATCAAGCGAACGGCGTGTGTATTCCTCGATACTAGTAGTATACAGTGTGGGAGTAGACGGTAGCAAGTGGCGTTTTCCTGTCGAGGAAGACGACTCCTCGGTCCAGACGATGGATCCAACGGTCCATATATCGCAAATTTCGCTGTCTGTGATTGAAACATGGATAATACATATACTTTTACATGACTGACGCGTGAATTTTCCTTCGCGGACCTGTTCCAAATGCTTGGTTTCTAAGTTCAATTGATTTCTCTATTTTTATGAAATATGTTAAGTAGTATATTAACATGTAGAACCAAATAAAGACTTATCAGGGTGTATCTGACAATGAATTCAGTAGAACTAAATAGATATATTGGAAAATGTTGGTATATTTAATGGTGTTGTTCTTTTAGTGATATAATTCGCAAAAAAAATATTAGTATAAAAGTATGTATTATTCTTTCGGTGGTGAATATGTAATTCGCAGAAAAGATGTTGGCATACATATTTTTAAATAACATTAGTTAAAGTTAGAGAAGTTTGAATCTTTTTTTTTTGACAATATATAAGATAGGGCGAGAGAAGTTTGACTTAGCGTAATGAATCTAAAGTCACACGTATAATTTGGAACGGAGCGAATAGGATTTAGCCGAGATCGGAAATAAATCGGACAGATTTGATTGGAACCCAACTACCACAAACACACACATACGAATTGAATGAAGATTTTGTTTACACGGAAATAGGACGATGACCAATCTCTCGACCGACCGGCGACACACTGTTTTGGTGTTTTCCCCGTAATGTACGTGTAGATTCCGTGCAAGCTGCTCCTGCTACGCACCAAATGTGCCGAATATGAAAGACGACTAGCGACGACACGACGCTGATCCAGCACTGCTCGTCACCATCAGGATCGCGTGAGTACTCGCTCGTTCGGCGTCGGCCAGAAGCGTCGTCGTTCGTTGCGGTACGGTGGACATGGATGTTGGATGGGAGCCAAGATCCAGCCGTCGGCGGTCGTTACGAAATCACACGCACCGACGGCGACACAGTTTTGGTACTGTTGGACTGACTCACCAATACCAAACCCTCTTGGCAGCAGGTACTGTTGGACTGACTCACCAATACCAAACCCCCTTGGCAGCATCAGGCTAGTAGCTTGACCACGATATGTCACCACGAAAACACTGCCAAATCCTGCTCTAACCTTGGTTCACTTTTGGCTCCTCAACTATTGTGTTAGTTTAATTTTAACCCTCGACTACAAAACCGTCTAGTACCGGAACCCTAACTGTCAAAACCGTTCACTTTTAGCACCTGGGCGGGGGCAAGGCTGTTTTGACCGGTGTTGAGCGGTTTTGACATGTGGGGCCCGCGCGTCACCCACTCATCCCCTTCCTCTCCTTCCTCCAACTCCAGGAGCCGACATACACCACGCGGGCCTCCACGACCACCGCGATGGCCGTCACGGCGTTGTCGCCCTCCCGCAGCACGCACTCCATGGTGTGCCACATGTCCCGTCTCGGTGGCCCTTTTGTTCTTCCCCTGCTTCGTCCCGCGCCGCCACACCTTGACCGTGCCGTTGGCGGAGCCCATGAGCACGAGCGCGTTGAAGGTCGCGGCGGCGACGACGTTAACGACGTCGGTGTGGGCGTACACGGACTCGAGGCACTTGGAGTCGGACACCCGCCACACCTTGAAGGTGCGGTCCCAGGAGGCTGAGTAGATGAGCCCCGCCGCGGCATCCAGGCTGAGCGACGACAGGGCATCGAAGTGCCGCATCCAGAGGCCGCTGTGGCGCCGCCACGTCTGCACGTACTGCGACGGGCGGAGGGAGCTCCGCAGCACGTCCCAGAACCGCAGCAGCGACCCCACACGACGGTGCTGCACGGCGGGCCCAAGGTCCTCATCCGCCGTCGCGCTCCGCCACACGCGCACCTTCCCGTCCTGGTGCCCCGTGTAGATGCGGTCGTCGGCGGACACCACGATGGCCTTCATCAGGCCGCTGCCGGAGCGGAACCCGCCCAGCTCGCGGCGGTCGCCACACGCGCACGTTCCGCGAGTCCGTGCCCGTGTACAGCAGGCCCCCCACCGCTGCTAGCGAGTAGACGTGTCCGCCGTCCTCCTTGACGAGCGAGCCGAGGAGCCCCGTCCGCTGCTTGGTCGTCGCGTCCTCTGCGGAACCACCGCGGGGGCTGGCGCCGAGACCCGGGAGCTGCGTCCACGGGGACGAGGCGTACGGCGACACCGCAGTGCTCGCGTTCGTGGTCGGAGTCGCCGCCGTAGTAGTCGTCGTCCAGCCGTAGGAACTGGAGCAGCTTCTTGTGGTTGCCCATGGCGCGCGCAGTTCAGCAGCTAGCTAGCTAATCGTCCGATCGAGTTGCAGGAGTTGGACGGGAGCAGGAATGACGGCACGTCGGCGGCGGACATCTCGGGCAGGCCCGACAGCGTGAACCGCGCGTCTAGGTTGTCCTCGGGCGGGAACTCCACCAGGCCACGCACGACACGGGCCTGCCGGCGCCCGCCCGCCGCCCGAGAAGCCTCGCGAACGCCGACGGGCCGTCCTTGGCGAGTTGCCGCATGAGGTCGTCCAGGTCGGGGCCAGGGTCCTCGTCGTCCATGAACTCGAACCGGACGCGGCCCCGGCCCACCGGCACGTAGTCGCCACCGGCCGACATGCCCACGAACGCGGCCAGCTTCGCGCCCACGCTGGAGAGCGAGGGGAAGGTCACTAGGAGGCCGTTGGCCGGGGTCGTGGCCGGCTTCCTCTTCCCTGCCACGGTGGCCGTGGCCGCTTTCTCTCCCATGGATCGGACTCGGATCTCTACCACGTCTTCGTGGCCAATCCCGCCCGGGAGGATGCTCGCCGGCGGAGAGGTCCGGCCGCGAGTGGCGCATGGCCAGCGCGAGCACCAGTGAGTACGACTGCATGGAGTGGCTGGACGTGCAGGCGCCGCGCTCCGTGGTGTACGCGTCGGTGGGCAGCGTGGTGCTGCTCAACGCGGAGGAGGTGGGCGAGATGACGCACGGGCTCGCTTCCACCGGAATGAACTTTGCTGAGCTGGAGGGAGGAGAGGGAGGGAATGAGTGGGTGACGCGCGGGCCCCACATGTCAAAACCGCTCAAAGATAGATCAAAACAGCCTTGTCCTCGTCCAGTGCTAAAAGTAAACGGTTTTGACAGTTGGGATACCGGTACTAGACGATTTTATAGTTGAGAGTTAAAATTAGATCAACATAATAATTAAGGGATCAAAAGTGGACTTAATACTATATAATATAGGGGGGAAATTCTCCGGTTTTTCCGTAGACCGTTGTCGGCACTTGAGCTCGAAGGCAGCCTGCACTGCACAGTGGTCAGGTCGTGGCATGAAAACTTGCCTGGACGACGACCATCACCCCTGCTCTCTGGTCCGCACGTAGACGGCGGACCGATGGACTGGTCAATGCGGACTCTCTGCGTCTGCGTGCGTGCAGCGGCTATCCTTACTGAGCCCTTGTTCAGATGTCATCCAAATTCTAAGTTTTTTTACTCTTTCTCTATCACATCAATTTTTAGCTGTTTGTATGGAGTATTAAATATAGGTAAAAAAATAACTAATTACACAGTTTAGTTGGAAATCACGAGATGAATCTTTTGAGCCTAGTTGGTCCACGATTGGACAATATTTGCCAAATAAAACGAAAGTGGTACTATTCATCGGGTTCAAAAAATTTGCAAAGTGAACCAGACCTGGATGCACGAATTGTGCGCTATAATTAACTCGATTTCGTCACCAGATTCTTTGACTCATAAAAAATAGAATGAATTATAATTTAAGACGGAGAGGGAGTAATCTAAGTGTGTTACCGATGATTGGTTTCTTAGGCTGTCCCAATGGTGTATTGATGATGGTTTCTATCATCATTAAATGACTTACCACGTAGGTAAAACGCTGACATGACACCGTAATTAATGAAGAAAGAGAGCAAAAATCATAGAAATTGTTTCCTAATGAAGAAATCAGGTCTTCTCTTGACCCAATGCACCAAGAAACCATGAAATCGCCATTGGGGAGAAACCACAAGTTTCTAGGGAGCTCGTGCCGCATTTCCATTGGAGCAAGAAGATAGAGTTGGGAGAGAGAAAGAGAAAATAATTATTACTCATAGAAACCATGGGTTGGAAAGCAGTACTTTTTTTTGGTACGGTATCCTATGTTATAGAAACTACTAGTTTCTTTCATTGGAACTGCCCTTAGTTATCGTATTGTACACAATTTGAATGAATGGCTTTGGTTCCTTATCAGTGTGCGGAGGAGCCCAAAGTGGTGAAGGCAAAACTGATAGTTCCATCGACTCTCTGTTTAATTATGAGCAAATAGAGAAAACAAGACTTCTCGCTATAATGCACGGAGGATATAGCATGGAGGAACGTAAGTCGAAACCGCTCAGAGCTTACCTAGCACCAAACGTACCCTTAATTGCACACATAGACCATCAACATATCGAAAGTCACAGCTTCACACGCTAAAATTAGAGGGGCTGTCTGTATGCAGTGGGGCTGTCTGTATGCAGTATGTACCCATCACAGCGTTTTTTTTTTCCTTTGAAACTTATAAGATCGCCTGTCTTGTACTACTTCGTATATAGTACTATTTGACAAAAAAGAAAGATTTGAATACTTTATTACAATTAAAATCTTATTATGGTATGATACTTAGGGGCAGACTAGTTGGTGGCTTCCCACCAAGTCCAGCTTTGATCCTTCTTTCAATCAAAGCTCCCAAAGAACGCGAAAGAAGAAGAAAAGAAAAAGGCCATGTACTTGCACCCGACACCAACAAAAGAAGACGACATCCAAAGGAAATAAGGAACCCAATACCAATCCCACTATTGCCAGCTACTACCTAGCCGTCTACCTGTCGTTCCCCATATAGGGCTGGATATCGAGCCAGCTCTCGAACTGCCTCGTTAGGCTAACGAGTCAGCTCAGCTTGTCTCGTTAATATTACGAACTTAGATTAGTAATTATACCCACTGCTAATTACCACAGTAACTGATGAGAGGAGAAAAAAACAAGAAACCCATGAACAAACGGGAGGCTGGGCTGCCGGAGGCGACGGCCGTGGTGGACGCAGGACGCTAGTTCATGTCCACCATGGCGTCGTGGAAGCACTCGACGCGGTCGCGCGTGACGCACTGCGTGATGAGCCTGGCCCCTGGCTTGTGGGCCCAGGGCTTGACGAGGATGCACGTGGCGATGTAGTCCAGGTTCGTCAGCGGCACCACGTGGGCGGGCGGGCCCCAGCCGTAGTCCACCTCCGCGAAGCCCAGGCGGGTCCAGTCCGACACCAGCAGCGTCCGGTAGTCGGAGGTGATCTGGTACGGGTCCACGCCGCCGGCGCCCTCCTCCCCCGCCGCCCACCGCGCGAACTCCGACGGCAGCCGCTTCTTCCCTTCCCTGATGATCTTCACCACGTCGGTGACGGACGACGAGGCCACCCTGTCGGCCGTGGACGCCACGCGCATGATGTAGTAGCAGTTGCCGTAGAACCCCGCGCCGCCACGCGGGAGGCGGGTGGCGCCGAGGAGCGGCCTCGCGTTCATGGCGAAGCAGAGCTGCACGGGGGTGCCCGCCGGGTCCTCGAACCCCGCGGCGCGGGTGCGGCTCTGCCACGCCTTGGCGATGAGCACCTCGAACGCCGAGCACCGCCCCCCGCCCGTGGCCGCCGCGAACTGCGACTTGAAGTGGTCGATGTAGTCGGCGGAGATGTCGATGGCCAGGTACTCAAGCCGCTTGGCGCCCGTGGGGTCCGGGAGGCTGCCCACCAGCGCGCCGGGCGGGTCCGGGATGGCGTCGCGCGCCCAGGTGGGGGACACGGAGACCTGCTCCGCCCCGCGCGCTAGCTCCCCCACCGCGCCCATGAACTTGGCCGCGCCCAGCCCGTCCGCCACCGCGTGGCTGAACCGAAACCCCACCACGAAGCCGCCGCACGCGAACGCCGTCACCTGCACGAAATCCGGGCGGCGGTCAGAGAGCTGGCTGGGAATCCCAAATCCACGGCGAACGGAGGCAATCCCGCACAATGCAGCTGGAATTAATTAACCCACCTGGACGAGCAGGATGAGCTTGCTCTCCCCGTCGTGGCTGGGCCTGGGCAGCGGGTGCGGGAGCAGGTCGTCCTTGGGGATCTGGAGCGGGTACTCGAGGTAGTCCACGTCCTCCAGGCGGCACCGCACGGCGGCCTCGATGAACCAGACGCCCTCGGCGCTGCAGTCGACGTGCAGGCCCCCCGCGGTCTCGGACGCGGCGAGGCGGCCGGCGAGCGGGTAGTAGTCGACCAGCGCCCGCGCGAGGGCGCGCTCGATGGTCGCCGCGGGGCTCACCCCGTCACGCGCCGGGTCGGGCTTGAAGACGTGCAGCGACTCGATGAGCGCCATCTGCGTCGGGTACCGGTCCAGCCACGACAGGCGGTGCGGGCCCGTCGGGGTCGCCGCCGCCGGCGGCACAAGGCGCTGCGCCAGCCGCTCCACCGTCTTCGCCGCCGCTGCCGCCGGCTCCATGGCTCACCGCCTCACCGGAAGGAGAGGGAGAGGAGGGGGGAGGGTCTTCTCCCTCCTTTTCCCTTGGCCTGGGAGGATTGGGATTTGGCCTCCGGGAGGAGAAGCGGTGGTGGTTGTGGGTGGGGTGTGCGCTGTCCTGTGACTGTCGAGGTGAAGTGAACTGCGGGAGGTGGTGGTGGTTTATATAGATGGGTGAGTTCCGACGGAGTGGATCAGCGGCGCGGGGCTCCGGGGGAGGGGAGGATTGGCGGCTTGGCGCACGGTGGTGGCGGCCGGGGGGACGCCGGACGCGGACGTGGACAGACTGCCAGAGGCAGGAGTCGCAGCCCTGCAGAGCGGCAGCGGTGCGCGATGGCCGATGGGTAACGGTAGGAAGGGTGCCCGATTTTGTCGACGAGGACGTGAGTCACATGGACCGGGTCCACGGGTCCACCATGGCCGCACGCGCACAGTCCGTTTTCATTTCTCTCTTTTTTTTTAATACTCGGTAGTGTGTCTGTGCGTTGCTACGAGATAAATAAATTTTTATATTAAAATCACACGGATCATACGATAAGATAACAATACTATAAAACATTAAACTGATATTTAATAAAAAAACAAAGTTTATAAAATTAACAGTCACTAAGAGCACGACACCGCAGGCTCATAAACTCTACTATATAGATATTTCCGTGATACGGTTAAAATAATATTTTATATCAGCAAAAAGTCTTCGATATTACAAACTAAATAAAGCAATCAAATATGTCAGACAAACATTACTTAATCCACATATTTTGAACCTGTTTGACCAATAAAAATGTATAAAATGACTATTATATTAAACTAAATTCATGTCCATCATCTATTCAAAGCGTGTGTCACAAACGTGTAAATAATTTTGTCGGGTTCATAAATTCAGGGTCCCTCGGGGACCGGCTTCTGCGCCAAGGCTCGGTCCAAGAATATAAAAACAACAGGGCAAAGGAACGGTCCAGCAACCGACCGGAAGGCCAGGCCCAAGAAGAGCAAACGCCCGCTCATCAGCTACTTCGGCCCACCTCTTCGACTGGAGCACCCAATTCGGGCTTTAGCCGCCTCCGGATGGCCTCTCAGATCGGAAGGCCTGCCCTAAGCCCTACTTCCGATTCCGACCCCGCGTCCCTCCAATCAGGGCTCGTAGGAACCCTGCTCACCGCTCTTCTCCGACCGGGGACACCCGCTCGGAAGGAACCGAAGGCGTGCGAAGAAAGGTAAGGCAAGGCTCATAAGTCAAAACTACTATACCAGGGACCATACCCTACACGGAACAACACTCTGCGGCCACCCTGATACAAACAGTATTGTAGACGCCGACGTCTCCCACTACAGTATTATTGGGGCCGCTAAAATTCCTATACGGTAAAAACCCTCCGCGTGTCCCTGGACATCGATAGCGGTATGTGCACCAGGATTTACCGTACCGGGTGAACATAGCGAGGCTCCTCACATACCTCTAGGTATCAAACAGTTTTTTGCAGGTACTGACGTCAACCCTTCATGAAGAAGACAGCGCCATCTCACACATGCACCTGACATTCTACAGTGACATCAACAGCGTTGTGGGGGCCTACCACTATCCGATCCTCGTCAGCGTAGGCAACAAGGCTTAAAAACATCCGTACCCTCTCCCTCTTACCTGTAAAGCCACCCCCTTCATCTATAAAAGGGGATAAACTCCCTCCAACAGGAGGGACCGAATGATCGAAGATCGATTCTAGTAGGCTAGAGTTCCTTAGATCGATGACTCACAACCACAGAACCACTAAGTTCCGACCGTAAGCACACGTTTGAACACCTAGCTCATAGCGAAGTTCCTGTCACGCTCGGTCCTTCCGGTCGGAGTCGACCGGACCTCTTGTACACCCCATCTTTCTCCTTCTCGTTTGTAACCCCACTGCAAACTTCGAGCACCTGGGCTCAGAAATAAAGTCACCAATCGACCCCGATTGGACGTAGGGCACGTTGCCCGAACCAGTATAAATCCTGTGTCATTGAGTGCTAGGCCACCTCCGATCACAACGTACAGCAAAACTATAAATATTCACTAGTTGGTCACATTCTGCACCGACAAATTTCAATATTATTTAGTTATCTAAATCGATGAGACGTGACACAGTGTCCTTAGCAAATTCTTGAACTCGGCGACGTCTGGCTTCATCAACAAGCAGACGATTGCATAGCCTATAAACAAATTAGTATAGTTCTAGTGCTAATGCCACGGTTTTATTTCAGAGATGCACATAAAAATAACCAAACAACGATATTTTTTCATACAGTTTAAGTTGCACGCAATTGTATATGATCACGTATGTAATCTGGAAAACACTCGTACAAAGGTACTCGTCGCCCAGCTTTTGGAAACTACATCATACAAAAGTACTATTTGTTGTTAATTGAGTCATTCATGCAACTATACTAATTGACTACAGTCTTGACCTACTAGATTCTTACTTTTAATTTCCTCAATTTGAAGAAATAGCTCTTAAAACTTGCAGGGAAATATTTAAGTAGCTTCTTACGTTCAAGTTCCCCAATTTGCTGACAAGCCATTATTTGTATTCTTCTCCACTTATTTTTTTTCTCACCGTATTCAGTAGCATCTTGAAGTTAATGTGAACATATTCAAAGATATTTGAAAGAGAATTTTACCATAGAACAGAAATTACAAATTATGAATGTTTCAAGGCAATTACCTCAAAATTGTTTAAGCTAAGTGACACATCTTAATATTAGTACTTAAGGCTGATCCTAAGTTCTTGGAAGTCCTGGAAAGGAAATATTTTATAAAAAAGAACTATATCCTGATATGAACAGCAGAAACTTTTAGAATACTGGGGTGATCCTTACTGAGAATATTAGAGGTCATAGTTTTAAGCTATGCCAAAAATACCAAACACCATATGAAATAAAATATAAAGAGGCACACCTTCAGATTTGTGCAGCTATTTGCAACTGAAGTATTTGAGATTCAGGAAAAAAAGGGGCACACCTTCAGATTTGTGCAAACTGAATACAGGGATTCATCTGTGATAAATATTCCACCAATGTTCATGTGCTGTAGGAATTAGCCCTTGAAACTTGCAGGGAGGTTTGAGAAAACCACAATTTTTATGATGGTAATTAGCACCTTGGAAGTAGTAATTTGGATAGAATTGCCAGGCAACTTTTGTCTTGCACACGGCAAAGAAAAAAGTTAAGAAAGTTATAATGGCAACTAATGCCTCAAAGGACACGCCTGAAAGCAATTAGTAAACTTGCATCATTCTGAATATTTTGTCGTTCTGAAAGCAACAACCTAATAGTCTATCTTATATAAATCATATAATCATAAAAACATTTATAACGCCTCAGCCCAAATGCTAAAGTGATCTGCAAAGAAATACTGAGTTCGGAAATGCTAACAACAGATGGAAACCACAACTAAGGCCACGTTCGGATGGCAGAATTTTGGCTAAAACTGGCTGAAAACACTGTTCCGCCTAAAAAAAGAAGTCGAACAAGCCGAATATGAGGTAAGCCGAATGAGGCCTAAACCAGTTTATTAAATAGAGCATGGCATTCCAGTACACAAGCATCGACCACCTATAGCAAAAGCACTCAGCACTAGGTAGCTGACATTGATCCTAAATTTCCAATCAACAATCCATAAAAAAACAGACAATTGAATAGATGACAAGCAAATAAAAAATGGCATGCTTATCTCATCGATGACATTATTTACAGAAATTTGAATAGCTCCACCGGTTGCTGCTGCAATACAATGCAAATCTTATTGACATGACCGGCGTAGAAAAATAGGCGTTTTAAAAAGTGCATATTCAAAAATCATCTCAGGCAGGCACCGGAAGTACCGATGAACTGCTGCTACTGCTACTTCTGTTTCATTATAGTTTCATAGATAATGAATGATTCAAAGACCAAATAAGTAAATGGGAATGCAGGGAATGTAATAGGCGACTAACCTGGAACCAAGTAAACCACCGAATCAGGTTGCTTGCGCTCACTTTTATTTAAGAGTATTCAAATGAGAGGTCATAATAAATATGAGGTTAAAACCATCTTTACAGATCATTGGCATTAAGATCCAATTTAGTATTGTTGATCACTCATCGCTTGCTCTATATCATTTACAAATACAAATGAAAGCCGCTTGTTGACCAATGAACAGCAAAGCACTGTTCTACCTGTAGCAAAGTAAAAGACCATAAAGTTAATGAAACGATGAACTGTGAACTTAGTTTTAATTTGATAACAAAATACCAACAATGCCCATAATTTTTTGTAAGTAGCATTGGCAATGTCCTCTCTATCCTACAACATATTCATTATGTCCTATTTGCGCAATCTGTTGACCCAAAAACACAAATAAAATGAGCATAAGTATTCATTATGTCCTATTTGAGCAATTTGTTGACCCAAAAACACAAATGAAACAAGCATAAGTACGTGTGTTTTTAGAATAAAGGGTGGCTCTGTCCTCACTAACCTCATTAGCTTTTGGTTGATTTAGGAGTCTATATTCTCTCATATGCCCTCTGCCAGTCCTCTTAAGCCTTCTTCAGTGGATGTGTTTCGTTATCTTGAAATGCCAAATGTGGTCTGCACCTTAATCATTAAGAACACATACAGAGTAGTGTATACAGTATACCACAATTTTATAAAGTTTATATAGACGAAAAGAAAATATAAATTAGGACTCCAGTAAACTGAATTAGAAACATTTTTATTTCCCGTGAGTTTCACATTATTGAGGGGATGATGGGTGAGGAGAAGGGGGTGACGTACAATATAGGTACTATAGGAACCGGTGAAAACTCTTTCCTGCTGCTGTGGATCACAATCTCATTTGGATATCTGCAACGATAAATCAATTTTAAATATGAATGAGTTCTAAGCAATAGGAGGAGGGCAGAATCACTTAAGGGAACCATCACACTTGAGTAAACGTGTGCCAGATGCGGGACTAGGTTGTAATAAAATTTATCCATGATGCGGCAAGAAATGGAACTCCGCCATTGTTCGCAACCAATTAGACCCGATTAGAAATCAAGAACTAATTGAAAATAAAAAGAGATGAGTGCGTACAGGGTTGGATCAGAGGAAGGAAGCAGTGCGTACAGGTAAGAGCAAAGCTGGACAATGCATGTGTGGTGGCTGCGCCGCCCCTCCCATGGCGCTAGGGCTCGCCTCGCTCGGCCGACGCCTGACTCCACCGGTCGCCGAACACGTGCATCCTGCCCCCATCGCTGTGCTCCTCCTCCTCCTACTCCGGATCCACTGAGGGCCATGCGCCCATGCTAAGCTCCTGCTCCCCGCCCAGGCCGGCACCTCACCCGGTCGTTGTGGGATAAGGGGCACGAATGAGGCGGCGTTGGAGGAGGGGTGTGCGCGGGCTACGTCGCGGCGAGCTACGGGCGAGTGCAGCGGCGCCGCGGCCAGCTGTGGGTGGGCGACGATGGGGAGGCGGGTGGAGGAATCACGAGATCGAGGCTGAATCTGGACGTGGTCGGGCGGCGAGCGACAGGGGATCGCAGGGGAAGGCTGACCGAGGGAGCGACGGGCGCGGGATTGCAGGCGTTGGCAGACAGACGAACCAAAACAAACGTCGCACCAAAAAATATACACGCTTTATTCTTTTTAGTTGTAGGATATTTATTTATGGAAATTATTTGTCTTACTGTACTTCATTTATCCATTCCATACTTCCCGGCAGAAACCAACAGGTCGTTGCAACGTGAAGCTCCTTTTCTTTCGCCAACGCCCAACATGCATGAGCACATTTCGTGTTTTCACAAACATGTGCAATCACGTTTTTGGCTTGGAGAGCACCTCGATCGGAAGCAATGACTTACTTCTTCCGTTCTATTTAGATGTATAGTAAAATCTTACATATCTAGAAAAGCGGAAACAATTTATAATTTGTAATGGAGGAAGTACATTGTAGCGATTCAACTCATACGAAGTACTAGACATCACAACGGATCTTTTACTAATGAACATGGTAGCGAGTTTGGCTAGAATCTAAAAAGGCATAAATATTAAAATCTATAATTAACCAAAACTATTTCCTTTGGCATTTTTTTTTCATTTTTAACATAATCTATAATATATCAGGTTGTGATGAATCTATCAATTACTCTATATGTTCATGCCATCTATATCCATAACTTTTCCATGTGCACACACTCTATGCTTCAATATGCATTTAGTTAAAAAGTCATATCATATTAAGGTGGCTCTTGTTGCAGCCATTGTCTCATAACGTCACGAATCTAGATTTTGACATTGATCTTGATGGTAGTTATAATTTTTAATCAACATGTTAAGTTGAAACTCTTATACCAATGATAACTTTTATACCTTTCATTTAAAACTTTCGTATTGTATTTTATTAAATATAGATTTTATGCCTTAGATTGCACTTTCGATGACTAGAGCAAATGATACAAGGTTAATAAATATAGATTGCACTTTGGAGCTTCAAGTCATATTATATTTAAGAGGACCACTGATGCAAAACCTCAAGAGCATATTAATATATTTAAACCCAACAGTTATTGCTTATTCCAAACAAACGTAGTGAGCGCGCCAGCAACAGGCGATGAGTCGAGGCAGGGCACGGCAGGCCACATTGTGCGGTGGGGCGGCAATGTTTTTTTTTTTATTTCGTTAATCAATTTGTAGAGGCTGTCAAGGTTTTCAATGTTCCATAGAAATTGATTTCTATGTGTGATTTGATAGTCAGTCTCTACAAATCTTGATTTGTACACACGCTTGGGTAGAGACAGGTAAAAGCTATGTCTGAGTTCTACCCTATCTCTATATGCCGGATTATGCATTCCTTGATAATACCAAGAGTTTATATCATCAACAAGAAGTGAGTAATTTACAGACTTATATATGCTTAGTTTACTGTTATTTATCTTTTACTGGTAATATTTTAGTTTATTTTAGTAATGTTGGTTGGGGAGTTACTTTGAGATATTTTCTAGATGATAGAAATGGCTAGTTGAAAAATAGATATAACCAATGACTATTATTTTCAGTGAACATTAAAGTCTATTTATTTAATGGCTTGATTTTTTTCTATTTTTATGCGAATCTGTAGAACTTTTTGTCCATAGCGCGTTGTGTGAGGGTTCCATCGGGACCCTTTAATTGTAATAATAAGATAGAGAAGGGAACACTATGAAATTAAATCTACTACCACTGTTTTTAAAAAATGTATTTTTGGCTATTCATCTAGACAAGTGCTTGTCTAGTTGCATATCTAGAAATGTGGTTATTTTGGGACGAAGAGAGTACTTATTTACTCTCTTCATCTTTAAAAAGAGTCCACATCTCACTTTTCAAAGAAGCCAACTAATTTTAAATTTGATCAAATCTATATAAAAAATATTAACTGTCGGTGTTTTGGACCGGCAGGCCCTCAACCAACTAGTGAAAATGTACTACGTGCCCATAATCCCAGATGGTGATGCAAAGAGACATAAGGTTTATACTGGTTCGGGCGATAGGTGCCCTACGTCCAGTCTGAGAGATCGATCTTGTATTCCTTGCACCGAAATGCTCGTAGTAGGGGGTTACAAGCAGGGCGAGAGAGGGTGCTAGTCCCAGGTCTCTGTGTGGAGCGGCGTTGATTGCTTGAGATGTTGATCTCAGGCAGCGGGGAAACATGCGTGTTACAGAGTATTGGGCGTGTGTTCGTCTACCTCATGAGCCCGTCTATGCCTGAGTGTGTGCGAGCGTGAGAGTAAGTCTGTCCTCTTCCTATACGTGTTCGTCTATCTCGTGAGCTCGGGGGTCCCCTTGAAATGGTCCCGGTCCCTCCCTTTTATAGTTGAAGGGGGGACAGAGGTGATACACGTGTTAGCTACGTGGCGTCGTGCGAACAGAGGCGGCATGTCCGAGCCCTGTAGCCTATTACTGTGGCGGCATGGTTGATGGAGTGGTCCTGCCCTTGAAGTGCTGGAGCAACGCACCGGTCACATCCGATCCTGTGCGACGTGGGAGCTCCAGTGATAGCTTGACGTAGGGCCTGGTGGGCGACGTGCTGGTCGCTGTGTGTTGACCGCGTGAAGAGCCGAGGCTCAGTTGGTGCCGAGGCCGAGCCATCGTGGGGGGGCTCGGCGGGCGTGAATCTCGAGGTTGCCAAGACCCTAAAGTAGATTGTCGAGGCGTGGGGGGAGCAGTTGGTCTTGTACACTGATTCCGAGGCTATAGTAACCTGGACTTGACTCCGCACGCAGCGTTGTTCCTGGAGCAGGGGTTAGGTAGCACAGTGCAGTACGGGCGCCGGTCGTGGGCACAGTACCGAGCACAGCGGCCGGTAACCCCTGCCCTGTCTTGTCCTAGACAGTATAGTGCTGATGCGACTTCCTGTCTCGTCGGCTGCTCTGCTGTGTCGAGTCGTCGTCCGTCTGATGTTGCGGGAGTGGTTGGTCGCATTAATTAGACGTGACGCTCTGTTGTGGAGATCGGTCGAGGCAGAGGCGACGGAGTTATTGCCGAGCCGGCTTCGAGCGAGACGGAGAATCGGCATCTCGTCCGAGGCTGTACGCGCAGGGCCTCGGGCGAGACGGAGAATCGGTTCCCCAGCCGAGGCCTTTCGTGCGAGGCCTCGAGCGAGGCGGAAAATCGGTAGACCGTCTGAGGCCCCTCGTGCGAGGCCTCAAGTGAGGCGGAGATTCGGTAGGCCGTCTGAGGCCTTTCGTGCGTGGCCTCGAGCAAGGCGGAGAGTCGATGGCCTCGGACAAGGCCGGGGGTTAGCCAATAGTTGTCTCTCGGCTTTGATTCTGACAGGGTCTAAGCGATTTTTTCAGTTTTTTGCTTAGGGGACTCCTTGTGATACCCGATAGTAGCCCCCGAGCCTTAGGGAGAGTGTGAGTGCTCTCCTTGAGGTTTTGATGAGACTCGGCTCGCAGCAGCTCCTGGCGGGATGGCGTTTCGTACTCGAGGCCTTGGTGGGTGCGCACGAGCGCACCCGCCGGATGTAGCCCCCGAGGCCCTGGGGGAGTGGATTTATTCCCCTAGGGGCTTTTCTTACGTCGTGCGAGGGGTTAATTGTGTTTGCCGAGCCCATGAGTGCGAGTTTAGGTCGCTGGGCCTCGGTTTGGTTGCAGAAAGAGCCCTCGAGCCTTTGCGTCGAGCAAGAGGTCAATCAGGAGTTTCCCTGTCTTTTTTGTGCGGCCCTCACGCATCCTTTTCGTTCAAAAGGAGGGGTGGAGGATGCCATGCTACCCTCGGTGGGCGCGAGTAGTGACACCTCTGGTGAGCTATTATCGGGTAAGTTCGAGTGGAGGCCCGTGCCCCATTTGATAGGGGTTGGCTAGCAGTCCAGAGACGCACTTCAAGAGTACCAGAGGGCTTCTCTAGTGGGTGCCGGGGCCGTTCGATGGGCTCCGGTGGCTCAGTGCCTCCCTACGGTGGGATCCCATTTGGAGACCTCTCTGCCGGTCTCAGACACGACTTAGGGCGTCCTGAGCGATCGTTTGCTCAGGCCTTGGCCATGCACAGGCTCACCCATAGTTGTCCCTAACTCTGCTGCCCTGGGGCGGCTGTCGAAACCCTTGGGGGCCCAGCCTTCGAACCCCTAGACCGTAACAGGCTCGGTGCCCTTTATCGCGTTTTCCCTACGAGTTCAGGTTGCTTATCTTCGACATGGTTGCAGGATGAGCCCCCGAGCCTCTGCACGGAGCAAGAGGCCGATCAGGGGTTCCCCTAGCTTTTCGTGCGACCCTTGCGCATCCTTTTCGTTCGGACGGAGGGGTTGTTTGCTGAGCCCTCGCATGCGAGCCTGGGTCGCTGGGTCTCAGCAAGTTTGTAAGAAGAGCCCCCTAGTCTTTGCATGGAGCGAGGGGGCCGTCAGGGGTTCCCCTGGCTTTTTGTGCGACCCTCATGCATCCTTTTCGTTCGGAAGGAGGGGTTGTTTGCTGAGCCCTCGCGTGCGAGCTTGGGTCGCTGGGTCTCGATAAGTTTGCAGGAAGAGCCCCCTAGCCTCTGTACGGAGCGAGAGTGTCGTCAGGGGTTCCCCTGGCTTTTTGTGCGACCCTTGCACATCCTTTTTGTTCGGAAGGAGGGGTTGTTTGCTGAGCCCTCGCGTGCGAGCCTAGGTCGCTGGGTCTCGACAAGTTTGTAGGAAGAGCCCCCTAGCCTCTGCACGGAGCGAGGGGGCCGTCAAGGGTTCCCCTGGCTTTTTGTGCGACCCTCGCGCATCCTTTTCGTTCGGAAGAAGGGGTGGAATATGCCAGGCTACCCTCGGTGGGCGCGAGTGGTGACACTTCCGGTGAGCTGTTATTGGGTAAGTCGAGTGGAGGCCCGTGCCCCATTCGATAGGGGTTGGCTAGCGGTCCAGAGACGCACTCCAAGAGTACCATAGGGCTTCTCTAGTGGGTGCCGGGGCCGTTCGATGGCCCCCGGTGGCTCGGTGCCTCCCTACGGTGGGATCCCATTTAGAGACTTCTCTGTCGGTCTCGGACACGACTTAGGGCATCCCAAGCGTTTCGCTTGCTTGGGCCTTAGCCCCGCATGGACTCGCCCATAGTCGTCCCTGACTCTGTTGCCCTAGGGTGGCTATCGAAGCCCTCGGGGGCCCAGCCTTCGAACCCCTAGACTGTAATGGGCTCAGCGCCTAGTTTCTTCGTCTGAAAGGAATCGGGTGGGGGATATTCCCCCCATCGGCTTGACAACGGCACGCGTGCCTTTTGAGGCGATTTTCTCAGGGAGATGGAACGGCGCCTGCCGCTGTTGCGGTCGGACACGA
The DNA here is from genome assembly GCF_019320115.1 of Miscanthus floridulus. Lineage (NCBI taxonomy): Eukaryota > Viridiplantae > Streptophyta > Magnoliopsida > Poales > Poaceae > Miscanthus > Miscanthus floridulus. The sequence continues at coordinate 33,132,666 of NC_089596.1, forward strand.
CGCTCTATCAGTGGATGGGACATAACTGTTCATGCATAAAATAAGGAAAGGTGGGTGCGTGGGCGGTTAAAGCGGATCTGGATTAACTGTGCCGGATCTGAGGGAAACTTTCCCGATTTCGTCGCCCGCCTGTTTCACCTCCTTCCTGCATAAATACGCAATGAGCCTCGCCCCTCCCCTCCTTACCTTGCCTGCATTCGCCTTTGCTGCCCTTGAGTTGTTGCTAGGAACAGAGAGCGCCGGGGAGAAGAAGGGAGAAGAGTGAGGTAGAGAGATAAAGCGAGGCAGGCTTACCGCCGTAGTTGTATTCTCCATCGCACTCATGGCCGACACTGTTGTCATTGAGGTAGATCCTTGGGGTCGGTCCGATGTTTCCATGGAGACGCTCTAGTCGCTCGTCGACGACGGCCTTCTCTGTCCGGTTACCGACCCCAATAGGCCAAAGTGGATTGCTCCATTGGGCGAGCCAGAGTCGAGGCCATGCGATGGCTACGTTGTGAGCTTCGTGTCCTTTCACGAGCGCGGCCTTAGCCTACCGACGGACCGGTTCATGCGGGCGCTCCCGCACTACTACGGTGTATAGCTCCACAACTTCAACCCCAACTCCATCGCGTAGGCGGCCATCTTCATCGCCGTCTGCGAGGGGTACCTGGGGATTGCTCCCCATTAGGAGCTGTGGCTCCACCTCTTCTGGGCGGGGCATACCACCAAGCCGACAGGCATGACGGGCACGAGGAAGGCGGTGAGGGCCGGTGGCTGCACTCTCCAAGTGCGCTAGGACCGTCAGCACCTTTACATCCCAGCCCAGCTCGCGTCAACCAATCACCGCTGGTACACCAGCTGGTTCTACCTCCGCAACGATGACGGCGGACTTCCCCCCTACACCAGGCGGATCGTGGAGAGCTGTCCGGAGAAGTGGAGGTATGGCGTCCCAAAGGAAGATCAGCCCAAGCTGCAGCCGCTCCTGGAGGGACTAGAGAGGCTACGCGGCCATGGCCTCACGGCGGCTGTGGTCGTGGCGGCCTTCCACCGCCGGAGGGTGCTACCGCTGATGGCTCGGCGGTGGCGCCTGTTCGAGATAAGACCGGATGAGCCGATCGAGGGCATCCATTTGTCCGCCTCCGCCCTCTCCGACAAGGAGATTCTTCGTCGGGTGAGAGAGACGGTGGAGGGGCAGCTAAAGATCGGTGGTCTGACCCCGTTCGCGATGCGCCCATCGTAGGGGTACCTTTCTTTGGTAAGTCACGTGCTGCTGTGGCCCCCGAGGCCTCCTCGTTCCTTACTGTTTTCCAGTCCCTTATTTGCGTTCGCCATTCCTATAGGGGATGAGAGACATGCGAGCCTCGCCGCCGCCCGTTCCTGAGGACGCAGCGTGGCGGGCAGTGAACCGAGCGCACGTCGAGGCGCAGAAGAGGCAGAAGGACGCTAAGGAGGCAAAGCGCATGAGGAAGATCCTTGCGCGCGAGGGACTAGAGAAGCGCCACCGGCAGCAGAGGCAGGACGGTCTCCCAGTGGAGTCGTCTCCGTCGCCGTCACTGTCGACGGATGCTTCGGACGGAGATGATGAGAGCGAGATGGGGCGGGGTCCATTGGACCATCTCCCTGACGTCAGGGAGACGGCGCCCGGGGCGTCGGTGAGCAACCCAGCACTCCCAGGAGAAGGAGAGGACGCCTCGAGGCCGGCGACTGCCCACCCCAGGGCCGAGGCCGACACGCCCGAGGCACGAGCGTTAGGAAAACGCGTCGTCAGCCCGGTGGGCTCGGCGGCAGAGGTGGAGCAGGTGGCGATGGGGGCGACGCAATTGCCCCCACAGAGGATCAAGGGGGCGCTGGAGTCCGGCGAGAGCCGGCCAGCACCAGCGGACATAGAGGCCGTGCCACCGCCACCGCCACCGCCGTTGCAGAGGAGGGTCACGGTGCCAAAGCGGTTGCATCCCCGCTCGAGGTAAGCGTTTTGTCGGTGGAGTTGCAGTATCTCCCGTTCGTTCTTCGGTCGTATGCTGACCCCGTAAGTATCTTATCTTTAGCCAGAAGTGTCTTGTGGAGGTGCCCGCCTTGGCACCATGTAAGGCGCTTAAGGTGAGCTCCAGCTCCACTGCCCACCGGGTGGTGGAGGCGCAAGCTACCATACAATAGGCGATTGCCCAAGGAGAGGCTGCCGAGGCGGCCCCGACACAGGCGGGGCAGGGTGCACCCATGCCCCGTGAGGCTGAGGCCCGTGAGTCAGATGGGGCCGAGGCGCCCTTAGTTGTCGAGGCCATCGAGGGCGAGGCCGAGGCCCCCCGGATTCCCGAGGCCATCGAGGGCGAGGCCGAGGCGACGGAGGTCGGGGCCTCCAGGTCCACCGAGGCCGAGGCGGCGAAGGCCGGAGCCCTCGGGTCCATCGAGATCGGGGTGGCAGAGACTAGAGCCCCCGGGACCACCGAGGCCGGGGTGGCAGAGGCCGGAGCCCCCGGGACCACCAAGACCGGGGTGGCGGAGGCCAGCGTGAGCGTGGTGAAGCTGGCAGCCCAGGAAGCGGAGATGAAGGTGGCGGAGGCCTCAGTACCGCCCCTGGTCCAAGGCCCATCACCATTGTGGGAGAGCGTCCGGGAAGTGGAGGTTCATTCGATCTCCTCCGATGATACTTCCCGGGGGGAAGGTGGGGGCGGATGCCGAGGCGGCCAGCACCATGGAGCTACCAGCTCCGAACTCTGGCGAGGGAAGCTCGACCCTTGTGTGGGTACAACCTAAGCCCCACGGGTGGGATCACCCGCGTGTCTTGTGGCAGAGCCGAGACGACCCTGAGGAGGAGCCTCTGTTCGCCCTTGAGGACCCGAGCGAGGGGGGGCGCTGGGACGCCTTTGAGCAATACCGCCAGCTGGCAGAGTGGTCGCTACGGACAATGCTGTCTATTGTGACCGACGATCTACCCGAGGTCGCCCAGGTACGCGCCTTCTTTTCTCGTGCGGTGTTGTCTTTTTCTGAGTTTTCTTTCAGTGCATGACCCCTGTCCTGCCTATCTAGGAGCTCGAGACCCGATCCCTCAGGAAGTCATTGTTCCTCCAATGGGAGAGGGACATCTGGGACTAGCTCCAGCGGCAGAAGGGCTTGCTCGCTGACGCCAACGAGCTTCTGTCAGCGCGGAGCACAGAGGTGGAGGACCTCTACCTTCGCTGTGCCGATATGAAGGCCAAGGTGGCCATGGCTCAGGAGCAGGTCGCCCCTTTGGTGGCGTAGGTCAAGGAGCTAGAGGAGGAGCTGACTCGGGTGGCCGGCGATCGGGACGCCTTGTGGTCTCGGGCTGAAGAGGCGACGACCTCTGCCAAGGCCCTCGTTGGGCAGCTAGGGGTGGATCAGGGTGCGCACCTGCTGGCGAAAGGCGCCCTGGCAGAGGCCCTCAAGGTAGCCGAGACCTCCCGGACTGATGCTGTGGTCTGGAAGGGAAAGGTCAAGGGTGAGTCCTGTTCTCCTTGTTTTATTTGTTTCTCTTGTGTTCGACTCCTAACTCCCTGGTGTGATGCAGAGCTGGAGAAAGAGGCTTCCAGGGTGGCCGAGGCTTCTCGGGTCGAGGTCCAGGGCTGGAAGGAGAAAGCCGAGGCCTCTCAGGTCGAGGCCCAGCTCTAGAAGGAGAAAGCCGAGGCCTCTCGGGTCGAGGCCCAGCGTTGGGAGGAGAAAGCCGAGGGTGAGTCCCATAGGCCTCCACCCCTATTTGGCTTATTTTCCTTTGCGCTCAACCCCATTTCATTTGTTTTGGTGCAGGGTTGGAGAAGGAGGCTTCCTGGGCAGCTGAGGCTTCTGTCGCGGTACAGGTGGTGCTCGAGGCCGAGATCGAGGGGCACACCGCGCTGCGGAGCGCCGCTCGTACCGCCTGTGAGGCCCTAGAGGTCGAGGGGGTCTAGTCGGGCAGCTCCCTTGGGAGCTGCCTGATTGCGTTGAGCGGCCAAGTGCGCGAGCGACTCCAAGGGGCGCTGCACACGGGCGTCAAGCGCGCCCTGGCCATCATCGCCTCGCACTACATCGGCGTCGACCTCGAGGCCATCAGCAATGGCTATGTCCTGCCCGATGATGACGAGGAGGTCGATGAGGAGGTCACGAAGCTGATGGAGGCGGCTGAGGGCCCCGGCATGGCGCTGGCTAAGCTGTTCGAAGAGGAGGTGGTCCCTCCCACGCTGTTCGCCGATGCTGGAGACCCTGAGCCTTGACCTAGGACCCAGAGGCCATGTAAATAGATTAGGGATTACGTTACCATATCATAACGCTGGTGACCGTCGAGGCCTTTTTAAAGTATTTGTGCGTCTACATTTCTTAATCGTTTTTCTTTATTGTATTTCTGAGCCTCTGTCCTCTGTCTTATTTCTAAACATATCATTTGCAAAAAACTTCCTCGGAGCCTAAGTTGTCCCTAGGGCAAAAAGGTGGTGAGGGAGTGCCGTAGCCCGAAGGCGTAGGCCGTCTCATGACTCGTCCGGCCTTTTGGCCCTGAGACAGACTTTCGGTCCTTAGGTTCTTTATAATTGATTTGTCAGAGCGTGCTAGAGGCCTGGCGTGGAATTTTTTTTCGAAAAATGACTAAAAAATGATGCGTGGAACTTAGGGGGGAGTCCCCCCTTCTAGCCCCCGAGGGAGGCTCGGTTCTACAGAGGCAGAGCCGTGTCTCCCTAATGGAGTTATCGTATCGCTGAGGCCCTTGATGGGCCCGGGGGTTTCTCGAAAGATTAGAACAACTAAAGAACATTTTTTAATTGTATTTTGAGAAATAATATATACAATGCTTGGAAATTTAAGGGTAAAAGCGACGTAGTTGTTCTATGTTCCAAGCATTGGTGAGGATTACGCCCTTCTCGTTTGCTAGCTTGTAGGTTCCGGGCTTCAGCACTTGGGCGATGATGTACGGTCCTTCCCATGGCGGGGTCAGCTTGTGGCGGCCCTTGTTGCTCTGCCTTAGCCTCAGCACCAGGTCGCCCACTTTCAGGTCTCGGCTTCGAATGCGCTGGGCTTGATAGCATCGTCGGGCTTGCTGGTACTTGGCCGAATGTAGCAGCGCAACGTCTCGGGCTTCCTCCAGTTGGTCGAGGGAGTCTTCGTGGGCGGTGCGGTTACTTTGCTCATTGTAGGCCTGTAGCCTCTGGGGCCTCGGGGATTTTTGCGCTCTGCGACCACGACTAGGTCGGCCTCGAGGACTTCCTGCTTCCCCTAGCGACCCTTCTTCTTTTTCTTGGAGAGGTGGGGAGCCGAGGCCCCAGGGGCCTCGTCCCTCCGCTTCCCCTTGGCGTCGTTGTCGGGGAAGATGGCCCCAACAGCCTCTTCGCTCGAGGCGAAGTTGGTGGTGATGTCGAGGAGTGCGGCCACCGAGGTCGGCACGTTTCGGCCTAATTCTCGGACCAGGTCTCGGCAGGTGGTGCCGGAGAGGAAAGCCTGGATGATTTTCGAGTCGCCAACGCTTGGCAACTCAGTGCATTTCTTGGAGAAGCACCGGATGAAGTCTCGGAGAGACTCGTCCGGGCCCTGGCGACAACTTTTGAGGTCCTAGGAGTTCCCAGGGCGCATGTATGTGCCCTAAAAGTTCCCAATGAAGACCCTTACCAAGTCGCGCCAGTCATGGATCTGTGAGGGAGGGAGATGTTCAAGCCAGGCTCACGCTGAGCCTAACAGGAACAATGGGAGGTTGCGGATGATGAGCATGTCATCATCCGTGCCACCTAGCTGACAGGCCAGGCGGTAATCAGCCAGCCAAAGTTTGGGATTGGTTTCGCCGCTGTACTTTGTGAGGTTGGCTGGTTGCCAAAACTGGTTCGGAAAATGAGCAGCACGGATGGCTTTGCTAAAGACTCGAGGACCAGATGGCTCAGGGGAAGGACTGCGGTCTTCCCCGCTGTCGTAGCGGCCACCTCGGTGCGGATGGTAGCCCCGGGCGGGCCCCTCATTATCGTGGCGCCGTCGCCTACTGACCACCTCATGGTCGCCCTACGCCTCGCGTCGGTTGCCGAGGCGGTCGTGCAGCAAGGGGATCCTATTGATTGTCGATGCCCGAGCAGGCTTGGGACGAACCGAGGCCTCCCTATCCTATTGAGGCGGTGCCGTGGGAAGGTCCGAGGCGCCTCTGCGCCGTCGGGAGGCAGAACTCTTGGCCTGCTGCACCGCGGCGGTCTCGAGGAGATCCTGGAGCTCACCGCAGACCCATCACCCCTCCATGGTAGAGGGATCAGGCATCGTTCGGACTAGCATCGCCGCAGCCGCGACGTTCTGGCTAGCGCGATTGAAGATTGGGGGTTGCTCACCCCCTTCGTCATCGTTGATGCGGTGGTGGACGTCGCGGGCCCTCCGCTGGGCTCGTTCGCCATCACCGTGACCTTGCTGCTCCTGCTCGAGAGTGTCTTGGAGCTGCTGCAGAAGGAGTCAGTCTTATTCGGCCTTGGCTTGAAGCTCATGGAGCCGCTCTAGGTCCGGGCGTCAAAGTTGTCCGGGGGCAAGGTTCTCGTTCTGCACTGCCGGTGGGACAACGCGTGAAGGTGTGGCATCGCCTGCTCCCTAGCGAAGCGGAGAACGGTTGCCTACCCCCTCGTCCTCATCGCCTATGCTTGGTATCCTGAGTCCGACATGGAAGCACTCACGAGTGGGATCGTAAGTGCCTTCGTTGTCAGAGTCGGAGTAGCCGAAGCAGTAGTCACTCGCGGCCAGGAAACGACGTATGGCTTCAGGGTCGTGAAGTCCAGAGAAGTCCGCTCCAGCCCACGCCTCGTCCTCCTCCGAGGAGTCAGCGTGGGTGTGAGTCGAAGTCATGGTGTCGAAGTCGAGGGCGAAGCGTTGGTGGCGTCCTGAGGGCTCTGCGTGAGCAGAAGCGTAGGCAGAAGCATAGGTGGCGGCGGCATTTCTCAACCCGAAGGGGTACGGGGATGGTGCCATTGCCAGGCTTTGCTCTACCGAAGTCGACTCCTCAGGAGGTGGCGGGGCAGAGCTTGATGACGGGGCATCGCCGCACGCCACCGGCGTCTTTCCCTTGTCCAAGCTCAGGCTAGACAGGTCCCCAACCAGGGACCTTGTGCCGATAGCTGGGCGTGGGATACCGGTGGAGCGCGGCACGTCACCCCAAGCTTGCGTGGTGTCGGGGTGGTCCTGCCCGTGCCGCGCTTGGCGAGCGCGACGAGAGCGGCCGCCCGGGCATCGTCTGCGCCTGGGCTGCTGGGGTGTGACGTCATCAACGGTTAGCGGGACTCTGGGTGAGAGGAGTACCATATCATACTCATGTCCTAGAGACATGAACTCTAGGCTCTTGAACCAGATTATCGTGCCGAGACACAGTGGTCGCACGGGGTCTGCCATCCGAAACTTGTCGGGACGACGAAGATGACACGCAGTAGATCCCCTACCTAGCGCGCCAACTGTCGGTGTTTTGGATCGGCGGGCCCTCAACCAACTAGTGAAAATATACTGCGTGCCCCTAATCCCGGATGGTGATACAAAGAGACACAAGGTTTATACTGGTTCGGGCGATAGGTGCCCTATGTCCAGTCTAAGAGATCGATCTTGTATTCCTTGCACCGAAATGCTCGTAGTAGGGGGTTACAAGCAGGGCGAGAGAGGGAGCTAGTCCCAGGTCTCTGCATGGAGCGGCGTGGATTGCTTGAGATGTTGATCTCAGACAGCGGGGAAACGTGCGCGTTACAGAGTATTGGACGTGTGTTCGTCTACCTCATGAGCCCGTCTATGACTGAGTGTGCGAGCGTGAGAGTAAGTCTATCCTTTTCCTATACGTGTTCGTCTATCTCGTGAGCTCGGGGGTCCCCTTGAAACGGTCCCGGTCCCTCCCTTTTATAGTTGAAGGGGGGACATAGGTGATACACGTGTTAGCTACGTGGCGTCGTGCGAACAGAGGCGGCATGTTCGAGCCCTGTAGCCTATTACTGTGGCGGCATGGTTGATGGAGTGGTCCTGCCCTTGAAGTGCCGGAGCAACGCGCCGGTCACATCTAATCCTGTGCGACGTGGGAGCTCCAGTGATAGCTTGACGCAGGGCCTGGCGGGCGACGTGCTGGTCGCTGTGTGTTGACCGCGTGAAGAGCCGAGGCTCAGTTGGTGCCGAGGCCAAGCCGTCGTGGGGGGCTCGGCGGGCGCGAATCCCGAGGTTGCCGAGACCCTGAAGTAGATTGCCGAGGCGTGGGGGGAGCAGTTGGTCCTGTACATTGATTCCGAGGCTATAGTAACCTGGACTTGACTCCGCACGCCGCGTTGTTCCTGGAGCAGGGGTTAGGTAGCACAGTGCAGTACGGGCGCTGGTCGTGGGCACAATACCGAGCACAGCGGCCGGTAACCCCTGCCCTGTCCTGTCCTGGATGGTATGGTGCTGATGCGACTTCCCGTCTCGTCAGCTGCTCTGCTGTGTCGAGTCGTCGTCCGTCTGATGTTGCGGGAGTGGTTGGTCGCATTAATTAGACGCGACGCTCTGTTGTGGAGATCGGTCGAGGCAGAGGCGATGGAGTTATTGCCGAGCCGGCTTCGAGCGAGACGGAGAATCGGCATCTCGTCCGAGGCTGTACGCGCGGGGCCTCGGGCGAGACGGAGAATCGGTTCCTCGGCCAAGGCCTTTCGTGCGAGGCCTCGAGCGAGGCGGAAAATCGGTAGACCGTCCGAGGCCCCTCGTGCGAGGCCTCGAACGAGGCAGAGATTCGGTAGGCCGTCTGAGGCCTTTCGTGCGTGGCCTCGAGCAAGGCGGAGAGTCGATGGCCTCGGACAAGACCAGGGGTTGGCCAATAGTTGTCTCTCGGCTTTGATTCTGACGGGGTCTAAATGATTTTTTTGGTTTTTGCTTAGGGGACCCCTTCTTGTGGTACCCGACACTAACGTTTATGATACTAAATAAGTATCATTAGATTAATTAATCACTTAATAAGACTTCATGGTAAATCTATTTCAAAGCATAGATGTTTGTACTATTTTTTTTATTAAAAAAATAGTCAAATTTGATATTGATTTTACCTCTTGGAAAGTGAGACGTGTAGTCTATTTTTGGATGGATGGATAGGGAATAGTGTACATGCTTATTTAATGTGGAGAGAAAAATGGTGGAATATATTATTATGAAAAAAAAACCATGTCGAAACGGAAATCTCCGTGCAATTTGAAACCTGAGTCCGCATTAATTGAGCAGGCAAGCCTACGGCATACTATACCGTACCCCGTGGAGAACGTTGAGAGCGACAGTATTGCCTGTTCCCCGGACGGCGGGGCTGCGGGCCATGCATGCATGATGAAAAAGCTCAGCTTCTCATCTCGTTTCTGGTCTCACGGATCACACTCACCGCGCGCGCACGAGGATGCATGCAGAGCCTGCGTTTGCGGCTGTACTACATGCCGCCGCTCTTGCTCATCAGGACCTCATCCATCAGGTGTGTGGTGTGTGGTGTGTGAATGTGCCCCGTGCCAGCGTCACGCCGTGATCCATCATCTGCTTTGGCTTTGAGTTGCATCCTTGCATGGTTGGATGAGAACGTACGAATGGTGATCTCACTAGTCACGTACTACTGAATAGTCACGATGATATCAATATGTGCATGCGTACATCCTGCTAAACGTTTGCCACCGCACCTCTATATATATATATATATATATATATATATATATATATATATATATATATATATATATATATATATATATATATATATATATATATATATATATAAGTTATTCCATAGCCACCTCTATTTACGATAATTTTATATACTAATTTACGATAATGTCAATACATATTTACGATAGTTGGGTTACTATAACATATAGAGATATTTACCATAACGTTATAGTAAACCACTTAGTATGGAGTTACTATAATCTCGTAAATTAATATAGTAATTATCGTAACTCAAAGTGGCTGCAGAATAAGTTATTTTTTTTTTTTGTGTGTGTGTATATATATATATATATATATATATATATATATAGAGAGAGAGAGAGAGAGAGAGAGAGAGATAGTTAAAGCAATGTATTAAAGAAGCTAAAACAACCTATAATTTAGAATGGAGGGAGTAGTACGTTCTTTTCTAGTCACAATCCTTGTCAACCAGAAACCTCTAGGAAGAATTAATCTAGAAAATTATCCTTAGGATAATCTCGTAGAAAATCTTATGAATCTTAATCTTGCGTTTCGGATACTCAATTCAGTCCCATTCGAAGCTTTAGACAAGGGTGCTATTGAGATATTGGGCTCTTATGGTATCCCGTACACATTCGAACGATTGGCTGAGCCAATAAGTCACCAACCTGGTTGATGGTAAGTGTGGAAAATTTATTTGCGTCAAGACTCTCTTTTCTATTGCTTTGCCCCTCCACCGTTCTTAAATCCTATATATATATATAATAATAATAATTAGTACTCCCTCCATTATAAATTATAAGACGATTTGTACTTAGATATACAATTACGTCTTGATATATAGTTAAAGTAATGTATCTAATTAACAAAGCCAAAACAACTTATAATCTGGAATGGAGGAAGTAGGATATTCTTTTCTAATCACAATCCTTGCCAACCAGAGACCTCTAGGAAGAATTAACCTGGAAATTGGGATAATCTTGTATGAAATCTTATGAATCTTAATCCAACCTAGTTGATGGTTAGTGTGGAAAATTTATTTGCGTCAAGATCATACTCGCTAGAGATGTTTCAAAAAGGAAAAAAAACTCGTAACATTCACTGGAATATTGTTTTGCTAATGTGTAAATTACGCACAAGGTGTAGAAAAGTTATCGGAGTGTGAAAAGATGTAGAGAGCTATTTTTATCCAAATGCATCTCCAAATGATATGATGATTTAGAGAGTGAGATTAAGAAAAGCTGTTTCTTTTGCGCATAAGATTAAGAAAAGCTGTTTCTTTTGCACATAAGATTAAGAAAAGCTCTTTAAAATGCTCTAAGATATACCATGTAAATGCTCCTAGCCATGAGCTATATTCGTAGTATTTATATATTACTAATATTTTCCCCTCAAAAAAATAATACTAATATTTTGTAATCAAATACCTTGGCGCGAAACACGCATCCGAAACTTAATTAAAACTCCTTGTACAAGCAAGCAAGCAAGTAGTACTTCGTAGGTATAGCCGCACGCGTAGAAGTTGGCCTCATACTTCAGGTAACCACAGCCACTTATTTGGTCGTCCTCGAAACGAAAAGGAAAATAAAAAACAGCGGCACCACCCATTGTGTTGTGTGCACGACATGCATGCTTGGAGGGGTATATGGATAGATACGGCCACTCCAAAAAAGTACACCTTGTCGCATTCATGTGAAAATCGTGGTGCGCTAGGGCGCGCGCGTCTCTCTCTCTATATTACCCGGCTGACTATAAAATAACTTATTCTGTAGTCACTTTGAGTTACAATAATTACTATATTAATTTACAAGATTATAATAACTCTTTACTAAATGGTTTACTATAACGTTATGGTAAATATCCTCATGTGTTATAGTAACCCAACTATCGTAAATATGTATTGACATTATTGTAAATTAGTATATAAAATTATCGTAAATGAAGGTGGCTATAGAATTTTATAGCTGGCTACTGAATATACTCTCCCTATATATATATATATATATATATATATATATATATATATATATATATTTAAATACATAATAAAAACTATATATCTAAAAAATACAAAACGTCTTATAATTTACAATAATGGAGGGAGTACTAATTATTATACATAGGATTTAAAAACGGTGGAGAGTCAAAGCAATAGAAAAGAGAGTTTGTTTCGAGCAGCTTGCTTAACCCGATAGACACGTACGGCAACTATTGGAAGTAGTTCCAGCGGTGGATCTAGAAAAAATTTTATGGGGGCTAAACAACACATATCTTTGACTATTACTCGATCTTAAGTCTCAGCCCCTGCTACACTATAGAATACTATAGAACTTTGCCTAAAAATTCATGGGAGCTCCAAGAGGTTCCACTGCTCCGGTTTGGGTAGGGGGAGCTCGAGCCCCCTGCCCCACCGTTGGATCCGCCTCTGGATATAGCAGTAGAACAAACCAATGATTAGTGCCCTGCACGTTTTAATAATGAGTATTGCATATAGACTTTTTCGTTGCAAAGGGCAAGGTGTCTTTTTTTAAAAAAAAAAGGGGCTAAGTACGTGTTTGGGTAGGACTAATAACAATACAAAACGAGAAGGTTCCTGTACACCGCGTCGCAATGCAACTGCTGGACAAGCACGCAACAACACTGCATACAGCAGTCGTGGAGTAGTACGTGGTCAAGGAGCAGCTGAATTTTTTATCACTTGCGTTTGGACTCCTGACGGCTAGCTTATTAAATTTCTCAAATAGCCTTGTGACGACTCATGTCGTGGATCCTCGTCCTGTTCACTTAGTCGTAAACGATCGTAAATTTTCAATTAGAATAGTATTTCTCTCATACTAAATCAGTCAGCAGTAATAATTTATGATCGTTTCAGCCCCAGCCGAACGAGCTGTCTTTTGGCTTGGATTCATAATCATTTTTCTTTCCTTCTGTATCAATGCATCAAGTTGCTAAGCCGCCAGTTCATACTGTCGCATACATGCATCGACCAATCATGCATGAAACATATGGATCAGACTAGAAAAAAAAATGGTTGATGCCCTGGCGTTGAAAGGATTCTAACAGAAAAGTTGTATTTAATGGCACCAAGTTGGAGAGGTAGATTCCATCAAGGACACCTTGAACAATAGAATCAATTTGCTAGTTGATATGAACTTAAAAAAGATTAAAAAAAATAGAGTAACCTAACGTGCAGTGACGGAGCCACGATCTCAACCTTGGATATTCGCACGTTCAGAAAAAAAAAACATCTTGCCCTGCTTGCCTCTGCTCTGTTGACTGTCGCCTGGTGGGTCGCTGCTAGCTCCTAGCCGCAGCTCAGCCACTGCCTCTATCCTCATGTTCAGGGGCGGATCCAACGGTGGGGCGGGGCTCGAGCCCCCCCCCTATCCATACCGAGCAGTTAAACCTCTGTGGAGCCCCATAAATTTTTAGATAGTTCTATAGTGTAGGTGAGGCTGAGACTTAAGATCAAGCAGTCGGAGATATGTGTTGTTCAGCCCCCCCTAAAATTATTCCTGGATCCGCCGCTGCTCGTGTTCGCCGTGTAGGGTGCAGCCTAGGCATTGAGACCGCGCCCGCGCCACGCGCCCATGCTGTCACCACGCCATGCCGGTCGGCTAGGGTTAGAGTGGGGATTGGGGAATTGCCTCACACTCATGACTCACTCACTTGCATGGTCGGATTGTCAGAGGCAAGGCTGAGGGTGCTAGGGACCAAGGCGGAAAGGGTGGAGAGGCTTCATGGACCTAGTGGCCCATCCTGTGAGGTGGGGAAGGTGGGAGCCATGCTGACACGCTGTCTTTTTGCCACTATGGGCTAGAATCAGCGAAAATACCTCAGAATACTTCATTATATATTTATATATAAATAAAAGTATACTTAAGAGTGGATTAGAAAAAGTTATTAGGTATTCTCGGAAATACCTGTTAATGCTCCCGGATGATCCGTCCATGCTAACATGCTAGTAGAGAAAAATATATGGACATAGACACACGAGTCATAAAAAAATGTGACCTTAGCTCTTCATGAAGAGCTGCTACCTTATCATCCTCTCTTCATCTTATTGAATAAAATATTTTATAAGCTAGTTGTTTTAATACTGTTAGAGCTGACCTAAGGGCACCCGCAATGGTTACTAGCTCTAAGCCAACCTCTCTAATAGTGCTAACTTTTAGCACATAGCTTTTAGCATGAATTGACCCACATGACACTCTCACATAACCTTGAAATGTGTGCAAGAGCTTAGCTCTTGATTAAGAGCTATCTCTATCTTCTATTAAAATATAAGAAAAATGCTTAGAGCCAGCTTAAAAGCCAATTGTTGGAGCTGTCCTAAGATCCAAGTTTGAGAGGGAGGTTCTAATAAGAGCTGTCCTAACTCCTAAGAACCAAGTTGAGAAGGAGATTCCAAATAATAATAATGATGACGTGCACGTTTCTCAGGGCTACAGAAGTTTCTATTATTCTTGGACCTTATTATTGAGGACCTCCATGCACGTTTCAAGCTTACATGGGACCATGCATGATGTGCCCTCGTTCTTCCATCCTGCATATCAGATATTTTTTAGAGGCACTCAAATCTTCAAATTAAAGTCCAGTTCTTGACTTCTTGTTGGCTGGTGGCTGCTTTATTTAAGATTATCTAAAGAACTTAAATGCTTAATACTGCTAGATAAGTACTTTTCAGTAGAACGCTTTGTGCATACTTTTTATCTTTGGGCCAATAATCATGTCCACTAGCTGCAAATAAAAGTGTTGTTTGGGTAACGGAGACAGGCTCCCAGCTGTCTAGCACTATGGCAAGAGGTTACATCGTGGTGCAAACTCATTTTCCTTATCTGTTTCAGCCTTTGGTTTTCACCTCTGATGTGCTTTTGTAATTGTACCTAACTTAAGTTGGCTAGGACTGCATATGCTTCTTTTGCAACCTTTGACAACTGCAGAATATCTGAATATGTGTGTACCGCGCGATTTTGCGTGGACAATCTTCACACCAACTCCTCTAGCTCTTTGTAGTTCATCTCTGAAGAAAAAAGAACCTTCTTTTTGCAATATATGTGTCCGAAAAACATTTAGCAGCATTTCAGTATGAGCTAGCTTCTCCAAGAATAGTAGTGTGGACGATAGTGGAGGCACACGTCAACTGACCAGAGATCGAACCAAAGTAGTACACGACGACATGTCCTAATCTCGCATTATGTTGGATTAGCGTAAATGTAATATAAATGAGGTAGCAACAGTATATATGTATAACGTCTTGTTTGAATGTGCATGTATTCATTTCAATCCACATGTATTGAAGTGGATTAGAGTATAATTAAACTAAGTTCCATTCCAATCCACTCCAACACATGGGATTGGAGTAGATACATATGCATCCAAATAAGGCCTAAAAGAATATGATATGCATGACATACATACATACATACATACATACATATATATATATATATATATATATATATATATATATATATATATATATATATATATATATATGTGTGTGTGTCCATTTTGAGGGAAAAGAGATGCCAGCTTGCAGTGATGTTTGCATGCGAACTACCAGACGTGAGGGCTCAGCAAGTCAAAATCGCCCCGCCAAATTTGCTGCCAATCACTCGGCGACTTGCCGGGTACTGGGACTGGGACTGGGAGCTTCTTCTCCAAACAAAACTTGGACCGGGCGGCGAAAGCATCCACGAACGGAGCACATCCAAGCTAGGGACCCAATGAAATGTCCAAATCCAAGTTGCGTTTGTGATGCTAAACATCTTCAATCAGCAAGGAATGAATCGACGACAAAGGCTAGCTATTTGCCTTCTAACGAACGATCGATCGTTGCAAGTCCCTGTCCTTCACACTATGCATGAGCATGACGCATCCTAGCCTAGCTACCTAGCGTAGCTAGCGCTAGCACTAACAAGCAAGCAATGCAAACCTGCCCTTCAAAGTCTGGTAGTGTTCAGGCACAATCGAGAAGTTTGCCACTTGGGCCTCCGTACGTGTTATGTGCTGTGAGCTGACATGCATGGTTAACGTATGTTTAGTGGAGTGGTTGGTGGTCACTGGTCAGTACAACTGTAGCTTTGTTGGTTTCCTTCTCTTTCAAATGAGGAAAAAAAAAAGACAAGCTTTGACTTCGGACCATTTTTTTTCCTCTTCTTTTCAAATTTTGCATGGATATGTGTTGAGCGAGGACGAACCGACGAAGATGGCGTCATCGTCAACCACACAGCTAGCTGTGCAAAGTTTCAATATGTTTGGAACGAAGCTTCTAATACGTACTTTTTATTTTTGAAAATTTATATTTTTTAATTTGCACGGCATCTTCTCTCTCTCTCTCTCTCTCTCTCTCTCTCTCTCTCTATATATATATATATATATATATATATATATATATATATATACACACACACTCCTGGGAGTAGTTACTCCCATAATCAATAAATCACGTTGTGTATATGTACATACTCATTTATCAGTTTGAGTATGTTAACATACTAATATTAAGATACTCCAGATCTTTACTATGTGAAATTTTTTTCAAAAGAGCACATATTTTTAATATATTATATAATACTATGATAGTAGCATATAAAATAAGTATAACCATATACTCTAAGTATACATACATACTTGTCATACATAATACCCTAGATGGTCTAGTATGATGATATACTCCATCTACATATACTTCGTCGGGCCATATACGTCCTAAATCTAGAAATATACACATGGAAAGTAACTACTCCCTGGAGTAGGAAATAATTTCCATATATATATACACACACACAACCTGGAAAAGCATGAATTTCATTACAAAAAAAGGAGCACATGGAAAACAAAAGGGCACCATGTTAATTTCCATGTATTGAAGACGTTCGCTGACCAAATATCTTTAGGCAAATTGTTTGCAATGTGGCCGGGAACGAATTGAATGTGTGCTAGTGACCCAAGGGAGGGCGCTTGAGAGCGAAATGTGGTGGTTGATTTCGAGTGTTGCCAATTCTACACGCCAAGAATTTTGATCCGGCGCATCATTCGCTTTCTAAGATAGAGATTGATCGGTTTGCGGATCCAATTAGTGATTCAGTGGGCTGATAAACGACGGAATCTGTCATCGCGTTGCTGTGCTTGCTTTGCTTACCGCTGCAGTTACATGCAGCTACTGACCGACGAGATTGCGTTAGCAATCCTAAAAGAGCCGACGAATAGTGTAGTTTTAGCTTTTTTTAGCTGCTTGGCCTCTGCCTACATGGTATTCCTGATTTTTGTATCTTCCTATGATCCATGCTACTAAGGTATAGGGCTAATTTATTAGCCAAGCCTTCAACTACTTGTCAACCAACTAGCTAATCATCATCCTCAACTAGTTTAAGCTAATTTTTAGCGTAGCTAATAATTAGCCCTAACTGATCCAAATAGGCACCGAGTCTACCACAATTTCGTCTTAAGATTTATCTGCCCATATACACAGGGGCGAAGCTGTATTGTTTGAAGGGGGTGCAAATGCAACCCCCCCCCCCCCCCCCCAAATTACGGAAATAGTAGATTTGATTAAGATTTCACCATATATACACCACCTATAATATATGTTTATGCACCTACAAGCCATGTGCACCCCCTTCTAATTTGCTCTAACTTTACCATTGATATATATACATGCGGTACAGAGTGCTTGAAAAAAGCACATGAGACCAGACACAAGAACCAACTTCAGAACTACCGTGCAATCATTCTGTGTGCTAGCACATAGGAAATATCCTGTGTGCTTTTGCGATTTTCCGCTCCAATATGCTCCTTGCACACAACAAGAATAATCCAAATTGACGAAATATAAATGAATTGTTGTTATTTCTTTTATACCAACTTAGATTTTGAGGTCAAATAGTTGGTGCATAGTAAAAGCTCAATCATGATAATTGTAATAACGCAATTAGCATGGATTGATGTCACCCATCATGATTTACCTAAATCTTGATATAATTGAGATGGTTTAAAAACACAAGCACTTGTCATCGGATCCGATAAGCTCAAGTACTAAACATATATATTGGCACATACAATTTTTTTTTACTTTTAATTTGTAATATTAGATCACTAATTTTTTTTGTATGAAGGTGATATTTGAAGTGGGGTGATCAAGCACTCAGGTGGCCAGAGTGAGAGCATGCCACCCAATATGCATGGTAACTAGTTTTCGCTTTTCGGCTGATAGATATTTGACGCCACACTATCTTTGCAAAAGCTGCCCATGTGTGTTTACCTTTTCATCGTGATGAGAGACAAATTTACTGAGTCTACCGAGAATTATATGGACACTTAGGGGGGGTGTTTGGTTGCCCCTCCTAAATTTTAGTCGCTGTTCTATCGGATATTTGGATATATGCATGGAGTATTAAATATAGACTAATTACGAAACTAATTACATAGTTTGCGACTAATTTGCGAGACGAATCTTTTGAGCCTAATTAGTCCATGATTTGACAATGTTTTGCTACAGTAAACATGTGCTAATGACGGATTAATTAGGCTTAAAAAATTCATCTCGTGGAGTACTGACGGATTATGTAATTTGTTTTTTTATTAGTATCCGAACATCCTATACAATATCCTTCCGACACATCTTCTAAATTTTAGTAGTTGGATCCAAACACCCCTTTATACGGACTACACGCTCAACTGCAGGTCAAACTGTGTAAGGAAAATAGACCCTTGGCCAATTTACTTTGGATTTTGGTGTTTGATGACCAACACAACCAAATTGGACTAATGAATTTGCAAGTGATTGTTTTTTAGTTCAATAGGGTGCAAGACGTAACTTGGACGAAGGCGACGTGATGATCCGATGATCAACACCTCAAGCAAGACCTTAAGAGCACAAGAGAAGACCCAAAGATCAAGCAAAGTCCAAGCATGAAGATTGGAACCAAGCCGTATGCAAGATCGCGAAGAAATGAGCTCACTGTGGTGACCGGATGCAGGACCGGACGCTGGACAAGCAACCGGACGCTGCGACCTGGACGTTGGGCAAGTGGCTCGGCAGACAGGCGACCGGGACACTGGATCGGACACTGGCGGCAACCGATCGGACGCAGGACAGCAGCGTCCGATCAAGTACAGAAAGGTTCCTAGAGCGGCAAATCTGCGACCGGACACATCCGGTGGCAGGCGACCGGACGCTTGGACAGCGTCCGATCAGTATATTGCCGGCTCAACGGTCGGGACAACCGGACGCGTCCAGTCAGGACGATTCAGCGTCCGGTCAGTAGCAGATTCACAGGAGTTCAACCCCAACGGCTACTTTCTCAGTGGGGGTTATAAATACAACCCCCAACCGGTCCATTTGAGTAGGGTGGAGCTGAGGAAACATACCAAGGGTGTTCATACACCTATTTTAGTGATCTCCACATGCATAGTGCTTAGTGTTTTATTAGGTGATTAGCATAAGTGCTTTGCAAAATGCTTAGGTTGATTAGACCACCGCTTATGCGCTTGCTCTAGGTTTATGCCTAGTGTTTAGTGAGGTTTGCATACCTCTTGCCACCCCGTGCTTGTGAGCACAAGTGTTGTACATCGGAGGGGCTTAAAGTCTTGCGAGATCACACCAACCACGTTTGTGGTGTGGCCGCCACCGTGTACCGGAGGGAACAAGGCCCGCGGCGTTTCGGTCGGAAGCTTGATAGTGAAGACGACGGGGAGCATCCAGGAGAGGCTTGTCGAGAGGCACATCGGAGACCCACTTACGCGTGGGGATGGCCCGAGGCTATCCACGGAGTTACCCGACAGAGAGCTTGGCCCTTGCGATGGATTCCTTGCGAGGGGCTCCAACGAGGACTAGGGAAAGCTTGCACGCTTCTCGATACCTCGATAAAAATACCGGAGTCATCAACGGGAGTTTGCATATCTCTACCTTGCTCTTTAGCTTCCGCATTTACATTAATTGTATTACTCCTTTTTGCGATAGAGATAGCAACACACTAGCAAAACCGTAGTTGCACATTTAGATAGTTTATCTTTTGCATAGATTTTGCTAAGGTTAGAAAAAGAGGCCATAGTTTAGAGTTAGAATTTTTAAGTTGCCTAATTCACCCCCCCTCTTAGGCGTCACGGTCCCTTCAATTGGTATCAGAGCCGGTTGGCTCAATTTGGACCTTTGACTTAACCGCTGTTGAGCCGATGCTATTTAGAGTGGTTGGGATGGATACCGCTAGGCCTCCGCACTTTGACGGCACTAACTTCCCATACTATAAAGCTAGAATGGCTTGCCACCTTGAGGCGGTTGATTTGGATGTATAGAGAGTCACTCGTGATGGGATAAAACCCATCAAGAATCCTAAAAAACCCACAAAGAGTGATAAAAAAATGCACTTCAATGCTAGAGCTAAAAATTGCTTATTTGAATCACTTAGTATGGATGTTTTAACCAAGTATTCACTTTAAATACGGCATATGAAATTTGGTTAAAACTCCAAGAGCTCCATGACGGCACAAGCAATGTCCGTGAGCAAAAACATTGTCTAGCAAAGCAAAACTATGACTCCTTTACTATGAATGATGATGAGCTTGTTCGTGATATGTATTCTTGTTTGAATCTAATTATCAATGAGCTCCATTCTATAGGATTATTAAAGCTAGATGATGCGGACATCGTGAGGAAGATCATCTCTGTGCTACCATAAAAGAAATATGCAAGCATCATCACCATCCTTCACAACATGGAGGACTTGAGCAACATGACCCTGGGTATAGTCATTGGCAAGTTGGTAGCATTTGAAATGTCACATAAGATAGGTCAAGAAGAAGCTTCTTCATCAAGCAAAGGCAAAGCTCTCGCTTGTAGCGAGAAAAAGAAGATGAAGGGCAAGCAAGTTGAGACAAGCTCAAGCTCAAGTTCCTCAAGTGAAGATGAAGAAGAAGATGAGGGCGATGATGATGATGATGATGAAGATTCAAGTGATGATCAATCTTCCTCCTCCACCTCCGATCTTGATGAAGAATCAATCAAAGTGATCAACAATGTGGAGAAGATGATCCAAAGGCTCAATGTCAAGGGTGTGCCCATCCAAATTCAAGATTTCATTTTCTCAAATCAAAGAAATGAACAAAGAAAGAGAGGATGCTATGGATGTGGCGAGTTGGGGCACTTTATGGAAGTTTGTCCAAACAAGCCCACACCCAAGACAAAGAAGAAGGCATGCAAGAACCAAGCCCTCATGTCGATAAGATCATGGGACGATTCTTCAAATGAAGAAGAACCTCATCACAAGAGACGAGGCCGTAAGCACTCATCATCTAGCTCTTCTCGTGTGTGCCTTATGGCATGAGGTAACGAAAGCTCTTCCTCCAGTGAGAGTGATAGTGATGATGATATGCCTTCTTATCATGAACTTATGCAAGAAAATCTAAAATTTGCTAAAGTTTGCACTAGTCAACAAAAGAAGCTCAAAAGCTTAAAAAAAAGCTAGATAGTTCACAAAAAATATACAAAACCTTGCTTGAACAATATGAGAACTTTGCTAATTTCAATGTTGAACTATCTACTAAAATTGAGATACTTGAGGCTAGTGCAACAACAAATGCATGCACAATCAATGATGAGCAACTTGAAAAGAAAAATGAAAAATTAAAAGAAAGGTTAGTTAGCTCACAAGAAGCATATAATAGTTTGCTTGCTAAAATGGAAACCATGTGCAAATATTGTGATGAGCTAACTAATAAAGTTGCTAATCTTGAAGCCATTAGCACAACCAAGGTATCTGAAAAGAAAAGTTCTATCTTTAACATGTCTAAAAAGGATGCCTCTACTTCTTGCAATGATTTATGTTTAGACTCACCTTTGTGCAACCAAGTTTGTGTTGAGAAAGTTGTTGTAGATATATGTACACAAGAGGTTGCAAAGAAGAATGAGCAACTCAAGCAAGAAGTAGCTCGTCTCACCAAGGACTTGACTCAAGTGAAAGGCAAGGCGAAGCAAACCCAACTTCATCAAGATAACACCGTCAAGGGAGTGAAGAAGCTTGATGAAGGACAAACCGTGGTTTGTTACGTGTGCCACAAGGAAGGTCACAAGTCCTATGAGTGCAAGGTGGAGAATGGGGGAGGAACAAAGAAGGAGAAAAAGCAAACAAGCAAGCTCTCCAACACCTACACCAACAAGGTGGACAAGAAGGCCTCCACACCTTATCTCTTGAAGAAGAAGGAAAATGACAAGGTGGTGGCCATCAAGGTGAACAAGCAAGCCAACAATAATGGGGTCAAATGCTTTTGGGTGCCAAAGGAAATCATTTCAAACATGAAGAGCACCAAGAAGGTTTGGATCCCGAAAGGAAAGTAAGAAGTCCGTCGGACATTGGGGAATTTGGAGACTTGGCAAAGTATGGGTGCATTTAATGGGGTGCATCATGATGGTCAAAATCATTGCTAAGTAGGTTAGTTAATACTATGGACCCAAATTCCCCTTCCCATGTTAGGTAACTAGATGTCATTACTTTTATTTAGTATTCATTTCAATTGGCATTGTTTTACAATTGATATACTCTTAAAGCATCTAGTTATCTTTCATGCCTATGTTTGCATTTACATGCTTAAATCTTTTGTCATGCATTCAATAGGTATATCATATGGTAGGCTTGCTCGGTTTCATTGTCAACCCTTGGAGCAAACCTATATGGTTTAAATTTATTTAGGAGCACGGCACATAGCTTGTCCTACTTTTGTTTATCTAATATATGCCAAAGTACAAACTGTAGATAATCTCTCCCAAATATCATTTTTGAAAATGATTCTCACATTCATGAGAAGTCATCTTTCAAGTGGTATTTTGTTTCTAAAATCAATGTGCATGATTCCTACAAAGTGTTCCACATTTGTGTGCACATATTTAGGGGGAGCAATTCTACAACTTGGATGCTTTGAGACTAACACTTGTTCAAATGATATCAATTTTCAAACCTATCACATGTGTAGTAGTCTCATTGTAAGGAAATTGGAGTCCCCGGAGTTAAGCATCATTCTTCAAATTAGCATCATCATGTTGATTTCATTGCATATTTATATGCTTTCTCCATGCATTATATAGATTAAACTCTCTTATACAATAAATTGCTAATTATGCATATGCTTTGCTTTCTACCATATGTATGCATATATTTAGGGGGAGCTTAGTCTATATAATGTGAGAGTCAAATTTTGTGATCCATTTCACTCTCTACACAAAGGATCACGAAATTTGCCCCTCCCTTGTGCTACTAATGTCTTCCTTTTCAAAAGGGGGAGAATTTGAAGGACCAAAGGCAAGCATCAAGTTGATGTCTACAAGTGGCAATGGTCCGAGAAAGGGAGGAAAGTGAATTATGGGTTAGTCTAAGTAATGGGAGAATTTTTTAGAAAGCTAGGCGTTAATCCATAATATCACATGTGGACATTTGCAAGGGCAAGACAAGCTTTTAAGTAAAATTTTAATTCGTATCTGTCAATTAGTATCATATAACCTTGCCCTTTGCATTTCATCCTAGCAAGTAGGTAATTCTTAACTTCCAAATTCTTATTATTTGCTTGCTTTGGTCATGTTGCCACCAATCACCAAAAATGGGGAGATTGTAAGGAAAATAGACCATTGGCCCATTTACTTTGGATTTTGGTGTTTGATGACCAACACAACCAAATTGGACTAATGAATTTGCAAGTGGTTGTTTTGTAGTTCAATAGGGTGCAAGACGTAACTTGGACGAAGGCGACGTGATGATCCGATGATCAACACCTCAAGCAAGACCTTAGGAGCACAAGAGAAGACCCAAAAGATTAAGCAAAGTCCAAGCATGAAGATTGAAACCAAGCCGTATGCAAGATCGCGAAGAAATGAGCTCACTGTGGTGACCGGATGCAGGACCGGACGCTGGACAAGCAACCGGACGCTGCGACCGGACGCTGGGCAAGTGGCTCGGCAGACAGGCGACTGGACACTGGACCGGACGTTGGCGGCAACCGACCGGACGCAGGACAGCAACGTCCGATCAAGTACAGAAAGGTTCCAGAGCGGCAAATCTACGACCGGACGCGTCCGGTGGCAGGCGACCGGACGCTGGACAACGTCCGATCAGTATATTGCTGGCTCAATGGTCAGGACGACCGGACGCGTCCGGTCAGGACGATTCAGCATCCGATCAGTAGCAGGTTCACGGGAGTTCGACCCCAACGGCTACTTTCTTAGTGGAGGTTATAAATACAACCCCAACCGGCTATTTGAGTAGGGTGGAGCTGAGGAAACATACCAAGGGTGTTGATACACCATTTTAGTGATCTCCACATACATAGTGCTTAGTGTTTTATTAGGTGATTAGCATAAGTGCTTTGCGAAGTGCTTAGGTTGATTAGACCACCGCTTATGCATTTGCTCTAGGTTTATGCCTAGTGTTTAGTGAGGTTTGCATACCTCTTGCCACCCCGTGCTTGCGAGCACAAGTGTTGTACATCGGAGGGGCTTGAAGTCTTGCGAGATCACACCAACCGCGTTTGTGGTGTGGCCGCCACCGTGTACCGTAGGGAACAAGGCCCGCGACGTTTCGGCCGGAAGCTTGATAGTGAAGACGGCGGGGAGCATCCGGGAGAGGCTTGCCGAGAGGCACATCGGAGACCCACTTGCGCGTGGGGAAGGCCCGAGGCTATCCACGGAGTTATCCTGACCGGGAGCTTGGCCCTTGCGAGGGATTCCTTGCGAGGGGCTCCAACGAGGACTAGGGGGAAGCTTGCGCGCTTCTCGATACCTCGGTAAAAATACCGGAGTCATCGACGAGAGTTTGCATATCTCTACCTTGCTCTTTAGCTTCCGCATTTACATTAATTGTATTACTCTTTTTGCGGTAGAGATAGTAACACACTAGCAAAACCGTAGTTGCATATTTAGATAGTTTATCTTTTACATAGATTTTGCTAAGGTTAGAAAAAGAGATCATAGTTTAGAGTTAAAATTTTTAAGTTGTCTAATTCACCCCTCTTAGGCGTCGGTCCCTTCAAACTGATAGAGAAATCTTGAAACACGTCTACCGAGAATTACACACGCATACACGTTACCACCGCGCTATGAGCACGTTCATGGCAATATTTCAACTGTGAGCACTGTTTATTAATTTATATGATATGGGTTATTACGATTATTATTATCAGTGGCTCCTGGTTGTGTGCGAACGATGAACAAAGGTCGAATTTGATGTATATTGCATGAGTTGCGCCCACATCTCCGAAACATTGATAGATGTCATAATGCATGCATGATTTTGTTGGTGACTGTCCATTCGTCTGGCTTTAGCGCACAAGATAAGGTTTTTTTATATGCTGGTGCATGCGAACAAGAGCAAAAATATCTGACCATATTAGTGCTGTCGGATGCAGCCGCGTCGGCCTTCAGCTGCTTCAATTTTCTTCAAACGGATGCTTTGTTTTCATACGATCGACCTGCAGCAAGCTAGTGCGATCAATCGTCAGTGCCGCTTGCCGGTTTCATTCCTAATAAAATGAATAAAACCATCGTGTCTATTTCTAGCAATCTTTCCAGCCAAATCAAAGAGAATACAAACATGTAAATAAGTGCATGTGCTGGTTTCTCACTCTGTTCTAAATCTAGCTGCATAGCCTGCATACATTGGCACTGTCACCCTTGCTACAGTACAAGGATTGTATATTTTTGTTTTGGCTTGGTCGATCGGATTAAGATTTTATAATTGCTTTCGAACAACATTCATATCACTTTGTGTTAATATATTTGCACATTATTATTATCATGAATCTTTTAACATGTTATCTATTTTGTAGGGATTGTTAATATAGTTTAAGAGGAATGGATCGATGGTTCCGGTATAACTATTAAAGTCTTAAGATGTCCCAAAAAAAGAAGCCAGGGGGAGTTGTATTAGCTAAAGCATCTTGGAATATGAATTTACACTCTTGTAGTTTTTATATATAAAAAGTTATCATGTCCCCTTGACTTTTCCATAGAAATCGAATAGGTCTTGTACAGTAGGAGTAAGCTGAGGATGGAGATGGACAGTAACAACTTGTTGGGCAAAATTAAAACCGCTATCATCATTGGCGGCCTTATTAACTCGTTAGGAGATTCTAAAAAAAACAAATAACTCGTTTGGTTAATGGGCCCGTAGGCCCACGTGCTGCCAGTGGCGAGCGTTTGGTCTCGTCGGCCCTGCCTGTGCTGGTTTCTGCATCATGGTTACTACGACTCAGCTCGAGTAAGCAGCAGCCTAGAACATCTTTGTAAAAAAAAAAAAGCAGCATAGAACATCTTTCTTAGTAGGGGTGAAAGTGTTATGGATAATCCTCTACTCCGATCGCTTGATCCGCTCCGAATCCGAATTTAAAGATACGGAGAAGTGTTTTTAATATCCATGCGGATGTGGATAATCCGAATCCGATTATATGCGGATGCGGTGTAGAATATGAGATTGACGAAATCCAGCAGATATGGATTATACGATAATTAAACGTAGGATTATCCGACGCTTATAATAGGATAATCTGAATATTTTAAGGAGCCCAAGCGGCAAGAATATAAATCTGCCCAAACTGAGAACTTGTATTAATTTTGTAAGCTCGTAAATTGAAGTGGTGGATTGATGGTGATTATTTCGAGTTGTATTGCTGCTTTATGACTTTGGTTAATGAATGCTTTATGACTTTGGTTAATGAATTGTTTCTTATCATAAAAAACAACATGTAAGCAAATAGTACCCGACTTAAAAAAGTCCGCTTCTGCTCCGCCACCGGTCCGAATCCGTGCCATTTCTGACATCCTAAAAAATCCATATTGGTATCCGAATCCGTATAATACCCGATCCGCTCCGAATCCGAGAAGAAAAAATGGATTAGGATATGGGAAAGCCATTATCCTCTCCGATCCGATCCGTTTTCATCCCTATTTCTTAGACACGTTCTCTAACTAGATCATTAGTTGGAGAGCCATTTGAATAAAATCGTTCTTTGTATCTTTCCACCCTCCAAACGGTTGATCTATATCTTGTGTGCACTCATGACTCCATCTTGGCTAGCGAAAAATCCAGAATAGAAGATGATTATTTTTAGAGATCTAATTAAAGAAGTTGTTGGAGGGTATTTATTTTCCAACAAAATCTCTGTTCTAAACAATTATGAAGGATATAAAGAGGCTCTTGGAGTTACTCTAACCTATGTGTGTTGATGTGAGGTTGTACGGGTTTAGTTTCATCTTAGTTTTCAAGATTGTTTTAAACCAACATATAAGACTTGTAGAGCTCATCTCACTAACGCGGGTTAACTCTGTTATACAAAACAAGAGCGAAAGCTTAAGCGGGTAAGTGACAGTGTGTGATCCACTCAGCTAACATATTATTAGATGCGCACAATTTATACCCCCTCTATTCCAAAATAGCAAATGCTGTTTTAAAGTTCCAAATGTGCCGCGAAGGAATATAGTTCTAGCCTTTGGACCAACTAATGGGTCCCACTCAGTGAAATCCATCCATGCTAAAATTTGAGGTGACAACCCAAAAATAGTAGACATATGTTGATTTATTATACAACTGAAACGAATAAAGTTCTCCAAGGAAACATTTGTTGTTCACGCAATACCTCCAACAGGTAAATGTTATGAACAGCGCGCGAGCTGGCTCCGAGATAGCAGATGCACAGGGACCGAAGCGGTGACCATGACGAGTGCCATCTCTTGCTTGTCAACTTTGTGTACCGTACTGTTATAAAAAAAACTTTGTGTACCGTACCATAGTTAGCAGTTATCAAGTCTACGGTCAGTTCATGCAACTGTATGAACAATAGACAGTTGACTAAAAAGCAAGTTGGCCATAAGTAAACTGAGCGCCGTACTCACGGCATGTTACTCCACGTGAATCTTCTATTTTTAAGAATGATCTCTATTGGCTCTGACTTTGTCAAAATTTAGTGCTCCATTAGACATTTGATTGTCAGTAACATTGCGAGCTCCTCAATTTCAGCTCTTAGTTTCTCGTACAAGCTAGTTAAGCTGTCAATCGCTTTACGTGATTGTTATCGTCCGAGACAACTGTTTAGCTGGTATTAAAACCGGCCGAAGCTAATTTGTTGTGAGAGAAAAATACCGTAGATTCTAGCTGATAAGCCGGCTGATAAGTTCAAACGAACATGCCTTTGGGTCAATAGTGCAAGCCATTTTAGTGCTTTTTGAGGCTATCCTTAATTTGTTGAAGACTAGTCACTTTATAGTTGTTAAAGTAGAAGAGTAGTTTAGTCAATTTATTATTGAGAGAATTACATGTATAGCCTCCGAAAAACTGTATCTTCCTCCACTGGCTTCTTTTTATCTGAACTTACCTATAAGGTCTGAAAACGAAAATCTCTTACCTATATGGCCTTCTGTCCATTTCAGCCACTTAATGGTGTTAAGTGATGGGTAAAATGATGATTTTACCTCCGATGAAGTAACAAAATGTAGAGTTTAGTTTGCCTGTCTTAAATTTGGACTAATATTGCACAATAATGTCACACATAATAGTACATAATAAGATACATAATCTGCTTACAGCTACAGGAGTCCGGAGCCCTCTGGTTTCATGATCTGAGTTTTCTGAACTTCTTTGTTGTTTTTTACAGTGTTGGCTATAGTGGGGTTGCGGTTTCTCGTCTCCATTTAAGTAGTTATTACAGGAATGCCCGTCATGTCACAATTGTTCATGTCAATTTCTCATCCTTCTCATACCTCTGCAGACTGGTGATCGCTGCATGGATCCTTCTCACCAATACCATCATCAGTTCTGGCCTTTTCCTCCTCTTGCACAAGTAAGCTTTGTTCTCTGAAATTCTGGACATGCAATGCAATTGCAGCACGCATCGTTCAGGCGCTGACAGAACTGGCCGTTCCGTGCGTGGCAGCGTGGTGGCGGACACGTGAGTGGCGATGAGAGATTAGCAGCATGTTCGGCAGGCCGTAAACGATAATATACGATCGTAGATTATAAGTTGGAACAATATTTTTTTCACACTAAATCAGTCAAACCAGCCAGCAGTAAATAATCCACGATCCAGTTCAGCCAGCCGAAAAGGCTGTAGATGGCCCACCCGCAGGCACACATGGCATTGGACGACATCCTCCCCTGCGTGGATGTGGCGACGGCGAACGAGTCGGGCAGCTGCGCCACGCGTACCACGCCGGGCGTGGCCGGTCGGGCAGCTACGCCCTGGATCCGCTGGATCCAGCGCCGCCGAAGCCACCGGCGGCACATGGCTGGATTGGTCGTCGCCTCCACGCTCCTCCATACGCGCGCCGCCAAATGACCCGTCAGGCTTCCCTCCTGTGCGCGGACCGCACCGGGCGTGGCCGGTCGGGCAGCCGGGGCCCGGATCCGCTGGCTCCCGCGCCGCCAAAGCCGCCACCGGCGCCAGGCTGCAGCCCGATGGCCGCTCCTCGGCTCCCTCCTCCATATGCGCGCGCGGCGGCCTCCAGTCGCTCGGGCTTCTTTCGGTACAGTGGCGGAGCTAGGATTTCGCTCCTGCGTATTCCACGTACATAATTTTTTTTATGCATACAAATGTGCAATAGTAATAAACAAAGTACAAGCTAACATAGTGGCATAGTGCCTTAAGAAAAATTACAAAACATCAAAGCTACTAGCAGCAAGCCGGAGCCGAACCATGGCCGTCACGGGTTGCCGCAACGCCGGGCTTGTGGCCGCGGAGTCGGCGCGTTGCCGGCTCGCCGCCGCCGCCGGTCGCTAGGCTTGGGCGCAGCTACCGCCCATTTCGGCTGGTATATAAGCCGGTTTCAACGGTGTTCTGCGAGCGGCTGCCAGGAAGCCATATTCGGTGGGCTGTGAGTCGCTGGTTTCTGTTGGGCTTTATATTTGCAACATCTAGCAACTATACATGTTATACAATTATACATATGTATATACATATTTGTTTTGTCTCCAAAATCATGGGTATTCTATGGAATACACGGGAATACCCCTGGCGCCGCCACTGTTTCTGTAGCGAGAAACAGAATGGAAGGAGTTAGACAGGAAGGGGTAACTTAGATATTTCACACAAAGTAGAAGGGAGAGCTAACGGAACACACTAGCAAAGTAGACGCAAGGTCATTTAAGTAAAGAAAATTCGTTTTTGGGCCCCATAGGTAAGTTCGAAAAAAAGGTCATAGAACGAAGACATAGTTTTTTAGAGGCCATACATGTAATTCTCTCTTTATTGTTAGGTTTAGTTCCATATCAGAAATCAATGTAAAGGAGCACAACTTATAGTTAACAAAAAAATCCTACACATAGGTGACAACAACCGTTTGAAATAACAATTGGTTGTGTTAGGTTCTGTTATAAACTGTGACGATTGTCACTCTATCTAAAGGGCCGTTGAACAGGCAGGGACGGTAGCAATACATGCATAGGATAAAACTATACTGGGAAAAAAAATTACATGTCGTTTTATCTAATATAAATGAAACCCCTTGCATCTCTTTCAACTACATTCTTACCACATAATTGTTATAAAACATGTTATCAGTGGTTATGACATCTCCCTCTCTGTCTTTTATGATAAACACAGTAGTAAAAGTAGAAGAACAAATAGACATAAGATAGAGAGACTATTTTTTATTTCTCTCAAGATCGGTTATTACAACATAAAGCTCCCACGTATATATAGTCTTGTCAAGGCCTAAGAGTTTGGTAAAAACCCACATACAAATGAACTAGAATTATGATTTCTCCTTCTCATTTTCTTCTAGGATAGAGTCCGTATGTTTTACAACACTCCCCCTTGGACGATTACCATGATATGCACATACCTCGTTAAAAACTCCATCTGAAAACCCACTGGAAAAAACAGTTCTCGGAGAAAAGAGTACATCGCATTCGTTAATTACATTGCACATGTTGTCTCATTAAAAACCTTATGGGAGAAACCTTCAAGTAAAAACTCACATGGGAAAAAAGGGTACAACATTTAACCTTTTTGGTCATGTATTCTTCATAATATTATATTCTTCATGAATAGATATTTTTCTTCATGATAAATGCATAAACTTCAATGTTTTAGCAAATATGATCTACTTGATCTTTGTAATTCTAGTGGTTTTAATTACCTTTGAGGTAGATTCAATCAAATTGCTCTCCCTCATAAAAGCCATCCTTTGAACATCATTGTTCGAACCACACTTTTCATAAATGTATGCTTAACAATGATATGCAGTACCACAATACTTCTTTCAAAAGTTGGCTCATAATTCTTCTATGAATTATAATATGAGTATAAACAAGAGCAATGTGCTTCATGCATAATGACCACTTATTAGTTGTGCAAAACAAAAAAAATCCTTCAGGATAATAAATCTTTTCAGAGGATTATGGAGATAAATAAGTTACAATATTCAATATCTTCTAGATAGGGCATCAAACTCATACTAGAGTTTCAATACTTATAATTCTTTCTTAGTGGATTTTTAAATTGTATGTTCTACAAATCTTCGAGATTTTGATTAAACCACTAAATAATAAATGTAATCTCGCATTTCGCATTTAGGGGATAATTCAATTGCCAAAATCACCACTATTCTTATACCTTCTATGGTATTTAGAGGATATGATCACTTTATTGCTAGCTTTACAATATACACTTTTCTGAGTGTTTGTACGACACCTTCATGGTGTTTCGATTCCTCATTTTTATTCTCTTGGGTCTACATTCATTTCAGGGATTACTGATGTTTATTTAAGAATCGACTGGTAAATCCTTCAAGGATGTTCTCATTCTTATTGAATAATAGTTCTCTTCTATGAGAAATTATTATGTGATATACACAAGGAGATAGTGTTATTCACTACAAAGTCATTCAATGACTATTCCTTATAGGATATGCTTTTCTGGAGACTTCAATATTCATTTAGGAATATATTATACCTTAGACTTCTTAATACTTGGTATAAGATTTAATTTTCATATGTTGTGATTTATATTCTTTAGGAATTATATAGATTTTCATAATTCACTTATTAACTGCATATTCCATATTCATTCATTTCATTTGCCAGAGATATAGCAGAACAATTATTTCTTCTTAGTAGGAGATTCAACCTCAATTACTTTCTTCATTGACCCGATATAATCGCTACAGTCGACTTTGCCATAGACTTTATTTTTCGGATCCGGGTTCTCATAAGATAAATATTTGCAATTATACAGGTAGCGTTGTCGACAACTATTATTTTCTCCCTAATATTCTCATAATATGAGATTATTCTGTCTCTTTATTATTTTTCAAACAAGAGATGATTTGTTGTTCTGCATATCCAACACTAATGATGCACGCGCTTAGTGTGTTGGATTTCATCTTCGTGATAATCCTCTTCATGAGGTGCTTAACCTTCTTCATGAGGTGTTCTCTTCGTGAGAATGGAGGAGTTTTTTCTTATTTTATTTGATAAATATACAATAAACTAGAATCCAAAGACATCCCCATAGATTATAGCTTGATAGTATATAATATTTAGTTTACTACTAGTAAACATAACTTTTGGTTTGTAACTTCAAGTTACACCTCTCATTTTTAAAAATATCTAGCATATACTCCGCTTCATGCTTCACAAGAGCATTAGTCAAACTATTGTTTAATTTAGTGCATGATACTATTTTTGCTTCAAGCTTTAAGGAATATTTTCTCTTGCGATCATTTACCTTCTGTGGAAATAATATTTGACATTCAAAATAGGCTTTCTCTCCTCCTAATGCCAATATTAGATCTTTGATTAAAGTTCGCTACCGGTCCTTAAACTTATACAAGTATGTCATCCCGATTCTTAAACTTATATAACGTTCGTCTACGTACCTAAACATTGTTCGGGTCTCATTGCCCATCCAAACGGGTCTGAACCTGCTGCCCGTGGCTCTGTCTCCTCCCGGTATACCTGGCAAAGTGATATTAAAACTTTTATTTTGATCATTTCTTCATCTGACAAAGTGATATTAAACATTGTTCACAAATCAACATGTTTCTCGTATAGTTCAGGAAAAACTATGAGTCATATGTGAATTTATGAATAATGTTTACTAATACTTTGTCACATGAAGAAGTAACCAAAATAAAAGTTGTAGATAGTGATGAGTTTAACAACTTTTATGTTCAAGACTTTTATTGTTGAAATCATTTAATGTTTCAAAATCTTGTTTGAAGTTGCCAATTATTGAAATTTAAAATTTCAACTGTTCAAATTTGGTCAAATAAAAATATGATCAAAATAAAAGTTGTACATATTGATGAGTTCTACAACTTTGGTATTCATGAGTTTTTCATCTGAAATCATTTACTCTTTCAAAATATTGTTTCAAGTTGAAATTGTTTGAATTTCAAAATTTGAATCGTTCAAACAAAGTCACGTGACAAGATGACCAAAATAAAAGTTGTACATGTTGATGAGTTATACAACTTTTATGTTTACAACATTTTTATTTTATTTCATTTAATGTCATAAAATTATAGTCGAAGTTTTAAAATTTAAATTTTTAATTTTTGTTTTTTTGTTTTCTATATTGTTTTTACTACAATTGTTTATATATATATATATATATATATATATATATATATTTCTTCATATATAGAATAATACAAAATGTTATATTTGTGCATATACACAATTGTTTTTATATTACTTTTATTTTGGTCACAATTGCATATACACAATTGTTTTATATATACACAATTATTTTTATAATACAGAATTAATAATTTAAAAAAATAAAAAATATTTGTAGGGGCGGCTGGATCAGGAACCGCCCCTACAAATGCATTTGTAGGGGCGGTTGGATCAGGAACCGCCCCTACAAATCACCCCGACTATAAATCCAAGGGCGCACGAGTGTTGTCTGTTGTTGGACGCTCTCTTCTCCGCCGACGCCGTCAGGCTGCCCCGCCGACGCTGCCTCCCGGACCTGTCCCGACACCAGCCCGCGCCCCTTCCCCGCACCCGCGCGCCCTCTCCGCACCCGCGCGCCTGCTCCTCCCCGTCCTAGGGTTTCCACCGGCGGCGCACCCGCGCGCCCCCTCCAACGGCTGGGCGAACCCCGCCCCACTTCGCCACCTCTTCACCGGCGACGGTCACCCACCAGGTATGCCCGCTCCCTTCTCTCCCCTTTCTTCCTTTGCGGAGCAATCTCGGTGTGCCATCAATATCTTTTCTGTTTCTCAGTTTGAGATCCTCAAAAGAAAGTTCCATCAGGTCATTTGAGCTAGGTGATAGAAATTTACAAAAATCAAATGTGCCATCCACCCCTGCCAAGAACATTCTGTTCACTGAAATTGTTGGTTGCAATCTGAAGCTCCCGCCATGAGAACCTCTTTATTTGCCCAAACTCAAGCATATGATCATTCTGACCTGGAATTGTTGAACATGTTTGTCTTTTATCAAATAAAAGAAGTTAGATATTTTCTTTCAGAATGCTTAATTTATTGAGCCATTTCAATCTGTGGAAATATGTTTTCCTCATTGAAAGTTACCACTATGGTAATTATTTAACAAACATAGTGACAGACCTGACACGTCAATGAAGATTTCAGGCTGGTAACGCATTGTTTGCCACCATAGCAAAACTAGAACTACTGTGACAAAAAGAGTGACTGCTCCAGCAATGCTTCCAATAACCACCTTTAGCTTGGAATTTTTTGACCCACCTGAATGTATTAGAAAGCATTCATTTTGAGAAAAATGCCCTCAGTTTCCCTCCAAATTTAGTCTCAATTTGTCACTATGGTTTACCACTTTTTCTAGTAATTACCTGTCCTTGTGCTGCCTCCTTCACATGGAAATAAATTTTGGCCACAATTCAAGTGGTTGCCTGTAAAGCTGGGAAGCAAAAATCATCTACTAAGGATACTATAAAGTAGCACACATGAAATGATGAATTTTGTTTCTGTAATCTGCTTTCCACAGTTATATGACATACTTGTAATGAGCCGCCTGAAGTAGATGTTGTGGGATTTCGCCGCTAATATTATTATGTGCTAGATTACTGCAAAATAAATTGAGTTATTTTACATGATAATTGAACAACTATTCACTTTCTTGAATGAACTAATATAATGGCACTAGCAAGTTGTCATGAATGAACTAATATAATGGCACTAGCAAGTATGACAACGGTTAAATTTGACAGGTTTTACTTGTACATCTTGTTGCCATAAAGAATTTTTTTTTACATGTTATTCAATGATTGAAGATTTGAGAAAGAGCTTGGGATATTCCCGCTTAAATAATTGTGGCTTAGATCCCTGTACAAGTTATCAGTTATCACTCAGGGTTTCTTTATCAGTCATGATAATATGGGGTCATGGCTGACTCCTAGTCAATGGGAGGAGCTCGTGGCTCAGAAGACTTCACCGGAGGCATTGGAGCTCAGTGCCCGTAATACCGAGCTGACGAAGAGGAACAAACACCACTATCATCTAGGCCCCGGTGGCTACTATGCCAAGGAAGAGCAGTTTAGGAAGATGGACGAAGAGGCCGCAGCTGCTGGGAATATGGATGTGATGAATTTGAAGGTACGCTCAAGGAATTGGATATATGCAAGGAGTACAGAATCATCCAGCAGTAATCTTAAGTTTGATAAGCCAGAGACCCAAGAGGCAGTATCAAGGATACTGAAATATGTTGAAGACAAGGAGAAGGGCTCATTCAATCCTTCCAGAGAGAGGGACGAGCTTAGCCTTGGCTTGGGAAACAAGGAGCACACAGGCCGCACCAGGGGGCTAGGGAAAAGGACGACCTAGAAGCAAGGATTCGAAGAGGACAGGCACATGTACAAGAAACATGGCAGAGACCGGGAGACTAGTC
This sequence comes from Miscanthus floridulus, assembly GCF_019320115.1. Taxonomy (NCBI): domain Eukaryota; kingdom Viridiplantae; phylum Streptophyta; class Magnoliopsida; order Poales; family Poaceae; genus Miscanthus; species Miscanthus floridulus. The sequence continues at coordinate 33,168,086 of NC_089596.1, forward strand.
TTGAGCTCCAAGTGAAGACTCTAGTTGTGAAGGCGCTGGAGGAGCAAGGACTGTCTACGGAGCCACGGATATTAGTGACGCCGCCGGAAAAACTGGCATTAGTTGGCAGCCCTCCGAAAGTTCCTAGCAGCCAAGGTTCTACTGCAGCCACAACCCCCGTCGATCGCATACGGGAACCAACTAGTTGCACCTTGGTGTTTCTCAGCGGCCGGCAGAACACTGTGATGGAGGTGGCAACGGGTGTGGCACATCCTCCCGGTGGCTTACACCACAATAATAAAATACCATCGGACTACACTAGGGTCGAGGTGCATATAGTGAAGCCCAAGTTCATGCAGTGGAGGATAGACTACGCAACTCCCGAGGGGCTGGTGTTACTCGAAGACGTTATGGGGCAGTTCATCCTCTGGTACAAATAGGACATTATATTGACTGCTTCTTCGCCGCCTCCCCCTCTTCCAAATTTGGAGCGAGTTGTTGAGGTTGGGGAGATATTTTCACCGTCTCGTGACCACCACATTCCTGAGATGCCACATTCTTCCCCGCTTCCTAGTGAGCATGTGCCTGATGAGATGCCACAACCTTCTCCAGCTCGTACCGAGCAAGTGCATGATGAGATGCCATAATCTTCTCAACAAGCACAGCCGATACATGAACGAGTGCCTCCTGAAGATGATGCACAAGAAGATGAGGACATGCCTAAATGGGAACTTCGAAAGAAGACTCCAATCAACATAAGGCCAGTTTATGTTTCGATCAAAGACGTCTCATCGGTGTCCAAGTGGTATTCCCATGACCAGTTCAAGCCTGAGAACCAAGTTAAAAAAGTCCCATCACGGGGTTCTGAGGAGGCCATCACTAGCAAACTCCACCAAATTGGAAAGCAGTATCCAAATGTTGATGCCATCAAATGGTCAAAGGATTGCTCAAAAACATATGAAAGAGGCAAGCCCTTCCTACCAAACTGGGACATCCAGCGCCTACCGCTTGGAATGAGAAGGTTCCATGATTGGTACTTACGTGTTCTCCCAACGAGCATAGATCTCATACAAGCATGCTTCCCCACCGGCCCATTTGGAAGCATAGTCGGGAAAATTGTCTTTGACTTCAATAACATACACATATGCTTTCACCTGGGAGAAATGGAGATGAATCTAATTCGCACGTGGTGCCTATAAGTCCTTGTCCTCCCGATATGATATGAATGTAATATTTGAATTTTGTTGTAACTAACCCACGCCGTGATTTGTAGAATGCAAGTGCATATTGTCAAACAAATGCCAAGTGTGAAAGCCGGGTATCTAGACCCTCAAGGTATAGCCCAAACAAATTTTAATTACCCTAAACGGTGGACACTGGATGCCAAAGAGCTAGCTGCTGCAAAGACTCTTCGGGAGAAAGAGCGCATCCGTATGGTGAAACTAAGGGAAGAGTCCCTTAAGGTTGCGGCATACATTGCCCTGGCTTTCAAAAATCTCCAACAACACTCTACTATATGGCTACCATACAACTTCAAGTAAGTTCAACTCTATACTTAAAGCTTTGTTCGATATATTTTATTCGATGCAAAAGAGCTTATCTAGTTCTATGATTAAATCCATGCAGCAACCACTGGATTTGTATAGCCGTCGATGTCTGGAGGAGCATGGCATGGGTCTTTGATTCAATAGATAGGGACACTGTGACATACAAAGACTTCATATCAATTCTCAAGACGTATACATATCGACAATCCTCATTAGCTTATATGTTTGTATACGTACTTGTAACGTTTACTTTTGGATTCTAACAAGTTGTATTTGCTAAAATAATTCGAACAGGGCATTTAGGTTCTATGTCACTAATCATCATGGAAGGCATGATCCAGCAAGGAAGGAAAAGCTGGCTATAAAAACACTATGTGCGGTAAGTGTACCTTACTTCTTCAGTACTTCGATACATGGCTGTCTAAAGCATTACTTAACATTTTTATATGTAAAACACACAGTGCCCCAAACAGAAATCTGGGAGTGTACATTGTGGATACTATATATATTCTATGATGAGTAACACCGGTGCCTACAGAAGACACCCCTTAAGGGTAAGTTTGAACCTCTTCACCCGTAGTATAAAAACTTCGTATATGGTATGAAATACTAAACCGAAACTTGTTCTCTTGTAGTGGAGAGAAGAGAAAGGAATGAAAAGAGACCCATACAAGGATGACCAACTCTTAGTGCTCGTCGGTGACCTTTGTAACTTCATATTAGACCAGATTGTACACGTCAGAGGCACCTACCATAACCTAGAGTCTGACTTAGGTACAAATTCTCAGTACCAACACCTTCGTGAGACTGAAAGGCTAGGTCAAGGACGTTGATAACAATGTGTATGGAATTTATATATTTAATGATGGATTGTATATATTCTTATGGATTTGACTTGTAATTATAGTTTATATAATACTTTTGTGCTTGTAGTCGCGGTCACAGGGCATTCGGCAACGCGAACGTGGTTCAGAACGTTGGTCGCGGGGCGTTCGGCAACGCGAACGCTGGTCGCGGGGCGTTCGGCAACGCGAACACGGTTCAGAATGTTCGGCAACACGATTTTGAATTGTAAATTTAAATTTTTTTGCGGAAAAACGTACCGTAGGGGCGGTTCTAGATTGAACCGCCCCTACAAACATGTATTTGTAAGGGCGGCTAGTACTACAACCGCCTCTACTAATCAATTTGTAGGGGCGACTGGTAATTAGAGCCACCCCTACAAATTGATTTGTAGGGACAGCCTGAGAACCGCTCCTACAAATGCATGATTTGTAAAGACGGTTCGGTATGAGCGTCTGGCCAAACCGCCCCTACAAAAACTTATCAGTCGTCCCTAGAAATGCTTTTTATAGTAGTACATGCTGGCCTGCGGGGTCCTGGCCGGCCGCTATACGTTTATGTGGTGCCAAGATCAACTCGGTTTCGTTGAGTTGGATTTCTACACGAGTCAGCTTCGTTGTCACCGACATACTAGTGCGTAGGGATGAAAACGGATCGGATACGGACGGATATCACCGATATTATATTTATTTTCATATTTGTATCTAGATTCGTATTCGAATACGGATAGTGTCAACTATGTCGGATAGGATACGATTGAATATCAACATCATAAATATGCGATTTGAGTATTCGGATACGGATATGGTATCGGATGTTGGATATCCGGATTCGGATACGAACAGATCTCAATCCCTCTAAACAGATTCGGTTTCGAATACGGTCGGAAAATATCCTTACCGTTTTCTTCCCTGCCAGTGCGGCTCCATGCATGATTGATATTTGTGTCGTGCGTCTCGTGCGGGAAAACGACGACAAATACAAGCTACGAGCTCGGCTTCTATGACGTGCAAGTCAACGATAGTTCTCTGAAAAGCTGATGGCTGCCATGCATGTCGTCCATGCGAGGACAATTTCCCATCACGGTTGCTATATGAACGTAACTGTTGTGTCATGATTGGCTTCATGCCATGGCCTTCAAGGCATAAAAAAAACACGTAGATTGAACCACCACGAACCATCTCTGGTCCGATCCTTTAGATCAATTTTATAAATATTTTTCTTTTACATTGTCAGGTTGACGCTAATATGATCTACTTCACTTGCCGCGTAGGGCAGTTATCAGGAGATACATAGCACATAGGACGTTTGGCAATATCGTAGAACTGCATGCTTGATGACGACCATGCATGTCGATGCAGTACAGATGGATAGTAGGAAGAGGTAGCAGATCCGTTCCACTAACAACGTCAGGGATGTCGACGTCGTCGAAGTAGTCGCCTTGAGACGTCGGCACAAGCGCCGGTGTTGAAGATCGGCAGCAAATTCAACGGCGATGTCGACGTAGAGCTTACCGTGCTGATAACACGTCATAAAACATGTTGCCAGCGGTTAGGACCTCTCCGTCTCCATCTCTCATGATAAACACAGTAGGTAAAAGTAGAAGAACAAATAGACATAAGATTGTGAGACTATTCTTTATTTCCCTCAAGATCGGTGATTACAACATAATGCTCCCACGTATATATATAGTCCTGTCAAGGCCTAAGAGTTTGGTAAGAGTCCACATACAAAGAAACTAGGATTATGATTCATCGTTCTCCTTTTATTTTATGATAGAGTTCGTATGTTTTACAACAAAAAAAACACTGACATGGTACTCTATTTAATAAGAGTGAAATTGTCATTGTAAGTGGCTGATGTGAATTGTGATGATCCTACTACAAGTGCACATTTGGAACAGTTAAGTGTGACCGATCAGCTTTAGTTTCATTTCAGCTTGTATAAATCAAAATTGGGGGGGGGGGGGGGGGCGTTAATGGAGCCCAGTGAAAAGTGAATATGATACTATCCTCTTCAACGACTTCTAAGTATAGTTTTCCAAACGTGCCGGCATGCCACTAGTCCGCCCTAGCACGACACGCTAGGCATGCCTGATGAACTGTGCCGTGCCGTGTCGTGCCACCGTGCCTGACTCCAGACCTAGGCACGACACTATCATTCCTGAAGCGTGCCGTGTCATGCCGTGCCGACTTCAGGCTCAGCGTGCCTGTGCCGGCCCAGGCACTAAACTGGCAAAACCCCTCAATGAACTCAGCATAGCAATTCAAATAGATCTAAAATGACTAAGTTCACAAAAGATAAAAAATAGATCAGAACACAGCATAGCAAAGAACACAAACTTTTGAAACTAAAACTAATTTAAGTAGGAGCTGTGCAATGGCTGCCTCATTAAAAACCTGTTTAGATAAAACTCACCCTTGTGAGAAACCCTAAACAGGAAAAGAGTACAACCAGCTCCTAGATTAATTGTTCATTACATCCATCACCACAAGTCCAAGTCTCAGTTATTACAGAACCCTTACATAAATAGGAAGTGAACTAGTCGACATCAAGATAAAGACCAGCAAAGGCCTCTTCCAGCTCCTTGTCCTCCACCATGTGCTGCAGTCTTGTCTCAGCATTCTCCCAATCCTTGATGCAGGTAAGCGCCTCTATAGTTTTAGGGTTCAGCCTCCGCCGCCGCTCCTCGATGATCCTGCCAGTTAAGCTAAAAGTAGACTCTGAAGAAATGGTTGACACAGTCACTGTCAAAATGTCTTTAGCAAGAACAGAAAGTACTGAATAAGTAAGCTTGTGCTCATGCCACCACTGCATGATGTCAAACACATCATCCAACTGGCTTACTGTGTCACAGTCCATGTAGGATGCAAGCTCACTAGAGTTAGAACTAGCAGTTGCTGCCTGTAGCAAGGAAGTGGCAGAAACATTCCTAGAATGATCAAGACTAGAAGGGAGGGAAGAACAGCCAGCTCCAACATCCAACTCATCATCATCATAAATTTTAGCCCAAGCTGTTCTTTTCTTACCAGACAGGGATGGAGGAACAACCCTTTTCAGTCTATTAGAGCCATACATTATATCATACCTGTTATACATTTTAAACAAAAGAGCTCTGGTGTCCAGCAACTTATTAGTGTAGTCAATATTAAAAAGAGAATGTAACTTCCTAAGCACTTTGGTAAATCCCTTAATTTTAGCTCTTGGATCCAATATGAATGTAATAGAATAAAGATAAGATATGTTCTTCCAGTACTTATTGTATTTGTCAATCATAGGTTGGATAACAGATCTTAGATGTTCATCATGTTGATACCTATGCAGGTGTATAGCAATCTTAACAAGATGATGAATCATAAGTGGAGAAGTAGGATAGTAAACACCAGACAAATCAACAGTTGAGTCATAGAACAGTTCAAGAAATTCCAAGATTTTATTTGCCATAGCCCAGTGATCATCAGTCAAAAGGAAACCACTACCTGAACCTCTAGGGTAATTGGCCTAAATGAAAGTACTGAAAGTACTCTTGTGAGGCAGCAAGTGCTTAAGCATTAGGTAAGTAGAGTTTCATCTAACATCCATGTCTAATCCAAACTTCCTAGGTCTAACACTACTAGCAATGCAATAACTCTTGTATGCAGCAATTCTTTGATTAGAGGAGTTCATAAAAGAGATTGCTGTTCTAAAATCATCAATGAGAGGATTCACAGCAGCTAGTGCTTCTTTCACAATCAGGTTAATAATATGACAAGCACATCGTTGATGCAAAAATAGATCAGAACACAAATATTCTTTAAGTATAGGTTTCAGTTTATCCATAGCATTTTTATTTGCAGATGCATTATCCAAAGTTATAGAAAAAACCTTGTTAAGTATACCATACTCAGCAATGACAGATGCAACATGCTCAGCAATGTTCTCAGCATTATGGGACACATCAATCAACCTTAAACCAAGTACCATTTTCTCTAATTGCCAATCAGCATTAATGAAATGAGCCACAATAGATAAATAATCTTCTTTAGCCTTTCCAGACCATATATCAGAGGTAATAACGATAGATGAAATAGCATTATCCTTTAAACAGACCATCAGTTTATCACGTTTCTCATTATAGTATTTAAACAGATCTCTACCAGTGGTTTGCTTAGAGACAGGTGAAAAATTAGGGTTATGAGCAGTTTTAATATAATCTTTAAATGCCTCAGTTTCACCAATCATAAGAGGTAGGTCCAATCTAGCAAGCATACGAACAAGTTCAACACGAGCTACCTCAGCACTGTACTCCCAACGACGAATAGAAGCATCAGAATTAAAAGCAATATGAGTCTGAGTCATGCCCTGGGTCTTCTCAAGTTTCTTAGGACACTTACCAGTGCCATGAGCAGAATAAGCAGAGTAGCGCTTATGGCAATGAAGGCAAGTGGAAGCAAACCTGATCTTTCTACCTTTGTCAGTTTTGTAGTGCTTCTCAAAGTTCTCCCAGATAGCAGACGTGGAAGGGCGATTAGAACCGACAAGGCTAACCTCGCTCTGGCCACCGTCGGCATCAGCCATGTCGACTGGGGGGTCGGAGTCGTCGACGGGAAGGGGATCAACAGCAGAATGGCCGAAGAGCACGACAGCGTCCTCGTGGACATCGTCGTCCTCATCATCTCCGGCCATCCCGCACATACGCAGCTCGTCGTTCTGGGAGTGGTCAAACTCCCCGTCGTCGTGTCGCCCGGTGCCTGGGGCCATCTCTACCGTCTCTGGTTCCTCGACGGCTGCCACAATCAACAGATAAAAGCAGGGTTAGGTTGGGGACTAGGGTTAAGGTTAGGGTTAGGGTTTACCCTTACCTCTACGGCCGGAGCCCCGTAAACGACGATGATGAGACGGACCGATTGCACACCCCGGTACCTCAACGGAGACCAGAGCCCCGGAGGTGGTGGTAGCCAACGATGTGGACGACAGGCAGATGATGGAGATGCGGCGAGGATGCCGAGAACGAGGCTCAATCGACGTTCAGGGATGAAGAATAAGGGAACAGATGGAGATTGAGGGCGGGAACCACCGGATCTGAGGGAGAAGAGGGAGACTGAGGGCGAAGAGGGAGAAGAGGGAGATTGAGGGCGGAGAGAGAGAAGAGGGAACCACCGACCACCGGAACTGACCCCTTACCCGTCGGAAGACTCCATGGTGACGGCGTCGAGGAGCCCAGGTTACGAGTGCGGCAAAGAGCGGCGAAGCCCAGGTTATGAGTGACCGATGTCCTCCTACTCGTCCGACATCTCGTCGTCACCGGCCTCCGGTCCCTCAACGCCAACGCCTACCAAAACTAAGAACAACAAGAACACCTAGGGTTAATAGAAGATCATGAAGAAATCAAGAAGAAGAACAAAAACGAACAGATCTAGGGTTACGGCTCACCTCTCTTGATGGAGCACCAGAGACAACGGCGACGACGACGTCGTGGAGACCCGACACCCTGGTACCTCAACGCATCAGAGCGGAGCCCTAATGATGCCGGACTTCGACGAGGTCGATGAGAGCAACGAGACAGAGACGAAGACGAACGGTGGTGGATCTCGACGAGAAAGCTACATCGACGGTCAGGGGAAGGAAGAGTGGTGTAGAAGTGCCATGTGCCCATGCCAGCAGGCAGCAACCGCCGCCTTAACCAGCCACCGGACGGTGGGAAGACGAGAGGAGAGCGGCTAGGGTTTCAGTCGATGGGAGAGCTTGATGTGGCTAGAATGGGGACAGGGGACGGACCGACGGAATGAGCTAGGGTTTGGAAAGGCTCCGAGCCAGGAGCAGCGGCTGGCTTATAAAGCCGTCCCACCTGACCCCTAGATCCAACGGTCAGCAGGCGGGGGGCTCCATCCAACGGCTCGAGGCCGTGCCGCCCCCGTGCCGGCCATTGAAGCGGGCCGTGCCCATGCCATGCCATCGTGCTGGCATCATGGCCTAGGCACGGGCGCGGGGCCGTGCCGTGCTTGGCATGGGCACGGTAGCTGCCGGGCCGGGCCGTTTTTGTACCGGGCCAAATAGTACCGTGCTCGTGTCAGCCCAGCGGGCTTGGTCCATTTGGAAAACTATACTTCTAAGTCAACTTGCATAGATAATAACATGGTGTAATCTACACATTAGATACCCCATCTATATAATTTAGGCTAGATGTTCCCTTAGTTGGAGCCTATAAATAGCATTAGCCGTTCAATCATATGAGCACCAACTAATCTCGTTGACACCCTCTCCCGATCTCTCTAGCTAGGTTAATTAGCAAACATTACTGTATGTGTCCATCTGCAGCAATGGCTTCTGGTGCCGCTGCCGCTGCCGCCGTTGCGGTTTTCGCCATTATGGTCCTGTCTTCCCTGGGGAACCCAGAGACAGGGCCGCTATGCAGCCGCTGTGGATTCCTGTGCACTATGAACTGCACAGAAGAGATCGCCACCACCTGCAGAAGTTACTGTGAGAACCCCTTGGCTGCTAGGCAGTCGTGCGAGAGGCAGGTCTTTCAGGCGTGCACGGTGTCCTCCTGCTGCTACGGCAACTGCAGCCGTGATTGCATCTTGGAAGCCAAAAATGGCTGCCAATTTGTCCACGACACCACTTTCGATTGCCAGTCTTGCAGGGGCGGTATACTCCAGTCCTGCGTTCCCGCTTGCTACAGCAACTGCAACCGCACCTGCGTGAAGAAAGAACATGGATGCTGAGCACTTCATCCATGCTTGGTCTCATTCTTTGTTGTTGGTCAGCATCTCTTTATGCATGTATTGCGTGGCTGTAGTCATGAAGCCCCTTGAATCTCTAGGTTTGGGATATGTCTACAATAAATAAAGTACATTGGCAGTGTACTTTTTCAGTACTTTATGTGAAGATTTCCATGTGTAGCCCTCGAACAGTATGCATGGATCTCAAAGCAAACAAATTATTAAATAAATATTTTCTTGATTTTTGTAATCAATGGTCTCATCTGGGCCTGGGTCTGGGCGCCTGGCCATGCCCATTGACTTATTCGGTGCTCTCGGATATGTGAAAAAAAAATCTAATCTATCTCCCTCAACTATTGTGGTCATCTGGTTTTGCTCCCTAAACTATAAAATCAGTTTTTTTGACCCCTCAACTTTTAAAACCATTTGTTTTTACACCTTGGGTGGTTTGTTGCATCATGTTAAAGGGAGGTAAATCAGACTAAGTTGAAAATTCAAGAAGGTAAATCGGACTACAAATACTTTTAAAAAACCTAAAAATTCATAAAAAATATTTTTTCCAAAAAAAATATTCAAATATTTTTACATGGAAAATAATGTAATTAAAAATCATAAAATCAGGTTTAATCTTAGAAAATTTCTTTTACCACGGAAAAATATGAAACTAGTTTTAGTTTTCTTTCCCTAAAATCAGGCTCTACCTTATGGTGACTAGCTTGAAATAGTTTGAATCTTTATGGGCTCATTTTGCCTATTTGCTAGTATTAGCGCTCGTTATCTATTATAATTAGTATATGTTGATCATCTGGACAATGTAGAAGCGTCAATGGAGCATTGTTAGGACCATATGAGGTGTTGGTCCCCCGTCCTGGATAAATTTTCAAAGTAGTTATGTTAACCTGCGTGGTTGTATGTACCTAGCCGCACATATGCATGCACCCTTCGTTTAATATATTTATTTATGTTTTATAAACTATTAAATTTAATTAAATTCTATTACAATAAATTATGGAGCATAGACGACTAGAAAATATAGATGGTAGCATACAATTTATAATGTTTGTACAGATAGAATCAAGTGACATGAACATGATTGGTCGATATTTATGTTTGTACTAAATAGTATTAAGTATGATGTGGTTACATGACGAGCGACCAATGCCGACTATAGTCATGACATTGGCGCTTCTGTAGTCCAGAAGATCAACCTCAACCAATTATAATAGATAACGGGCGCTTCTACAAAAAAATAAACACCAAAATGAGTCCATCAGGATTTATACAATTTAAGCTAGGCACCATAAGATATAGCATGATTTTAAAATGAATCTAAAACTAGTTTCATAATTTTTTTGGGTAAAACAATTTTCTATGAATTGTCTAAAATTGAACTAGATTTTATAATTTTTAATTACATTATTTTTCCATGTAAACATATTTAGATAAGTTTTTGAAAAAATATTTTTATGGATTTATGGATTTTTATAAAAATATTTCTAGTCTGATGTACCTCTTTGAACCTTTAGCTTAGTCTGATTTACTCTCTCTAACCTGACATCATGTTAGTAAAACGACTATCAAAATCACCTAAGATGCAAAAGCAAATAATTTTAAAAATTAAAAGATCGTTAGAAAACTAATTTGATAGTTTACGAAGCAAAATTGAATGACTGTGGCAGTTTTGAAGGAGGTAAATTGGACATTTTACTTATAGTCGATCCATTTTTCTTATTAGTAGCGCTTTTTTTTAGAGGATTCTCATCAGTAGCTAGCCACTCCTCAATACTACAGTCGCTAAAAGGAACGAGGCCCATGGGCCAGCAAACGGCCCTGCACCAAATTGTGCGCGTGCCAGCATGACCCAAGACCATAGTGCTTGTCATGCTTAGGTTGTTCGTCCGCTCCCCTAGCTCATACAGTATGTTCCGGCATGGCCTGATTAACGGCTTGGCCCGCCTAAATATCAACGGGCTGCTTACAAAATAACTGGGCTATACTTGAACTGTTGTGGTTTCAATAATACGAGTTTTCCATGGAGTTTCTGAAAATGTTTATTTTTTATAACCTGATTTTGAGTTTGTTAGCTTGTTGGCATACACAGCATAGACCTGAGCGTCCACAAGCCTCCTACAGGCAAATAAACTTTAATATGTTTATTGATGGGTCACCAATTCTGTCACATTCTTTCAAAATGGAGCCTAAATTATGTTAAAATTGGAATTAATGCACACCTTTAATTAAAGTTGTTTAGCTTTGAAAAATCACTTCATCGGTTCTTCCGTGTCGACTGACAGATCTAGAAACTTCGGTATTGAGCACAACTTGTGGCTCTCACCTCTCAGCGGTGATGTTAGACCATGGAATGCCCTGTGTGGTGATAACAATGGTGCAAGTTGTAGTCATGGCATGGTCGGCGAAGCCTTTGTTTTTGCACGTAACATATCTATCTCTGTTCGTAGTGGTGGAGCCAGAAAAAAAAATTATAGGGGGAGCGAATGCTAACATAAAAAGGTGGAGCCAGAAAAAAAAATTATAGGGGGAGCGAATGCTAACATAAAAATAGGTTTGTGGAGCAAGTCACATCGTATTCACATACTATGACCATACAAATCATGACAAAAAGGCTACAATCACACAAATTATGACGAAAAGTGAATGGACAACACAAGATGTTACCTCAATCTTGCAGAATAAAATAATAATTCTTGATCAGTTAAACCATACATTGCAAAATAAAAAAACAAGAATGGATGATCAGCTGCTCCTACTCCTCGCCTCCTAGGCCTAGCAGGGCTCACGGGCAGCGGCTAGCGTGGTGACGGCGAGCAACGGCTAGCTGCTAGCGGGTGGAGTCAGTGTGCAGCCTTGATGCGGTTCGATGGACACTAGGGTTGAAGACGCCCGACAGATGCCGAATGCCCTGTTGTTGATTTCTATTTGGGATTTGGAATGGGGAACCAATCCACCAGTGCCCCTTGAATGGGTTGGTGCTGGACTTACAAAAAACGACCTTGTACCCCAGCAACCGGTCATCTTCTTCTATCGGCTATGTCGTTTGCTCATTGTCCTGTCACGCTTTGCAGGGGCTCTGGTTGGACACTCAGGACTCGCCGGCAACCGAAGCCAAGGAAGAAGATGTGGTCTTGTAAGTGCAATAAAGCCCTAATTATGGGTTTTTGGTGATAATGACCACAAGATTCGAGGTCTAATGAGATTTATGGAGATGAAAAGCAGATAGTATAAAAATAAGGATAGCACATGCGATGGTGGAGCCCCCAATTACAAAAAGGACGTGGCGATAGACTCAAAGACGTTTAAATCCTTTTCTATTTCAAAATTAAGTTTAGGAAAAAACCATACTATAAAGGGGATACAATGCACAATCTTTAATGTGCAACCAAGTGCTCATATTTCCACCAAAAAAGTGCTCAAAGTTCAAGCTAGGCCAGCAAACTCTCCTCTCTCTATCCTTTGGCTATCTGGCAGTTGCAGCACTACCGCACAGGTGCGCGGCACTGTCACAACTTATCTGACCGTTGGAAGAAAGAGGAGTATTTCTTTCTCTTTCTCTCTCTCCCTCTCTCTCTCTCCCATTCTCCTAAATGGTCATCTCGACCATTCCCCGTTCTGCTCAACTAGAAAAGGCTCTCTTCCTCTCTCTCACTCCATTGGAGCACCTTGAGAGATTGAGCCTCCAATCTACAATAGAGAGCTCTTTAACCTGTTCTTCAACTCCTAGAGCACTTGGTTCACATTCAAGCTGGTGGATTGTGTTTGTTACTCTTGGAGCAAGGCTCCAAGAATGGCTAGGCGTCGCCCGCCAAAGCTTCCAACTTGTGTGACAGCTCCGGGACATTTAATCACCCACTCTTTTAGTAAGAACCTCTCAAATCAAGCTGTTTGCTCTCTTGACTTGAGAAAGAGGATAGGGGTTGTGAAACCCAAGCCTTGGTTGGAGTATTGGAACTTGATTGCTTGTACTTGCTTGATTATTGGTCTGAGATGATGTATTAGCCACTTGATCTTGAACATTGTCATGAGAGCCACTTGAACTAGCTTGATTAGTGTCAACTTGCACATTTGAGTTAGAGAGTACTTGTACTTGATCATCTTCACCATCAATCACTTGCCTAGGCCTTAATTCACCAACATCCATGTTCTTCATGGCATTTGAAAGTTGAATGCCTCTAATATCTTCTAAGTTCTCATTTTCATCTTGTGAACCCTTTGTTTCATCAAATTCAACATCATGAACTTCCTCAAGAGTACCACTTGCCAAATTCTAAGCTCTATATGCTTTGCTAGTGATTGAGTATCCAAGTAAGAATCCTTCATCACATTTCTTGTCAAACTTGCTTAATTTAGTGCCTTTCTTTAAGATATAACATTTGCAACCAAAGACACGAAAATATGCAATGTTGGGCTTTCTACCATTCAAGAGCTCATATGATGTCTTCTCTTTCAATAGGTGACAATTGTAACACCCTCGGTGTTACATTGCACTGTTTTGCTAAACATTGCATGAGCATCATGGTTTTGTGCATATGTGTATAACATGAATGATAAAGCAATGTTCGGTCCTTGAAACATTTATATGAAACATGAATCAATGTTACGTTTCGTGTCACTTAACCGAATTTTTGTTGAATGAAAATGCCATAGAACATTTTTGTGAACGGCGATGAAATATATGTGGTCGAGGACAATGGTAGCTAGTTAGTACATCCTATAGGTCAGATTTGGAATTCGACGTGGAATCGTTCGATTCGACGTCGTTCGCGTAAGTTTCAAAAGTGGTCGACGAAGCCACTTTTGGCGAGCTGTGTGGAGCGATTGGCTTAGGAGGTAGCGCAATGTCTTGACTATGGTAGATAGCTTGATGTACCCTCTTGCGCATCGAGCAGTTAGTTTGGCGTTTGGAGCTTTGCAAACAAGTTTTCTACCTACTTTAAAAAGCATGCACGGCACATGGCTTGGCTCCGGACGCGGTCACCACCGCTGCTGGCTTGCCAGCGCCACTGTCGCGCAGGCCACGCCCACTACCACCCCGGCTGCGTCCCACCATCGCGCCTGCGCACACGCGTGGCTCTAGCACTACGTGCCATGGCCGTCTGCCTCCGCTGCCAGCCACAGTCATCGCTGCTGCTCGCCTGCCACCACGGCTGACTCGCCCTGTGTGCCGTGGTGCAGGTCTCGTCATCATGCCACCGTGAATGCGACACGAGCGGCCCCTACACTACTGCCTTGGCAGCTTGCTGTCCTCACGGGCGTGCGGGTCACCTCAATGGCTAACGCGCTGTGCTAGGACGCCGGCGTGCACTGCCGCGCCATGCCCTGCTCTACACTGCCTTGGCCGGGAGTGTGCCGGGTCCGCACTACATGCCGCCCGTCGCCACACCGCTACTGCTCCCTTTGCCCGCCTTGGCTGCACGTGCACGGAAAGATCACCTGCGTCCCTGTCACCTCGGTGTCGCGCTGCCCTATGCTCGTCTTGTCCCGTGTTGGCCGTGGTGGTGCCATACCGCGCCTCGTCGCCTTGCAACAACGGCCGTGCGGACAACCGTCTGGGGCATGTCCCGCATGTCTCGCTGTCTCCCATTAGTGTACGATGCATTGACATCCACAGCTGGGTCGAACCGAGCCGTGCCAAGCTCCCCTGTCTCCGCTGTCGCCATGACCGGTGGGGCCGCCTTTCAAATTCGCCGTGGTAACTGTACCGTGCTTCAATTGGTCTTGCCTATAGCTCTGCTAGGTAGCCGGTCCTCCAACCTACCCCACCGCACTATAGTTTTCACCTCGCTGTGCCTTAATTTCAAATCGTCGTGCCACCGGGTCCTTAAGACCGGACGGACGCGCGCCGTTGGCTAACCGCACAACTAAGGCACCCCAGGACGATTCAGTGCACCACTAGCTCAGACTTACCCTCCTGAGCACCCTGCGCACCTCAGTCGTAGTGTTGCTGCAGTCCAGCCACCACCGACGTGGCCGTGCCATCACCGAGCGCCGTCGTAGTGTCGGTGTGCACGTGGCCAGCTCTACTCGTGCCATCTCCGGCCATATCGTCAACGTGAAGGTAACCTTGGGTAGTCATTGGAGCTCGCTAGCTTTGTTGTTTGCCCCATTTTCATTGTCACTCATGGGAACGCTCCCGCCACCGTAGGAAGGGGGCCACCGCCGGGGAGGGAGCTTGGGACTACGCCTCCATTCGCCGTATCACCCCCAGTCGCCATGCGTTGTCTTCGAGGTACTCATCAGCCCTTTAGCTAGGCATGGGAGGTTCGGGTGGTGCCGGCATGGTCGCTCGGTGCCAGCGGCGTCACGCCAGCGCGCGCACGGCTGCCAGGGGCTTCGCCGCGAGGAAGATTGAGAAAAGGGGAGGGTGCTGCTGTAAAAGTGTAGACTAATGAAATAGTGACCTAGAGCTCGCTGTGAATTCATTGTAGATTGGGGGTGTCCATGCATAATTGCCATCACGCGCGGGCCTCTCCCGTCGTGAGCCGTTGGCCGGCTGGGCCGCGCTTCCGCGTGGGCCGTGCTGTGGCCTGCTGGCATGCACGGGCGGGACAACGACTGGGCCGTGCGCGCGCGCGTGGGCCGCGCTGTGCTGGCACATGCGTCGTGCCAAGGCAGGCCAGGCCACGCGTGTTGGGCCACGACGCCAAGTTCGGTTTCTTAATTTCCAGGAAATAGACATGTTTATTTATTTTAGTTATGAATTGAACTTTGATAAATCGTAGTAAATTGCGTAGTTGTCCAAAAATAGTGAGACTAATTTTGTTAGGTTCATAAAAGTACTATCTATCTGTTAGTGTAGTTAGTTCACAGTTAGCTATGTAGATTAATAATTCTTGTGGCAAATTGGTAATAGTTTTGGCCTTGAAAATTTTATAGTAGGTTCCCAAGGATGTTATGTGTTCGCTGTAAATTTTGTAGCATTAGAAGGTGTTGTTAAATAAAGTAGCGATTACCCTTGTTATTAGGATATAGCGTAAATCAGCGTTAGGAGTGAAAATACCGATAGTTGCTGGAATAACAATGAATGCCTCACTTTATACTTGTTGTCGATAACAATAGATAATTTAGCACCGTGGTCGATAGCACTAGCTTAGTAGTTAAATCGATGTACTTCTATTTTAAGAGCTGCTATTGTTATATTATTAAACATTGCATCATCATTTCATGTAGATCAGGAACCGGTAGACTTCGTACCCATCGGCGAGCTGGAGTACGACGAGGTGATCGAGGAGTACGAGGAGGAGATCTTTGCACAGAAGGAAGTCCAGGAGTCTATTGGTGCTGACCCTACTGACCCAGCGCCTGCCCAAGACAAGCCCCGACGCATAACCCCTATTTTTAATAATCATAGAACATATATATGGTGCATTTATGTTACAGGCATTTTTATGGAAACCACATGCATAAATATATTTACCTATGAGTCCTACTAGTAAAGGTTGAGTAGCTGCTATGCTCAGGATATCGGTAGCGTGAGTAACCTGCCGTTACTCGCACATAGGTGGTAAACTATGATATCATGATAAAATAATGGAAAGGTAAATGGTGACCGGGCAGGGAAATGGTTTGGGTATTGGTGGGTGTAAAGGGTTGTGTCCTGCGGCCAACAGGGCATAGCTCGGTTACACTTTGTCTCTGTCCATGTCGATTAAGGACCGGTCGTTGCATATGACTCTAGGCAAGTCACAGATTATTATCCCGAGCGCATACTTGGGTATGGGAGCAGGGAAGGCTTGCTGCTCTCTTGTCGTGGATCCGGCTCTTTCTGGACCGACTAATGAGAAGAGGAGGTGGTGGAGGTCCTTGCACCACACTAAGTCCGGGACTCAGGGGTGGGGGCTTGGAGTCCAAGTTTGGATGGGGACCTGGACACCCGAGATAGGAGAGTGGTGGGTTAGTCCTGCTTGTGCCAGGGATACAAGCAGGGCATGTGTTTTCGGGGCACCCAGCTAGCCACATTGATTCGCGAATCATCGGGCGATCCGGTACGGCTTGTCTGCGGTTTAGCACCGTAGTAAGAACTAAAAGTGGAAAAGGAGAAGAAACAGCATTGATTGCTCAACCCTTACTTGAAAGTAGAACAGGTGCTTATATAGATTGGCTAGATGAAAACTTAATACGGCTGATAATAATAATACATAAATAAGGACTCACTATTAGTATTGCTTTCTGCTAAAGAAAATCAGCAAACCATAAAGCCTATCATATTCCTTGGAGTCGGGAAATTATTCCCACTAGTCAGATAAGTCTTATGAGTACATTGTGTACTCAGGGTTTATTTACCCCTGTTGCAGGTGATGCTTGAAGAGTACCATTGTGTGAAGGATCCTTCTGGTGGGCTTAGACGGAATCCTCGCCCCTACCGCTAGATGTTATTTTTAAATTCCACTATTTGTTATTCCGAACTTTGGTATTTGGTATTGTAATAATGTACTTTTTAAGAAACTATAATGTATGAAATATACTTGTGTTGTAACTCGTTCTCATTATTGGATCATTGGGAAAAATATGGATCTTTCGGGTTCTCCCTCGGGGTGTGCCCGACGGACACCGCTCGTTGTAGCTTGCTTTCGGGGTGCTTAGTGTCTGGTGGAAGACGAGCGCCTCCGTAAGTATGCTATTTCGGGTGGTTCTGCCACAACAATATAGGCAGTTGCTATAATAGTAAGCCATGTTGAAAGATTTGGCCTAAAATAATTGACTCACATTGTACTCACTCAACATTGATCTTGCCATATCAATCAAGATTCTATTCTTCCTTTCAACAAGGCTATTTGATTATGGAGTGTACTTGGCTGAGAATTGATGTCTAATTCCAAATTCATCACATAACTCATCAATTCTAGTGTTCTTGAACTCACTATCATTGTCACTTCTAACTCTTTTGATGGTTGTTTCAAACTTATTATGAGTGCCCTTGACAAATGATTTGAAAATTGTAAACACATCACTCTTGTCCACTAGAAAGAATACCCAAGTGTATCTTGTATAGTCATCCACTATCACAAAGCCATATTTGTTTCCACTGATGTTAGTGTATTGTGTTGGCCTAAACAAATCCATGTGTAATAACTCAAATACCTTTCTAGTGCTCATTATGCTCTTCTTAGGATGGGTGTTTCTAGCTTGTTTGTCGGTTTGACAAGAGCTACAAAGTTTATCCTTTTTCAAACATAATATCTTTCAAGCCTCTAACCAAGTTATGCATAACTAATCTATTCAATTGTTTTATTCCAACATGACCAAGCCTTCTATGCCATAACCAACCCATACTAGACTTAGTGAACAAGCATGTTGACAATTGAGCTTCACTAGCATTGAAATCAACCAAGTATAGATTCTCATATCTAAAGCCTTTGAAGATCAAGTTAGAGCCATCTACACTTATGATCTCTACATCATCTACCCTAAATATGCATTTGAATCTAAGATCACACAATTGAGACACGGATAGCAAATTGAAGTTCAAGCTCTCAACTAGCAACACATTGGAAATGCTCATGTCATTGGATATTGTAATCTTAACAAGCCCTTTTACCTTGCCTTTGCCATTGTCACCAAATGTGATACTATCATAACCATCATTGCCATTGGTATTGATTAAGTTGAACATTCTTACATCATCGATCATGTGTTGAGTGCACCCACTATCAAGAACCCAATGCCTTCCTTTGGTTTTATAATTGACCTACAAAAGAAGATTAATTCTTTTTAGGTACCCTAACTTGCTTGGGTCCTTGAAGATTAGTTACTAAGCTCTTTGGCACACAAATGACTTTCTTCTTTGAGCCCATCCATGGTGCACCAATGAACTTGGCCTTCAAACCATTAGTACCCTTAGTAAACATATAGAAAGAATCAAGCTTAATTGAGGATACATTGGCTTGAGACTTATTTTTCATGCACTTTTGCTCTACATGACCAATTTGCTTGCAACTAGTGCAAAACCGACCATTGTTCTTCACAAAACTAGTCTTGTGAGGAGCAAAGGCCGCCTTACCTTTTTTGGGGGTATAGCCCAATCCCTCTTTATAGAGATAAGCTCTTTGGCTACCCAAGCACATAAGCAAGCGGTCCTCACCACCATAGGCCTTAGCCAAGGTGTGAGTGAGCTCATTGGCCTCCTTTTTGAGTATCTCATTCTCAACCATTAGTAATGCATCACAAGTGAAACCATCACTATTAGATGAGGTAGAAGTAGATGTGCTACAAGAAGAGTTAGTGGGAGCAACAATGATAGGCTTATAGAATGATTCATCAATTATATCACAAGTTAAGCATATATCACATGTTACAACATGCTCTTTCACCCTTTGCTCATTATGTAGAGAGTAATGAGCTTTCTCAAGCTTCTTGTGAGCCTTGCCAAGCTTCTCTTGGACTTCCTCTAGCCTCTCATGAGATGCATTGAGCTCATCAAAGGCTTGTTTAAGGGCTTTTAGTTTCTTACGCAAGTCTTTGCATTCCCTTGTCTTAATGTCAAAATGCTCCTTAACATCATCTAACATGTCAAGTAGTTCATCTTTAGTTGGTTCATCATCATCACTTTCACTTTTATTTTCATTATCATGTTCCTCATCACATCCATCATCACAAGTTTGTTCCTTAGTAACCTTAGCCATGAAGCATGATGGAGTATCGAAGAGAGAAGGCTTCTCATTGATAGCAGTGCTTGCAAGAGCCTTCTTCTTGGTGGTCTTGTCATCATCACTATCATCATCATCACTTGAGGAAGCATCACTATCCCAAGTAACCACATATGAACCACCTTTCTTCTTCTTGAAGGTCATCTTGTCCTTCTTCTCCTTCTTTTCCTTCTTGTCATCATCATCATTGTCGCTATTGTATGGGCATTGAGCAACAAGATTATCCTTACTTCCACACTTGAAGCACCTTCTTGACTCTTCCTTGTTCTTGGATGAAGAGTTCTTTCTTCTAGCATGGTAACCCTTCTTCACCATGAACTTGTCAAATCTCTTCACAAAGAGAGCCATCTTCTCATCATCATCATCATCCCAAGAGAATGAGCCTTCATCTTTACTTGATGTGCTTGCTTGGCCTTGCCCTTCGATGATGTGTCTTTAAATGCCACACTCTTCTTCTTATCATCCTTCTTCTCATCTTTCGTCTTCTTCTTTTCTTCCTTCTCATCATCATCTCTATATGCATCATCAGTCATAATATCTCCCAAGATTTGGTTTGGTGTCATTGTGTCTAAACCAGTCCTCACTAGCAAGGTGACCAATATGCCAAATCTTGCGGGTAAGCATCTTAAGAACTTATGAGAGAAGTCCTTGTCCTTCACTTTCTCACCAAATGCTTTGAGATCATTGACAAGCACCTCCATCCTATGGAACATGTCCGGCACACTCTCAGCTTCCTTCATCTTAAAGCTAGCAAACTTCTCCTTGAGAATATATGCCTTTGCACCCTTTATTGCCTTGGTGCCCTCAAATGATTCCTCTAACTTATTCCAAGCTGTAAGGAAAATGAACCCTAGGCCCATTTAGTTTGGTTTTTTGTGTTTGATGACCAACACAACCAAATTGGACTAATGAATTTACTAGTGTTTGTTTTGTAGTTCAATAGGGTGCAAGACATGACTTGGACAAAGGCAACATGATGATCCGATGATCAACACCATAAGCAAGACCCTAGGAGCACAAGAGAAAACCCAAGATATCAAGCATAGTCCAAGCACGAAGATAGGAACCAAGTTAGATGCAAGATCGTGAAGAAACAAGCTCGGTAGAGGTGACCGGACATGGCCCCTATAGCGACCGAACGCATCCGATCGGTAGTCCAAGACTGTGGCAAGCGTCAACAGGTGACCGGACGCTAAAGAAAACACGTGATTGGACGCACTGATGGCACTATTCATCATCATGATAATGTTTTCGGTGTGACCGGACGCAGCGGCATTAGACGACCGGTTGCAGGAACTGCAACGTCCGATCGAGTCCAGAGTGGTTCTAGAGTGCCGCCAGTGTGACCAGACACGTTCGATCAATAGTGACCGGACTCAGCGTAGAGTCCGATCAATGCACGTGCTCCAACGGTCGAGACGACCAAACGCATCTAGTTAGGACGAAAGCAGCATTCGATTAGTAGCAGAAAGCTAGGTTTCGCCCCAAATGGCTACTTTCTCAGTGGGGCTTATAAATAGACCCCCAACTAGGCATTTGTGAGTGGTGGAGCTGAGGAAACATACCAAGGGTGTTGATACACCATTTTAGTGATCTCCACTTGCATAGTGCATAGTGTTCATTAGGTGATTAGCGTAGGTGCTTTTGCAAAGTGCTTAGGTTGATTAGACCACCACTTATGCACTTGCTCTAGGTTTAGGCCTAGTGTTTAGTGAGGTTTGCACACCTCTTATCGCTCGGTGCTTGCGCGCACCATTGTTGTACATCAGAGGGGCTTGTAGTCTTATGAGATCACACTAACCGCATTTGTGGTGTGGCCACCACCGTGTACCAAAGGAAACAAAGCCCGTGGTGGTTCGGCTGAAAGCTTGATAGTGAAGACGATGGAGAGTGGTCCGGGAGATGCTTGCCGGAAGGCACACCGGAAACCCACTTGCGTGTGGGGAAGGCCTAGGGCTATCCATAGAGTTACCTGACTGGGAGTTTGACCCTTGAGAGGGATTCCTTGCGAGGGGCTCCAACGAGGACTAGGGGAAGCTTATGCGTTTCTTGATACCTCGGTAAAAATACCGGAGTCATCGACGGGCGTTTGCATATCTCTACCTTACTCTTTAGCTTCCGCATTTACATTGCAATCTTGGTGTGTGCTTTACTTTCCTAGCTTAGTGATAGGCTAGTTGATAGGTTTGGAACCTAGGTTGCATAACTCCTTTTATGGTAGAGATAGCAACATACTAGCAAAACCGTAGTTGCACATTTAGATAGTTTATCTTTTGCCTAGGTTTTGCTAAGGGTGGAAAAAGAGGCTATAGTTTAGAGTTAGAGTTTTAAATTGCCTAATTCATTCCCCTCTTAGGCGTCATGGTCCCCTTCACAAGCCTCATGAGTCATCTCAATGTTCTTGATTTGCTTAAATGTTCCCGCATCAATAGCATCATGAATGGCACTAAGAGCAATGCCATTGTTTTGGAGAAGCACTTCTTCGGCCACGGTGGGATTCTCTGGATCGGCTATCTCAATTTTGGTCTCCACCACCTTCCACACCTTTCTATTGATTGACTTGATGTGTGTGGCCTTCTTAGACTTCCAATATGGATAATTTATGCCATCAAATTGGGGTGGCTTCTTGGTGTTGTTGATTTGAGCCATTTTGATACCAAAGGTTGTTAAGTCTCAAATCATGGTGACCATGGCTCTGATACCACTTGAAAGATCCTAATGGCTAGAGGGGGTAAATAGCCTATTAAAAATTTCTACAACAACACTTAGCAAATATGTTAGACAATTAAATGGCGCTAGCCTACTAAAAGAGAAAGCCACCTACCACAATTCTAGTGACTATGATCACTAAGCACACAATTTGCTAAGTCACTACACTAAGTTAGTGAGCTCTCAAAGGCTAACTAAAGAGCCTCACTAACCACTAGACCCAACACAAGCTAGCTCTCAAAACTAATTACACTAAAGAGCATAGCTACAATAATAAAGTAATACAAGAGAGGGGATATGATAGTTATACCGCCAAGTCGAGGATAGAGCCAATCACAATATGATGGAGCCAATCAATCACAATCAATCAAGAAATCCTTGGACATTGATGACACAAGATTTTTTACCGAGGTTCACTTGCTTGCCGGCAAGCTAGTCCTCATTGAGGTGATTCACTCACTTGGAGGTTCACACACTAATTGGCATAACATGCTAAATCCTCAATAGGGTGCCGCACAACCAACACAAGATGAGGATCACACAAGCCATGAGTAATCTACTAGAGTACCTTTTTGGCTTTCCGTCGGGGAAAGGTCAAGAACCCCTCACAATCACCATGATTGGAGCCGGAGACAATCACCAACCTCCGCTTGACTGATCCTCGCTGCACCAAGCTGTCTCAGTGGCGACAACCACTAAGAGTAACAAGCGAATCCCATAGTGAAACACGAACACCAAGTGCCTCTAGATGCAATCACTCATGCAATGCACTTGGATTCTCTCCTAATCTCACAAAGATGATGAATCAATAATGGAGATGAGTGGGAGGGCTTTGGCTAGGCTCATAAGGTTGCTATGTCAATATAAATGGCTAAGAGAGTGAGCTTGAGCTGGCCATAGGGCTTAAATAGAGAGCCCCCTATGAATAGAGCCATTGGGCTCTCACTCTCTGTTTTCACAGGCTGACCGGACGCGCCAGTCAAGAGTGACTGGACGCATGCCTTCAGCGTTCGATCGCCCAATCCTCGCCACGTGTCCCATCTTCAAATGTCAGTAGCGCGATCTCAACGGCTAGTAGCCGCTCACACACCACTTAAGTGACGACCGGACGCACCGAGGACGTGACCTGATGCACTCACACCGCGTCCGATCCTACGCTTGCCCACGAAGCCAGTGACCTGATGCACCGAAGGAATGACCAGACGCGTCACCAACATGGCGTCCGGTCACTTCCAGAGAGCTTCCCGAACACCCTTTTCATGACCTGACGCGTCCGAGCTCCACCGACTGGACTCGCCCAGAGTCAGGTCATCACCCGAGCCACTCACTAGCGCCACATCACCACACGTCATTGTTGATCAAACTCGAAGGCTACGTGTTAGATCACCACAAGCGCCAGCGTCTGGTCAATCGCTCAAGACCAAGCCACTTTACCACTACTGACCGGATGCACCGTTTGCAGAGTTTGGTCCGGCGTCCGGTTGAGGGAAAATAGACCCTCGACTTCACCAAATCCTCCACCCTTGCTCAAATGTGCCAACCACCAAGTGTATCACCTTGTGCACGTGTGTTAGCATATTTTTACAAACATTTTCAAGGGTGTTAGCACTCACTAGAATCGAAATGTATATGCAATGATTTAGAACATCTAGTGGCACTTTGATAACCGCATTTCAATACGAGTTTCACCCGTCTTAATAGTACGGCTATCGATCCTAAATGTGATCACACTCGCTAAGTGTCTCGATCACCAAACCAAAAAGCTCCTATAGATATCACCTTTGCATTGAGCTTTTTGTCTTTCTCTTTCTTCTTTTCCAAGTCCAAGCACTTGATCATTATGGTCACACCATCACCACATCATGATCTTCATTTGCTTCACCACTTGGAATGTGACACCTATCTCATAATCACTGTCGATGAAATATGGTTGGCAGTCTACCTAGGGGTATGCCCAAGGTAGTAGATTGTCAGTAGACAGATGCGCAAGCCACAAACAAGATGGTGATGTAAGACAGACATGAGGTTTTATCCAGGTTCGGCCGCCAAGAAGACGTAATACCTATGTCCTACGTCTGATTTGTATTGATGTATGTCAATGAGAGATGTTTTTTAGAGGGGTCCCCTGCCTGCCTTATATAGTCCGGGGGGCAGGGTTACAGATCTAGAAACTAACCCTAGCCAGTTACAATTGCCATATGTGGTCGGATAAGGATTCCTATTCTAACCGACCAGGATCTTAATTGATCACCAAATCCGCCTTGACTCCTTGCGCGGGACTTCGATCAGGTTAGCCGGGCCGCACGTCGTCTTTTGGTGGACCGAACCCACCAATCCGGGCTGACCCAAGCTTAGCCATAAGGGTATAGGGGTCAATACCCCCATAGCTAGTCCCCGAGCACCATGTATTATGCTGCGACATGCCACTTTAACCTTCTCCGACAAGTAAGGCTTGAGTCCTTGACATCTCTGACCACCGTTGTCGCCGGAGAAGTAGGTTGTCCGCGAAGAATATATGGTGCTCTTAAGAAAAAAGAAAAAGATTTATATCCTGGGAAGTGTGCCCACTTGTATTTCTAAACAGAAATTTAAGTGCGTCTTGGAGCGTAGCGTCCTTGATCATCAGAGGCGTAGGGGTTGAAAAACAAATACATTCACCGCAAGGTGAAGTGTGCCCACTTAATCCCCGAGCCTAGTAGTAGGTGACGTAGGCACGTGGTGCCAGGGTCTGAAAAGAATTCCCAATTAAGTTGAGAACCCAATCGTCGTACAAGCAATACGAGATGCACCGGCAAGTGCATCGTACCGATGTAGTCCTCGAGCTTGCTAGAAGGCGAAGTATGAGCCTTGTAGCAAGGTCTAAATAAATGTCTCTCAACTGTATGTGAGTACAAATCACATGTAGCCAAGAAGAAAGATCTCCTGAGCAGTGGTCGGGACAGTCCCTGAGCACGATAGTAATCCTTACAATCAGTCAAAGCATAAGGGTCGATTAAACAAACACATTCACAGCAAGGTAAAGTGTGCCCACTTAGTCCCCGAGCCTAGGTAGTAGGTGACATAGGCACGTGGTGCCAGGGTCTAAAAAAGAATTTCCATTAAAGTTAAGAATCCAATCATCGTGCAGGCGATACGAGATGCACTGGCAGGTGCATCGTACCGATGTAGTCCCCAAGCTTACTGGAAGGCGAAGTATGAGCCTTGTAGCAAGGTCTAAATAAATGTCTCTCAACTGTATGTGAGTACAAATCACGTGTAGCTGAGAAGAACGATCTCCGAGCAGTGGTCGGGACAGTCCCCGAGCACGATAGTAATCGGAGCAGTTCCCAAGCACGGCAGTGGTCGGAGCAGTCCCCGAGCACGGCAGTGGTCGGAGCAGTCCCTGAGCACTGCAGTAGTCTAGGCAATCCCCGAGCATGGCAGTGGTCTAGGCAGTCCCCGAGCACGGCAGTGGTCTGGTCCATCATTGAGCTCAAGACATGCAGCGAAAAAAGGAACGCCGCTTGTATTATTATTTGGTGTATTTATTTATCTCTTACTCTGTCAAGTCTAATCTGCCATGTCTGGTTAAAAAAGCAGACGGATATAACATATCACTCTGCTTTCTTACTCTTTTTGGCAAACAGTCGCTTGCCGCCTATATGGAGGTGCGTCAGTGTGGGCCCTCTCACATTATCAACGAAGAGGCACGTACATTGGAAACGAAGAGGCAGGTTTATTGGCATAGATCTTGAGGTTGTGAAAACAACCGTCTGCGGTGCGTGTGCATGCCTCCCAAGAATCTTGGGCGGATGAAATGATGGAGCTCTTGGTTATTTATAATATAGATCTGGTAAGTTACTTTTTACCGATCCCCATTGTCATTTGCTGCCGCAACCTTCTTCTTCCTCTTGCTGAACCCTACTCCTCCGAAAATCATCCACCAATCCCCCTCCACCGCATCCACCCCCTTAGCAAGGGTAGATTAATGGCGAAGAGAGACACCCAGAAGAAAGGCGGAGTCATGGCGAAGGTATTGTATACGGGGATCTCGATCTTCCGTCAGGTTCAAGATAAACAACGATTTGTTCGGAGAGCGACACACCTGATCCGGCTTCAGATCACAAAGACCCAAACCCTGCAATCTTAGCACCACAGCTCCTCTAGGTTATCAACCGAGTCACGGACCAGGTTGACCTCGCCAAGAAGGCTAATCCTTGCCTGCGCAACGAAGAACACAAGCAAGAACAAGAAAGATCAGCAACCAAATTGCAAATGTATGATTAATCTCACGAGTTGGGGTCTCACAAACCGAAGAACGGCGAAACTGTTTCTTGACAGAATAATCTAAGCAAAACCCAAACCCTAATGGAGGGGCGGTGGCTGTTTATGAAGACTCTAGGGTCATGCAAGACCCCTGGACTGCTGCCCCTAATCGGGCCCAAACTCGATACATGGTCCAACGGACCAAAAGACGGTGTCGCAGCACCCTGGCAGATTCTGGATGCTGACTTGTTTCGACGATTCCCGTTAATTCTTAATAGCTTTTGATGTGAAACCACTTGGATTGGCTTCCTTATCAAATTAGCTTTCCATCCATATGTGGATCATCGAAAACAGAGTCCGGATGCGTCCTGGGCGACCAGTTTAAGGCAGACTGGTCCTGGAGGCCGAGGCAGACTCGAATTCATGTTGGACTGGGCCTCCGGCTTGTGTTGGACGTCCTTGTTGGTCATCATCACCTCCTCCACGTCCTCTTAGTCCCTCTTGACCCTTTCCAATGTTCCTAAGCAAGATAACATCATTAGGTAGTAGTCTATTCTCAAAAGTATGAAAAGGATCGCTTAAGAACGAGCTCACATGTAAATTGAGTTGACGCATTCGAGCCCGGGTCATTGGACCTTGCATGACGGTTGGAGGATCAGTTGGTACATCCAAAGGAGTGATGTCCTCATCATCCTCCCCTCTTGAATTGGAGTCGTCCTCGACTCAAGCTCATCTTCTTCTCCCAAATAAGGTTTCAAATCTGCAATGTTAAATGTGGGACTAACCCCGAACTCGGGTGGCAACTCAAGTTTGTATGCATTATCATTTATTTTATCAATAATCTTATAAGGACCAGCTGCTCTTGGCATTAATTTAGACTTACGTAGCTCAGGAAATCTATCTTTTCTTAAATGTAACCAAACCAAATCACCCGATTCAAGTTTAATCTCTTTTCTACCTTTACTACCAGCAATTCTATACTTTTCATTCATGCTTTCAATATTTGCTTTAGTTGTTTCATGCAACTTATGAATAAAATCAGCAAGCTCTCTAGCATCACTATGTATTCTCTCAGTGGTAGGTAAAGGCAAAAGATCAATAGGAGCATGGGGTTAAAACCATACACTACCTGAAAAGGACTTACCTTGGTGGTGGAATGTTCCACCCTGTTATATGCAAACTCCACATGCGGTAAACACTCTTCCCACATCTTTAAATTGCGCTTCAAAATGGCTCTCAACATGGTGGACAATGTTCGATTCACAACCTCAGTTTGCCCATCAGTTTGGGGATGACATGTTATAGAAAACAACAGCTTGGTCCCCAATTTATTCCACAACGTGCGCCAAAAATGACTCAAGAATTTTGCATCACGATCTGAAACAATAGTAGAAGGCATACCATGCAAGCGAACTATTTCTTAAAAGAAAAGGTCAGCAATATAAACAGCATCGTCGCTCTTATGACAAGGAATAAAATGTGCCATCTTAGAAAAATGATCAACCACCACAAAAATACTATCCCTCCCCCTCTTAGTCCTTGGCAATCCCAACACAAAATCCATAGATATATTTGCCCAAGGAGTAGAAGGAACAGGAAGAGGCATATACAAACCATGTGGGTTCAATCGCGACTTAGCTTTTTGACATGTGGCATACCGAGACACGTATCGCTCCACATCACGCCTCATCCTAGGCCAAAAGAAGTGTGTGGACAACACCTCCTTCGTTTTCTTGGCACCAAATTGTCCCATCAATCCGCCTCCATGTGCCTCCTGCAACAATAAAAGACGAACGGAACCAACTGGAATGCATAGGTGGTTAGCTCTAAATGAAAAACCCATCGCTGATCATAAACTTATTCCATGTGCGTCCCTCTCTACAATTAAGCAACACATCCTTAAAATCAGGATCAAGCGCATATTGTTCTTTAATGGATTGAAGACCAAAAATCCGGCAATCAAGTTGAGACAGCAATGTATATCTTCTAGACAAAGCATCAGCAATCACATTGTCATTCCCTTTCTTGTGTTTGATAATATAAGGAAAAGACTCAATAAATTCAACCCATTTAGCATGCCTACGATTCAGATTATTTTGAGAGCGAAGATACTTAAGCGATTCATGATCAGAATGAATAACAAATTCTTTAGGCCACAAATAATGATGCCACGTCTCTAAAGAACGGACAAGTGCATACAATTCTTTATCATACATGGAATAATTAAAAACAGGACCATATAGTTTTTCACTAAAGTAAGCAACAGGTTTACCATCTTGCATCAAAACACCACCAATGCCAACTCCACTAGCATCACATTCTAGCTCAAAAGCCTTACCAAAATTTGGAAGTTGTAGCAATGGTGCGTGTGTAAGCTTGTCCTTCAAAGTGTCAAAGGACTCCTCATGTGCCTCTCCCTAATGAAACACCACTCCTTTCTTCGTCAACTCATGCAATGGGGCAGCAATGTTGCTGAAATCTTTGACGAAGCGGCGGTAGAATCCTGCAAGACCAAGAAAACTCCTCACCTATGTGACGGTTTGGGGAACCGGCCAGCTCTTTATGGCTTCAACTTTCATCTCGTTCACCTCAATTCTCTGTGGAGTTACAACATAACCAAGAAAAGAAACTCGATCCGTGCAAAAGATGCACTTCTCAAGGTTACCAAATAAACGTGCATCACGTAAGGCATTAAAAACAGCACGTAAGTGATCCATATGTTCATCAAAAGACTTGCTGTAAATCAATATATCATCAAAGTAAACTACCACAAAATTACCAATAAAAACTCTTAAAACCTCATTCATTAAGCGCATGAAAGTGTGCATTTGTCAAACCAAAAGGCATAACTAACCACTCATACAACCCGAATTTGGTTTTAAATGCAGTTTTCCATTCATCTCCAAGTTTCATTCTAATCTGGTGGTAGCCACTTCGTAAGTCAATCTTAGTGAAAATTATAGAACCACACAACTCATCAAGCATGTTGTCTAGCCTAGGAATAGGATGTCGATACCGAATAGTAATATTATTGATGGCTCTACAATCAACACACATACGCCAACTTCCATCTTTCTTAGGAACCAAAAGTACAGGAACGGCATAAGGATTAAGGCTTTCACGTACATACCCATGGTCCAAAAGGTCTTGGACTTGCTGCTGAATTTCCTTAGTCTCCTCAGGATTGGTTCGATATGCAGCTCGGTTGGGCAAGGTCGCTCTCGGAATCAAATCGATTTGATGCTCTATCCCTCTCATAGGTGGCAGCCCCGGGGGTATCTCAGCTGGAAAAATGTCCTCATACTCCTACAAAAGGTTAGTGATAGCAGGAGGTACCGAGCTAACAATATCATCAAGTGAAAACATAGCTCGTTTGCATACCAAAGCATAACAAATATCATCATCAGAAATTTCAGCAAAGTCACATTTTGTTGCAAGCATAACACCACCCTTCAATTTAATCCCCTCAGCCTTAGAAATAGATGTAGACTTATCCTTTTTACGTGGGAAAATAGAATTAGCAACTTGCTGATTTTCAGATTGAACATCAGTCAAACTAGCAGCGCGTTCTCTATCAGCTTGTACAATTTGAGTAGGGGTCAAAGGTACCAAAGTAATTTTCTTTCCTTTATGCACAAAAGTGTATTTATTACTTCTACCATGGTGTGTAGCATCATTATCATGTTCCCAAGGATGACCCAATAAAAGTGAACAAGCTTGCATAGGTACCACATCACAATCAACAGAATCAGCATAAGAACCAATGGAAAATAAAACTATGCAAGTTTGTGTTACCTTTGCTTTACCAGAATCATTTAGCCACTGAATATGATATAGACGTGGGTGTGGGCGTGTGGTCAAGCTAAGCTTCTTGACCAAATCAGAACTCACCAAATTATTGCAGCTACCTCCATCAATAATGACACGAGCTCGACGGTCGCTGATGACGAAGAAAATCTGGAACAAGTTATGGTGTTGTAGCTTCTCAGGTTGCTGGACTTGTGAGCTGAGCACCCGCTGTACAATAATGCTCCTATAGGACGCCGTGGCCTCGTCACCAAGGACTTCATCATCCTCCTCATCTGCATCTTGGTCTTCTTCATCCTCAATGTCAGAGGTGCTGATGTAACCATCTTCTGTAGCAATATATGCCTACTGACTTGGGTAGTCCTTCTGCACATGGCCAATGCCATGGCAGCGGTGGCACTGAATACTCGAAGTGCGTCCTGTCAATGCAACGGATGAGGAACTCTTGGTAGGCACCTGCAAAGAATTTTTACCTGAATCTGAAGGTCGTGCGGGAGGTGTCTTAGGTGTAGCGGAAACTCCAGAGGCTGTTGGTCGCTTGCTCGCTGGTGGAGGCGTCCAAAAAGTGGTTGGCTTGGTCAGCCCCGAAGATGGTGCCGAGCGTGGCGTGTATGTGCTGGTGCTGGTGCTGACCTTGCTCTTGCCCTACTGTTCACGCCCCTGCAATTCCTTTTCTGCAAGCATAGCAAACTGAAACAACTAGTTGATAGTGTTAAATTCTTTATAATCAACAATGTCCTGAATGTCACGCCTCAAACCAGAATAAAAACGACAAATGGCATCTTCGTTTCCCTCTACAACACTACAGTGCATCAATCCCTTTTGGAGCTCACCATAGTAATCCTGTACAGATTTATCTCCTTGTTCTAAACGCATCAATTTCTTACGCAAGTCTCTATGATAAGAAGGAGGAACAAAACGATCACGCATAGCTACCTTAAGTTCTTCCCATGTACCAGGTAAAGCATCCTATGCAGCTAGCCCATTCCACCAAATAATGGCAAAATCCTTAAACTCAATAGTAGCTTGTCTAACTCTATGCTGCTTAGGTACAAGGTGGGCACTAAACTTTTGTTCTACCATCATCTCCCAATCAAGATTTCCCTCAGCATCATAATGACCCAAAAAAGATGGTATTGTGAACTTAATCTTAGCATAAGGATCATCGGGCACACGGTGATTATTACCTTGACGGTGGTGGTGGTGGTGGACACCACCCATACCTGTCGTGTTGCGGCGAAGACGTTGCCATAATCTCTCTTGTCGGATAGCTGCTCGACCTATGTTTCCAGCGGCATCATGCACCGTGTCTTGACCATCAGTGTTGCTGCTAGAAATGTCATTTTTGCCCGCCACAAAGGTTTCCAACTCAGTAACCTTGTCAGTTAGCATGGAAATTCGCTTGTCCAATCTCTCCATGCTATTGCCAATGTTGAGTTCAATGAGTGTGTCAGTGACGGCCTTCCTGACGACCTCATTCATCCTTTTTTGGGTATCCTCTACAACAGCTTGTAGTTGCTCTTGGCTGACACACTCGCTGAAACCCTTAGGATTGTTATCTGCAGTCTGTTCACCTCCTGCCATTGAAAAACACAAAAACAGGAACAAACAGGTGAGAGTTATCCCTACCAAATGACTACGTGGTTGTAGTGGTGTCACTTTTATAGCAAGTGGAAGCGTCTTACCAAGCTCTTACCAAGTTCTTACCAACACAAGCAGTGGGCGGTACAACCGGCGGCTGGTTCGTGATACCTGTGAGGTAGTGGTACCGAGATTGCAAGGCCCTTTGTCTGTACTGATCTGAAGAATTTGTAGAGCTTGGAAGGCAAACAAAGAGTAATATGTATATCTGGCACACAAGTCAGTAACAGAAAGTAATGCTGAATTATAGTCCAAAGTACTTGTTCTTATTGCTGGTCTAAAGTGTTGCAAGTACCAGGTTGTGACAAAAGTATGATGGATAGCAAGGTGATAGGTATGAGAAAAATAAGTATGGTGGATGGAAACAGCAACACAAACAAGGAACCAGACATCACATGCAAACACAGCTCACTTTGGGCTTCTCTATGTGCCCCTCTAGATATTGTACATCTTTTGCCCCTCTCTTTTTTTCTAATTTTTGGGCTGTCGTTGTTTTTTAAGAAATTTCGACTTTTTTATTTTATTTTTTTGATATTTTTCCTTTACTTGGGAGCACAAAAGCAGTAACCACAGAAAATATGAGCTCAAACAAGTGTAAGACGTGGCCTGTGGAATTTTTAGAAAACTGGATGAAAATCGACAAAAACCTTGTGACCACGAAACGAGGATCTTGTGACCACTTTTTGGCCAATCTAAAAATTCCGAACCCCAGCAAAGCAGGGATGGACAGATCCGGAGTTTTTTTCTGATCAATTTGCATATATGGAACGTCGAAAACGGAGTTCATATGCGAAAATTGGACCAGTTTTAAGAATTGGCTCCGAATTAGAGGACAAAACAGGAACAATGTGTGCAAAATTGGTCACAACAGCCCAGATTTGATGGAAACGATGGGGGAAAACACACGAACTAGACTCTAACATGACCTAACCAGCAACAAGACCTCGACTAGGACACAAACTCAACACAACGGACACTGAAGCTGAAATATGCAAAGGCTATGGCGCGGAAGGTTCTAGGATAGGAAAAACGAGTATGGCACTGGACTATGGGACGAATACGAAACACTCAAACTAAGGAATAAAAGTGAACCTGATGGTATACCTTAGATCTGATTACCACTTAATGTAGACGGGGATCCCGATCTTCCGTCAGGTTCAAGATAAACAACGATTTGTTCGGAGAGCGACACACCGATCCGGCTTCAGATCACAAAGACCCAAACCCTGTAATCTTAGCACCACAGCTCCTCTGGTTATCAACCGAGTCATGGACCAGGTTGACCTCACCAAGAAGGCTAATCCCTGCCTGCGCAATGAAGAACACAAGCAAGAACAAGAAAGATCGCAACCAAATTGCAAATGTATGATTAATCTCACGAGTTGGGGTCTCACAAACCGAAGAACGACAAAACTGTTTCTTGATAGAATAATCTAAGCAAAACCCAAACCCTAATGGAGGGGCGGCAGCTGTTTATGAAGACTCTAGGGTCATGCAAGACCCCTGGATGTGCCCCTAATCGGCCCAAACTCGATACATGGTCCAACGGACCAAAAGACGGTGTCGCAGCACCCTGGTAAATTCTGGACGCTGACTTGTTTTGACGATTCCTGTTGATTCCAAACAGATTTTTATGTGAAACCACTTGGATTGGCTTCCTTATCAAATTATCTTTCCATCCATATGTGGATCATCAAAAACGGAGTCCGGATGCGTCCTAGGCGACCAGTTTAAGGCAGACTGGTCCTGGAGGCCGAGGCAGACTCGAATTCGTGTTGGACTGGGCCTCCGGCTTGTGTTGGACGTCCTTGCTGGTCATCATCACCTCCTCCATGTCCTCTTAGTCCCTCTTGACCCTCTCCAATGTTCCTAAGCAAGATAACATCATTAGGTAGTAGTCTATTCTCAAAAGTATGAAAAGGATCGCTTAAGAACGAGCTCACCTATAAATTGAGTTGACGCATTCGAGCCCGGGTCATTGGACCTTGCATGACGGTTGGAGGATCAGCTGGTACATCCAAAGGAGTGATGTCCTCATCAGAAGGAGTGGTGGAAATCAAGGAGCAATGAGCAGACCATTGAAGACCTCGTCGCCATGGGAGTGCTGCACAACAAGGCACTCGCGGGATGGCGTGCGCCGGAAGGAGAAAGCTTCTCCGATCCACAACCAGGTGAGATTGTGGTTTTTGAGGATTTCTTGAAGCGGGGTTTTGGGGTTCCAGTGCACCCTTTCCTTTAGGGTCTCTGCTTGTATTATGAGATTGGGATTTGCAATCTGCATCCCAACTCGATTCTTCTTGTCTCCACCTTCATCCATCTTTGCGAGGCCTATGGTGGCTTCCAGCCCAATTTCAACCTCTTTCGCCACCTGTTCTGTCTGCGGAAGAAAGGGAGCAGCGGCTCAAAGATAGTCGGAGGCATCTACCTCAATCTGCATGACAGTATGAATGCCTAGTACTTGCACTACCCCTGGAACACCTTGCTGGACGAATGGTACAAGAAGTGGTTCTACATCCATGAAGAGCCAAACACAATCACCCTGTGCGATGTGGGGTTGATTCTGGAGAAGAAGAACAGCTGGTCGGAGAAGCCCGAGCACTTGGAGCAGATCGCAGAACTGCTCGGGATGATCCCATGGGGAAAGCTGGATGGTCCAAGTGTGGTCGAGAACTTCATCAGCCGAAGGATCCAGCCCGGCCAGAAGAGGGTACATCCTAGCTTCGAGTACCAGGGGAGCATAGACCCAACGAGGACCAGGAAAGAGGCGCTCGACAAGATAGAAGTCAAGGCTAGGATTGGGGAGCTATTCAACCTAGCCAATCCCAATTATGTCAGGTTAAACGACATCGAGCATGCCTTCAAGCTGGCCCGATCTCCCCCAAAGGTAAATGATGCTTCATTGTACCTGTAGAATCATGTTGTAACAAGAAATTTACTGTTGTCTCCTTTATGTTTCCCAGAGTAATGGTAATGATCGGGCAGCAGTGTTCATGTCTCCGCCCCCTGGTGTGGATTGGCCGCAAGTTGCCGGCCTAGCTACCTAGACCAGTGCTAGGACCGAAGACGTCCATTGGGCGGCACTCGAGGTTGTGGAGGATGCATCGGCCAGGGCTGCTAGCAAGCGGCCGGCTGCCAACAAACATCGCCAGGCCATCTTCCCCCTTTTAGACGACGAAATAGACGATGCGGACATCTTCCAACTCGTCTCTCGAAAGAGGAGGAGACAAATGGGGTCGATGGAGCAAGGTGGCTCCTCTATGCCTGTAGTGATCGCATCTCCGACCACTGCAACACAGAGGACAAGCGGGGGGAAGTGTCGAGCACCAAACCCCGACGCTAGTATCGGTCATGGAAAAAGACCCGGTGGAAACCGCCGAGCACGTGGAGCAGGCACGATCGAGGAGACGCTCCATCACCACGTCATTCCGTGCTTCCAAGGTGTAAGAATCTATAACTTTGATGTAAGCTTATAATTTGTGATTGAATACTATTGTCTTCTAAACTTTTCCCTGGTATATCAGGTCGGCGTCCACCGAAAATCCCGATCAGCTAGCTAGGTGTGGCACGACTTTGCCAGTACTGGTGGAAAGAACTGCTCAGCGGCTGGTTGTGGAGGAACCTGTAGAAGAAATTCCACTGGACCCTCAGTAGACGAGCGGCCAGACGTTAGTCCCCAAGCAGCTGGTCGAGAAGATAGCCGGGCAAAGTTCAAGTGCTTCGAGCACTAACCCTGCTGAAGCAGGTACCTTGGCGCCAAGGGAACCAGACCAAGCCGAGGAGCAACAACCGGAGTTGGCGCAGAGCACGCTAGCCGATGCTATGGCTCATGGGAAGGCCATAGTGGTCGCGGAGACTGCAGACTGGCATTTTGCCCATCCTCGACCTTGTCAACCCGGTGCTCACAGAGGAAGAGCCAAGGACGCCCCAGCTCGGACTGGTCGAGAGATGTAGACAAGCATGGGGATGGTTCCAAGAGTTCGTGAAGGAGGTGGGTGAGTACACGGGTGCCCATGTGCTAAGCATGGTGCATGCCCACTACCCTCTGATCGATCTCAAGCGCCTAGAGGCTAGATACCCAAAGGAGGTAGACCCAGACAAGGCGGAGGAGCTTCAGATGGCCCAGCTGGACCTGTCGTCAAAGATAATTAGCAACATTAACCTATGTGGAGGTGGGACAGCACCTGTACAGGGTACGCCATCGACAAGTCAGCTTGAAACGCCATCAGTTACAAGCCAACCGACAAAGCCTATGGCCTCGACCAGCCAGGCATCGGTGGGGCCATCCCCTTCAGCTCGACTAGCACAAGAGTCCCCGAGACTCGAGTAGGATATCGAAAGCAGCGAGCAGTAGGTGCCGCGTGCCCCGACCAGCCAATGTAATAGGCTTAGAGCTATAGAAGGAGGACATAGTTGTGTTATTGTAAACTTGGGCCTCTTCAGGCAAGCTTGTAATAACGTAACTATGTATCATTATAAGCTTGTTTGCTTTGTATAAAACGTATTTAAGCTTGAAACTTATGTTGGTGTAACTGAGTGAGAACATGATAACGTTCTGTTTAGTTGTACCATTTAGCTCGACACATCATCCCGAAAAGTTTATGCGGCCCTAGTTTGCCATGTGGTTGGAGTGTGAGGTGCGTGACCTGTGCACACGCAGATGTGGACAAGTCAAACCAAGGGGGACCTGCCGATCACCCGTAACGTAGAGAGCAGATCCCGTGCACGTGTTGGGAGGAACCGGAGAGAGGTCCTGCTCCGGAAACCGTAGAAGGAGTGATGGTCGGCTTTTACTGGCTAAGTTAGAATAACCATAAAAGTCGAAGTGACACATTAGAGTGGTCGGAGAAATCATAATAGCTTTATTGAAGTAAATCGAAAGTACAAGAGGGGTACATATCTTAGTAGTTAGGCATAGAAACGTCTAAGCTTGTCGATGTGCCACGAGTTTGGTACGTCTGTACCGTCCAGGTGAGCTAACCTGTAAGACGCTGGTCGTATGACCTCCTTGATCATGAAGGGCCCCTCCCATGGGGTTGCGAGTTTATGGACACCAGCCTGGTTCATCTTCCACTTCAGGACCAGGTCCCCGACCACAAAGAACCGCTCTTTAACGTTCTTGTTGTAGTACCTGCGCAAAACAGCAAGGTATTTGGCCGTACATACACAAGAATTGAGCCGCTTCTCTTCTGCGCTATTCACTTCTAGCTCCCGTACTTCGTTGGCCTTGCCTTTGTCGAAGTTCTCTACCCATGCTGATCTAAAAGCTATATCTGTAGGGAGGACTGCCTTAGCGCCGTAAACCATAAAGTATGGCGAGACGCCGGTGTTACGACTGGTTTGAGTTCTGAGTCCCCAGACTATGGCTGGTAACTCTTTGAGCCATCTTCCGGGAGCTTTATCATTTTCTCTATACATCCTCTTCTTCAACGCATCCAAGATCATGCCATTTGCCCGCTCGACTTATCCATTAGCTCTAGGGTGCGCCACCGAGACGTATTTTACTACTATGCTCCTTTCATCGCAGAAGTCCCAAAAAGCGTTCCCGGTGAACTGAGTATCCAGATCAGTGATGATGCTATTGGGTATGCCGAAACGATGGATGACCTGGTCGAGGAACGTGACAACCTTTTCTGAGGATGCCTGTACCAAAGGCATGTATTCTATCCACTTAGAAAATTTGTCGATCAGCACAAAGACGCATGTAAATTTCCCTAGAGCTGGTTTGAAGGGCCCAATCATATCTAGTCCCCAGCATGCGAAGGGCCAAGAGGCTGGTATTGTCTGGATCTCATGTGCTGGTATGTGGATTCTCTTGGCAAAGAACTGACAACCCTCACAGTGGCGGACTAGCTTCTCTGCGTCGGCTACTGCTGACGGCCAATAGAACCCTGCTCGGAAAGTCTTGCCGACCAGCGTTCTTGAGGCTACGTGGTTGCCATAGGAGCCAGAGTGGATTTGGTCCAGGAGATGTTCGCCATCCTCCTGGGTTATACACTTCATCAAGATTTCCTCCTTTGCGTTCTTGCACCACAGCTTGCCATCGACGAGCAGGTACTGCTTACTGCGACGCATCAGGCGCTCGTTCTCTATCCGATCAGTGTAACCGCTGCCATCTATTAGGTACTTGATGAAAGGTATTCTCTAGTCGGGCTCATGAGTGGTCGGAGGGGGCTCGGTGGTGCTTGACGCTGGAACCGTAGCCACTAATTTCTGGTCTGGAGGCTTGTCTGCCGTGGAATCTTCCTCTTCGATGGAAGGCGTGAGCAGGTCTTGGATGAATACGCCATGTGGGATTTTTGCTCGGGATGATCCTAACTTTGATAGTGCATCCGCTGCTTGATTCTTGTCCCGGACCACGTGTATGTACTCGATGCCATAGAACCTGCCTTCCAGCTTTCTGATCAATTTATAGTATGCATCCATCTTTTCGCTGGCTGTGTCCTAGTCCTTGTTGAGTTGGTTGATGACCAGAGCGGAGTCTCCGTAGACATAGAGACGTTTAATGCCAAGCTCAACCGCAATGCGCAAACCATGTAGGCATGCTTCATACTCGGCGGCATTATTAGGCGCTGGGAAGTAAATCCTGAGGACGTACCGGAGCTGCTCCTTGGATGGTGACATGAAAAGGACTCCTGCTCCTGCACCGTCAATGTTGAGAGAGCCGTCAAAGTACATCGTCCAATATTCATCGGATCCGGGAGAGGCAGGCGTGCTTAAGTCTGTCCACTCGACAATGAAATCGACAAGTGCCTAAGACTTGATTGTAGTGTGGCTTGCAAACTCCAAGGAAAAGGGGCATAGCTCCATTGCCCATTTGACGATGCGCCTGTTCGCATCCTTGTTGTTAATGATGTCTCGCAGAGGGTACTCAGTCATGACCACCACACGATATCCGTCGAAGTAGTGTTTCAACTTTTAGGATGTTATCAGTATGGCGTAGATCAACTTCTAAATCTGTGGGTACCTGGTCTTGGACTCATTGAGTACCTCACTAATGAAATAGATTGGTCACTGTACCTTGTAGACATGGCTGGGCTCGTCTCGCTCGACCACCATGGCCGTGGAGACCACTCGATTAGTAGCCGCAATATATAGCAGGAGTATTTCGTCTTCTCTTGGAGCAGTGAGGACCGGAGGTGACATAAGGTATTGTTTCAGCTATGCAAAGGCAGCGTCTGCTTCCTCCGACCACTCAAACTTTTCGGATGCTTTGAGTAGTTTAAAGAACGGTAATCCTTTTTCGCCTAATCTTGATATGAAACGGCTGAGGGCGGCCATGCATCCGGTAAGCTTCTGAACATCCTTCACCTTTTTGGGCGGCTTCATGTCCAAGACAGCTTTGACTTTCTCCAGATTAGGGCGTATGCCATCGTGACTGACGATGTTGCCGAGTAGTACGCCAGAAGGAACACCAAAGATGCACTTCTTTGGGTTTAACTTCCACTGGAATGTATTAAGGGATGCAAAGGTGCGTTCCAGGTTATCAACAAGGGTATGAGCTTTCTTGGTTTTGACAACTATATCATCAACATAAGCCTCGACGAGGTCATCTTTTATCTTGTCTTTGAGGCAAGCTTGTATAGCGCGTTGGTAGGTAGCCCCGGTGTTCTTGAGCCTGAACGACATGGTCGTGTAGCAGTAGGCGCCAAAGGGCGTGATAAAAGATGTCTTGATCTGGTCATCCTTTTTGAGAGCGATCTGGTGATAACCAGAGTAGCAATCGAGAAAGAAAAGGAGCTCGCAACCGACGGTTGAATCTACGACCTCATCTATGCGAGGTAAGCCAAAGGGGTCCTTAGGGCAGTGTTTGTTGAGATCAGTGTAATCAACGCACATTCTCCATTCATTATTCTTTTTGCATACAAGAACCGGGTTGGCTAACCACTCCGGATGATACACTTTTTTGATAAATCCGGCTGCCAAAAGCCGTGTAACTTCTACCCTAATCGCCTCCTTTTTGTCGCGAGCGAACCGTCGTAGCTTCTGCTTGATAGGTTTGGCCTTGCCGTTGACATTCAAGGAGTGCTTGATCAAGTTCTGAGGTACACCAAGCATGTCAGCAGGTTTCCATGTGAACACATCCACGTTGCTCCTCAAGAACCTGACGAGCGCGTCTTCCTATTTGGGATCCAGGTTGGCCCCGATAAGGGCCGTTTTGCTGGGATCACCGTCGACCAGCTGGATCACCTTGTGCTCCTTAGACTTAATGTTCTTGCATGGAGCCTCGAGCTCTGGGATCTCCTGGTGGTCGGTCAAGGTCTTCTTGGCATCGAGCACGGTCTGGGCCATGCGAATAGAGAGGTCATGAGCCTCTGCTATTCTAAAACTATCATCTTTGCATGTATAAGCTGCGTACACGTTGCCTCGGAGGGTTAGAACTCCTTTCTCGGTAGGCATCTTGAGCACCAGATACATGTAATGAGGTATGGCCATGAACTTGGTGAGCGACAGTCGACCAAGAATAGCATGGTAGGTGCCGTCGAAGTTAGCGACCACGAAGTTGACGTAGTCGGTGCGGAAGTGGTCCGGGGTCCCAAACTGCACAGGTAGCGTGATCTGCCCGAGAGGTGTAGAGCTCTGTCTGGGGAGAACACCCCAGAACTATGCCTCGTATGGCCTGAGGTCCGCCTGAGCTATCTTCAGGGCGGGCAGACTGTTCTTGAATAGTATATCGATGGAGCTTCCGCCGTCGATCAGTACTTTGTCGAACTGAACCTTATTGATACAAGGATCAAGGACCAGGGAAAAACACCCTGGCTCAGGTATTGCGGCCCATTGGTCCTTTCTACTAAAGGAGATTTCGTGGTGAGACCACGGAGGGACCATGGATCGGTGAGGAGATGGTCGGTGTTGGCCACGTTCAAGCAAGCGTGGGTGAGCAGCTTATGTTCTCGTTTGGTCTCGATGGACACTTTGCCTCCGATGATGGTGTGCACGTGATCAGTTGGCTTGACGTATTTGTGACAAGGGTCTGCATCATCGTCGTCGTTATCATCATTGCGCTGTTCCCCTGCGTCGTTAGGCTTGTCGGACGTATCCGGAGCCTGTTGATGCGTGTAGATAGACTTGAGGATGCGGCAATTCTCCATGGTATGGTTTGACTTGGGATGGAGCTGGCAGGGCCCTTTCAATGCTTTGGCGTAGTCGTCTTCATAGTTACGACGTCCGCCACCCTTTTTAACGGTGTTGACCTCGCTGTCATCTTTTCGAGCACGCTTGCTCCTGTAATCGTCACGGCGGTTACGCCGCTGATTACATTGGTCACGGTGGTCGCAAGAGTCGTTGCGCTAGTTGCGGCAGTCAAAATTGTCGTTCCGACCACGGTTGCCGCGGTAGTCGTCGCGGTGTGGGGGGTGGTCGGAGCGTGGAACTCTTGCTGCTTCTTCAATAATTATCTTTTTAGCGTCGTCGGCGTCCGCATATTTCTTAGTGGTGGCCAGGAGCGCTGTGACCGAATCAGGTCTCTTACGGAGAAGCTTGTCCCTTAGGGCGTCGTGGAAGCGGAGGCCGGTGATGAAAGCCTCGATTGCCTCGTTGTCGTAGATTTATGGGACCTTGATGTGCATCTCCGAGAAACGCCGGACGTACTCGCGTAGTGGCTCATCTTTTCGATCTCGAATCCGTTGCAGATCGTATTTGTTGCCTAGTTGTTCACAAGTAGCAATGAAGTTATCGATGAAGGCTTGCTTGAGCTCCTGCCAAGAGTTGAAATAGTTCGCCGGTAAGCTGACCAGCCATTGGTGACCCACATGGCCAACAGCGACTGGGAAATAGTTAGACATGACGTGCTCGTCAGCCATGGCTGATCTGCACGTAGTCTCGTAAAGCATGACCCATAATTCGGGGTTTTCCTTGCCGTCATACTTCTGAAGTTTCTCGAGCTTGAAATTCTTGGGCCATATGACTTGGTGAAGGTGTGGAGTAAACTGTTTCAAACCCGGCGGGCCATGGGCAGTGTCATATTCCATACAGTGATAACTTTCGTGGGATGCTCAGTCGTCGGCTCTCTGGTTGATGCGAGCGCACAGATCGCGTCCACCAAGGTAATGGCAGAGATCGTTATTGCCATCGCGACGATCTCGATTGCCATCTAGATTAGCCCTGCGACCGTGGTTATCGCAGCGATTGTCGCGGTTGTCCCGGCGGTCATCATCCCGGATGTCGCGACGGTTGTCGTCCCAGCGGCGGTTGTCATCCTGGCCACCATCATGGCCACCGTTTCCACGTTGACGGTTGTCTGATGG
Source organism: Miscanthus floridulus (assembly GCF_019320115.1). Classification (NCBI taxonomy): domain Eukaryota; kingdom Viridiplantae; phylum Streptophyta; class Magnoliopsida; order Poales; family Poaceae; genus Miscanthus; species Miscanthus floridulus. The sequence goes on from NC_089596.1 coordinate 33,210,463, forward strand.
GTCGTTGTTGCGCGAGTCACGTTGGTTGAGTGGCTATGAGCGACTTGGGTGCTAGGCGGCTGTGGCTTGACTCGACTAAAATGGATGGAGCCCTGAGCTTGGTTTACAATCTCCGTGGTCTAGGGCCATAGCAGCCGTCAGATAGGCTTAAATTTTCATCATGAACTGCTTGGGTTTCCGGGGTGTTGGGTAGTCATTGCATTGTTCGCCATGGCGACGGCTATGTTGGCACTTGGAGTCCTGAAGACCTGTTTGTCCCCTACCCTGTCGAAAGCATCGTTGAGGTCACATGGCTGGACCCTTATGCATCGTGCCTCCTGGTCTGCTTCGGCTTCGATTTGTCGGTGATTAAACCGGTCAATATTGCGTGCTTCGCGTGCAGTCCTTTCTTATTCTGTTTTGCCAACTACTGGCTGGTTCATCATTGCTGACAACATGGATCAAATCCCCTCGTCTTGGCGGGAAAGACGGGAATTGTGAGAACCCCGGGGCATGGTCTAGGGATATCCAGATCGTACTTGACGCCTTCATCTTCGTGATGCTGAAGCTCGGTGTGGACAGATGCATTAGATGTCGGTGCCAGACGAGGAGCTGGAGTCGCCCTCTTGGACTATGTGGACGGACCCTTCTTGATAATCTTCAATCCGGATCATATTGACGAAGTTGCGCGGCTTCAGCTGAGGTCGGTGCATAAAACATAGATCCAAGCGGCGTTGTAGGTTGTAGGCGTAGCTAGGAGGCAGCGTTTGGCAGGCCGTAGGGCTGGACCTGGTGGTTCTCCAGTCAAGGCTTCATACTCGAAGAGCCGAAGACCCATCGCGAAGGCTGGCCGGCGATGAGCAGAGCGCCCTTCAAGAGTAGATGTGACCACGAGATCTGTACCAAGTTGTGCAGGACTGACTGGTCTGAGCTGGTCGGGTAGATCTATTGTGGGGAGTGGTTATCTACTCATTAGGTTGACTTTGAATCAGTACTTACCAGAGCTAGGGTTTCAGCGAGTTTGGTGCCGACCCGATCAATGGAGTCGAGTAGGTCGGTGTTGTCGATCCACTTCCCTTTGTAGCAGGGGAAGCAGATGACGAGTTGTCGGCGTGGCTAAAGGTGATGCAGGCGTGGTCGGAGCCAGATGTACCATGGTCGGAGCCAGATCCATCGTGGTCAGAGCCAGTATCCGTCGTGGTCGGAGCCGTAGCCGATGCAGGTGCAGCAGTGGTCGGCGCAGACTGAATCCACGCTTCCTCCGGGGTCATGGCGATGAAGTCGTCGGAGCCAGTGGTCCAGGTGATCTGGCCAACTGGTGAACGTGAAGCCGTTCGGCGTAGCCATGGAGCCGGAGATGATGACCATCTTGTTTGCTTGGAGAGCAGTACGCACACCCCCTACCTAGCGCGCCACTGTCGACGAAATATGGTCGGCAGTCTACCTAGGGGTATGCCCAAGGTAGTAGATTGTCGGCAGACAGATGCGCAAGCCACAAACAAGACGGTGACGCAAGACAGACACGAGGTTTTATCCAGGTTCGGCCGCCAAGAAGGCGTAATACCTACGTCCTACGTCTGATTTGTATTGCTGTATGTCAATGAGAGATGTTTTTTAGAGGGGTCCCCTACCCGCCTTATATAGTCCGGGGGCAGGGTTACAGATCTGGAAACTAACCCTAGCCAGTTACAATTGCCATATGTGGCCGGATAAGGATTCCTATTCTAACCGACCAGGATCTTGATTGATCGTCAAATCCGCCTTGACTCCTTGCGCGGGACTCCGATCAGGTTAGCCTGGGCCGCACGTCGTCTTTTGGTGGACCGGACCCACCGATCCTGGGCCGGCCCAAGCTTAGCCATAAGGGTATAGGGGTTAATACCCCTACAATCACTTTGATAAATTAGGTTAGAACATAGGGTTTTATTAATTCATCAAAACCAAACTAGAGCTTTTAGGCAGGGGACGCCAGATCTAGGTCCAAGAAGCTCGGATCCGGAGGCCTTGCTCGCCGCCAGTAGTCCTAGCACTAGAGAAATTATTGCTCAAGTATCGACGAGGAGGGGAGGAGAGGAGGGGGAGAAGGAAGTAGCTGCGGTGGGCCTTGTTGGGCGCCGCAGCGGGCCGCCACCACCGCTAGTCAGAGAGCGACGGCGGCGGCCGGGGAGGTGGCGCAGTGGTGAGCGGTCTGGTGGTGGTGGTGGGATCGCCCCTGAGTCGCCCTGTACGGATGAAGGGGGGAGGTGAGTTGAAGGAGCTCAATTCATATAAGACACGACATGGTGTCATATGTTTGAGTTTCTCATATTTTGAAATTCATTTTTTTGAATTGTACAAACGATCTTAGATGGAAAAACAACGTTTTAGTTGACAATTTTTTTATTAGAAATCATTTATGGTGAGTTTTAATATTTTGAAATAAAAAAATTCAAATGACCTCGGATGGAAAATCTTCCAAACCAAAGTTGTAGACCTCGATGAGAACTACAACTTTATAGTTTATGACTATTTCATTCGAAATCATTTGAGGTCAAGTATGGCTCAAGTTATCACAACTTAAATTTCAAATTTGCCAAATGTCCTCGAATGAAAAAACTACCAAAACCAAATTTGTAGATCTCAATGAGAACTACAACTTTGTAGTTGATGACTTTTTCATTGAATTCGTTACGGTCCCAAATATTCATTTTAAAATTCTAAAAAGTGAATACTAGGGGAATGGATGTGCCATGTAGATACAAGTGACTTTTGGGGGTATAGTGGTCAGAGAGATACACACGAGGCCAGGTCCTTAGGTTTGAATCTCACTACTACTTCACGCAAAAAATCACGTAATTTTAGGATTTTGGACATACTAATCACCGTCGGCTAGTAACACGAACCGGTGGTGATGATAATTGTCATCACCATCCTCACCGTCGAGGGCCAAAACCAGCAGTGAAAAGGGGTTTAGAACTGGTTGTGGTGACTTTTTTTAGTAGCGGTAGGAGATTGATCAAATTTAATTATGTGGCTATTGTGTGCACCTGTTTTGAGTTTGAAAGGTAAAACTTGAGCTACACAACTAGACACATGCTAGGAAGCGAACAGACTCGGACAACCTGGCCATGACATGGGTGGTGCATTGCTAACGAATTGCAGCTCCAAACTCAAACCAAGATAGGTAAGAGTGAGTGACGATGGACAAAGGGACAAAAGAGGAAAGATGATGGTGAAAGTGAGGGATGATGGACCAAGAAATGAAAGAGAACGGTGAGTGTAATTGATGACAAAAGAGGGTGAAGGGACGAACATATGGTGGAGAGAGCGAGAAACCGAAGACAAATATAAGATTGATCCAATTTAAATAGGCGGTAACCGTGTACACCTGCTATGAGTTTAAAGGTAAAAGATAAGGCACATTGCTTGAACGCACACCACAATATGAACAGGCTCAGATGATGAGGCTATGAATGAATGGTGCGATGTTAACGAAGGTCTCGTAGCTTTAAACTCAAACAAAAGTTAAAAATAAAAGGGCGACTAGCGAAGAATCGACGGACGGTGGACAAAGTGAAAATGACGAGAGGGTGAGCGACGACCAGATGGTGAAGAGAGCGAGAGAGTAAAAAGAAAGAGTTTTAGACCTTTAAAAATTACGTGGCGACATAGATATGGATTTTTTGAGTATTTTTTCTCTTAATTAGTAATTTTTAAAACTTAGGACTATGATTGAATACTTCGTCAGGGTCTCAGGGACAGGGATCTTCTGAACTCTTGAAAACTTGTGCGCGTCCTGGTCTGTGGCCTCTGTTTAGAGCCCGTGTCCACCGCAGGATCCTATCCAGATCCGGGCCCAAGCAGACAAGACCAACACAGGCGGCGGCAACCAGTACAACAGCAGGGACAGAGGCGCGCACCGCCCGGCCCAGCCCAGCCCAACCCAACCCAACGCGTCGTCCTCTGTGCTCGCCGTCCAACTGAAAACGGTACGAATATTTTCCGACCGTATTTAAAATCGAATCCGTTTAGAAAGGTTGAGATCTGTCCGTATCCGAGTTCAGATATCCAACATTCGATACCGTATCCGTATCCGAATACTCAAATCGCATATTTATAATGTCGATAACCAATCATATTCTATCCGACATAGTTACACTATCTGTATTTAAATCCGAATCCGAATAAAAATATAAAAATAAATATAATATCAATAATATCAGTCCATATACGATCCGTTTTCATCCATGGCCAACAGCACAACACAGCTACAAACGCGAAACGCCCGCAGCCGCAGATAATTTTACAGGTCGCCTCTCTGCTCTGTGCTCTCTACTCGCGGATAATTTTACAGGTCGCCTCGCCTCTCGTGTCTCGTCTTCCTCTCCGAGCACCGCAAATCCAACTCAAACCCAACCCGTCCCCGACCGATCCCGCAAAACCCTAGCGCCGTCGCCTCCCTCTCGGTTCCACTCCCACACCGTCCTCTCCATCCCCGCCTACGAGCTCGCGCCGCAGATCGGGAGACCGTACGTCGACCGTCGGAGATCGGAATTCTGTTTTTTTCCCCTTCCGCGTTCGCGTCGGCTGCTGCGTCGGCGATGGCGGGCGGCGGGAGCAGGCGCGGCGGCGGCGCGGCTGCGGAGGAGCCGAAGATCGGCAGCGGCAACGTCTTCGCGGCGCTCGAGACGCTCAAGAAGAAGAAGAAGAAGCCGGCGGCCGCGGACAAGGCGGCGGCCAAGCCCGCCGCCGCCAGGGACAGGGAGGACCCCAAGCCGGAGGTCTTCTGGGCGCCCGCGCCGCTCACCGCCAAGTCCTGGGCCGACGTCGACGACGACGACGACGACGACTACTTCGCCACCACCGCGCCGCCTCCCATGCCCGTCTGGGGCGACGCCGCCCACCGCGACGCCGCCAAGGAACAGCACGCCGCGCCCGCACTGGAAGAGGTCTGTCTCGCTTCAATTCCATCCCGTTTTCTTTCTCCCTTTATTTATTGTGCTTTGTGGATAGCTGAGTCTCACAATTCGTCAGGCCAGGATTTCCTTTTCTTTTTTATTATTACGTAAGTCTATGTTTATGTTCTATATATATGCACTCTTGATATATGCACTCTTGATGTTGGTATGGAGAGCGATCTTAAGACAATTGCTCGCAGTCGCTAGTTTTAGTATCATGTTTGAGTGCTTTCATGGAATAAAATTTGCCTAGTGGGTCATAGGTATCCTGCACTGATTTGGATGCTGAATGATAAGGCTATTAGTTGTCGTTATCCGTTGTCAAAATGCTGTTAGCCGTTATATCCTGGGAACATTTGAATTAACGCTTTACACGGTAAGCAAGTAACGGATTGCGGTTTCAGGTTACTAGATTTCATCAAAGAATTATAAGCCTTGATTGTACATGAACGGACTTGTTAAGTTATCAAAATTCCTGCTGTTGCAGGCTTGCAGTCATAGGATCGTAACGTAAGTTGATAATAATAATCACGCACATGTGGGAAGTAGAAAAAAAAAGAAGTATGACGTTAATGGAAATGGGGATGCTCCTCTTTTCAGAAAAAGCTTAGACGGTTATTGGATAGGGAATCAACAACACGTAGTGGGCTCCATGGTAACAAAAGCAACTTCAGTGTCCTTAGAAATCGAGAAATTTTAGTTCTTGCTGTTGTAATCGTAGCATTATAACGCTTGCTGAGAATTGTACACATATGGGAAGTGGAAAATGTTGCGATACAAATAAATAACTCTGTAAAAACTTGGGTAGGTTAGGGAATCAGATAGGGAACAAGCAATGGCTAGTGGGCTTCATGGACACAAAAGCAACATCAGTGTCCTTGGGCAGTCAAGCTCTAGTAGTCTAGTTACAGATAGATTGGATTGCTGGATTAGTGCCGCCTGCCTATTTTTGATATGCAACTAAAATATCTTTACAAGGGTATGCGTTTTTATCTTTGCATGTGGCCATATTGATTCCTTGATTCTTGCCTTTTTGTTTCTAGATTTGGCATACCTTTTGTACTAGTTTAGTACCTCCAGAAATCTAAATGCATTCCTGCATAAGATTAATCGAAATAAAGCAGGGCTGACGAAAAAACTTTGTACACATTGATTATTGTTATGAAATAGTGTCTCTCATTTATATCGTTGGACCATTTGTGAACATTGCCGCCTTATTGTGATATTATCGATTGCGTCTTGCATCTGCATCGAGTTTAAATTGCATTGAGCTATGTACATGAGTGGATCAGAACATCAGAAGTTCTTTTGTTTAAGGTGTTATATATATGCTACCATGCTACTATGTTAGGTTTAGAGCATCATAAGAGGCCACTACTGGGTTGTTCCTATTTCAAAATATGTTCGAGCATATTATTCTGCATTTGTTAAGTACTCTTGCCTCCCAAGTCATACATCGACTGAGCTTATTTTGTCTACCTTTCCATGTCTTCCATTTTAGCTCTATATGCTGTCAGTTCTGTCTAACTATATCATGCAATATTCTTACCTGAATATACCATGTTGTTTCTCTAAATGCCTCTTACACATTGCAGGAGATTGAGAGTGAAGATGATGGCCTTGATGATGAGGTTGATGATGATGCCGATGAGGACCATGAGCATGAAGCAGAAGATGCTGTCCCTGCTGAACCAACTGTGAAGAATGCTGCAGCTCCACCTGCACCACCCAAAGATACTGAAAGACAACTTTCCAAGAAGGAATTGAAGAAAAAAGAACTTGCTGAACTTGATGCTGTTCTGGCTGAGTTGGGCCTTGGGACATCAAACAATTCCACTCAAGATGAATCCAATGGTAAGTTCTAATACATGCTGTTCTCTTTCTCCAAAGAATTTCCCTTCAGGAATAATTCCATGACAACTGAACAAACTCAATCTGGTCGTGCTGATGCCTTACCGGTTGGCCATGCTGGCTCAAGATTTGCCACTTCCTTTATGGTGATGCTGAATCTTCTGTTGCAGGTAAGAAAGGTGCAGATCAAGCTGCAGATGGAGAGAAGAAGGACGATGCACCTGCTCCTCTAGAAAGCAAGAACTCAAAGAAGAAGAAATCTAAGAAAGACAAGTCTTCAAAGGAGCCAAAGGAAGTGCATGATCAGGTTGATGGGTCGGAAGAAGCAGCTGTTGCAGAACCTGATGAAGATACAGCTTCTGTGGATGTCAAGGAGCGCATAAAGAAGGTAGCCTCAATGAAGAAAAAGAAGTCAAGCAAAGAGATGGACGCAGCAGCAAAGATCGCTGCATCCGAGGCCGCAGCAAGGAGTGCCAGGCTTGCTGCAGCGAAGAAGAAAGAGAAGAGCCACTACAACCAGCAGCCTGCGCGGTGAATTGCCCTGATTTTGGATCTCTTCTAAACTTTTGAGCTCTGATATCCCCTTGTTCGTTTTGGACCTGCAATAAACTTTTTGAGACTTTTTGACTTGGGTGGAGGTGCCGTCTGATGCTCGTTTTGGGAATTAAAATTATAGTAGGTACATAGGGGGCTGTCTTGTCGCTGGAGTCTGGATGGTGTAATGAGCTCTGAACTGTTCGTCATATGAACCCTGCTGACTATATGGAAAATGTGGGATATACCTATCCGGCTTGAATGTCTGCAAATTGTTCTTCGTTCTTGTGTCATAGCATTGGTTTTACATATCCTTTGGGTAGTGAGCAGAGCATTGAGGTTGCCATTTACTGAGAATCTAGGGCTGTTGTACTGGAGTTTTACGGGAAACCGATTCGGCTGCCCCCGGCCTCGTCGGCTTTTGGCCTGCGGCGTGACACGGCGCGGCTGCGCGCCTGCGGGGCGGTGTGTGAAGCGAAAGCGGATTCTAGTCGTGTTTGGAGTCTCTCCAGTAAGGGTTGCCTACTTGCCTGGGAAACGGAGCTCCCCAAAGGCCTTCGAGTTCTTTTTTGAGTAGTTTCAGGCTTTCAGCTCTACTCAAGGACAGCAAGAAATGGCTCTCCAAGTCTCGATTTTCGTATTTTCGTTTTTTCGTTGCTCCTTCCTCCTTTAGCTCCCGCAGCTTCTTTGGTGAAGCCCTCGCTAGCACCGGTTGCCAAATAGGCCTTCAGTTTTTATTCCTTTCATGGTGAAGCACTGAAGCCCCAAGCTAATTCCGGTTGCCAAATAGGCCTTCAGTTCTTTTCCCTTTCATGGTGAAGCCCCTCACTTGCTTTGTTGGAGTTTTTTTTCCGGCTGTCAAACAGGTCTTAGTTTTCCTCTTGCTTTGATGGAGAGGGTAACAGTTTTAGGGATGGAGAGAAATTTCAGGGAATGAGATCTGTTACACCTTTGTTTTTTTCCCTCTCAATCCTCTTTTATCTTCTACAACTAAAAAGAACAAAGTGTGGACACCGGTGCGCAAATTGCCTTGGTTCGTCCGTCTGCCACCCCATGCGAGCGATCCCACCTCCCACGCTGTCTAACGGGCGAGCGAGAAAAGGAAAGGCGCGATAGAAAAAGAAACTGTCATCCCTGCGATCTCCGTCTACTTTAAAGGAAACAAATCGATCACCTGAGGCCACATGCATGGAAAGAAACAATAATCATGCATGGAAGAAAACATCAGTGGTGCCAAATAAAAGATGTGCAGATTATACATGGTGAGACTGATGAACCTACTGCAATTTCCTAAATGAATATTCCCACCATTAGTATATAGGTCAATTCTCCTGCGTTTCTTCGTGCTCCCATTAGCATATAATATGAAAGTATTGTTGTGTTCATCACCACTTCCAGTTGACTACTCCCATTAGCATATACTTTCTCTACCCCAAAATATAAGTTGTTATGGGATGCGTGCAGGTCAAACTTTCTCAACTTTGACTAGGTTTGTAAAAAATACGTGCAACATTTATATCTCTAAATAAGTGTATTATAAAAATATATTCAATGTTCTATGTAATGATACTAATTATGTATTATAAATATTAATATTCTTTTATATATAATTGGTCGAAGTTAAAAAAAAGTTAACTTCTCGGGAAGCGAGAATAAATTCTATTTTGGGACAGAGGGAGTATATGAAAGCAGTGTTGAAAATATTTTAACAATCAAGTTCGTCTCTGTCTGATTGGTAAGCTTAGACATCATAATGTCATAAAAAATTTCGACTCTCATGGACACCCTCATGGATCAGTACAAAATATCCCAATCCTACAGCATACACAAATGACAACCTTAAAGTTATGATATTTTCAAAAGGTGGACAATAAAGACCATCTTAGACGTTCTGACATTAGAGTATATACGTGCAGACACATAGGCATGGTGGTGCACATGAGCAGCCAGCAGGAGTCGAGAGTCAGGGATGTTTAGATCCTAGGACTAAACTTTAGTCCCTGTCACATTGATTTTTTAGATATCAATTAGGAGGACTAAACATGAATTATAAAACTAATTATATAAGTTGTGGTTAATTCGCTTGCCAGCGCCGTGTACAGGATGGTATGGAGATGTGGTGGAACTTATTCGTGGATTTGTTGGCGCACGAAAGAAATGAATATCGGAAATCTCTTCCTGCCGGTATAAAAAATGATCTTAGTCGTATCACGGAAAGATCTACACAGTAGAGTTTATGAGCCACGACGCCACGCTCTCTGTGACTATGTAAATTTCACGAACTTAGCTTTTTGGATTAAATGTCACTTTAACGTCGGTCATATACTTTTACAGTATTGTTATCTTATCGTGCGATCCGTGTGTTTTTAGTACAAAAGTTTAGCTGTCCCATAGCAACGCACGGGCACGAACCTATTTGCATATATACTCGAACATATGTGTACATGATTATATGGAGATACAGCGGAACTTATTCATGGATTTATTGGTGCATGAAAGAAATGTATATCGTAGAATTCTTTTTGCCGATATAAAATATTATCTTAGCCATATCACGAAAAAGTCTATACAGTAGAGTTTGTGAGCCTGCGACGTCGCACTCTTCGTGACTGTGTTAATTTCATGAACTTTGCTTTTTGAATTAAATGTCACTTTGACGTCGATATTTAATTTAATAGTATTGTTATCTTATCGTGCGATTCGTGTGTTTATAGTAAAAAAATAGTTGTCCCGTAGCAACGTACGAATACGAACAGGAATATAAGTGGATCTCTTTTTCTATGGTGTTGCTGTACAGTGCGCTATCATTGGGCAATTGAGCGTTCAGCCAGGCCCTCACGATATGGGCCTGAAGGATTCGAAAATCAAGATGGGCTGATCTGGATCTATGCTGTGCCCGAAGCAGAAGAAGTTGAGCTTGGATATCTCGGGCTACTGGATAGCCGGAAGGTTTTGGGCTGGAAAATCATTGGGTACAATACCATTACAATACAACAATCACCCAAATGGAAAAATTTTCTATGCGACGGTTTCGCACCGCGCTCCTGTGCGACAACTAGTAAGCGGCTGACGCGTGTCCCCGGTACGGTGCCGGCCCTAAGTTTTTAAGGGCCTAAGGTGAACTTATCGCAATGGGCCCATGTACATGTTTGTTAGATATATGTATATATATATATATATTCACTTGCAAAGCGAAATAAAATCCATGACATATTCTCAATTTAACGCTATTTGAACATGTTCTTCTAATTGGGATTGAATAAACATATGTATACCACCCTTTTGTGACTCGGTAACACCCCTTTGTGATTGAATAAACCTATGTATAGCACCCTTCTGTGATTGAACAACACTGGAGAGACCCACTAGACAAGAACACTATTCAGAGCTGAAAAAAACCTTATGCATAGCACCCTTCTGTGATTGAATAAACAGATCATCTAATTTCCTTTGTATTCTTTTCTCAGTATCTGACAAATGTTCTTAGGTAACATAGTAAAATTCCAACGGCTCGCATTTTTTAAGCATTTGACAGGGAAGTTCTCTACCTATTTTTTTTTCTTTTTCTATATATATGAACAAGATAACTGTCATTAGGATGTTGGGAAGGCCACATATTGACTAATGAGGTTACATACTTGGGTTTTGGCCCCTCTCTGGGCTGGGCCCCGGCCGTCGCACCCCTCCAGGGCCGGCCCTGCCCCGGTACCGGTGCTTGCACACATGCGGTTGAGGCACCACGCGTGAAAAGGGGAAAAAAAATCTATACAGGCGTGATGCAGATGAGGTCCCGTGCAGCACATCATCAATGTCGTTGATGTGACCTGATGAACGGTTGGCTGGTCCTTTACAGCGCCCCAATCCGTGATCCCAGCCGATGTTTTCGGTTAACAGAACTCTCCATCACGTATATGATAAAAAAAAAGTACTCCACGTATTTGGATTGATCTGCATCTCACATCAACTGATCCACGGTAGCGGAGAGGTGCTGCACGGGACCTGGTCTGCATCACATATTTTTCCCACGAAAAGAACACAAAAAGTTGAGGAACATGTGTCAGCTGCCTACAGGTTGTCGCACGGGAGTGCGGTGCGACATTGTCGCGTAGAAAATTTTTCCCACCCAAATAGTCGCTTGCGGGCATCTCGACTCTTCTTCCTTCTTCGTTCTACAATGTAGCAGCAAAAAGGGGGATTCTCAGGTTTGGCGCATTCTCCCTGGTTTTGCACTACTTCCGGTAGTCTTCCTGGCTCCTGAGATGCAGTGAACCAGGATCTGAAAGTCCGATTGTATATACCTGTTACGGCCCAAGATGCGGATCCGTGCCCGGCATCGGAAGAGGAGGCCGCAGCACATGGGCCTGGGCCGCACCCGAGGCGTTCCAGCAGAGCAAAGGTGCCGAGCACGCGTACCAGCGGAGATGAGTGGGCGACGGCGTGAAGCGGTGGCCCTCCGGGAAATCTGATATATGTGTAATAGGTTAGAGGAGAGAGGGGTATGAGAAAGCGTGTAACAATCAACTTGTCTCCTACAAGCTTCGTCAGAACCATCCCCTTGCTTTGCTCTCCTTCCCCCTTCCAATCAACTGCTACTCGTCTCAATCTGGAGAACTCGTCTTGGAGTTAACAAATTGGTACTCAGAGCCCTCGATTCTCGGCTGATTTTTTTCCTCCACCTTGATCTGGGATCGTAACCCTCGACGGCTGGTTGATCGTCCTCGGTGCTGCGGCAACGAGTGATGAACCCGTAGGTCCGTGCCGAGGCTGATCTGATCGGTGTGGGAGCCAGTCGCCGGAAATCGATTCACCCTGGAGCCCCACCAAATCGACCACGAGCATTTCACCCGTTTCCGCAAGCAGCTCGGTGCCATGGATCTCAACACCAAACTCATTCTCGATGAGCTCAAGTCTGTGCAAACCAACCTCACTAATCGCATCGATGCGGTCGAGCACTCCATCGGCGCCCGCGTCGGTTCCCTAGAGGATGCCGCAAAGGTGCTTGATGCTTGGAAGCCGACGATGGACGCCTCCATGGCGGAACTGCGCGCGGCGTGTTGGTTGCAATCGATTGAGGAGCAGGTTCGCTCGGGGGGCTAGGAGCAGTTTCAGGAGCTGGTCATGAACTGCTTTGGTAAAGATCAGCATGAACTGCTAGTTCGTCAGCTCTTTCATATCCACCAGTCAGCCACAGTCCAAGACTATATTGACAAATTCACTGGGTTGTGTCAATGTTTTACCAACGATAGCCTGCCACGGGGGTCCCCGGGGCAGTATGTTCGGGCTTCAGCGTATGCAGAACTCGACGGTAAACGCAAGAGATAGTCGATTTATTCTAGTTCGGACCCTCGATCTTCGATCGAGCAATAGCCCTACGTCTAGTCGGCGTTAGCCTTTGCGTTGGATTGATTGTCAAGTGTTGTGTTGTGTATCAAGTCGCCCGTCCTTAGGAACCCTGCCCTCCTTTATATAGTCAGGAGGTCAGAATCTTAGTCGGTTTACAATGAGAGTTCCTAGTAGGATTACAGAATACTACTACTACTAAGATTACAGGGGAAGAATCCTAATTAGACTAGATCTTCCCCCTTCCTTGCGAGGTATCCCGTGGGTCCCGCACCGACAAGCCCCCGAGCACTTCATGGTTGAGTTCTGGAAGCCTCGTCTTGTTCCTTCAAGTCTTGTCGAGTAGGAACAAGCGTCGTCCGAGTGTTTTCTTGAGCGAAACCATGCAGCGCTTCTTTGGATCTTCGAGTGGTGTGTGCTTTTTGAAAAAAAGTTCATCCATCTGGGTGTAGCCCCTGAGCCTCTTGCTATTTGGAACAAGGAGCTGGAGGATCTTGCCTTGAAACTGCTCTGTTTCTTCGTTGAAGGTAAAAAAGAACTCGGATATGGCTCGTTCCGGGTTCTTTTTGTCTTAAGGTTTTGAAGTGGTCTGCTTTGAAGAAGTCTTTTCTGTGACGTGTGCTTTTTCTGAAGAAAAAATGCACTCACTGAGTGTAGCCCCCGAGCCTCTTGCTATTTGGAACAAAAAGTTGGAGGGTCCTGAATCTTTATGTTGTTTGAAAATTCCTGATCTGAAGAAGTCTTCTGAGTGATGTGCGCTTTTTTGAAAAGAAAGTGCACTCACTGAATGTAGCCCCCGAGCCTCTTGCTATTTGGAACAAAAAGTTGGAGGGTCCTGAATCTTCTGTCGTCCAAAATAACTGAAAACCTCTCCTGTTGCAGCCTCCGAGCATATATCCGGGTTCTTTTGTTTAGAAAGAACCCGAAAGCAGGGTATTGGCATGTTCTCTGGTAGTATGCTGTTTGTCAGGTGTAGTTGCATGGTGGTAGTTGAGTATAAATGTTGTTTGTTCACGAGCTGCACAGTGTTGGTATATTCTTCCGAATATGCTCGTTTTCGAGTACTGTTCCTTCACTTCTGAGTCCTCCATTATTGAGTTCTGTCTTTTCGCTGTGTCCTTTAGGCTTGTTTTGTTGGTGCTCCTAGTCCATGTGCACCGCTCCTTCGGTCTATAAATACCCTCCTGGAGTGCTGTTTTGATTCATTGAGCATTTTGTTGCTTGTTCTGAAGTCTCTGTAGTCATGAATATGATAGTTTGTGAAGTAGAGCAGCCCTCGGGCGTATTTTGTAGTTCTTGTATATCTTATCATAGCTGGAGAAAGTCTTGTGATAGGGATTAGAGGTAGACTAATCCCCCAGCAGCAATGTACCAGGATGTACGTGGCTGTAGTTGGAGGAAGTCTTGTGATGTGGGCTTCGTTCCTTCATCTGGTAGTTCTAGGTTGATCCTCGTCGCCTGCCCTGAGACTATCCGGTGCAGATCAACACTATATCCAGCATCACATCGGACTTGGGTAGACAGATACCTGCTGGCCTTCTCTGCTCCATATTGTCCCGCCGTGCTACTGATTTCCACCTTGGATGCACTGCGTCCGTCCTTTGAAGAAAGCAGTGTAGCCGAGGGCGGTTCGTCCTACCAAGTAGCAATTTGGAACACGTAGTCGTTCTAGAGCCTAGCCGTGTCCGAGTTCCTCTTTGCTACTTTGCTTGTCGTGGTACTGAGTTCGTTGGGTCTTGTAAGATGTGTAATCTTCTATTTTTTGAAACCAGTTATAATAAAAAGAATCTTATCTTCTGAGTTGTAATTTTTTATTTTCCTAATGTCCCAGTTGTTGATGAGATTTCTGAGTTCTTTCTGTAAGGACCGGTTTTTTGCGCTCCTTGTGAGGTAACCCTACTTTGCTTTATTGTTGATGAGTTCTTTTTGTGGTAATATGATCACTCCGCCGTGGTGCTGGATGGATAAGTCTAAAATTTGCCCGTTGAACTGTACCGTTGTGTGGATTTGAGCCGTTCGTCATTTTAGCTGCATCGTTAAATGGACTGTTGTGTCCTCATGCCGTGTTAAAACGGGCCTGGTGGACCGCGTTTTACTGCTGTAAAATCTATTTAAAGGCCTTTCATCTTCTTCTTCTTCACTGCTCCGCTTTTGCCTTGAAACCCTAGTTTTCAGAAATCCACCGCCGCCATTGTTGCCATCATCTGAGCGCTGCCGTCTAAGCCTCATCTTTCCCTAGTGCCTTTTTGCTTCCGCTAGTACATAGGTAGGAAGAAAGCCATGAGCAAGTCCCAGGCAGCCTTTGTGGACGAGGAGTCATCACTTTCCGTGATCGAGAACCAAGAGTTCATGGCCATGAGGGCTGCCCAAAAGGTTTGGCCGGCTCCGACAACGACTGAAGACCAACTTCGCGAGCTTGTTGGCGATGGTCTGATCTAGAGTAAGGACATTGCTGAATGGAGAGCTCCAGGCGAGCATCGGGTCCCTGCTCCAAGTCTCAGTGAGATTATTCTTTTCGTCTCCTTTATCTGTGCCGGTCTCTGCCTTCTCGCTTCTGCCTTTCTTCATCGATTTCTTAACTATTTTGGGATTAGCCTGAATCATCTTGCTCCCAATGTTGTCCTTCATCTTTCTGTCTTTGTTCATCTCTATGAAACTTTCCTTGGAATTCCTCCTTCTCTTTCCCTCTTTCGTTACTTCTTTCGTCTGAAGCCCCAACCTCGCCGCGATGACACCAGCGTTCTTGGTGGCTGCGGGATTCAGTTTCACCAGGGTTTTAGAAGCAAATTCTTTGACTATGACCTGGTTGATTCTATGAGGGATTAGCGTGCTGACTGGTTTTATGCTGCCAACTTGATTCCTCCTCTTTCTGTTCACTCCGGATCTAGTCCCTTGGTTAATGACCAATGGGAAAAGAACCCTGTGATGACTGCTGAGCTCCAGACGATCAAGCCTTTTCTCGAGAGGATTTGCACTCTAAAACAGTAAGGCTTGACCGGCTTTGGTATTATTTTGAGTTTTCTTCGCCGCCGAGTTCAACCTTTGAAGGAGCGCGAACATTATGGTTTCGAGTACTCTGGGTGGAGGACCCTTCTCGTATGGTCCCTGCCCTTGAGTTGACCGACGAGGAGGTACTCAAGCGTCTCCAGAAGATGCTGAAAGGAGTAAGCGTTGTTCTGCTTGCTGTCCTTGAGTACAGCGCTAAGAACCCGCCCCTTGCTGTGAGTTGTTCTTTTCTTTATGCGGGTACTTTTGATTCTCTTTTGTTGTATCCACTTTTGCTTATTCTTCCTTGTCTTGTTGTTTTACTCTTTTATAGGAATTGGGGCGTAATTTTGCTGATCCAATTCCCCTTGCTGATGTCCCTGCAAAGGTGGAGGCTGGGGGTAGTCTTGCTGGGGCGTCCTTGACCAGTAAGTTTCAAACTACCATGATGCTTCCTGGTGTTTCTTCTGCATTTTCTGACGTATATGAAGAATATGTTCCTCGTCCAGTCCCTCGAGCTCCTCGTACTTTCGGAAAGAGGGGGCGAGCGGATAGTTCTTCTTCTGCTCCATCTGCTGCTAAGAAGTCTCGCCGGTCGAGTACTTGTCCAGGTACTCTAGTTGTAGCTAGCATGCTCTTAGGTGAGCATATTAATACGCTCTATCCTTTTGCTATTTGTTTTTATCTTTGACCGAGTACTTTTGTCCTTTTTCAGCTAGATCTATGGTGGCCTTGGTCGAGAGTGAGGAGGAAGATGAGGCTGATGATGCGCCTCTTGTCGCACGTCGGTGAGTTCTTTTCTTGTTTTCCTGTTGTTGAACCCCTCCTTTGTTCTGACTTTGGTCTTGATTTCTTTGTAGTAAGCGGTCGTCGGGTACCAGTTCTTCTGGGGCTCCGGCACTGAGTTCTTCTGGGGCTCCGGTACTGGCTACGCCGCTCCTGCCACCGAGTGACGGTGATGTTTTTGCCACTGTGGTTCCCCCTGCGAGGTCTTCTATTGGTCTTCTGAAGAAGAAGATAGCTGGGTAAGTGATCCCTTGTTATGCTTTGCTTTTCTTCTCGTTTTTCCCTAACTCATATTCTTATCGTCGATTTTTCTTATCATCTTAAAGACCCTTGCTTTCCCTTAACCCTCCGCCAACTTCTTCTTAGTCCTCTGACCTGCCTCTATGCACTGAGTCTCAGGACTTGGAATGCTCGATCAGCGAGGTGGCTATGAGGGAAGCTGGTTCCCCTGCTACCGCTGCTCCTATTGCTCCGGAGGTGACCGTGGCCACGGTGGTGGGTACTTCTGAGGAGGTAGCCGGGGCTTCCTAGGATACGGCCCTGGTTTTGCCCTCTTTGCCTACGCCGGCTTCTCCCTCTGCTCTCCTTGGAACCAGCAGTCAATGCTTGGACGATGATGTGTTGCATCAATTTGATGCTACTCATCGGTTGTCAGAGCTGACCGGTGCCTAGGGAAACTTGACGACATTTGCGACTTCTTTCGGGGAAAAGCTCCAGGTAAGTTTTTCTGAAGGTCTTTCTTTGGATGTTCGTCTTTGTTTTGTTTTTTATGCCTTTTCTCTCTCTCTTTCTGTTCAGTCTTTTTCTCGGGATCATACTGGCTTCTTTTTCTTGTCTGAAAATGAGAAAAAGTTGTCTTCTGAGATAAGCGCCCTGAAGGCAGAGCTTGATCTCTACCGAGCCGAGATGGAGACTGAGCGCCAAACGCACCAAAAGGAGGAGAAGGCTCTTCGTGCCCAGGTGGTAGAGGCGGAGAAGCAAAAGGATGATGCGGTGGAGTCCATGAAGAACGAGTGCAAAGGTATTGCAGGTTCTGTTTGTTTCCTTTTGTATTCTGACTTCCCTTTCTGCTGACTTGTTTTTCTTTTATACTCTGATTTTCCTTTCTGCTGACTTGTTTTTCTTTTGTACTCTGATTTTCCTTTCTGCTGACTTGTTTTTGTTGCTTGGCCTAGCTCTCTGAGTTGAAAAGCAGAAGCTCTCAGAGGGTATCGAGGAGATGAAGACACTCGTCCGCACTAACCACAACAAGGCTGAGGAGGTAATTACTCGAGCTGAAGAAGAACTCGCGCTTGCTAAGTTGATTAGGCGTGGAGCTGATAGGGATCTTGTGCAGGCCTAAAAAACTATTCAAGACTTGACTGGTAAGTTGGTAATGGCTACTAATAACTGGAATGCTTTATGGAAGTCTTTTCGGTCAGTAGCTGACCTTCTCTGGACTCTAGCGGATGATGGTCAGTCTTGGGCTTAGTTCGTTCCCCAAGTGCCAACCCGTTTCTAGGAGTTCGTGAAGCAGTGTGCCCATCTTTGTACCAGGAATGTTCTTGCCCAGGTCCGGGTTCTTTCTCTGGACTTTCCTTTGTCCAAGGTTGCTGACAAAGCCAAGAGCCAAGAGTACCTGGATGCTATTGAGAGGTTCGAGCCTAAGGTCGATGACTTAGCCAGGAAGATTGTAGATAATCTTAACATTGATGTTTCTTCTCCTGATGACAATGCCTGATGTAATCGACCTTTGTATTCCAGCTTCTGTAACAAAACACTATACTTGAAAACTGAATGGAGATTCTTTATTTTTTTATTGATGTCTTCTTTGTCTGGATTTCTTTGTCTCATAAACAACTTGGCTTAGGTAAATAATTGTCTTGACAAACTTTCTTGATCTGTCGAGTGCTTTTCTGGCTTTCGTTTGTTCCTTGTAAACAACTTGGTATATGTAGATTGATGTCTTGACAGACTTCCTTGATTTGTCGAGTGCTTGTCTGACTTTCGTCTGTGACTTGTAAACAACTCGATATAGATCGTTGTCTCGACAATCTTTGTGTTCTTGTTAGTACTGAAAAGACTTAGGACATCTCTAGCTTCTTCTTTTCGACTTAACTCAGAGTGTGGCCAGCATCTGGTCCTATCTCTGGTTGCAAAAACATCCTAGGATTGACAAGCCCCCGAGCACTTCATGGTAGAGCTCTGGAAGCCTCATCTTGTTCCTTCAAGTCTTGTGGAGTAGGAACAAGCGTCGTCCGAGTGATTTCTTGAGCGAAACTATGTAGCGCTTCTTGGGATCTTCTAAGTGTGTCCCCTGAGTCTCTTGCTTTTTGGTTCGGGTGTTAGCTTATTAGCTACCCTCATCGGCGGGCTCAAGCATCTTTTCAGCTCTTTTGCTCTCGGCCGGTATGCTCAGGCGTCTTTTCAACCATTTTGCTTTTTGGTTTGGGTGTTAGCTTATTAGCTACCCTCATCGGCGGGCTCAAGCATGTTTTTAGCTCTTTTGCTCTCGACCGGTATGCTCAGGCGTCTTTTCAGCCATTTTGCTTTTTTGTTCGGGTGTTAGCTTATTAGCTACCCTCATCGGTGGGCTCAAGCACGTTTTTAGCTCTTTTGCTCTCGGCCGGTATGCTCAGGCGTCTTTTCAACCATTTTGCTTTTTGTTTTGGGTGTTAGCTTGTTAGCTACCCTCATCGGCGGGCTCAAGCATGTTTTCAGCTCTTTTGCTCTTGGCTGGTATGCTTAGGCGTCTTTTCAGCCATTTTGCTTTTTATTTCGGGTGTTAGCTTGTTAGCTACCCTCATCAGCGGGCTCAAGCATGTTTTCAGCTCTTTTGCTCTCGGTCGGTATGCTTAGGCGTCTTTTTAACCATTTTGCTTTTTGTTTCGGGTGTTAGCTTGTTAGCTACCCTCATCAGCGGGCTCAAGCATGTTTTCAGCTCTTTTGCTCTCGGCCGCTATGCTCAGGCGTCTTTTCAGCCATTTTGCTTTTTGGTGCTCATTGGAAACAACTCTGGGAAAGCCATAATAAGACATATGTTTGTCGAGAAAGAACCATCTTTATTGATCATGAATATTGATAGGTCATAATAGTACATATGTTGTTGATGAGCGCTATCTTTGTTGATCATGAACGTTGATCTCTTGTGGCTTGTATATATATTTTCCCTTGAGTTGTTTTCATGCGTAGAATCTTCGTAGTTGGCTGATGTGCCATGTATTGTTGACTTCTTTTTCGTCTTCAGTTGTCAACTTGTATGTGCCCGGTCCGGTGATTTTTGTGACGATAAAAGGACCTTCCCATGGACAAAGTAGTTTATGGCGTCCGTTGGTTTTTTTGTATTCTTTTTAGTACTAGGTCTCCGACTTGTAATGATCGAGACTGGGTATTCTTGTTGTAGTGGAGCCTTAATCCTTGGAGGTATCTTGCCGATTGAAGGGTAGTGTTTACTCTGACTTCTTCTATACAGTCAAGCTCTAATCTTCGGGTTTGTTCTGCTTCTCCTTCATCATATTGCTCTATCCTTGGTGACGTCCAGATCAAGTCGGTAGGTAGTACGGCTTCTGATCCGTAAACCAGGAAGAAAGGTGAGTATCCGGTGGCCCTACTTATTTGAGTTCGTAGCCCCCATACGACCTTGGGTAATTCTTCAATCCATTTTGATCCATAGTCCACTAGTTCTTCATACAGTCTTGGTTTTAATCCGGCTAGTATGAGTCCGTTAGCCCTTTCAACCTGTTCGTTGGCCTCTAGATGTGCGACTGATGCGTAATCTATTCTGAAGCCGCAGTCCTGTGCCCAACTTTGGAATTCTATGGCTATGAAGGGAGAACCCAAATCTGTGATGATTTGATTGGGCATGCCGAAGCGGTGCATAATGTCTTGGATGAACTCGACTGCTTTGGTTGCGCTGTATTTTGCGAGTGGTTTGTATTCAATCTACTTGGTGAACTTGTCAATTGCTATGAAGATGTATTGGTTGCGCTGTATTTTGCGAGTGGTTTGTATTCAATCTTTGTTGACTTGATTGATGACTACTGCTGAATCGTCGTATACGAGTAAACGCTTGATTCCGAGGGTAATTGCCACTCGTAGCCCGTGGATGAGGGCTTTGTATCCTGCTTCATTGTTTGTAGCTTGCCATAGTATCTGAAGGACATACTTGAGTTGTTTTCCATCTGGAGAAATGAGGAGAACGCCTGCACCGGCTCTGCCTAGCTTGAGTGATCCATCAAAGTACATTTTCCAATGATCAAGGATGGTATTTGACATAGGTTGTTGAATTTCTATCCACTCAGCAACAAAATCAGCCAGGGCTTGAGATTTAATTGCCTTCCGTGGGGTGAAATTGATATTGAGAGCACCAAGTTCAACTGCCCACTTAGATATGCACCCTGTTGCGTCTTTGTTGTGTAGGATGTCTCCGAGTGGGAAATCTGTCACCACGGTAATCTTGTAGCTTTCAAAATAGTGATGAAGCTTGCGTGAAGTGATCAGGAGGGCGTAGAGTAGTTTTTGCACATACGGGTACCAGATTTTTGATTCTGACAGTACTTCGCTGATGTAGTATATGGGGCATTGTACTTTATACACACACCCTTCTTCTTCTCTTTCTACGACGATCGCTACGCTGATCACAGTGGAAGTTGCCGTAATGTACAGCATCATATCTTCGTATTTCTTTGGAGGTGTTAGAACAGGCGAGGAAGTTAGGTATGCCTTGAGGTTCTTGAAAGATTCGTTGGCTTCTTCTGTCCACTCGAACTTGTCTGTCTTCTTTAGCAATTTAAAGAAAGGTAACCCTTTTCGCCCAGTCTTGATATGAAATGATTGAGGGCCGCCATGCAGCCTGTTAGTTTCTGCACATCTTTGACACTTCGAGGAGGGCCCATCTCTGTTATGGCACAAATATGCTTGGCGCTTGCTTCGATTCCGCGATGACTGACCAAGAATCCAAGTAGTTGTCCTGAGGGAACTCTGAATACACACTTGTTTGGGTTCAATTTCCACCTCCATCTTTTCAGGTTTTTGAAGGTTTGCTTTAAGTCTTCAATTAGTGTATCCAGGTTCTTTGTCTTTACTACTACATCATCCACGTATGCCTCTACATTTTCGTCGATCTGATCACCAAGGCATGTTTAGATAGCTCTTTGGTAAGTGGCACCAGCATTCTTGAGTCCAAATAACATTGTTTTGTAGCAGTAGGCACCGGATGGAGTGATGAAAGATGTCTTGCTCTGGTATTGTTCCTTTAATGCGATCTGGTGATATCCTAAATAGCAATCAAGGAAGGATAATAGGGCAGATCTTGCTGTTGAATCAACTATCTGATCAATGCATGGTAGCCTAAACGGATCTTTCGGGCAACGTTTGTTGAGATCTGTGTAGTCGACACACATGTGCCACTGGTTCGTATTCTTTTTCTGTACTAGAACTGGGTTTGCTAGCCAATCTGGATGGAGGATTTCTCTAATGAATCCGGCTGCCATTAGTTTTGTGTTTTCTTTTTTAATTGCCGCCTTCTTGTCTGGTCAGAATCGTTGTAGTTGTTGCTTCATAGGCTTGGAGCCTTCATTGATATCAATTCTGTGCTCAACCAACTCTCTTGGGACCCCTGGCATGTCGGCCAGCTTCTAGGCAAAGATATCTTTGTTGTCCTAGAGAAAGTTGGTGAGCGCGAGTTCCTATTTTACCGATAGGTGGGCACTAATGGTTGCCGTTTTTGAGGGATCACCGGTGCCCAGGTCGATTTGCTTGATGTCGGCTTCTTTTGGTGGTGCTAGGACGCTAGGTTTTTTAGCCGGTATCACTAGCTCTTCGGGGCTCATTTCTGCTGCAACAGCGGCTATTTCTTTTCTTTCATCGGCGGCCTGTGCTTTTGCTGCAATTTGGATTGCCTGGACATCGCAGTCAAAAGCGCGCTTTAAATCACTCCGAAGAGAGAGGACACCGTTAGGCCCTGGCATCTTAAGCAACAGGTACGTATAATGTGGTATTGCCATGAGTTTTGCTAGTGCTGGGTGCCCGAGGATTGCGTGATATGATGAATCGAAGTCTGCAACTTCGAACTTGATGAACTCTATACGGTAGTTCGAGGGAGTCCCAAAAGTAACTGGTAGAGTGATTTGTCCAAGTGGCATTGCTGCCTTGCCAGGTACTATGCCATAAAAAGGTATGCTTGTTGGTGTAATCATTCCGGCGAGTTGTAGTCCCATCTTTCTTTGAGTTTCTCAGAAAATGATGTTGAGTCTAGCTCCCCCGTCGATTAGTACTTTTGTGACAGTCATACCAGCAATAGTTGGATCTAGAACCAGTGGGTAATGGCCTATGTTTCCTATGCTAGTCCATTGGTCTTCTCTTGAAAATTGGATTGGATACTGTGACCAGTTGAGATATCTTGGAGTAGCCGGTTCTGCTGCCATGATGGTTCGCAGCGCTAACTTTTCTTGATGTTTGCTTCTTGAATCTGGAACTCCGGCAAAGATTACTGCTACTGTCCCCCTGGATTTTTGGATTCCCTTGTCTTCGTGGTTGTCTTCTTCTTTTTCCTGATTGCCTTCTTTGGTATTTGCCTTACTATCCTTTCTTATGTATCGATCTTTGAAGGTGTAGCAATCTCCAATGGTGTGATTTCCTTTGGGATGCAAGACGCAATGCATGTTTTCAATATTGTCATACCTCCTAGGCTTGGAAAACTTCCTTGATTTGTCAGTGACTGCTACGGTGTTGTCTGGTCCACATTTTCTTTCCTGATGTCTGTTATTTCGAAGATTTTGCTTGTCCGGGTTGTCTCGGTTGTTTCTATCCGGGAATATTTCTCGTGTCTTTTCCTCTATGGTAATCATCTTTTCCACTGCTTGTCTGAATTCTTCATTGTTTCTTGGGTTTTCTTTGCAGAAGTCTTGAAATTGCCACCTAGCCATGATTCCATGAGAGAAAGCTTTGATTACTTCTCGTTGGGTGATGTCATGTACTTGAGCTCATAGTTCGCCAAATCGTCGATAGTAATTTCTGAGACTTTTACCTCCTTTCTGCTTGAGTCCTTTTAGCTCTGCATGGGTGATTGGGTGTGTAATGATACCCACGAAATTTTTACAGAAAGCTCTTTGTAAGTCCTCCCAATTTCTGATTGATCCTGGATTCAATTTGTCAAACCACTGAAGGGGCATGGTCTCTAGGGCCATGGGAAAGAACAAGGTCTTGATGTCTTTGTCTCCTCTGGCCAATTCAAATGATTGTGAGTAAATCCTGAGCCACTGCTTTGGTTCGGTCTTGCCATCATACTTGGAATGGTTGGACGGCTTGAACTTGTGAGGCAATCGTATTAAAGCAAGTATGTTTGCAAAACAGGGGAATCTATCGTGTGTTCTGGCTTCTGTGTATTCTGATTCAGCGCCCCCTTCTTGCCAACTGTTGTCTTGGTGAGAGTAGTTTTGCGTAGCTGTCCGTGTAGGTGCTTTGCTTCTAGCCTTTCTTGGTTGTTTGGCTCGGTTGTTTTGACTATGGTTTCTTTTACTTTCTCTATTGTGACTTCTACTTGGTCCAAGTCTCTCGAAGGCGGACTTCCTTTGATTTTGATCTTCCCGCTCATGAGATGTTGCCCTTCCATCGTGCGTCCTTAGGACTGTTGATCGGAGGAAGTCCCGGAGCTGTTCTTGTTTTTCATTGGGATGTGAAGTCACCCTGAGTTCTTCTAGTGCTTCTCGGATCCTATCGTAGGGTGTATTCGCTGCTCGTCCTTCTTCGACCTCTCGCTCTGATTTTCTTCTATTGTACTCGACTAGGTCTGACTCATATTTGATGCAAGCTTCCTTGCGCTGCTTAGCATGGCATTGATGCCCTTGTTTCAATTTGTTCTTTCTTTCTCTGGCTTGTCTCTAACTCTCGGTCTCACCATCGTGCCCCTAGGTAAATGGTGATATGTTGGACTCAGATTCATCTGAAGACCTGACGTCAGGCGCTTCTGGGGGGACCAATGGTGATCGAGGATGGCGAATCATGAATACTTCTCGAGCGTGAGTTGTTCTGTCATCGACGTTGGTTTCTGTACTGTCAGAGTTGTTGATAACTTCAGTAGAGGCTTCTAGGTCACAGATCGAGTCTCCTTGGTAGGGTAGAATTGTTGTTGTCGCATTGTTGACTAGTTGGGTGCCGCGATTCTCAGGAACGGAACCTGGCCAGTGGACGATGTAGTCTTGAGATGTTATAGTTAAGATGAGACCTTCTTGAGCTCCTGTCAGTGGTATTCCAAGCATTGGAATCAGAGATCTTTCGACCTGTACCTGATAAGATGTTGCCATGTTGTGGAGTCCAAATGGAAGAGGACCCGACTTCTTTAGAGTACTCTGAGTGTACTTCGAGTTGTATTCTTGATTGGTTGATGTCATGTTCTGGAGCCTTGTCGGAAAAGAACTTGGTTTTCTGAAAGAACTCGGATAAGACTCCGTCTTAGAAGCGGAACTTGAATTTGAATCGGATGCGTGAAGCCATGAAATCTGAGTTGGATCGGACATCGCGAGCTACGTGAATCTTCCAGCAACTTGATCTGTCGTTGTCGCCGAAATGGAAAGGTCTTGATGATGATCCGAATCTTCGAGGAGATGGCCTTGGAGCTTACCGTTGTCACCTGCCTCACAGATCCATGAACCGAAGATGAAGGTTGACCCTATCGAGAAGATCATGTTGTCGAGGTCCATCGAGCTCTCGGATGCAGAGTCGTCGAAAGCCCCTACCTGGCGTGCCATCTGTCGATGTTTTACCACCGATAGCCTGCCATGGGGGTCCCCGGGGCAGTATGTTTGGGCTTCAGCGTATGCAGAACTTGATGGTAAATGCAAGAGACGGTCGATTTATCCTGGTTCGGACCCTCAATCTTCGATCGAGCAATAGCCCTACGTCCAGTCGGCGTTAGCCTTTGCGTTGGATTGATTGTCAAGTGTTGTGTTGTGTATCAAGTCGCCCATCCTTAGGAGCCCTGCCCTCCTTTATATAGTCAGGAGGTCAGAATCCTAGTCGGTTTACAATGAGAGTTCCTAGTAGGATTATAGAATAATACTACTACTAAGATTACAGGGGAAGAATCCTAATTAGACTAGATCTCCCCCCTTCCTTATGGGGTATCCCGTGGGTCCTGCACCGATAGGTTCGTAGATCAGTTACTTGCTTATGGCAGTACTACCGATCCAATTTACTATGCTATGCGTTTTGTCGATGGATTGCGCGCCGACATTCGTGCTGCTGTTCATATGCAACGTCCCCAGAATTTGGATACTGCCTGGGTCCTTGCTCTATTGCAGGAGGAATTGGTGGATCCTGTTCATACGAAGGAGCTTCGGCGACCTGAACCCTTCACCTTTGCCAAGGCTCCTATGCGTGGGCCACCTCTGCTGCTGCTGAATCCACCACCACGTCTGGACCATCATGATAAGCCAGTGCCACCACATCTAGTTCCTGAATGCCATGCTCGTGGTATGGATGACAAGCTCTCCACGTTGTGTGATTATCGGCGCGCTCGTGGTCTCTGTTTCCGGTGTGGAGAGAAATGGTCACGTGATCATCGCTGTCCTCAAGCAATTCAATTGCATGCCTTGCAAGAACTTTGGGAGGTTTGTTTCTCTAGGGACTGTCGGGAGGATGGCTATGATGCCGGTTTGGAAGCTGCAACTGATGAAGCTCAATTGTGTATTGCTATATCTACGGCTGCTTCTGGTGGTTCACCTTCTGTCACCTCTATTCAGTTCATGGGGCACATTCAGGGTCATCCAGTTCGCATTCTCATTGATTCTGGCAATAGTCACACCTTTGTCAGTGCTGCTCTGGCTGCTCAGTTGCAAGGTGAATCTGTGCTCTCGCCTCCACTCAAGGTCATGGTGGCCGATGGTTCACAGTTGCTTTGCTCCTCTCAATTTCAAAACCTAGTCTAGACTGTTTAGTCTCATGATTTTGTATCTCAAGCTAAGGTGTTGCCACTGTCTTCCTATGAGCTAATTGTGGGCATGTATTGGTTGGCTTCTTATAGTCCAATGAACATTGATTGGCAACACAAGTGGCTGCTTATTACACAAGGCCAAAATCAGTGTTTCTTGCAGGGTTCTCTTTCAGCTCTGCCGCCAGGTTCAGTGGTGCAGGTATCAGCAGTGTTATCAGATGACTTAGTTACTGGTCAGGAAGCAGTACCACCGAAGGTCTCGGCACTCTTAGCTGAATTTCAGTCAGTCTTTGCTCCTCCTTCAGGTTATCCTCCAGCCCATGATTGTGATCATGCCATTCCCCTGCTATCGGGAGCCAGTCCATTCTCGGTCCATCCATATCGCTACCCTCCAGCTGTCAAAGATGAAATTGAGCGACAGATTTCAGATATGCTACAGTCAGGAACCATCCAGCATAGTAACAGTCCCTTTTCTTCATCAGTGTTGCTAGTCAAGAAAAAGGATGGTACCTTCCGCTTTTGCGTTGATTTCAGACAGCTAAATGCCCTTACTGTCAAAGCTAAGTATTTGGTGCCTGTTATTGAGGAGCTACTGGATGAGTTGACCCATGCCTCTTGTTTTCCTGTCTGGATCTCACTGCCGGGTATCACCAGATACGTTTGAAAACCGATGAGGAATTTAAGACTACCTTTCAAACTCATTCGGGCCATTACGAGTTTTGAGTTATGGCCTTCGGCCTCACTGGAGCTCCAGCTACCTTCCTGAAAGCTATGAATACCACTCTTCGGTCCCTCTTGCGCAAGTGTGTGTTGGTGTTCTTTGACGATATCCTCATTTTTAGCCGTACCTATGAAGAACATTTGGAGCACATTCGTCAAGTGCTCGAGTTACTGCAGCGTGATCAGTGGCAGGTCAAGATGTCCAAATGCCGCTTTGCTCAGTGCCAGTTACGCTACCTTGGTCATATCATTTTGGCTGAAGGTGTCGCCACTGACCCAGAGAAGATTCAGGCCGTGGTTCAATGGCCGTCCCCCCAGACAGTCAAAGAGCTACGCAGTTTTTTGGGTCTCACAGGTTATTATAGGCGCTTTGTCCGGAATTTTGGTATTATCTCGCGTCCTTTGACTGAACTGTTACGTAAGGGAGCTATTTTTGTCTGGACATATTTGCAGGAGCAGGCATTTTCGGCTCTCAAAAAGGCCCTTACCTCAGCTCCCGTGCTGGCCCTTCCAGACTTTAGTAAAACATTTTCAATTGAAACCGATGCAAGTGGTACAGGTATTGGGGCAGTGCTGATGCAGGGTGGCCATCCATTAGCCTACTTGAGCAGAGCTTTGGGCCCTCGTTCACGGGGTTTGTCCACTTACGAAAAAATATATGGCCATTCTGATGGCTTTGGAGCAGTGGCGCAGTTACCTTCAGCATGCTGAGTTCTAGATAGTTACTAATCATCGCAGTCTTGTGCAGCTCACCGAGCAACGCTTGCACACTCCTTGGCAACAGAAGGTGTTCGCTAAATTGGTTGGCCTTTAGTACAAGATTGTGTACCGCAAGGGTGCTGACAATGGCTTGGCCGACGCTTTGTCTCGCATTTCCTCTTCTCAGCTTGCTGCGGTTTTAGTCTATCAACCGCAGTGGCTTGCGGACGTGCTTTCAACATATGCACAGGATGTCCATGCTCAAGAGCTCCTTACTAAGCTCTCAGTTACACCTGATGCAGTATCGGGTTTCACTTTGAGGGATGGCCTGCTCCGTTATAACAATCGAGTTTGGGTGGGTCACAGCAAGGATCTGCAGGCTAAATTGATTGCAGCAGTACATTCAACAGCTATTGGGGGACATTTCGGTGTCGCTGTTACCTATCACCGTCTCAAACAACTCTTTGCTTGGCGAGGAATGAAGTCAGCTGTCCAGGCTTTTGTTGCTGTTTGCACTGTCTGTCAACAGGCCAAACCGGATCGAGCTAAACTTCCAGGTCTGTTGCAACCTCTTCCGGTTCCTGATGGCGCTTGGTCAGTCATCTCGATGGATTTTATCGAAGGGCTTCCATCTTCAGGCGTCTTCAACTGCATTTTAGTGGTGGTCGATTTGTTCTCCAAGTATTCTCATTTTCTGGCCCTCAAGCATCCATTCACTGCTGCCTCTGTTGCTCAGCTATTTCTCTCGCAAGTATATAAACTGCATGGTCTTCCCCAAGCTATCATCTCAGATCGGGATAAGATCTTTACTAGCAACTTTTGGCGTGAGTTATTCAAGTTGGCTGGTGTAGAGTTGTGCATGAGTACGGCGTACCACCCACAGTCCGATGGCCAGACGGAGCGGGTGAATCAGTGTCTGGAAACATTTCTCCGCTATTTCACTCATGCCTGTCCTCGCACTTGGCGGCAGTGGCTGGACCAAGCTGAGTTTTGGTACAATACAAATTGGCATTCTGCTCTCGGGCGCTCACCATTTGAAGTTTTGTATGGTTATGTTCGCAGGCACTTTGGCCTTGCTGACAGCTCGGCGGTTCCAGTGGCAGATTTGGCCACCTGGGTGGCTGCCGGCTTCTTCATCTGTGCATCCGGTCTTTCATGTGTCGCAGTTGAAGAAGTCCGTTGGTGCTCAGCATACTGTCACAGCTCATCCCCCTTCAGCTGATGTTATCTGGAGTATTCCTCAACGGATCTTGCAAGTCCGATCTGTGTTGAAAGGTACGCGTTCCATATCTCAAGGTCTGATCAAGTGGTCTCATTTGCCGGTTTCTCTAGCCACATGGGAGGACTTGGCGCATCTCCGGCAGCAGTTTCCTCACGCCACCGTCTGGAGTCGGCTTGGCGCGCAAGGGAGAGAGGATGTTACGACCCAAGATGTGGATCCGTGCCTGGCATCGGAAGAGGAGGCCGCTGCACATGGGCCTGGGCTGCACTCGAGGCGTTCCAGCAGAGCAAAGGTGCCGAGCACACGTAGCAGCGGAGATGAGTGGGCGACGGCGTGAAGCGGTGGCCCTTCGGGGAATCTGATATATGTGTAATAGGTTAGAGGAGAGAGGGGTATGAGAAAACGTGTAACAATCAACTTGTCTCCTACAAGCTTCGTTTGAACCATTCCCTTGCTTTGCTCTCCTTCCCCCTTCCAATCAACTGCTACTCGCCTCAGTCTGGAGAACTCGTCTTGGTGTTAACAATACCCTCCTAATAAGTAGCTTTATGTAAGTTAGAGTTAGAGTTAGGATGATGTGGCATCTATCGTCCTCTTCGATGGAGAAGCAATGAGATGTGGTTAAGATCACTTTTCGGTCTGCCAGTTTCCGTTGGTACTCGGTGGTGTTGCTCATACTTCTTCAAAAGAGGAAATGTTTTTTTTTCTCACATATGGCGAGGTTGCCTTGTTCTTCGTTCGGTGGTTTTGGCGCGTCGCGATTTGGAGGAGCTGCTCGTAGTGGCTTCAAAAATTGTGATGGCCCTTCATCACTGTATCTCGTCATCTGAGGATGCCTGAGTTTCGGTTCTTTCGACCCAGCTTCGTCATCGAAGAGGAAGAACATGGGTGTTGCTGCTGTGGTATCACCAATGCAATTTTCTTTTTATCAGGTTCCTATACGTAACTTGTACTGGGGTTATGGATATGAATGAATAAAATCATCCCTTTAAAAAAGCAATGACCAAAATAAAACGCTAGTATCGAAAAAGAAAACACTGTTTTAAAGTGTTGTAAACACCAGCCCACCAGCCACCATCAATCGACTTCATAGTCATTGGATCAAACCAACACGGAATTCTTAAAAAAATCATACATACTTATTCCATTCTTGTGTATACTACATTTACATCCATGATACTACATATTCCTCGCAGCTTAAACTTCATATGTTACACAAATATAGAGCAAACCAACTAAGAGCAATTAATATATATGATTTCATACGAGCAAGCAACTAAGGGCCTGTTTGGCAGGGCTCCTCTCCTATTCCGGCTCTGGCGAGCCCTGCCAAACGCCTAGAGAAGTCGTTTTTCAATAAAAAGTAGAGGAGCCGGGTGGCTCCTCTAAAACGGCTCTGACTCATCCGGAGGAGCCCGTGCCAAACACCACCTAACCAAGCATCATACATAAATTAAACAACTTCAACTACATCGAAACCCGTGGCAACGAACCAAGCATCATACATAAATTAACCAACTTCAACTGCATCGAAACCCGTGGCTCGTATTTATGTAGGTAGCTAAGCTCGATCATCAGTTGTCGAGCAGGATGGCCTCCAGAACCTTGACGAACTCCTTAGGCGCGGTGAGCTGAGGGAAGTGGCCGGAGGACTCGATGACCACCGTGTCCGCCCCGCCGCCGCCGCCGCACCCTGCCAGGGCGCGCTGCATGTACCGCGCGACGGCGAGCGGCGCCACGGCGTCGTGGGTGCAGTGCACGATGGTGCAGCGCGCCGCGACGTCCGGGAGCACGCCTCGGAAGTCGGATGTGAGCACGGCGCGCAGGACGCAGAGCGCGGCGTCCGGGCGCATCGCCCCGAGCTGCTTGGCGAACATGGCGACGGCGGCCGGGTGGTCCGCGCCGACGACGGCCTCGGCGAAGCGCGGCGCCCACGCCGCGAAGTCCGCGTCGACGGCGGCGAGCATCGCGTCCACATCCCCGCGCTCGAAGCCGCCCTCGTAGCCATCCTCGTTGATGTACCTATACGAAAGTACAAAAAGTACAGTCTGTTATTAACCCTACTATAACCGTTTGGCAGGTTGTTTGGTCCGTTGACAACTTGACATGCTCAAAGTTTGGGGTTCAAAATAATGCTGATTAAGTATTCGAGATAGTGACCGCGGAGACATACATATACATCCTTGTTTGGCGTACTTTACTGCTTATATAGCTCAAAATGATGACCTGATTAGAAATATCGTAGACACCAACTAATGGAAGGTCTATTGTCCACTGCACTAATACTGTATAAACATGGAAAATATCCGCTTTGCAAAATTTCAGTTCAGTTCATAACTAAACAATTTCAAATTAGTCCAATCCCAGAAAAGCAATATATTTGCAGGTGGGGTTCCTCTCACTACTACAAAATTGGACATCACTGTCGGCCTTATCACCGTCGGATTTTAAAAAACCGACAGTGATAGCCCATCACTGTCAGTTTTTTTGCTAAAACCGACAATGATAGGACCAACCGACACTGATATTCAGGTATTCATTGTCGGTTCATATCACTGTCGGTTTTAGCGAAGAACCGGCAGTGATATTGGGTCATCACTGCCGGTTTTAGCGAAGAACCGACACTGATACTATCACTGTCGGTTCGTGACTTGAACCGACAGTGATATGCTATAAGAAAACTTCATAAGTTTCTCATATGATGTCCAATGAAGACGAACTTTATATCAAAGTTGTAGTACTCGACAAGATCTACAACTTTGTAGTTCAAACTTTTTTTTAATTTAAGATTGTTTATATGTCTAAATATTTTCATTTGAAATAATCTATCTAACGAAAATTACGTTTGATTTCTAAAATTTAAAATTTAAATTTTTCAAACGGCTTTGGATGGAGAAATGCCCAAAACAAAAGTTGTAGATCTCCAAAAGTTATGCAACTTTGTAGTTGAAAACTTTTTTATTTGAGACCATTTACTAATTTAAAATGCTATTTAAAATTAAAATTTGAAGTTATTGAAGAAGTCTGATTTCTCTTTTTAATCTCTAGCTAAAACTTGTAACTAGTCTTTCTCCCTCATACTAGCTTCAAATTTGATGCTATTTTCCTAAAAGTTTCTAAAATCACGCTCTATCAATTTATTATGTTCTTACCGCTATTATTTTATCAATCTTTTTATGTGACTGTGTTTTATGTATTTGAATTTTGAATTTAAAAAAATAGCAACTTCAAA
This sequence comes from Miscanthus floridulus, assembly GCF_019320115.1. Lineage (NCBI taxonomy): Eukaryota > Viridiplantae > Streptophyta > Magnoliopsida > Poales > Poaceae > Miscanthus > Miscanthus floridulus. The sequence continues at coordinate 33,242,658 of NC_089596.1, forward strand.
CGTCATTTTGGAACACCAAGTGATTTCAGCTGAAAAAGTCATGAATATAGATGTTGTAGAACTTATCAAGATCTATAACTTTTATTTTGGTCATTTCTTCATCCGATAAAACGGTAGAAATATTGTTCACAAAATTTACATATCCCTCTTATAGTTTTATAAACAATAAGAGGGATATGTAACATTTGTGAATAATGTTACTACCACTATGTCGGATGAATAAATGATTAAATGACCAAAATAAAAGTTGTAGATCTCGGAAAGTTATGAAACTCTGTAGTTGACAACTTTTTGATTTGAAATCATCTTGTCTACGAAAATAACTTTTGAATTTCTAAAATTTGAAATTTAAATTTTATAAACGACCTCGGGTGGAGAAACTATCAAAATGAAAGTTGTAGATCTCAAAAAGTTATAAAACTTTGTAATTGACAACTTTTTGATTTGAAATCATCTTCTCAAGAAAAACTACGTTTGAATTTTAAAAATTTTGAAATTTGAATTTTTAAATGACCTCGGATGGACAAATAGCAAAAACAAAAGTTGTAGATCTCAAAAAGTTATGAAACTTTGTAGTTGATAACGTTTTGATTTGAAATCATCTTATCATGGAAAACTACATTTAAATTTCTAAAATTTGAAATTCAAATTTTGTAAACGACTTCGGATGGAGAAACTTTCAAAATAAAAGTTGTAGATCTCGAAAAGTTATGAAACTTTGTAGTTGACAACTTTTTCATTTGAATTCGTTTGGGGTCCTAAATACCCATTTCAAAATTAAATGAACATAAAATAGCTAGGACGAAAACCTCATTTGGACACAAACAGCTTGCAGGGGGAGTGGTTAGGGGCTGAAGACGTGAAGCAGGAGATCAGGGGTTCGAGCGCCGGCGGCCACGAAGCGCGTGAAAAAACTTGTGATTGTGACTTATGACTTGCGACGCGGGACCGTGTGGCTGTTTAGGGCCTCTCCCGGTATTAAAAAAAATTCCCTATTTTTTCAATGATTTTTTTGGCTTTCCTAGAAACCACGTCGATGTTGGTTCACATCAGTGTCGATTTATAAGAACCGACAGTGATGTACGTCAAACCCCCATCACTACCGGTATGCCACTGTCGGTTCAAAAACCGGCAGTGAAAGAGGGTTTTGAACCGACAGTAATGTCAAGATCTGGGGTAGCGTCTCCCCCACCGCAGCATCTTATAAAAAAAGGTCAGATCTTGCCTTATTGAGGTATTTCCTTTAAAAAAATTCTATGTACAAATTAAGTTCATAATTTAATACTATTTTTAGAGGCAGCTAGATACCCGCCTCTACTAGAGGCGGAAAAGTACCGTCTCTATAGAGGAATCGTAGCTAAAATCCATAGTAGCGAATATCATATGTAAGAAAAAGAAAGCTTTAAAATTTGGTTACCATTATGTTTAGCTCTCAATCATCGAACACACAATTCAAACTTAAAAAACTCAACTCGTGAAGAAACATAAATAATAAATTTAATTTATTATTAGGGGGTAGATTTCACTAAGTAAAATTGTTTGAGGGGGTATATTGAGCCAAGTTTTCTTCGGTTAAGTGGAGAAAATTAAATGAATTGTTTATGTAAGTAACATGTGGAATTTTAATTTTATACAAAAATACAAGAATCTAGGGTCACCAATGATGACATGTAAGGATTAGATGAGATCATCAGAGCAAACCGTCCGCGCGCTCCAGTGAGGCATGCAGTGACTAGAAAGTAGAAACCCGCCGGGTTAGATTTACGTGCGTGGTTAACAAACATAAATAACATGCTTATTAGGTCAAACTAATCATGGTCCTAGCTTGACGAAAGTCTTGCAAAATATGCATGGTTTCTTCCATGTTCCGAGTATCATCTGGTGGTCTCGATCAGCGCGCATACCTCGGCGACGCTCCGACGAGCACGAGGTGGCTGAAGAGGTCCCGGCGCGCGACGGACGCAATGCATCCAATCATGCCGGCCATGGAGTGGCCCACGAACGCCGCCCGGCGCACCCCCAGCTCGTCCATGAGCGCCACGAGCTCGTCCGCGAGCGCGTAGTACGAAGAGCAGTATCGCTCGCCACCGCCAGCGCCAGCGGCGGCAGCGGCGCCGGAGAAGCTCCAGTCGAAGACGACGACGCGGAACCTCGCCGCCAGCGCCGCCACGACGTCGTCCCAGACGAAGCGGGTGCCGCCGTACCCGTGCGCCAGCACCACCGTCTCCCCGTCGTCGTTGCCCAACACCCTCGCGTTCATCTTCTTCCTAGTGACAGCAGCAGGAAGCTTAGCTAGCTACGACTACGACAGCTACTACAGCTACACCGTCTGCTGCTTCGTTTCGTCTATGTGTGGTGATCGATGAGAAGGCACGGATGAGCTACGCTTCATGTCAATTTATAGCGAGAGAAGGCACTTAGATAAGATCGAGCGGAGAGATCGACAGCGAGATGAAGATGGAAGGGATGATGGGCTGCACTGCACAGTTGCACATTGAGAGGACGGAATTGTATAAGGAGAGAGAGGGACGTGGACAGCTGCATGAGCCACCGGGGTGGCAACAACGGGTGTCGCAAGAGGAGCCTGCATGTCTCTCATCACCAACTGCTGATGTTGCCCACCGGCCTCCTCGTGTCCACATCAGCCATGACGCCGAGCAGAAAAAGGTGTTGCTTGGCGCCTTGCGCCGCGTGACTGCGACCCGGCAGATTCCCATCCGCGCCAGGGCTAGGGCTTCGGATGGTCCGCTTTTGTCGTAGCTCAAGTGTGTTTGGTTCATTCTTTTTTTAAGGAGGAGAAGTTCTCTGCTTAATTAAAGTGTGTTTAGTTTACAAGGAGCATCCTGTGTAGTGTTGCTAGCTAGTTTGCATTAGTTTGGGCGCAAATTAAGTGGCCTTATAGAATAGAACACGAACTTACAATCCCAACCGTCTAAACTTTTTATATCAAAGCGCTGGCCTATACAATTTCTTCTTCTTTATCAATGATGATGAAATTCAAATCAGCGTTATCGCACCCGTTCATTAAAAAAAAACTGACCTATAATTTCCAAAGGAAGCTGGTATCCATGGTCGAGCAGATCAAGCTTATTATGATTCTTAATACCTAATCGAAGCACTCAAAGTACAAGTTTTAATAACACGGTCAGAAAAAAAAAGAGAAGAGTACACCTTGCTCTGATATTATATATTTTTATATTTGTAGCTTAATCTGATGAAATAAACAAAATGCCTAGCTAATATATAGTTTCAAGGACATAGAATCTCAGAGATGATGAAAGCAAATAAAAATATAATAAAATAGGTAAAATGGAGAACACAATGACATCGGTCATTTCAGTGTCAGGAGCCGAATATACAAACTGCAACACAGATTGGCAAGTTATTGTTTTTTTTAATTTTTCTTAAACAAAAGATCAGCCTCCTCCATATATAATTTTAAGTTATAAGAGCATCTCTGAATAGTTGGGCGGCCAAAATCTAAGTGCAAACTCTTCGAAACGACGTTATTGTCGCATCCAATGATATGGTATCTCCGTTTGCTACTTGTCTGGAAACAATGGATTATCATAATCAAAACAGTGTCATTGTGTCTTGCCGTTATTTACTCAAACATAAAGTTCTATGTTGCTTGATTCAATTAGTTTACATACTATTGAATCATCACCTGATCAAAGGACTGTGTCAACACATGTATGCTGGCTACTTAAATCCAGAGAAATCTGCAGGCCCGACAATACGAACTTGATGTTCGCCAGATTTTGTGTTAGTGCGAGCATACAGTATCGGAAATGGCCAGCCATGCCTGCATGCATGTTCTAGAATCTATCTATTTCAGCAGGCCAAATGGAATGTTCCTTCTCAATATACATGCATAGATCAAACTAACCAAAAGGTGTCAGCTAGCTAGCCCATATATCTATTTCTGATTCGACTTATACTTTCTTATCCAAAAAGAATAAAATTCTCGCTTCCCCAAGAGAGTGACACAATCTCAAGTTTGACCAAATATATATGAAAACTATTACTCCCTCCATTCTAAATTATAAGTTATTATGTTTAAATTTCTAGATACAAAACTTTTATTATGTACATAGATTTACGCTATGGCTTGATATATATAGTAAAAATTATGTATCTAAAAAAGCTACAACAACTTAAATTCGAAAGAAGTATTGTTCACATAAATGGTCATTTAACCCGTTTAAACACCGTGTAAATGCTACACGGTGGTACGCCGTTTCCGTTTAATCATCCGTTTAGCCTGTTTAATTGGTTGTTTAACCCGTTTAATGGACCGTTTAGCCCGAATATATGGCTAAACAACAGGTGGCCGACTGTTTACCGTTTAGAGTTTAGGAATGTATACTTGTTGTAGAATATATTTTCATAATTAACATATTTGAAGATCTAAATACTGATACTATTTTCCATAAACATAATCAAATTTCGGACAGTTTTACTTCTGGGGAAGCGAGATTTCGCGGGGCAAATTGTCTAACTTGGTGAAGGAAAGTCACATGTGACTTTGCCCCTCCCCGATGGCCTCCATTCTTCATCGCACGGCTCACGAAGAAAACATGTATATCATCATGCCAGTCTCAGTGAAGAGTTTTATGGCGTTGTTTTCAAGACTGCCATATCATATAGAATGAAATGAAACATGGACGAAATACTCACTCTCAATGGAGAGTTTCGTTCTATGGTTTCATTGACATTTAATTTCATGACTCAAAGAGAGTTAGTGATGGTGCCAAGAGAGTTACATCCCCATGAAACTCATCTCTTCTCTCTCTTCTTAAAAACGTTGTCATATCATCAAGAGTGGTTATGTGACAGCTTATTAAATGCAAATGGAACTCTTATGAAACTCCCATAGAGACTGGCCTCAGTGAATATGACACAACCAACTGATTGGCCCCAAATAAGGCCATGTTGCTAGTTCGGAAAGAATGTAATAAATACATAGCAATCCGAGTGAGTTCAGTGTATTTTAGTGCAGATTTGACAACCATTAGATTGAAATATTTTATACAACATTCATGCTCTGATCCAAAGAATCATTATAATCTCCATCAAAAGCCACTACCACAGCAGATTAATTTGGATAGCTTATTTATTGACGTAAAGATCGATCACAACCACAAGTGCTAGATTGTATAGGTCGCAAACAAAATGAGGCAGCACGATTTTGCCAAAACCGGTCTAGCCGGGTTTGGGAATTGGCCTAGCCGATTTCCTCGGGGTTTTGCCCAAAAATGTTTGAGGGCATCATCATCCCAAGGTCGGCCATCAAGCCTCCCCCTACGCTCCGCCACTGGTCGTTGGGTCAAGCGATGAACAACAACATAAACGTTGAAAAGAGATAAGGGCAAAGAGAGGTAGATAGTAGATTGATTTTTTGACGATTATGTGTGTTGGGCACCTCAATCGTCCATGTCTCTTATATTTTTAAGGAAAGGGTGATCTCATCTAGTGAGGGTTCAAAATTCCTTGCAAAACGCATCAAAATATAACTCAATCTTGGATAGGCCCGTAAAACCAGGCCATAGTCGGCTTCCAAACCTAGCTTTAGCCAGTTTCAACCTGGACTACCTAGCCTCAAACCCGGACAAGCCTAATTTAGCTAGCACAATGGTGAAGTCCATTATGCATTTTGGCAACTTTGACAAATCCAGCCTAGTCGGTTTTGAAACCCGGCCTAGCTGCTCTCTCAGCAAATTTAGGATCGACTTTTCTTAGATAATTTTAGTTGTCAACAAACTCATCAACATTACCCAAAATAATTTTAGCTAGTGCTCACGTTCATCATAAAAATAGCCTTCTCATATGGATTCACGTTCTTTCTATATCAAAACAAATGTATACTTGTTGTAGACATCGTGTCCGCTCCGACCGTTTCCCTGCCAAAAACAAGATGGCAGCGGCAAGGCGCAGCCTCCGGTGTCCGTCATCCACTCATCCGCCCGGCAGCTTGCGTTGCGTTCTGGCTGTTCGTATTCTCGCAAGCTGGGCCTTTGTTTGGGCTGTTAAATGGGCTGGACTGGAAACTTGTCCTCAAAACCTTTCCCTTCCTGGCAGCCGTGGGATGAAGAATCGAGAGCATCTGGCAGGGGCAAGTCAGAGAAATCTGCGCCGGCGAGATTTATGCTTTTTTGGACGGGGAGAGGGCGTCCGATGGCGTGTTGTATGCAATTTTTTCTTTACTTTAATATAAAGACGTGTAAATCTTTTACGTGATCAAGAAAAATTATTGTTGTCTGAGAGATCTTTCTGTAAACATGTGAAAGGAATAAGGATCGAATGTCCATACATGGGGGTGAATTCGACTCTAAAAAGTTTATGTAACAAACTTACAGCCTGTTCGGCTGGTGCGTATACGATCGTATATGATCGTGGATTATTACCGCTGGCTGGTTTGGTGTAAGAAAAAAATACTGTTCTGACTGAAAATTTACGATCGTTTACGACCAAACGAACAGGCCGTTAGCTTGTGCATCCCATTACACAGAAAAAGACCATGGACTAAAAAGATCAAACTAAGGCCATGCATAACGCATGCATTTAGGAGTGTTAGCTTCATTCAAAATATGATTAACGTACAAACATATATTTGGGACTACTATTCACATATTGAAAGCCATGGTATGCTTACTCTGTGGTCTCGAGATAATAATGACCCATGTTCGTTTCTCTTTTAATTCGTACTTTTTCAGCTGAAATAGTATTTTTCTCTCACAACAAATCAGTCGAAACAGTATTTCGGCTTGTTTTTTCAGCGAAGCGAATGGGGCCAATACTAGCACGATGTGGCACGCAGCTACAGCTACAGTGCGGGGCCCTGTTTGGAAGCCTGATTTTTGTCTAAATTACTTGTAAATTACAGGTCTGTAAATTTTTTCAAACCAACTCGAATTAGTTGTTTAGATGACCAGTGACTATAATAATTTTACCTCCGGATTGGACCAAAACCGGTGTAAAAGAAAACAGACCTCCTCAGCTCTGAATAAAAATACGACAGTTATCGGGCCTATCTCTCGCAGGCTCGCAGCACCATCTCCCCGCACTTCTTATCCGCCGCGTGGATCTGGCCAGGCGCAGCCGCCGCCGCCGGGTGCAGCCCCTTGCGGGCATGGTCAGCTGCGAAACCTGCCACCCCGTGGCCAGGCGCGGCTCCCTCGCGGGCAGGGCCAAGCATGGCCGCCGCCGCCGTTGCCGCCGGCCGCGGCGCCCTTGCAGGCGCATGTACGACGCAGGGGCTTGGGGTGCCGAGAAGAAGGGAGGCAAGGAGGAGGCGGAGGCACGGGAGGTCCTCTTCACCATGGAGCTACAGCGGCGCATGATGGCGCCAGTTCCGGCATTCCGCAATGGCTACGGTGTTGCAGCACGTGATGGCGCCGGTTCCGTGATGCTTTCCTGTGTTATGGTCGTGTTCGCTTCGCTGAAAAGCCAGGCTAAAAAGTACTGTTGGTTAATTTAGTGTGAGAGAAAAACATCGTGGTTGATAAATTCAAGCGAACAGAGCCATATGTCTGAATAATTTTGCCGCTTCAAATCCGGCCACTGCCAGCATGTATGTCCAAGCATGCTCGTATATTTCCGTTGGAAAAGAAATTTGAGTATCCAAACAATTTTTTTGCAGAGGGAAAACATTTACAGAGGTTTTGTTGTGCACAAGAATTTACACTTGTAAACTAATTACAGGTCCAAAATATTACCGACATGCCAGACAGGGGAGTATCTTGCACTTGTAAACAGCCAGAAGAGCAAGCGGTGCATTCGAATACTACGGTAGTTGCATTTTTTAGAGGAAAATGTTCAAGCTTCATGGCGTATCCTTTTCATTTTTCTCAGAACTTCTTTGTCTCCGGATCGAGAATCGATGCCGTGGGCGCTTATGCACCCTTTAAAGCAACGAATCAAAGTGACAATAGCACAAAGATAGTGTAGTGTTGTAGAGCTATGACAGCTCAACGATGCTTCTGGGTATGTTTTGGATGCCTAATTTCAAGCATCCTTCTCTTTTCAGGCAGCTTCTTACTCAAACTAGTAAAGTTCTCGTGGTAACGCTAAGTCTTCATTTTAGGATGTACATGAAAACGACCAAACGACGATTTTTTTCTCAGAGTTCAACTTTCACACAATTATATATGACCATGTATATACAATCCAGGAAACACTTACACGTAACAAGGCATAATAAAGTCATTTCTCGTATTAACCATATAATTTACAATCTGCCTAAGTCCTTAAACATGTTTTGGAGATTTTCATGGCCACTTCATGCAAACTTCGTCCCAAATAATCAGAGATGCCGTACCAAGCTTTTTAAAGTAACTCTATAATTCACTTTTGATAAATGAAAGAAAAAAATTGTATTTGATCTTTTGTAAAATTAAATAGTAGATATAGTCGTAAATATATGTGCGCTATTTATCTGGTTGTTCCTCGGTTTCCCCCTCTCTCCCATCCTGTTTTTCTTTCTTCATATGATTTTCGGGTATTATAAAGCTAACTAATGAAAATTATTGGACAAAAGAAAAAAAAACATTTCTTCTTGACATAATCAACTGATTTATCAAGTAAGTTTTAAGTACTTCATTTGTTTTAAATTGTAAGTCGTTCCAGCTTTTCTAGATACATACTCCCTGCATTCCAAATGCTTTGACTTTTTTGGTTCATCCATTTTGCTATATATCTAAGACATATTATTATATCTAGATGCATAACAAAATGGATGTAAAAAAAAATTAAAGCGACTTATAATTTGAAATGAAGAAAGTAGTTTTTACTATGTATATAGACATAATGTATATTTAGTTGTATAGCAAAAGCTATATATCTAAAAATTAGAACAAAACTAATTGTCTCTAGCTTGCGTGTTCTATTTTATAATGGCTTTTTATTTTCATAATCACATGTCAAGTCGGTTTGTTTATTTTGTAAACTCGGTCGGAGCGTGTAGTGTGTTACTTTTGTAACACAGTGGTCTCACTCCTCTCTTTGGAGGATGAAACCGGATATTTCTTCTTTTTTTTTGAAAAATAGGCAAAACCAAATGTGCTAAACCTCTTCATCGATCTCCTCTCTGTGGGCTCGGACCGTAAGTGACCCGTTTTGCTTCCTTGTCCAGGGTGCCACTGTTGGTATTTTATGAGAAGAAAGAGGTAGACCTTTCCAGGTTTAGCCACGCTGCAGACGCTCCAATGCTCCTACTGACGCGTGGGGTCACCAAACTAGGTTCCACGTGTTCTTGACAGAAACATGCGAGTGGGTATGTTGGCATGTCTGTCGCCATTCCTAATTGACGCAATACCAGAACGACACGGAGAGTTTGGAAGGGGCGCGTCAGATGAGGCCGGGCTTGGCGTGGTTTTTTCCATTATAATGACAATTCTGGAAATTGCCTTGATCAGAGTCTCGGAGCTCTCCTTCCTATTTGCCTTGATTGACTTTCATATTTGACTTGATTGACTTCCATCGGTTTCTATTTTACCATAGCCTGCAGGATGTGTGAGGCGTGCGTTGAAGCCTGAGTGGGGGAGATCCAAGTAAAGTTGGCCATCGGATTAGGAGCCAATCCAAGTAACAATGGTTATAGTCCCTCAGTGGGGACCTTTTTTTTGGAAGACCTAGTATAGTTTTGATTGGTCCCTTACAGTAGAGAAGAGAAGAAAGAAGAAGATGTACAACACAACATCAGTTTCTACTCTCTGAATCGACTCATTGGGCTGCTGGCGATTCGGTCGCCACGTTGTAAAACTTCTCAGAGCTCATTCCACGTTGTAAACCGCTAGCGAAGCAGAGGACAGACGGATGGATACATTGCATCCGCTCGAGTGCCATGCCCATGCGTAGGTGGGGCGCTATTGTGTTCGTCCGCCGGCCGTCCCTCTCGATCGTCCTCTACCCGCGGTGGTGGCGAGGACGACCGGCGGAGGGATTGGTGCGTGCGTCCACGTCCCGTCCAGCAACGATCGATGAGGATCGCGTCGTGGTCCGGTGGTCCAGCACTTTCAACTTTTGATCCGTAGCGCCGCGTCAAGCCTTTTGCGTCGACACGTTTGGTCGAGTTTCTGAGGCTGCAGGGTGCAGGCGCATGCACGTCAGGACTCAGAAGCATGCAAAACTAGTACTGCAGTGCGCACAGACGAAACACCTTTGGTTTTGGAGCCATCAGATCAGATGGACGTCGAGCTGATTGAAGGGAATACCCATGTCAGACTCTTCTGATTGAACGGGAGTTTGTTTCATTGAAAAACTAGACATCGATTCCGGTATGGATGGTTTGGCTAGAAATGCATGCTGCAATCGGACAACGACGAGATGAAACCACGTCTCCGGTTTAGTCGCCGCGCCCGTGACCGCGGGCGATCTGCGTCAGGAACTCCGTCAGGTTCCGGTGCGAGCTCCCGCCGTCGGCCACGGCCGCCCTCGCCGTCCCCATCCACGCCGCGGCGCGCGCCGCCACCGGCTCCGCCACCGCGGCCTCCACGCACCGCACCAGCTCCGCGGCCTCCACGACGCCGCCGTCCGCGCCGCGCGCCGTCGCGCGGACGCCCGCGCCCAACCGCTCCGCCACTAGCCACGCGGCCGTGCCCTGGTCCGAGTACTGCGGCACCGCCACGGTCGGCACGCCGCACGCCGCGCTCTCCAGCGTCGAGTTCCATCCGCAGTGCGTCACGAAGCACGCCACCGACGGGTGCGACAGCACGCGCGCCTGGTCGCACCACTCCACCACCATCCCGCCGTTGTCCGCATCCACCGCTGCCGCCGCCGCGGCTTTCTTGATCGCCGCGTCGTCGTCTTCGTGGCCCTTGCAGTTGTCCTTCCTTAAAACCCAGAGGAACGGTCTCTTCACCTGGGCCATGGCGTCGATGATCTCCACCACCTGCTTCCTGCTCATCACCGACGAGCTGCCGAAGGAGATGTACACCACCGACTTGGCCGGCTTGGTGTCCAGCCAGCCGAGGTACCCGCTCTTATCGTGGTCAAAGACGTCGCGAGGAGGAGACGGGGACGGGGCGCGCCTGCCGTCATCCGCCTCGTGCAGGAACGACAGCACGGGCCCGACGGCGAAGACGTCCACGTGTGTCCTCAGCGACGCGAGCGCGTCGGGCTCCATGGCGTCGCAGGTGTTGGCGAGCACGTACGTCGGGGGCTTCGGCTTCGAGGAGGAGCCGTCGTCGTCTCGTTCGATCGCGTCCACGAGCTCGCGGAACTCCGGGAGCACGAATGCGAACGGGTCATCGTCGGAGGTGACGGCGAGGAACGACGGCAGGTCGCGGACGCGGAGCGGCTGGAGGCCCGGGAGCCGCACCTCGGCGCGCGTTGGGTCCCCGTCCCCGGACGCCGCCGCAGCGGCCACGACGGCGTCCCGGTGGCCACGGAAGTAGTGGTAGTACGCGGCGAGCGCGGTGGCCGGCTGGATCCAGAACACGGCCGTCGCCGCCACGCCGTGGCTCCGGGCGACGGCCGATACCCACGGCAGGAGCAGCGTGTACACGGCGCACGTGACGGGTCGCCCGTCGTCGCGGAGGCGGCGGAGCACCCCGGCCAGCGAGCGTGACCCCGCCGTCCTCGCCTGCTCCATGTACCGCGCGTAGCTGTCCACGGCGACGTCGAACCCGCCGTCGTAGCCGTCCGAGTAGGCCACGTACGCAACGCTCGCATCGCCGTCGCCACACTCCTCCTCCCCCGTCACAGTCACAGCGGCGGCGGCGCCCGGGAACATCTTCCGGAACGCCGAGAGCGGGGCGCAGATGGTGACGCGCGCGCCGGGGCACGCACCGGCGAGGCGGCGCGCGAGGTGACGCGCCGGGGTGATGTGCCCCTGCGCCGGGTACGTCACGATCAGGAAGTGGTGCTGCTGCTGCTGCTTCGCGGCCATGGCCGGCGTGGGTCTTGGAGCTCCACCGGCGGTGTCGCGAATGACCACGCGGGCGCTTGCTCTTGTGCCTGCCTAGCAGCACCTAGCAGTAGCAGAGCCGCAGAATGAAAGTGAGGCGAGGCGACTCGGGCACGTTTGCGCGATAACCGATAAGATTCTACTTCTGTTGTGCTCTCCCATTTTGCTCTGCTTTTCCGCCTCCTTATCCCCCCATGGGACTTTTGCCATCTTTGCCGTGCCATCAAAGTGGTACATTTTTCATGTGCAACTCTTCCTCCATTTTATTCTAGGATAGGTTATGAGATTATGATGAAAGTGACACATAAATTTTTAAGGGTTTGTCTAGATCTAAAATTCTAAATCAAAGTGCATGGCAATGGGGTATAAATTGGAGACCTCGCTCTAAGTATGCGGCGTGTATTTTGTCTGTTATGAGAAAATTATCAAATGTTCATGGAAAGCAGAACCCGGAATGTTACATAACCACTCCCTCCGTTCTAAATTATAAGACATTTTAGCTTTTGTAGGTACGTTGATTTTACTATACATCTAGACGTAGCATAGCAAATGCGCTAGTGCATCACAACGAAACATAAAGCTTGTTCCGTCATCATCCGGATGACTTTCGGCTTTAAAGGTTTATGCAACAGTTATTTCATATATGTTATAATATGCCTTGAAATCGGACTCCACATAATTGTCTACACGTATGCCACTTGAAAATGGTCTCGTGTTGGATTTGGATTGTGCAAGCAAAATATAGAAACTAAAAACCACAAAAAATACAGTCGGAAAACAAAACTATCCACTTGTGAAACAACATAAAATATAAAACAAATAGAAATCAGGCATCCTAGCGCCCGGATGTCGCCCCCCCTTCTCAAACCGCCCCACGCAGAAATCGGATCCAAACCGCCTGCCCCGTAGAATGGAATGGAACAGAACAGAATTCGGACGTCGCTCCCCTCCCCGACGCACCCCGTCCCCCCCCCCCCCCCCCACGCCCCAGTCCCAAAATAGCACGAAACACTTCAAGTGCAACATCGTAAGCATATGAAAAAATTATGTAGTGCAACATCGAAACATAAATACTGCAACATCACAAAAATATATAATGTTACATCGAAAAACATGTACTGCAACATCAGAAAAATATATACTGCAACAACGAAAATTATGTACTGCAACATCGAAAAAATATGTGCTGCAACATCGCAAAAATATGTGCTGCAACATCGAAAAAACATGTACTGCAACATTAAAAAATATATACTGCAACATTGAAAATTATGTGCTGCAATATCGAAAATTATGTACTGCAACATCTCAAATAGTAGTACTGCAACATCGTCAAAACATTTGTTGTAACGACCAAAAAGGCCTATTGCAACATTCGAAAATCATATATTGGAACATCCAAAAAAACCCATCATAGGAGAAACAACAAAAAAAGCATACAAAACAGCCCCTGGCTCATCACCTTCGAGCTCGCCGGAGGGAGGAGGGAATAGGACCCCAGAGCTCGTCGGAACCTTAGCCACCGCCGCGTCCCTCAGATCCAGAGGAGGAGGAGGAGAAGGTGGAGGGCTCAGATCCAGAAGAGGAGGAGGAGGAGCGCTCAGTTCCAGAGGAGGAGGAGGAGCGCTCAGATCCAGAGAAGAAGGAGGATGGCTCAGATCCAGAGAAGGACCGACCTACCTCGTCGGAGCCGCTGTAGTCGTCCTCGTCTCTGGTGGGGGGAGGGAGGGAGGGAGCATGGGCGGGTGGGGGCAGCAATGAGCTTGTGCGCGGGTGCAACGTCCCCATCCCGGGGACGGCCTGGAGAGCGGGCGGACGGAGCAGGGGGAGAGCGAGTGCGGGGGAGCGGAGTGGATTGGTGCGTCCGGCCGCCGCCCCCCCCCCCCCCCCCCCCCCGGTTTACATCATTATCGAATAGAAAAATCACGGAAAACTGTGCCATTGGGAAAAAATATAAAAAATGAATTCACCATAGGGTCACGAAAAACCTTTCCGTTGAGAAAAAATAAAAATAAAGCTTGCCGGTGGAAAAATATCAGAAAATAAAAGACAAATTGGAAATCAAATCAGAAAAAAATCGGGATAAATCATGGAGTCACGCCAACTGTTCTATTGTGAAAAAAAGAAAAACAAAAAAAATCGAAAAAGTCACCCTGGATTAGGATTAGCACACTGCAGGTTGAAAACAAATCAGGAAACAGAAGTCACCGTGGATTATGATTAGAGGATGTAGATGCATCGATACACGTACGATTAGTGGTCGGCGGGGCGGGTGGTGGAGGGGTTGATGCTGGTACCATCAGGCCTGCCCTTGGCGTCGTAAACTCGTAATGGCACAGGACCTCCCTGTCCTCCTCCTGCGTCCACGCCTACAGCTTGGAGATGAGGCGGTCGCCCTTCATGACCTTGTCGGCGTCAGCCTGTGTGATGAGGCTGCGATCGCACAGCAACCTGTCGGAGATGGGGTGGTAGCCGCTTCTCTCGGCGAAGGACCGGGGCATCTTCATGGTGGCCTTACGGACACGGTGGGATGAACGGTAACGGTACCACAGGCTAATGATCAGTAACATGGTCGAAGGAGGCGATCCTGGCCTCGAAGTCGTCGAGGAGCTTGTCGCTACAGGCCATGTCCTCGTTGGACCTGGCGACGTCCTCGGCGATGTACTCCATGAGGAGCGGTGAATTTTTTTTTTTGCATTTTGGTCTCTTTTTAAAACATTTTTTTTACAAAAAGACACCTGCCAAAACTTTTGCTATAAATAGACCATTTTTAAGCGTCTTAGGAAATCACGTCAAGGTATGAAGGTCGGCGTCGACTGACACGATACCGAGTCCTTGCCACGTCACCGACGATTCCGGGGCTGGCGCATGGGGCCCAGTACGTCGGCGTCGTGTCAGCCAACGCTACAGGCCTAACTTCGGCGCGGTGAGGAGTCACGCCGAGCTCTTGGCACCATCCGGCGCACGGCCCAGGCGGTCTAACAACGCTTCGTGGGTCAAGAGGTCGGCGTGCGATCAGATGATGCCGAGACGCTAACCTCGGCGCGGCCCGACTCAACGCCGAGGTTCGGTCAGTTGAGGCCGCGCCGTGGCCCCCTTCTTCCTCCTCCCTCCATTCAGAACCAATAGGTGGCCATTTCCCACTTCCTCTCTCTTCCCACGAACCCTAAATCCTAAATCCAGCTCTTGAGAGGCCAGATCGAGGGTTTTGACGTTTTGTCAAGGTACTCATCTCTTTCATTTCATCCATTTAGAGTCGGTTGTTTGTGTTTTTTTTAACTTGGCATTATAGGTTTGGTTCATGTTCATGTCATTCGTGCAATGTATGGTGGTTCAAATGATTGAATGACCCAAATGTATGGTTGTTGTTGTTGTTGTATATGTTCTAGTTTATAATCATTGAGTTAAATTTTGTGTTTATTGGGATTCAAATTTGCTTAGGGTTTGTAATGAAAAGCTTATTTGGGAGGTATGGTGATTTAGTGTTAGTAGCTTTACATTCGTTGCAAGGTACTTTGGATTGATTTTTTTTCTACGCAATGTTAGGATGCCAAGGCGTGGTAAAGCTCGTATTCCAAGGTAATCCCAATGTTTATTCATTATTTGTGCAACAAATAGAAAACCCTAGGTTTAGGTTTGGTTCTCCATTAATATGACTAAATTCTTTCAATTGTAGCTATGGTCGCCAGAGGGCAAATCCCTACGACCTAAAGCCTCTCCCTGAAGGTGTTTCTCGACTCATGTGCTTTTGTGGTGATCCTTGAAAGGTAGACATCTTTGAAGATGAGGAAACATATAGACAGAGGTACTGGATGTGTCCCAATTATATATGGGTACCTACAAAGCAACAGCGCCGTGCATCGATTGTGAGGAATTTTTATTGTGTGTTAATTAATTTTCTTGTAATATTAAGTATTGCTTATTTATTTGTTTTGTAACAATTTATTTTTCTTGCAGACCGTTCCACCACTGTGTGACTTTGAGCAGTTGATTGACACTGAGATCAAGGAGTCGGACAAGCAGCATCTAGAAGGCCTGAAGGAGTGGGATGCAGAGGTTAAGGAGAGGTTTGAGCAGAGACGCAGACAGGAGGCTATAGAAAAGGAGCATAAGAAAGAGGAGGAAAGGAGGCATGTTGCTGCGTATAGGGCGGAGAGGGAGAAGAAGCTTGAGCGTGTGCGCCGAGCGAAGGCAGCGATGGAGGAGAATCCCGATGCCCAGAGGAAGAGAAAGTGACCTCGTTGCACTCAGTAGGTATTTGGTTTATTTATGAGCGATGCCGTGTAGCCCTGGACTTTTTTTACTATGTTGTAACACACTCTGCTTTTATTTCAGATGGTCTTATGCCCTGTACTTCGTTAACTATCCTAGGACTGTAGTGCTACTATTTGTATCATTGAAAAGGCTACTTGTACTATTGCAGTCACTGAAAGGGCTACAAGTACTATTGCAGTCAATGAAAAGTCTATTTGAAAACTCGCTGAAAAGCCTAGATTCGTTTATTGTTGTATCCGTATACGCAATGAATTAATATCAGAGTGATGTACTGTATTTAGATGAAGTGACAAAACACAGGTATAGCCTTTTTAGATGAAATGACTAGTCATGGTTGTAGGCTTTTCAGATGAAGCATCTAGCCTTTGCAGATTCAATAAATGAGTATGCACATAAGTTTTTTGTCAAGTAGCATTCATGGTGAACCTGCCTTCATCTCTATATATAGTGATCCATGTCTTGCTCCACATCCACACAACTTGTTTTCTGGTTTAGTTTTAGCAAATGTCGAGCGGAGGTTCCTCGAGTGGAAAAGGGTTTCGGCGGAGGGAGAGGAAAGGGGGTGAGGAAGGGACCTTCGATTGTGTGGGAGGGTTCTCTGGGTCCTGATTCTTTTGAAGAACCAATAGAGGAATTTCCTTTGGAGAGGAAGAGTGACTTTACCCGTGAGAGACCTCTTAGATCATACGACAAGCGCATTGAAGATTGGCCAAAATGCCGCCATGGTTTGGATTGCGTTGTGCAGATGTACAACGACTGTGACGGTGGAGGCCGTCGTTTCTTCAGATGCCCGCGAGGATTTGTATTTCCTTTGAACTCTCTCCTTTTTTAGATTTGCATTTGGTTTGTAGTAGTACTTATTGGTAGATGGGTTTTTAGGATTCAAGCTGTCCAGATAATTATGGCTTCACTAGATGGGTCGACCCTCCTCCTATCTATCCCCATCAACAGTACATCACATATCTATAGGGACGCATCTTTGACCTAGAGTATGGCCCTAGAAGTGGTAACAGGGACAAGTCGGACGACGACAACAGCAATGATGTAGAGGAGGCACTATGTAATAATTCGTACTACCAGTGCCCGTACCATAAGAAGCACGGGCCTCCTTCTCCACCGCCACCGCCACCGCCGCCGTCAACTAGAGGATACTATGGGGAAGGCGCAACTCAGTTCAATATGTGGGAGCATTATTAGGACCAACCTTTGTTAGTCAATCCGAATGTGGAATGCTTGTATGAGTTGTTCTTTTCAATCTCCTAAGGCATGCTAGGTTTAGTTTGCAACATGGCATTGTTAGTTTTCATGTGAGTGTGTAATCGTAGTACCTTTGCAACGTCTGTATCACTTGTTTCTTTCAATCCCCTAAGGCATGCTAGGTTTAGTTTGCGACATGCCATTGTTAGTTTTGATGTGAGTGTAATCGTTGTGCATTCGCTATTTCATAAATTACAGTTTACCTATCTCTAAGTTTCATGTACTATGGTTGATTCCCAAACTGAAAAAAGATTTGACTCTCTCTAAAAATAGGGGATTGAAATCGAACCAACCTTCGGTTTTTCCTGCAGGAACAAACATAAATATAGCATGTCTACTATTATTAGTATAACTCGTGTTAGTAGAAGAGGAATCATCGAGAAAGATTTTTCATTTGAATCATGCAAATAGGATTTCTACCTATACCAAAGGTTTAGAAGACCTCTGTCTTTAATACTTTATTCTTTCTTTTTTATGATTTATAGGCTCAGCGTCAAGTCGGACGATGCCGAGGTAGAAGACCATGGCGTTGATTCGTCCCACGCCAACCCTAGGGTTTGGCTCGGCCGTTTACGTGAAGTGTTGGGCTGAGGTTCGGCGTCGAGTCAGCCCATGCCAACCCTAGGGTTTGGATCACCACGGCCCATGCCAGGTTTGGGCTGAACCTCGGCGTTGAGTCGGCCCACGCCAAGATCGGACAGCTAGGCGTCGAGTCGAGCCACGCTGACGTTTGGGCCACGGGCATCGTCGGGTCAGCCCACACGCCTATCTCGGCGTTTAATATTTTCACGCCGAGATTAACGGCTCGGCGTCAATTTACGGAACGCCGAGCTTGGGCACCTCGTCGCTTCGAGGCAAAGGATTCCAGTATGCACCAGGGGTCAGCATCAATTGACTAAACGCCGAGGTGCCCACACTCGGCGTGTGTTCAATTGATGTCGAGCTCCTAGGTTCACCAAAAAATGCCGTCAGCGCCGCTGGGTTGAAAGGTGGCATGCCTCGACGACAAACACGAGCAACGATAGCAAGGTTCGCTAGCTTTAGGAGGGGCGTGTACCTCTCATCGTAGACCATGGTCATAGAGGCCTCATGTGTCATTGGCCTCAGCACATTCAAAACCTGCAAAAAAAAAGACAAGCATGAAAAAGTATTAGTTCATGTCACTTTATAAAGAGCATGGACTATAGAGCAAAAGATGAACAATGCACTGTTTCATACGAATTATTGAATATACCTCTCCGTTCTCGATCCTCCGAGCCCGGTGGTGCTCATCGAACCTTGGATCAAGAAGGGGGAACCGATCCATCCTACAACATAAGGAATGTCAAAGCATTAGTATAAATTAAAGCATGTATATGTGGTACGAAGTAACATAACAATAAAAAAACAAAAGTAAACCAATGCACTATTACACAAAGCAATTCAAGTAGCTAGCTTGGTGGATACCTGTTGTCTAAGTAGTTCAGGACATTTTCTCTTATTGTGGCCCGTCTTATGGCAACCAGAGCAACGGCTCTTTTGGGTGTCCTCTACAAAATGTGTCCCAACCTTACTCATGGTTGATCTACCTTTCGTGGCTCGGTCCATGTCCATCTTGAACCGCTTTCACCGCCTAGGTCCTCTACTCTTCTAGAGTAAACCAAGATCAGCCAGATACTTGGGGCCATCATAAGTAGGCCATTGACTCTCGTCAAGAAATGGCTCGAACTGAGGATTCTAGGTGCTCATTAGGTTCCTCAAAGAGAACTCCGCGGCCATACGGGGAGGGACCTCAGCGTCAACACGTCTAAGGCGATAGGCTATAATCATGTGGGAGCAAGGCCTATGGTATATGGTCGGTTTTCCACATGTACACTTGTTCTCATTGATCACTACTTTATGTTTTCGAGCACCTCGGTCTTCACCACCAATGTTAGTTCCACCACCCTCTAGAATCTCATATCCATGGTTGATCGAATCAAAACATGAATCGTTCTATCGTTTAGACTTTTTCTTTGAGAAAGCTAGTTCCTGAGATGCTAAAAGTGGCCAAGCTTTGCCTGTTGTCCATAGAGACCTCGTATGCTTCTTCCTCGAAATGAACCAAGCATTCAACTTGTAGAAGGTGAATGAGGCAATAGCAGTCACAGACAGATCATGACAACCTCTTAGAAGGCTATTGAACATCTCTGCCATGTTACTAGTCATGAAGCCCCATCTCCAACCTCCGGTGTCATATGCAAGTGACCACTTATCCTTCGATGCCATCAACTCGCTCAAGAATTGCCTGCCATCAACATTTGTGGCTAACTTCAGGGCATCTAGCTTGTCTTTGAATAATTGAACCTCTTGCTGCCTGCAAACCTCCTCAAATAATTTGAAGTTGTCCTTTGTGTGATCATGCCTTATAAGATTCTGAGCAAGGTGTCTGGTGCACCACCGGTGATGTATTTGGCCATAACCAGGAATCTCTTGTTCTATAGCATTCAGAATTCCAGCATGCCTATCGGATAACACACAAACATCATGTCCTAGACCAATTACCACTTGTCTTACTAGCCTGAGAAACCAACACCAACTATCCGTGTCCTCCTTCCGAACAATCGCAAAGGCCAATGGCACAAGCTGGTCTTCTGCATCTGTCCCAATACAAACAAGCATTGTGCCTTCAAATTTCCCTATAAGAAAGGTGGCCTGCAATGCTTGAATGCTTCGATGCTCTGCCCGAACGCCCAAAAGGCCCTTCCAAATACTTGGCTACCATTCCTTGTTTCACCCTCCTTAGGTAAATACTCGAAGTGCATCCTAGGATTTATAGCCCTCATTGCGTTCAACATTACAGGGAGGCGCTCATAAGCTTCTTCCCAATTTCCAAATATTATTTTCAGTGCATGCTGCTTTGCCCTCCATGCTTTTCCATACTTGACATAGTAATTGTACCGTTGGAAGATGATCTCAACCAACGCGGACACCGTAATGGTTGGCATATGCTTCACCACGGGGCATAACTGCCTTGCAATGAACCTAGAATTGAGCTGTAGATGGTTCTCTTCTGCCTCAGCAGTGGCACAAACATGTGGTTGCTTCATTGAGGTAATCTTCCATTTGCCTGCCTTCGTCTTCCTAGCACATACTCTCCAACCACACTATTGTTCTTCACAAGCAACAGTGTACCTCTTCTCCTTGAATGAATTAATGACCCTAAAAGGTCAGTTGTGTACAATGGAGTACTCTTGCAACCATGTTTTCAACTCATCCATGGTAGCAAACAATATGCCCTTCCGTATGATGAGGCAACCGCTAACATCAGGCACTGTTGTATCACTTGGCCCACCATCAGCTACTGCCCTGTGACCATGACTAAGGTCCTCGAAATCACCAACTAGTGGATCTCTCCAAGGCAAGACCCTAGACAATATCTCTATTTCCCTAAAATTGAGACGACCAACAGGGCAATCGTCATCAGAGTCTTCGGCTATCTCCTCTACGAAGGATTCATCATCTCCAGCTATCTCCATGTCAAAACGGTTCGTAGCCCTAGCATCACCAAAGTCTTCTTCACCACTAAGATCATCTTCGTTGCTAAGCTCATCCTCAATAGAAAAGTCTCCGCTAGCGTCGTTCAAACCTTCTTCTGCATCACCAATTACATAATCATCATCCTCTTCATCACTATCATGATTGCCCTCACCATCGGCAACCGCATTCTCCTCCTCATCTCCACCGCCCTCAAACCAACCTCCATCACGCTCAAGCGATCCAAACACTTCATCACCACTGTAGCCTAGTTGTGTGACAAGTATTTCTTCTTTAGACAAAGGACCATAACCTATGTGAGCGGGGGAAGATGGGCATGCTTCGAAGTTATCATTTCCTAAGCTGGACTCCTTACTTACTACTAAATCCAAAGATCGCACTTCTGAGGCCAATACAACTTCCTTGTAATCATTCCATTCAGACTCGCTTGTAATTTTGAGCAACCGCTTGATCCGAGGACCCTTCGACGACCCAACATCTATGACACCTTCAAACTGAACATGCACGTCTCCTTCATTCTAGCCTAACTTAACCTTCACTCGCTCCACTAACTGGGTCAAAGATGGTGTTTCAGAAAAAATCAACAACTCCTCACACATGTCCGAAAATTCCAAACTATCATCTCTTGTTCTAACAATACGGCCTCCATGACACAACCTCACTAATTTATCCATCTACAGCCATCACACAACAAGTAGTGTCACATATCAATATATCATGCGAGTTTCAATCCAATAAGTAGAAACTAAAATATATCATTTCATCTTTTTCAACCCCAACAACATAATCATTTCTAGTCATAAAAAATTGAAATCTAATGACCAACAAATAACTAAAATACATACTAACCCTAATGACCAACAAATAACTAACCCTAATGACACCTACAATAAACAAAGAACCCTAATGACCAAAATAACTAGAAACCAAACTAACCTAACATGTTCAGCACATAAAATAGTTAAACAGCAATGCACTTAATCAACCTAAGCCATACATTTTGCAAATGCAAATACACATATACTAAAACACCATACACCCATGATTCCACATGATTAGAGACAATGCAAGCACATCTATGCGGATAGATTGGAGGAGGGGAGGGACCATTACCTCGAGGAAGCTTTGGGAGATGAGATCCGGGCACCTAGGGTCGCATTTGGGGGTTAGGGTTTCGTGGGGGCCGTGGGGGGAGATGAACAGAGAGCCGACACTTTCAGAATGGAGGGAGGAAGAAGAAGGGGGCCACGGTGTGGCTTCAAGAGTCTAGACCTCGGTGTTGAGTCGGGCTACGCTGAGTCTGGTGGCTCGGCGTTAAGTGACCCTGTGCTGAGCTATTGGGCCACAAAGCGTTGTTGGGCCACCTAGGCCACACGCCGGATGGTGCCAATAGCTCGGTGTGTAGTCCCACCGCGCCGAGGTTGGGCCTGTGGCGTTGGCTGACACAACGCCGACGTGTCGGACCCCATGCACCACCATGTCGCTGTCGACCGGGGTCGTCCATGACGTGGCAAGACCTCGGTGTCGTGTCAGTCGACGCCGACCCTCATACCTTGGCGTCATGTTCTAAGACGCCTAAAATGGTCTATTTTCAGCAAATGTTTTGGCATAGGTCTTTTTGTAAAAAATATTTTCAAAAGGGACCAAAATACAAAAATTTCACTAAGGAGCATCGTTGTCTGGCGGACCTTCTTCTGATGATGATTATCGTTGGCGCCTAGGTGATGGTCCTCGTCATGCTCGCGCGATGGATGACGACGCTTATTCACCCCCACGGCCACCTGCTCCTGCTGGATCCCCATGAACAACGTACAACGATCATCGCTATGTATAGCTGCCCTTCATTCCAATCCTTCTCGTCAATCAATTTCTTCTCTTCTGCCGTTCTTCAATCGATGCGATGATGGATATGGCTTTGCTTGGTTCCTCCCTACTTGTCAAGTCTGGGCCACCAGTAGACTTGGGTTCCAAGACGAACGGGTATGCTTCTAGTCGGAAACGAAGAACAATGGGAGTTTGTGGTTGGTACACTACTACAGAAATCATTTTTAGCGACATCATTCTTTTTTATCAGAGACGGTTCAACTAGCACGCCGCCTCTAACCGCGCCGGTGAGCACTGTAGCTAAGTGACCACATCTGAAGATCCTTCTTCAGGGGCGGTTCTATTAAGAAAGTCGTCTCAAATAGACATCCATTTTCAGTGGCGGTTGTGTTAAGAGAGCCGCCCCTAAAAATAAATCTTTAGAGGTGGACGTTTTTACAAAACCACCTCTAAAAGTAGCCTATTTTTAAAGATGGTTCCTTAAGAAAATTGTCCCTACAAATGAGTTAATAGAGGCAGCTCTCTTTAGTCAACCGCCTCTAAAAATGCCCCCTCCCAAATACCCCTTCTTCCTCCTCGGAACAGTCTGCATGATGAGCACCTTTAGCTCACTTGGAGGGCGAGAAATAGCAAAAATAGAAGAGGGAGGTTTTGTCCTTTGAACTATTGAAGGAGTTGGGTTTAAAAGGTGAGATAGTGGCATCCCTAAACTCTTTTCAAAATTCTCATGTTCATTTTTTCACTTAGAGATCTAGAGAGAGACATGCATGATGTTAGAGTTTTTTTATTTTTCCTAGCAATTTAGACTAATTTTTGCCTAGCTTACTTTGGCTCACATGAACTCTAGTTAATTTCTATATTTACTTTATCATTTTTTCAGCTTTAGGTCTAGAATAATGTAATATTTGTATAGTAAAATAGACATAAATTGCTTCAACATTTATATGCAAATAATACCTTTATGTAAATATACCTTTTATTTCTGAAGGGCACATATGGGCAGGTCATGGATGTACACGAAAAGAAGACATGGAGCTTCCTACATACAAGATGTGAATGGTTTTATTGAAGCGGCTAAAAGGCACGCTTTGATTAAGTAGATAAATGATATATATTGTCCATATGTTGATTGTCGGAACCGTATAGTATGCGTAGATCCAAATATGATAAGATCATACTTGGTAAGAAGGGTTTTCATCGAGAACTACGAGATTTGGGATCATCATGGTGAGAGACGAACAAAAGCAGGCAACATGGAAGGCTGTGGTGGTGGAGAAGATGATGATCATGGTGAGAGATGAACAAATGCATCAGAAGTAAGGGAAGATGACGATGCCCATCTTATCATGATGCATGGCGGTCTAGGAGATGACGCTCGTGGTGGTGGTGGTGGCAAAGGCTATGGTCCCGGAGAAGGCTGTGATGGGGAGGATGATGGTGAAGACAACGAAGAAAATGTAGAAGAAGACTTCCTGGACGACATGTTGCGCCACGTAGAACAAGAATTACTATTGGAAGGGCTAGATAACTTGGAGATGGTGCGGAAGGCAAGGGAAGAATGCTTGTACCCGGAGGAAAAGGGTTGTGAGAAAAGGTGGTCGTTGCTACGTTTTGTGCTAGACATGCTGATCTTGAAGGCTAAGTATGCCTAGTCCGATAGGAGCTTCAATGACCTATTGACTCTATTGGCTGTTGGGCTTCTGTAACACCTCGGTGTTAAGCATGCATTAATATTTTGCAAACCATGACCATAATCATTATTATGCATTCATAAGCATGACATGAAATATAGAATTGAAACATACTAATGAAACATGTATGTTGCATAGTTTTGTTTTAATAGATTGGATGCTATGTTGTTTTGCCATGTGTGTACCTTGGTTGATCACTTAGACCACTTAGAAGTAATTAGGATGCAATTTGGAGCAAGGTGTATATTCAAAGTTTTCTCAAATTTTGCTTGTAAAAAAATCTTCTAAAATAGGGTTTTTGATTTAAATTAACTTTAAATATATAGTTCAAAATATGTTTGGAGTTAGACCTTGCACCTTTTGACAAAGTTGTAGAGTTTAAATTTCTAAACAACTTTTATTTTAGGTCCAACTTTTGAAATTGCTTTGAAAAGGTTCAAAATTTCATTTGAATGATTTTGGAGAAGAAAATAAAAAGGAAAAAAATCACATTTTCACCTTATTGGGCCGTCGCTCCGCTTCTGGCCTGCTCGCGCAATCCGGCCAGCAGCGCCCGCGCTCGCGCTCCCACCCCACGTTTGGCCTAGCGCCGCTTTGCCGGCCCAGGCCCACGCCGGGCCTCCCGCTCGCCCATGCCCGCACTCCGACCGCACCAGGACGCGCTAGCCACGTGGCTGCCATGCGTCGACGAGATCGCCGCGTGGGACCGCCGGCCTGCCCCGTTCAGACCGGCCCCACCCCGCCTTCAAGACCCCTGTCCGAGCCTCACTCCACCATTCCCTCCCTCTCTTCGCTTCTCCATCGCCCAGACAACAGCCGCAGCTCGCGCGTGTGCAGCGAGCTCCGCCACCGCGCGCTGCGCCTCACCAGAGTTGGCTCGCCCGGCCACCCCAGCTCACCGTCGACTGCTCCATTTTGCCCTAAGCTCAGCCTCCACCTCGCGCACCCTGTGCTCGCGTCAGTTCATCTTGGTAAGCTTTCACCAGCCGTGAATCGCTCACCGGAGTGAGCTCCTGCTCGCCGGAGCTTGGCTCCGCGCGGACAGCCCCGCTCCGCTTCCTCTCCCTCCTCCCTTTCTCGCGCTTTAGGTCCACCATGACCTCGTCTTGCTCACGTGCACCTCACCGGGCCTCGCCGTGGCTGGAGTCAGCGTACCGCCGACGAGCCACGCCACCGCACCGCCATGGCCGCCGGTCAGCTCGCTCTCGAGCTCCTCTGGCCCTGCCGCTTGTACTGCCGTGTCCGCCTTGGCACGGTGGTCACGATGGTGGTGACCTCATCGCCGGCCACCTCGCCGACGGCGAGTTCGCGCCGGTCAGCACCGCCTGCCCTGCAGCGTGTGGCTGGCAGGTGGGGCCGGTTGACCCATGGGGGCTCGCTCGTCAGTGCCTCAGGCGCAGACCAGGGTGCATTGCACCGGGTGCACCCAGCGTTTTCATCGGCTTGTTTTTTCTAATAGGATTTAGGAAATGATTTTCTAGAAAATGTTAAATGTTTCCAAAAATTCATAACTTGCACAAAATAGCTCCAAATTTGTTGAAATAAGTTTTGCTAGGTTTCTTGTGACTAGATCTATCTGTTAAAAATATTGCATGTCAAATTTGTGATACTTTTCTATGTAGCATTATTTAAATTAAATAAATGCTGATTTCTTAGAAAATGTCTAATAAATAGAATATACATCAGAAAAATATGGTTCTAGTTTTGTTAATCTCCTTTAGTGATGTACTTTGTAGGAAAAATATATGTCATGCGTGTTCTATAGAGAAATATTGATGTGTAGTTCAAGTGCGTTTAATTGATGAATTTTGTTATTTTAATAGAGAGCAAAAATTGTATAAAACATGTGTATGATAATTTTTGTGCAGTGATTGTTTACTGTGTAGAACATAGGAAAAATATTAAATCTATTGTTTGATACTTTTCATAATACAAAGTATTTTCATGCTCATATTTATGCCATAGCTTGTCATTTTTGTGTAGGCTATTTTACTTATCCAAATGCCATGAGAATTTTATGGTAGTCTACTTAGAGTAGTACAATCCTACTGTAATTTTCTCAGATTTTTCTGTGCTACCAAAATAGGTGTTGCTGTTCAAACCTAGTTTCAATTAGGGTTTAATTAACCTTTTTAATGCATGTTTAGTTAATAATGTTTGCTTTGGTGTATCTTTGAAGCATCTTAGCTTGCTGTGGTGACTTGGCATGTTAGTACAGTGGTTGTAGTAGTAGTATAGTAGTACATGTTCTTGGATGATGTTGGCTACCTTGTAGAAGAGCTTTACTTCTACTATGTCCCATAAAGTTAAACATGTTCATCTACATTCCATGCATCATTATCATTACATGTCATCTCTCCGATGCACCTATGCATGAGCACTTATACATCTGCATCATACAGGATCGCAGGAGGAGTTGTTAGTAGCAGTTCAGGAAGAGCAGACCGAGACAGATCCACAAGAAATCCAGACACAGGAGGTGCCAGAGAAAGAGGAGCAAGGAGAGGACTTGCCCGAGTGCGTGGATCATCAGCCTAGTTCATTCAAACGAGGCAAGCCCCGGAGCATTTTAAATCTCCTACTTTATAAAAGCAATTCTTTCTATATATGAGTTTTTATATTGTTGCATTAAGTTATAGGAGTTGATTGAAACCGTTGATGCATTTATTACTATCCTTGCCTACCTTATTAACTTTTTACCCTGTTAGGTCGGGATCGAATAACTGCTTAGCCTTGCTAAGACCAGTAGCGATAGGTGATTTTTGGTCACCTACATTTATAGGTGGTTACTGGGAGAATTTAGCTATGGAAAGAATGATATCCTGGAACTAACCATGTGTGATGGATAATTGGAGACCGGACAGAAAAGTTGGAGGCAACCAGGCAGGGTTCTAGGGTGCTGTTAGTTTTCCGTCTGTGTCGATTAAGGACTGATCGTTGCTCGTCCCTCTTGTCATGTTGAACGTATGCCTCACATTTAGCTGGCCAAATAAAGTACCTTTCGACCGCGAAGCTAGTGACACTATTTGAGCCGGGATAAACTAGGATTGGCAGACTGGTGCTGAAGGGGGTATGACGGCGACGCGAAGAGTGAGCCCAAGGTGCGTCCTGGCTGTCGGGTGGTCCCTAGGTAGTGCGGTCCATGACTGTTATCCCGCGGCTACTTGGAAAGTGTCAATAGTGATCTATAGCTCACTTGATCGGTGAGTGTGGTTTATGTGAGGAATAAATCACTAGCTGGTTAGGAATCGATTCGAATTACCATCGCTCCTAGATAGTGAGCACTTGACTTGAGCTACAACATCATAGTAATTATGATGAAACACTGATGGTTATCTGGATGGTATGGGATATGCTAAATCTAAGTTGGTAACTAGATGTTATTGGTTAATCAAGTGATTGCTATAGTATAGGTGCTTACCTAGATGGATATGTCATAATAAAGATGATGCAAAGTACTTAAAATGGTTTTTTATGATAGCGTATGCTTTTCGCAAACAAGTCAGCTAGCCCACTAAAGAAAGCCTTGCATAATCCTTGGTGTCGTATTATTTTGGTTTAAGACGGGTAAGTCTAGCTGAGTACCTTCTCGTACTCAGGGCGTTGTTCCCATTGTTGTTGCAGATGGCCAAATGTACTACGGCTATTGCATTAACTGCCTGTACCCGGCGATGGGCGACAACTAGGACCAAGGGCAATGGTCACTCCGTATCTCTCATCTGATGCGTTTGTTGGAGATGACTACCTACTGGCACTGTATCTAAACCAAAAGTGTGTGTGTGGCTTTAAAACTATTTGTTTCTGCTATTACAGTTTGAACTTGGGTTGTAATAACTTTATGTTCTAAACTCTGATGTATCCAATTGTCATTGCGAACTTTATGTAATAGGGGACGGTGATTGCTAAACTTGTACGATCTTGGTTTGTATGTCGATTGGTTTGAAATCCTTCGTGGTTTCACGGACTACTGGGTTATACGGGCTTAAGTTTGCTAAATTATCTGCTTCGGTGGAAGATTTCCTTACTTAATCTCATATAATTGGTTGGTTCTGCTACAGCTAGCATCAGAGCAAGGTTTAGCAGGTTACTGTTCCCATGAGTATTTGAAACCAAAATTGTGTTTAAAACTGAGTTTTAAAACTTAATAGTGTGCCAATGGTCATATCCTGTTTGCCTAGTTAAGGACTCTAGGTGGCTTATTTAAGTAATGACTTGGGGGTCTTTGCATCATATTTCTATTTTGTTGCTCATACGGCGTGCTATTGTATGAGTGTCATTCACTTGAGTGGTAATATATGGATCCATTGCCTCTACGCCTCGGTAAGTGAGAGTTGTGAGAGCATGATCGGATACACTGTCGATCTAGGGAAGTGCTTATATGATGCCGGATTATTTACATGCCATACGCGTGTTTGTATGAAGGTATCCAATGTGTGGGGAATTCCGTCCTGTGGTGACGATGCCGTCAATAGGATGATGGTTTGGGTAGTTGCTACCATTGTACGCGTATCTGGGGATGCGTGTAGAGCGAGTAGATTACTTTACTACTTTCGTGCATATTTTTCATACTGTCAGGGTTTGGGCTGAAGTGGATCTTTTGTAGGTACATAACAGTGCTATCGTGTAGTACGTATTAGCTACGTTTATGAGAGACCGTTGTATGCCACCGTCTATGCCGCTAGCAATTTTTATTTTTCCTAAGTTTGTGAGAACGTACGGAACGTGCATGCATCATGTTGTTACATATCATTCATGGCATTGTTCCTCCCCTTATAAGTTGATTATCTCATTTTGATAAAATGACAACTTAACAATAGATGGCACGCACAAAGCAGACCGCTCGCAAGTCCACCGGAGGCAGAGCTTCCCGCGATTAGCTTGCTCCACGTACTCGTCAGCAGCACACATTTCTTGGAGAGTTTGGGATGCCTACACTCTTGTGGAGAGTGCTTAGCTATGTAGGCTATCCTAATGGAATGGAGCCCCGCTATTTATGGACAAATGAGCAGTTGGGGGAAGGTCTATTGGTTACTGTGGAGGCCATTGTTCGTCCTCGAGGTGACAGTTCTAAGTGGACTGGTTGGCGCTATGAGTCAACTGGTAGGACCGCTGAAGAAGCAGCTAACAGGGCAGCCTTTGGGATACTGAGGGATATCATGGATCATTTTCCTCAGGAGTTGGCAGCCGCTATAGTTGGAGTCTTTCCGAGGAGTAACCCCTCCACTGACTTGTGGCAGCAAGCAAGAGGAAGATCTCTGGAGATTGGTGCAGTAGAAGGACAGAACAGTGATAACCCTGCTATGAGCGCCATGTTCACAGTGATGAAGGCTTTCGATGGAGTAGAAGGTAGCCTGAGATGTGTGTCTGGTGCTCTTGGTTAGGGCTGCGATGACCGACGTCAGCTTCAGAGGGATCACGACGCTGGGATTGAGAGGCTCAATGCAGAGATGGCTCAGTTGATTCGTCAGAGGGATCAGGCGACCTAGAGGACTAGAGTCTATGAGGGAGACATACGTGCACTGAGAGAGCAGGCTGAGCGTTTGACTACCACTAATAGGAACGCTGAGTGCATGTTGATCCATGTGCTCCACCAGAGGAATGAAGCATGGTCTATAGAAGATGTTCTGAGAGCTCGACAGGTTTAGCTGGAGCAGTAGCTGGCCAATGCAGAAGAGTACAATGACAACCTACATGAGGAGGTTCATTAGCTGAATAACTAGCTCCACCCTTATGTTCCTCCTAGAGCAGCAGAGATGGATCTAGATGAGGACAAGGATCCCAAAGAGCCTGAGGCACCAGCTGATGATGATAATGATGATGTGGATGGTGACAATGTCGACATCTCCGACTTAGACAACGACCACGATGAGTAGGCTAGTAGTTGTTGCGCTAGCTACTAGGGTTTCGGTTGCGATGACCTTTTGCATGGTTGGCATGTCTAGAATGTAATAATGAGTAGAAAGACTAAGACCTTGATGTAATGTTGGAAAACTTGGATGTGTTTGTGGCGATATCTAAACGTCAAAAGTCCAGTGTATGTATGCTGGCAATTTGGTTGGAATGGACGTGATGTGTGCACTTAAGTAATCTAATTAGTGATGTTGTGTTAATTGGAATGACTTATTGTGCCCCTGTTTTATTGTATGAATTTATTCTCTCCAGTGAATTCAGTACGGCATAATTTTTCATTCACCTACAATTTCTACAACATCGCCTAATAATTACTGTTGCTGAAATATGCAGATGCCAAACATTCGTCGTACCATGTATGACGCTACTGAGGTAGGTGGTGGTGCCCCTGGGAATGAGAACCGTGATCCACCACCACCACCTCCTCCTCCACCGTACACCGCGAAACAGTTCTTCGCATAGTTCCTTGGAAGTCAACGCAACATGGAGGGCATGCAGCAAAACATGGAAACTGCATTGTGCCACATTGCTGACAACACCCACCATGGGTTAAACCCAGGTGGACATGAAGCGAATCAGTATAGCAATTTCAAGGACTTTATGGACACCAGACCACCAGTTTTCAAAGAAGCGGTAGAGCCATTGGATGCAGAAGAGTGGATAAACACCATGGAAGATAAGTTTCATGTTCTAAGGATGACAAAAGTGTTGAAGATGGAGTATGCAACTCATTAGCTACAAGGCCCTGTAGGAATGTGGTGGAAGCACCACCGCACCACTTTCCCCCCAATGCCCACATTATTTAGAGAGAATTCATTGAGGCTTTTTGTGGAGTTTACATTCCACCTGGTTTGATAGAAATGAAGTTTGGAGAATTTCTAGCACTGAATCAAGGCACCAAGACTATGACACAGTATCTACATGCATTCAACAATCTAAGTCACTATGCCTCTGACATGGTGAATACCGATGCCAAAAAGATCACTAGTTTCAAGAGAGGTCTGAATCCCAAGATGATGAAGCACGTGGGTACCAACATGAGAATTGGTTTCAATGACTTTGTTAGTGACTGCTTAAAGCAAGAAAAGAACAACAATGTATATGCTACATCCAAGACTCATAAGAGGGCTTTTGAGTCAGGTCCGTCCTAGCCAAGGGCCCTGATGGCAAATCGTTCTATGTATCATCCGCCTACCCCTGGTGTAAGGTTCAGGCCACCCCAGCGGAGGAATTAGAATGCCTAGCAACCTCAGAGGAATCAGAAGCCATTCAAGATGGCGATGCCACAAGCTAAGACCAGACAAGGCAGTTCATCTAGAGCTGCTACTCAAGTAAGAGGACCGTGTTTCAACTGCAATCAACCTGGGCACTTTGTGAAGTTTTGCCCATATCCCAAGAAGTAGCAGAATCAATATCAAGCTCGTGTGCACCACACCACCATTGATGACATCCTGGAAGGAGAGCCCATGATAGCCGGTATGTTTTCTATCAACAATCATCCTGTAGTCGTTTTGTTTGATTCTGGATCATCTCATTTATTCATAAGTCAAGCATTTGCAAGAAACTATGAACAAAAGATAGTTGAATTGGAATGTGCTTATCGGATAAGTTTAGCTGGGGCTGATCTATTAACTAATCAAATAATCCAGGGGGTAACCCTGAGTATAGCAGGTAGGCAGTATAAGCTTAACTTGATAGTTATGCCAGGGCTAGTTCTGGATGTGATTATGGGAATGAACTGGACGAATAAGATGGGAGTAGTAATTGATGTTGGAGGAAGAAGCATTTCTCTCAAGGAACCTATTGGAGAAGGTACATTTCAAGTAACCTTACCTCAGAGAATAGATCTGGCCAGTACAACTTGTACAGTCCAAACTACTCTTCTAGCCAAGATTCCAGTAGTGTGTGAGTTTCCGGATGTGTTTCCAGATGAGTTACCTGGTCTTCCACCGGACCGAGATGTTGAGTTTGCCATTGAGTTAATCCCTAGAACACCACCAATCTCAAGAAGGCCTTATCAGATGCCTCCAAATGAATTAGCCGAGTTGAAGAAACAACTCCAAGATCTATTGACTAAGGGTTTAATTCATCCAAGTTCATCGGAATGGGGATGTCCCGCACTGTTCATGAAGAAGAAGAAGGATAACTCCTTGTGGATGTGCGTGGACTACCGGCCACTGAATGCGGTGACAATTAAAAACAAGTATCCTCTACCTCAGATTGATATCTTGTTTGCTCAATTGTCAAAAGCCAAGGTGTTCTCCAAGATAGATTTGAGATCAGGGTACCATTAGATCAAGATTAGACCACAAGATATACCCAAGACCGTGTTCTCCACCAGATATGGTTTGTACGAGTATCTTGTCATGTCCTTTGGTTTGACAAATGCTCCTGCATACTTTATGTATCTGATGAATTTGGTCTTTATGCTGGAGTTGGATAAGTTCATGATTGTGTTCATTGATGACATTCTAGTATACTCAGAGAACGAACAGGATCATGCAGAGCATCTAAGAATTGTCTTGACTAGACTCAAAGATCACCAGCTATATGCTAAGTTTAGTAAATGTGAGTTCTGGCTGAAGACAGTTCCTTTTCTCGGTCATGTGTTATCTGAGAATGGAATCTTAGTGGATCCTAGTAAGGTACAAGAGGTTATGGATTGGAAGGCACCAAGCACAGTTCATGAGGTTCGGAATTTTCTTGGATTAGCCGGTTACTATCGTCGTTTTATACCGGACTTCTTGAAGATTGCCAAGCCAATGACAAGTTTGCTACAGAAGGATCATAAGTTTATTTGGACAGAGGAGTGTGAGGCAGCTTTCTGCACCTTGCGGAATTTGCTAACCACTGCTCCTATTCTGGCACAACCGGATATAGAGAATCTGTTTGATGTGTTTTGTGATGCATCAAAGAATGGTTTAGGATGTGTTCTAATGCAAGATGGAAGGGTCATTGCTTATGCCTCATGTCTGTTGAGGAAGCATGAGGTTAACTATCCTATGCATGATTTAGAGCTTGTGGCCGTTGTGCATGCTCTAAAGATTTGGAGACACTACTTGCTTGGGAATGTGTGCAATATCTTTACAGATCATAAGAGTCTCAAGTACATATTTACTCAGTCTAAGTTAAATATGCGACAGAGAAGATGGTTAGAGCTGATAAAGGATTATAATCTGAATGTGCACTATCATCCGGGAAAGGCAAATGTAGTAGTAGATGCCTTAAGTAGGAAGTCACATTCTCTTGCTATGCAATCATTGTTTGAAGATGGGTTCAATTTGTTGCATCCTGCTGTGTTGCATAATATCTAGGTTAGTTGTACCTTGGAGAGCAAGATCATTGAGGGTCAGAAAATAGATAAGGGAATATTCCATATCAAGGAGAAAATGAAGAAAGAACCGACCAAGCACTTTAGAGTGGATGAATAAGGAGTGTTATGGTTTAAGGACCGTCTGGTTGTACCTAAAGATCGAGAGCTCAAGAATAAATTGATGGATGAAGCTCATCACTCTAAGTTGTCTATCCATCCTGGAAGTAGCAAAATGTACCAAGAATTGAGACCTCGTTATTGGTGGACGAAGATGAAGGAGATTGCAGCGTATGTTGCTCGTTGCGACATGTGTTGTAGAGTGAAAGCTCTTCACATGAGACCCATAGGAATGTTGCAACCTTTGTTAATACTAGATTGGAAATAGGATGATATAAGTATGGATTTTATCACTGGTCTTCCCACCACACCAAAGGGGAATGATTTGATTTGGGTGGTTGTAGATTGCCTTACCAAATCAGCTCACTTTTTACCAGTCAAGAACGCTTTTCGACCCCCTCAGTATGCTGAGAAGTACATTGCAGAGATTGTCTGATTACATGGTATACCAAAGACTATCGTGTCTAACCATGGGTCACAGTTTACCGCTCATTTTTGGGAGCATCTTCATAAAGGTTTGGGTACTAGCTTGGTTCGTAGTACAGCTTACCACCCACAGATAGATGGGCAGATAGAGCGAGTTAATGCTGTTCTTGAAGATATGCTTAGAGCGTGTGTATTATTGTCTAAGAGTTCATGGGAATCATGGTTACCTTTGGCAGAGTTCACTTACAACAACAGTTACCAAGAGAGTATCAGGATGGCTCCATTTGAAGCATTGTATGGCAGGAAATGTAGGACACCGTTGAATTGGGTTGAGCCTAGAGAGAGAAGGTTTTACGGAATCGACTTTGTTGACGAGGCTGAGAAAAAGGTCCGTATTATCCAACAAAACATGAAAGCGGCACAGTCACGCCAGAAGAGTTATGCAGATAAGAGAAGGAGACCGCTAGAATTTCAAGTTGGTGACTATGTCTATTTGAAAGTTACCCCAATGAAGAAGAAACGGTTTGGAATCAAGAAGAAACTTGCTCCTAGGTTTGTAGGACCGTACAAGATCATAGAGAAGAAGGGTCCCATGGCTTATAAGTTACAGTTACCAGAAGCGATGGGTTCGATCTTTCCAGTCTTCCATGTATCACAGTTGAAGAAGTGCTTGCGTGTTCTGGAAGAGAGAATAGAACCTCAGGGTATTTGGATCAAATCAGACTTGGAATACCGTGAGCAACCGGTTCGAGTTTTGGACACTAAGGACCGAGTCACTCAGAATAAAGTGGTGAGAACATATAAAATACAGTGGAGTCATCACGATGATGGTGATGCGATGTGGGAAACAAGAGAATATCTGCAAAATGCTTATAAGGATTTTTATAACAAATGGTTCGTAACTCAAAATCTCGGGATGAGATTCTTATAAGGGGGGAGGGCTATAACACCTCAGTGTTAAGCATGCATTAACATTTTGTAAATCATGAGCATAATCATTATTATGCATTCATAAGCATGACATGAAATATAGAATTGAAACATAATCATTATTATGCATTCATGAGCATAATCATTATTATGTTTTTTAGGTTGATGTAAAATCCCATCTCTCATTGACATACAGCAATACAAATCAGACGCAGGACGTAGGTGTTACGCCTTTTTGGTGGCCGAACCTGGATAAAACTTCGTGTCTGTCTTGCGTCAACATCTTGTTTGTGGCTTGCGCATCTGTCTGCCGACAATCTACTACCTTGGGCATACCCCTAGGTAGACTGCCGACCATATTTCTTCGATAGTGGTGCGCCAGGTAGGGGACCCCTTTAGGGGTTGTGCGTGCCGATCTTCCGACGAATCAGATGGGATTTTCTTCTTCAACATGTCAATAACAACTCGACTGATCGCGACGGCGTCCTTCGGTGACCACGTCGACCACGGACCACCCCGACCACCAGACCACGTTGACCATCCGAGCTCAGACCACCAGACCACGTCGACCAGCCGAGCTCGGACCACCAGACCACATCGACCAGCTGAGCTCCGACCACCAGACCATGTCGACCACGTCTCGAGTAGCCCCGACCACTCTGACCACTAGACCACGTCCCGAGCGGCTCTGCCGAGCTCCAACCACCTCGACCACCAGACCACATTGCAATGATGATCGCCACGAAGAACGGTGCTATGACAACTACGACCATCGTTAGAACAGGCTGAAAAGCTCAAGAACCAGACAACTTCATCACCACCGACCAGATTTCTATCCAAAGATATGTACACTTCTAATATTTATACTTAACACAATTTTCATTACGACATTTCTCCACAACGTCCTCGTCATGATTATTCTTCAAATAACGCTTGTCCAAGTATACCATCTTAAAGATAACATACATCTATACTTAATGCAAATCCTCGACCAGTCATGTTGATGCTCGATGCCTCCAGAGATGGCCCTGTCTCTGGCTCCTCCCTACACGTGCATGAGCGTCTGCCCTCTGCGTTATGGGTGGTCGGCAGTGGCTCCTTAGCGATGCTTTGTTCTTCCTACACATGCATGGGCTCCGCGCCCCGCGTTACGGTTAACGGGCTAGCTAGGGCTGGAGACTCAGCTACATACTACCTAGTCGGATAGTTTATATTAAGTATAAACACAAACTTCACATTAACACTGATGTTTACAAAGCACCAACTGCTTTATCACATCATGCTCATTTGCAAATAACTGCTGAGCGTTGTTTCTTCACCGCTGATTTTTTCTCCATAAGTTATTATTTTGTACATCATGTACTATCATTCTACATATTTATATTGTAGGAATTCCGACCATGGCTCAGGGACTTCGTCGCTCGCTCCTCGACCTGTTCTCGGGGACTGCCTCGATCACATCTCCGACCATGGCTTGGGGACTTCGTCGCTCGCTCCTTGACCTATGCTCGGGGACTGCCTCGATCACTCTTCGACCACGGCTCGGGGACTTCGTCGCTCACTCCTTGACCTGTGCTCGGGAACTGCCTCGACCACTCTCCGGCCACGGCTCAGGGACTTTGCGTCTCAACTACATGCGACTGGCAACTCGCATATAGTTGGGATATTTTTTTCTCACTTAGACCTTGCTACAAGGCTCATACCTCGCCTTCCAGCAAGCTTGGGGACTACATCGGTACGATGCACCCACCGGTGCATCTCGTATCGCCTGTACGACGATTGGGTTCTCAACTTAATTGGGAATTCTTTTTAGACCCTAGCACCACGTGCCTACTTCACCTACTACCAGGCTCGGGGACTAAGTGGGCACACTTCACCTTCCGGTGAATGTGTTTGTTTTTCGACCACTATGCCTCTGATGATCAAAGATGCTACGCTTCAAGACGCACTTACATTTCTTTTCAGAAATACAAGTGGGCACACTTCCCAGGACAGAAATCTTTTTCTTTTTCTTAAGAGCACCATACATTTTTCGGACAACCTATTTCTCCGGCGGCGACGGTGGTTGGAAGATGTCAAGGACTCGAGCATAACTTGTCGAAGAAGGTCGAAATGGCGTGTCGCAGCATAATACATGGTGCTCGGGGACTAGCTATGGGGGTATTAACCCCTATACCCTTATGGCTAAGCTTGGGCCGGCCCGGATCGATGGGTCTGGTCCATCCGAAAGACGACGCGCGGCCCAGCCAACCTGGTTGGAGTCCTGCGCAAGGAGTCAAGGCGGATTTGGTGATCAAGCAGGATTCTGGTCGGTTAGAATAGGAATCCTTATCCGGCCACATATGGCAATTGTAACTAACTAGGATTAGTTTCCAGATCTATAACCCTGCCCCTCGGACTATATAAGGTGGGCAGGGGATCCCTCTAAAAAAACATCTCTCATTGACATACAGCAATACAAATCAGACGCAGGACGTAGGTGTTACGCCTTTTTGGCGGCCGAACCTGGATAAAACTTCATGTCTATCTTGTGTCACCGTCTTGTTTGTGGCTTGCGCATCTGTCTGCCGACAATCTACTACCTTGGGCATACCCCTAGGTAGACTGCTGACCATATTTCATCGACAGTGGCGCGCCAGGTAGGGGGTGTGCATACTGCTCTCCAAGCAAACAAGATGGTCATCGTCTCCGCCTCCATGGCAACGCCGAACGGCCTCAAGTTCACCATCGGCCAGATCACCTGGACTACCGTCTCCAACGACTTCATCGCCATGACCACGGAGGAGGCGTGGATTCAGTCTACGCCAACCACTGCTTCACCTACATCGGCTACGACTTCGACCACAATGGGTACAGCTCCGACCATGATGGATCCAGCTCCGACCATGATACGTCTAGCTCCGACCACGATGGATCTGGCTCCGACCACGGTACATCTAGCTCCGACCATGCCTGCATCATCTTCAGCCATGCCGACCACTCGTCGTCCACTTCCCCGCTACAAAGGGAAGCAGATCGACAACACCGACCTGCTCAACTCCATCGATCGGGTCAGCACCAAACTCGCTAAAACCCTTGCTTTGGTAAGTATGATTCAAAGTCAACCTAACGAGTAGGTAACCGCACCCCACAATAGATCTACCCGACTAGCTTGGACCAGTCATCCTGCATGACTTGGTACAGATCTCGTGGTCATATCTACTCCTGAAGGGCGCTCCGCTCGTCGCCAGCCAGCCTCCACAACGGGTCTCCGGCTCTCTGAGTACGAAGCCTCAACGAAGAACCACCAGGTCCAGCCTTATGGCCTGCGAAACGCTGCCTCCAGCTACGCGTATAACCTACAATGCCGCATGGATCTGTGTTTTACGCACCGACCTCGGCCGAAGCCGCGCGACTTCGTCAACATGATCCGAACTGAAGATTATCAAGAAGGATCCGTCCACATAGTCCAAGAGGGTGGCTCTAGCTCCTCATCTAGCATCGCATCTAAAGCATCTGTACACACCGAGCTTTAGCATCACGAAGACGACGGCACCAAGTACGATCTGGATCTGCCAGACCATGCCCCGGGGTTTTCACAATTCCCGTCTTTCCCGCCAAGACGAGGGGATTTGATCCATGTTGTCAGCAATGACAAACCACCGATGGTTGGCGAAACGGAACAAGAAAGGACCGCGCGCGAAGCATGCAATATTGACCGATTTAATCACCGACAAATCAAAGCCGAAGCAGACCAGGAGGTGCGACGCGCAAGGGTCTAGCCACGCGACCTCAATGATGCTTTCGACAGGGTGGGGGACAAACAGGTCTTCAGGACTCCAAGTGCCAATGTAGCCGTCGCCATGGCAACAATGCAATGGCTACCCAACACCCTGGAAACCCAAGCGGTTCGTGAGGAAATACAAGCCTATCTGACGGCTGCCATGGCCCAGACCGCAGAGATCATAAATCAAGTTCGGGCTCCATCCGTCTCA
This sequence comes from Miscanthus floridulus, assembly GCF_019320115.1. Classification (NCBI taxonomy): domain Eukaryota; kingdom Viridiplantae; phylum Streptophyta; class Magnoliopsida; order Poales; family Poaceae; genus Miscanthus; species Miscanthus floridulus. The sequence goes on from NC_089596.1 coordinate 33,281,799, forward strand.
GTCGAGTCAAGCCACAGCCGCTAGCTTCCAAGTCGCTCACAGCCACTTAACCCACGTGGCTCGCGCAACAACGACCCATCAGACAACCGTCGAGGCGGAAACGGTGGCCATGACGGTGGTCGGGATGACAACCGCCGTCGGGTGGACAACCGTCATGACGTCCGGGACGACAATCACCGAGACAACTGCGACAATCGCCGCGATAACCGCGGTCGCAGGGCTAATCTAGATGGCAATCGAGATTGCCGCGATGGCAATAACGATCTCCGCCATTACCTCGGTGGACGCGATCTGCGCGCTCGCATCAACCAGAGAGCCGATGATTGAGCATCCCATGAAAGCTATCGCCGTATGGAGTATGACACTGCCCACGGTCCACCGGGTTTGAAGCAGTTTACTCCACACCTTCACCAAGTCATATGGCCCAAGAATTTCAAGCTCAAGAAACTTCAGAAGTATGATGGCAAAGAAAACCCCGAATTATGGGTCATGCTCTATGAAACCGCGTGCAAATCAGCCATGGCTGACGAGCACATCATGTCTAACTACTTCCCAGTCGCTGTTGGCCATGCAGGTCATCAATGGCTGGTCAGCTTGCCGGCGAACTACTTTGATTCTTGGCAGGAACTTAAGCAAGCCTTCAACAACAATTTCATCGCTACTTGTGAACAACCGGGCAACAAGTACGATCTGCAACAGATCCGAGATCGGAAAGATGAGCCACTGCGCGAGTACGTCCGGCGTTTCTCAGAGATGCGCATCAAGGTCCCACCAATCTCTAACAACGAGGCAATCGAGGCTTTCATCACTGGCCTCCGCTTCCACGATGCCTTAAGAGACAAGCTCCTCAGGAAGAGACCTAAATCGGTCATAGTGCTCCTATCCACTGCTAAGAAATATGCGGACGCCGATGACGCCAAGAAGATAATTATTGAAGAAGCAGCAAGGGTTCCACGCTCCAACCACCCCTCACACCGCGACGACTACCACGGCAGCCGTGGTCGGAACGATAGTTTTGACCGCCGCAACCAGCGCAACGACTCCCGCGACCACCGCGACAAACATAATCAGCGGCGTAACCGCCATGACGATTACAGGAACAAGCGTGCTCGGGAAGACGACGGTGAGGTCAATACCATTAAAAAGGGTGGCGGGCGTCGTAACTACGAAGATGACTACGCCAAAGCATTGAAGGGGCCCTGCCAGCTCCATCCTAAGTCAAACCATACCATGGAGAATTGCCGCGTTCTCAAGTCTATCTATACGCGTCAATAGGCTCCGAATACATCCGACAAGCCTAACGATGCAGCGGAACAGCGCAACGAGGATAACGATGACGATGATGCAGACCCTCGTCACAAGTACGTCAAGCCAACCGATCGCGTGCACACCATCATTGGAGGCAAAGTGTCCATCGAGACCAAGCAGGAACGCAAGCTGCTCACCCGTGCTTGCTTGAACGTGGCCAACCCCGATAACCTCCTCGCCGATCCCTGGCTCCCTCCGTGGTCTCACCGTGAAATCTCTTTTAGCAGGAAGGACCAATGGGCTGCAATACTAGAGCCAGGACATTTTCCCCTGGTCCTCGATCCTTGTATCAACAAGGTCTAGTTCGACAGAGTACTGATCGACGGTGGCAGCTCCATCGATATACTGTTCAAGAACAGTCTGCCCGCCCTGAAGATAGCTCAGGTGGATCTTAAGCCATACGAGGCACAGTTCTGGGGTGTTCTCCCTGAACAGAGCTCTACACCTCTCGGGCAGATCATGCTACCTGTGCAGTTTGGGACCTCGGACCACTTCCGCACCGACTACATCAACTTTGTGGTTGCTGACTTCGATGGCACCTACCATGCTATTCTTGGTCGACCGTCGCTCACCAAGTTCATGGCCATACCTCATTATAGGTATCTGGTGCTCAAGATGCCTACCGAGAAAGGAGTCCTAACCCTTCGAGGTAACGTGTACGCCGCTTACACCTGTGAAGACGACAGTTTCAGAATAGCAGAGGCCCACGACCTCTCTATTCGCATGGCCGAGACCATGCTCGACGCTAAGAAGACCTCAACCGACCACCTAGAGATCCCAGAGCTCGAGGCTCCATGCAAGAACGTCAAGTCAAAGGAGCACAAGGTGATCCAGCTAGTCGACGGTGACCCCAACAAAACAGCCCTTATCGGGGCCAACCTGGATCCCAAATAGGAAGACGCGCTCGTCGGGTTCTTGAGGAGCAACGTGGATGTGTTTGCATGGAAACCTACTGACATGCCTGGTGTACCTCGGAGCTTGATCGAGCACTCCTTGAATGTCAACAGCAAGGCCAAACCTATCAAGCAGAAGCTACGACGGTTTGCTCGTGACAAAAAGGAGGCGATTAGGGTAGAAGTTACACGGCTTTTGGCAGCCGGATTTATCAAAGAAGTGTATCATCCGGAGTGGTTAGCCAACCTGGTTCTTGTACACAAAAAGAATAATGAATGGAGAATGTGCGTTGATTACACTGATCTCAACAAACACTGCCCTAAGGACCCCTTTGGCTTACCTCGCATAGACGAGGTCGTAGATTCAACCGCCGGTTGTGAGCTCCTTTCCTTTCTCGATTGCTACTCTGGTTATTACCAGATCGCTCTCAAAAAGGACGACCAGACCAAGACGTCTTTCATCACACCTTTCGGCGCCTACTGCTACACGACTATGTCGTTCGGGCTCAAGAACACTGGGGCTACATACCAACGCGCCATTCAGGCCTGCCTTGCGGACGAGATAAAAGACGACCTTGTAGAGGCCTATGTGGATGATGTAGTTGTCAAAACCAAGGAGGCACATACCCTTGTTGACAACCTAAAACACACCTTTGCAGCCCTCAATACATTCCAATGGAAGTTAAACCCGAAGAAGTGCGTCTTTGGTGTTCCTTCTAGTATATTGCTAGGCAACATCGTCAGTTATGACGGCATACGCCCTAATCTAGAGAAAGTCAAAGCTATCTTAGACATGAAACCCCCCAAAAAAGTAAAGGATGTCCAAAAGCTTGCCGGATGCATGGCTGCTCTCAGCCGTTTTATATCAAGATTAGGAGAAAAAGGGCTACCGTTCTTCAAACTGCTCAAAGCATCCGAGAAGTTTGAGTGGTCGGAGGAAGCAGACGCTGCCTTCATGCAGCTAAAACAATACCTTTCATCACCTCCGGTCCTCACTGCTCCCAGAGAAGATGAAACTCTCCTACTTTACATTGCGGTGACCAATCGGGTGGTCTCCACTACCATGGTGGTCGAGCGCGACAAGCCAGGCCACGCCTATAAGGTACAGCGGCCAATTTATTTCATCAGTGAGGTACTCAACGAATCCAAGACCAGGTACCCATAGATTCAGAAACTGCTCTATGCGATACTGATAACATCCCGAAAGTTGAGACATTACTTCGATAGATATCGTGTGGTGGTCATGACCGAGTATCCTTTGGGTGACATCATTCGCAATAAGGATGCGAACAGGCGCATCGTCAAATGGGCAATGGAGCTATGCCCCTTCTCCTTGGAATTTGCAAGCCGTACTACAATCAAGTCTCAGGCACTCGTCGATTTCATCGTCGAGTGGACAGACTTAAGAACGCCTGCCTCTCTGGGATCCGATGAATATTGGACAATGTACTTCGACGGCTCTCTCAACATTGATGGTGCGGGAGCAGGAGTTCTTTTCATGTCACCGTCCAAGGAGCAGCTCCGGTACGTCCTCAGGATTTATTTCCCAGCATCTAATAACGCCGCCGAATATGAAGCATGCCTGCATGGTTTACGCATTGCGGTTGAGCTTGGTGTTAAACGTCTCTATGTCTACGGAGACTCAGCCCTGGTCATCAACCAACTCAACAAGGATTGGGACACGACCAGCGAAAAGATGAACGCATACTGCAAATCGATAAGAAAGCTGGAAGGCAGGTTCTATGGCATCGAGTACATACATGTGGTCCGGGACAAGAACCAAGCAGCAGATGTGCTGTCAAAGTTAGGATCATCCTGAGCTAAAGTCCCACATGGCATTTTCGTCCAAGACCTACTCACGCCTTCCATCGAAGAGGAAGTTTCCACAGCAGTCAAGCCCCCAGACCAGCAATTGGTGGCTATGGTTCTGGCGCTGAGCACCATCGGGCCGCCTCCGACCACTCATGAGCCCGACTGGAGAGTACCTTTCATCAAGTACTTAACAGATGGCAGCGGTTATACTGATCGGATAGAAAATGAGCGCCTGATGCGTCGCAGTAAGCAGTATCTGCTCATCGATGGCAAGTTATGGCGCAAAAACGCAAAGGAGGAAATCTTGATGAAGTGTATAACCCAGGAGGAAGGCAAACATCTCCTGGACCAAATCCACTCTGGCTCCTGTGGCAACCATGCGGCCTCAAGAACACTGGTCGGTAAGGCTTTCCGAGCAGGGTTTTATTGGCCGTCAGCAGTAGCCGACGCAGAGAAGCTAGTCCACCGCTGTGAGGGTTGTCAGTTCTTCGCTAAGAGAATCCACGTACCAGCACATGAGATTCAGACGATTCCAGCCTCTTGGCCCTTCGCATGTTGGGGACTAGATATGATCGGGCCTTTTAAACCGGCTCCTGGGAACTTCACATGCGTCTTTGTACTGATTGACAAATTTTCTAAATGGATAGAATACATGCCTCTGGTACAGGCATCCTCAGAGAAGGCTATCACATTCCTCAACCAGGTCATCCACCGTTTCGGTGTACCCAATAGCATCATCACCGATCTAGGTACTCAGTTCACCGGGAACGCTTTTTGGGACTTCTGCGATTAAAGGAGCATAGTAGTAAAATACGTCTCGGTGGCGCACCCTAGAGCTAATGGACAAGTCGAGTGGGCAAATGGCATGATATTGGACGCATTAAAGAAGAGGATGTACAGAGAAAATGACAAAGCTCTCGAAAGATGGCTCAAAGAGTTACCAGCTGTGGTCTGGGGCCTCAGAACGCAGCCCAGTCGTAACACCGGCATCTCACCATACTTTATGGTTTACGGCGCTGAGGCAGTCCTCCCAACGGATATAGCTTTCCGATCAGCACGAGTAGAGAACTTCGACGAAGGCAAGGTCAATGAAGTACGGGAGCTAGAAGTGAACAGCGCCGAAGAGAAAAGGCTCGATTCTTGTGTGCGCACGGCCAAATACCTTGCTGTTTTGCGCAGGTACTACAACAAGAACGTTAAAGAGCATTTCTTCGTGGTCGGGGACTTGGTCCTGAAGTGGAAGACAAACCAGGCTGGTGTACACAAACTCGCAACCCCATGGGAGGGACCCTTCATGATCAAGGAAGTCACATGACCAACGTCTTACAAGTTAGCTCACCTGGACGGTACGGACGTACCAAACTCGTGGCACATCGACAAGCTTAGACGTTTCTATGCTTAACTACTGAGATATGTACTCCTCTTGTACTTTTGATTTAATTTAATAAAGCAATTATGATTTCTCCGACCACTCTAATGTGTCACTTCGAGTTTTATGGTTATTCTAACTTAGCCAGTAAAAGCCGACCACCACTCCTTCTACGGTTTTCGGAGCAGGCCCTGTCTCTGGTTCCTCCCAATACGTGCATGGGATCCGCTCTCTACGTTACGGGTGATCGGCAGGTCTCCCTTGGTTTAACTTGTCCGCGTCTACGTGTGCACAGGTCACCGGAGCTCACACTCCGACCACATGGAAAACTAGGGCCACACAAACCTTTTGGGATGATGTGTCGAACACGATGGTACAACTAAACAGAACGGTAACATGTTCTTACTTAGTTACACCAACTTAAAGTATCAAGCTTAAATACGCTTTATACAAAGCAAACAAACTTATAATAATATACAGTTACGTTATTACAAGCTTGCCTGAAGAGGCTCAAGTTTACAATAACACAACTATGTCCTCCTTCTACAGCTCTAAGCCTATTACATTGGCTGGTCGGGGCGCATGGCACTTACTGCTCGCCGCTTCTGATACACTACTCGAGTCTCGAGGACTCTTGTGCCACTCGAGCTAAAGGGGATGGCCCCGCCGGTGCCTGGTTGGTTGAGACCACAGGCTTCATTGGTTGGCTTGTAGCTAATGGCATTTCCAGCTGACTTGTCGATGGCATACCCTATACAGGTGCTGTCCCACCTCCACATAGGTTAATATCACCAATTATCTTTGACGACAAGTCCAGCTGGGCCGTCCGAAGCTCCTCTGCCTTGTCTGAGTCTACCTCTTTTGGGTATCCAGCTTCCAGGCGCTTGAGATCGATCAGGGGGTAGTGGGCACGCACCATGCTTAGTACATGGGCACCCGTGTACTCACCCGCCTCCTTCACGAACTCCTGGAACCATCCCCACGCTTGTCTGCATCTCTCGACTAGCCCGAGCTGGGGCGTCCTCGGCTCTTCCTCTATGAGCGCCGGGTCGATAAGGTCGAGAACGGGCATGATGCCAGTTGCCACTTCTTGGCACCGATTCTTCCATGTGTCTCGCTCCTCGGTGGCCTTGAGGCATCGTGCTTCCCAGTCATCACGCTCTCTAATCATGGCCTCTAGGTGCTTCTTGGCATTGACTTTCAAAACTGAACATAGTACAAGACATCAAATGTCAAAACACGACAAGGCAAGGTGGGCAACAGAATGAGAAAGGTGGTCTGGAATACTTACTTTTTAGTTCCTCCTTCATTTTGTTGGTGTGGTCTTGGAGTTGAGACTGGCTACGTCTTAGCTTCACGTTGTCCTCCTTCAGGCGACCACACTCTGCGGTCACACGGCTATTTTCCCCTTGGAGGTGGGCCACTTCAGCTTCTAAACATGCATTACAGCTGTTACTACCAAGAATACAACAACACAAGTCCTACACTTGCTATGATAAGATGAAACTTTACTTATTTTCTCCAGCTCTTTGTTATTGAGCTGGCCGACCAGGTTTTGGTTTTGTGTTTCTCGATCTGTCCTCTCCTGGTCGGTAGCTTCAAGTTGGCGTCGCAAGCGTTCCACTTCAGCCACCAGTTCTTTATTGGTCGCCATGATTCCTTCAATCTGGTCGAAGCACCTCTTTCGGTATTTTGTGGTTTTCATCAGGTCCTGCATACAGAAAAGCTAAGTCAGATAGTTCAACTATATAACAGGGTCAAGGATTCTAGCCAAACATACCTAGACTTCTGTCACCAGACGCTTGGCCGCTCGTTCGACTCTTAGGGTCTCTTCGACCTCTGGGATTTCTTCGTGCATAACCCATTCGTCGTTCCAATAGCGTGACACATATACATGTTGTCGCCTATCTTGCGGATGGCCCAGGACCTCTTCTACTTCTTCCTCTTCAGCCTCCTGTTCGAGAGGCGGCGCTGGTCTAGGTGTCGGCAAGAATGCTCTGGGCCACTTCTAGCTGCTGCTCCTCGGCTAGATCCGGCTTCCTTGGCGCCATGGTATCCGCCTCAGCAGGGTTCGTGCTCAGAGCACTTGTACTCTACTCGGCTGTCTTCTCGACCAGCCGCTCGGGGACTGGCATCTGGTCGTCCGCCTGCTAAGGTCCAGGCAGAGTTCCTACTACAGGCTCTTCCACGGCTGGCTACTGGGCAGTTTGTCCCGCCGTCACTGGCGAAGTTGTGCCACACCCGGCTAGCTGGTCGGGGTTCTCGGTGGACGCTGACCTAATATATCAAAGACAATTTTAGAAGATAATAGTATCCAATGCAAATTACAAGCTTACATCAAAGATATAGATACTTACAGCTTCGATTTGCGGAATGATGTGGCAAAGGAGCGTCTCCTTGACCGTCCCTGCTCCGCGTGCTCGGCAGGTTCCACCGGGTCTTTTTCCACCTCTGGTACAGGCGTCGGGGTTTGACGCTCGATGTTTCCCTCGCTTGTCCTCTGTGTTGCAGTGGTCGGTGATGCGACCACTGCTGGCATGGAGGAGCCACCCTGCTCCGACGACCCCATTTGTCTTCTCCTCTTTCGAGGGACGAGCCAGAAGATGTCCGCATCCTCTGCTTCGTCGTTCGACGGGGGAAGATGGCTTGGCGTCGTTTGCTGGCCGCTGGACGCTTGCCAGCGACTCTGGTCGGTGCATCCTCCACAGTCTCGAGTGCCGCCCAGTGGACGTCGTCAGTCCTAGTGCTGGTCTAGGCGGCTAGGTGGGTAGCTTGCGGCCAATCTACACCGGGGGGAGGCGACACGAACACTGCTGCCCGGTCACGACCATTACACTGTGACACAAAGTGGGGACAATAGTCAATTTCTTGTTACAACATGACTCTACAGTTAAAAGGAGGCATCAATTACCTTTGGGGGAGGTCGAGCCAGCTGAAGGCGTTTTCGATGTCGTTCAGCCTGATGTAATTGGGATTGGCCAGGTTGAATAGCTCCCCAATCCTAGCCTTGATTTCCATCTTGTCAAGCGGCTCCTTCCTGGTCCTTGTCGGATCGGCGCTCCCCTAGTACTCGAAGCCTGGATGAACCCTCTTTTGGCAGGGCTGGATCCTTCGGCTGATGAAGTTCCCGACCACACTTGGTCCATCTAGCTTTCCCCACGGGATCATCCCGAGCAGTTCGGCGATCTGCTCCAGGTTCTCGGGCTTTTCTGTCCAGCTATTCTTCTTCTCTGGAATCAGTCCCACGTCACACAGGGTGATGGTGTTCGGCTCTTCACGGATGTAGAACCACTTCTTGTACCACTCATCTAGCGAGGTGTTCCAGGGGCAGTGCAAGTATTGTGCTTTCATGCCATCGCACAGATTTAGGTAGACGCCTCTGGCTATCTTCGAGCCACCACTCCCTTTCTTCCGAAGACAGAACAGGTGGCGAAAGAGGTCGAAATGGGGCTGGAAGCCACCATAAGACTCACAGAGATGAATGAAGGTGGAGATAAGGAGAATCGAGTTGGGATGCAGATTGCAAATCCCAATCTCATAGTACAAGCAGAGACCCTAAAGGAAAGGGTGCACTGGAATCCCGAAACCCCATTTGAAGAAGTCTTCGAAAACCACAATCTCACCTGGTTGTGGATCAGGGAAGCTTTCTCCTTCCAGCGCACGCCATCCCGCGAGTGCCTTGTTGTGGAGCACTCCCATGGCGACAAGGTCCTCGATGGTCTGCTCATTGCTCCGTGACTTCCACCATTCCTTTGCCATGACCCCGCCTTTTTTCTGGGCGTCTCTTTTCGCCATTAGTCTGTCCTTACTAAGGGGGTGGATGCGGTGGCGATGGGATTAGCGACGATTTTAGAGGAATAGGGTTTGGCAGGAGGAAGAAGAAGGTTGCGGTGGCGAATGACAATGGGGAATGGTGTGAGTAACTTACCAGATCTACATTATATAAAACAAAGAGCTCCGTCATTTCGTCCGCCCAAGATTATTGGGAGACGTGCGCACGCGTCGTAGACGGTTGTTCACACAACCTCGAGATCTACGCCAATAAACACTCTCCTTCGTTACCAGTGTACGCGCCTCTTCATTAATAGTGTAAGAGGGCCCACACTGATGCACCTCTATACAGGTGCCAAGCGACTGTTTGCCAGAAAAGAGTAAGAAGATAGAATGACATACTATACCCATTTGCTTTTTTGACCAGGCGTGTCAGACTGGACTTGGTAGAGAATAGAGATAAATAAATACACCGAATAAATACATCAATGACGTTCGAGTTTTTGATGCCTATTTCGCGCTAAGGATGGATCAGGGACTGCCTAGACCACTGAAGTGCTCGGGGACTGCCCAGACCACTGCTGTGCTCGGGGACTGCCTAGACCACAGCCGTGCTCGTGGACCGCCCAGACCACTGAAGTGCTCGGGGACTGCTCCGACCACTATCGTGCTCGGGGACTACTCCGACAACTGGTGTGCTCGGGGACTGCTCCGACAACTGGTGTGCTCGGGGGCTATCCCGACCACTGATTGGAGAATTGTTCTCCTCAGCTACATGTGATTTGTACTCACATATAGTTGAGAGACATTTATTTAGACCTTGCTACAAGGCTCATACTTCGCCTTCCAGCAAGCTCGGGGACTACATCGGTACGATGCACCTGTCGGTGCATCTTGTATCGCCTGTACGATGATTGGGTTCTCAACTTAATTGGTAATTCTTTTTAGACCTTGGCACCACGTGCCTACTTCACCTACTACCAGGCTCAGGGACTAAGTGGGCACACTTCACCTTGCGGTGAATGTGTTTGTTTTTCGATCACTACGCCTCTAATCATCAAAGATGCTACGCTTCAAGACACACTTACATTTCTTTTTAGAAATACAAGTGGGCACACTTCCCGGGACAGAAATCTTTTTCTTTTTTCTTAAGAGCATAATACATTCTTCGGACAACCTATTTCTCCGGCGATGACGGTGGTCGGAAGATGTCAAGGACTCGGGCATAACTTGTCGGAGAAGGTCGAAATGGCGTGTCGTAGCATAATACATGGTGCTCGGGGACTAGCTGTGGGGGTATTAACCCCTATACCCTTACGGTTAAGCTTGGGCCGGCCCGGATCGATGGGTCCGGTCCATCCGAAAGACAACGCGCGGCCCGGCCAGCCTGGTTGGAGTCCTGCGCAAAGAGTCAAGGCGGATTTGGTGATCAAGCAGGATCCTGGTCGGTTAGAATAGGGATCCTTATCCGGCCACATATGGCAATTGTAACTGACTAGGATTAGTTTCCAGATCTGTAACCCTGCCCCTAGGACTATATAAGGCGGGCAGGGGATCCCTCTAAAAAACATCTCTCATTGACATACAGCAATATAAATCAGACGCAGGACGTAGGTGTTACGCCTTTTTGGTGGCCGAACCTAGATAAAACTTCGTGTCTGTCTTGCATCAACATCTTGTTTGTGGCTTGCGCATCTGTCTACCGACAATCTACTACCTTGGGCATACCCCTAGGTAGACTGCCGACCATATTTCGTCGACAAACATGTATGTTGCATAGTTTTATTTTAATAGATTGGATGCTATGTTGTTTTGCCATGTGTGTACCTTGGTTGATCACTTAGACCACTTAGAAGTAATTAGGATGCAATTTGGAGCAAGGTGTATATTCAAAGTTTTCTCAAATTTTGCTTGTAAAAAAAATAATCTTCTAAATAGGGTTTTTGATTTAAATTAACTTTAAATATATAGTTCAAAATCTGTTTGGAGTTAGACCTTGCACCTTTTGACAAAGTTGTAGAGTTTAAATTTCTAAACAACTTTTATTTTGGGTCCAACTTTTGAAATTGCTTTGAAAAGGTTCAAAATTTCATTTGAATGAATTTGGAGAAGAAAATAAAAAGAAAAAAAATCACATTTTCACCTTATTGGGCCGCCGCTCCACTTCTGGCCCGCTCGTGCAATCTGGCCCGCAGTGCCCACGCTCGCGCTCCCACCCTGTGTTTGGCCCATGCCGCGCCGCGCCTCCCGCTCGTCCGCGCCTGCGCTCCGACCGCGCCAGGATGCGTGAGCCGCGTGGCGGCCATGTGCCGGTGAGATCTCCACGCGGCACCGCCGGCCTGCCCTGTTCGGACCGGCCCCACCCCGCCTTCAAGACCCCTGTCCGAGCCTCACTCCGCCATTCCCTCCCTCTCTTTGCTTCTCCTTCGCCCGGACAGGAGCCGCAGCTCCCGCGCGTGCAGCGAGCTCCGCCACCGCGCGCCGCACCTCGCCAGAGTTGGCTTGCCCGGCCACCCCAGCTCGCCGTCGACCGCTCCATCTTTCCCTGAGCTCAGCCTCCACCTCGCATACCCCGTGCTCATGTCAGTTCACCTTGGTAAGCTTTCACCAGCCATGAATCGCTCACTAGAGTGAGCTCCTGCTCGCCGGAGCTTGGCTCCGCACGAACAGCCCTGCTCCGCTTCCTCTCCCTCCTCCCTTTCTCGCACTTCAGGTCCGCCGTGATCTCGTCTTGCTCACAAGCACCTCACCGGGCCACGTCGTGGCCGGAGTTGGCGTACCGCCGATGAGCCGCGCCACCATGCCGCCATGGCCGTCGGCCAGCTCGCTCTCGAGCTCCTTTGGCCCTACCGCTTGTACTGCCGTGTCCGCCTTGGCACGGTGGTCACGATGGTGGTGACCTCATCGCCGGCCACCTCGCCGACAGCGAGTTCGCGCCGGTTAGCGCCGCCTGCCCTGCAGCGTGTGGCTGGCAGGTGGGGCCGGCTGACCCGCGGGGGTTGCCTCAGGCGCAGACCTGGGTGCACTGCACCGGGTGCACCCAGCGTTTTCATCGGCTGGTTTTTTCTAAAAGGATTTAGGAAATGATTTTCAAGAAAATGTTAAATGTTTCCAAAAATTCATAACTTGCTCAAAATAGCTCCAAATTTGTTGAAATAAGTTTTGCTAGGTTTCTTGTGACTAGATCTATCTGTTAAAAATATTGCATGTCAAATTTGTGATACTTTTCTGTGTAGCTTTATTTAAATTAAATAAATGCTTATTTCTTAGAAAATGTCTAATAAATAGAATATACATCAAAAAAATATGGTTCTAGTTTTGTTAATCTCCTTTAGTGATGTACTTTGTAGGAAAAATATATGGCATGCATGTTCTATAGAGAAATATTGATGTGTAGTTCAAGTGCCTTTAATTGATGAATTTTGTTATTTTAATAGAGAGCAAAAATTGTATAAAACATGTGTATGATAATTTTTGTGCAGTGATTGTTTACTGTGTAGAACATAGGAAAAATATTAAATCTATTGTTTGATACTTTTCATAATACAAAGTATTTTCATGCTCATATTTATGCCATAGCTTGTCATTTTTGTGTAGGCTATTTTACTTATCCAAATGCCATGAGAATTTTATGGTAGTCTACTTAGAGTAGTACAATGCTACTGTAATTTTCTCAGATTTTTCTGTGCTACCAAAATAGGTGTTGCTGTTCAAACCTAGTTTCAATTAGGGTTTAATTAACCTTTTTAATGCATGTTTAGTTAATAATGTTTGCTTTGGTGTATCTTTGAAGCATCTTAGCTTGCTGTGGTGACTTGGCATGTTAGTACAGTGGTTGTAGTAGTAGTATAGTAGTACATGTTCTTGGATGATGTTGGCTACCTTGTAGAAGAGCTTTACTTCTACTATGTCCCATAAAGTTAAACATGTTCATCTACATTCCATGCATCATTATCATTACATGTCATCTCTCCGATGCACCTATGCATGAGCACTTATACATCTACATCATACAGGATCGCAGGAGGAGTTGTTAGTAGCAGTTCAGGAAGAGCAGACCGAGACAGATCCACAAGAAATCCAGACACAGGAGGTGCCAGAGAAAGAGGAGCAAGGAGAGGACTTGCCCGAGTGCGTGGATCATCAGCCTAGTTCATTCGAACGAGGCAAGCCCCGGAGCATTTTAAATCTCCTACTTTATAAAAGCAATTCTTTCTATATATGAGTTTTTATATTGTTGCATTAAGTTGTAGGAGTTGATTGAAACCGTTGATGCATTTATTACTATCCTTGCCTACCTTATTACCTTTTTACCCTGTTAGGTCAGGATCGAATAACTGCTTAGCCTTGCTTAGACTGGTAGCGATCGGTGATTTCCGGTCACCTACATTTATAGGTGGTTACTGGGAGAATTTAGCTGTGGAAAGAATGATATCTTGGAACTAACCATGTGTGATGGATAATTGGAGACCAGATAGAAAAGTTGGAGGCAACCAGACAGGGTTCTGGGGTGCTGTTTGTTTTCCATCTGTGTCGATTAAGGACCGATCGTTGCTCGTCCCTCTTGTCATGTTGAATGTATGCCTCACATTTAGCTGGCCGAATAAAGTACCTTTCGACCGTGAAGCTAGTGACACTATTCAAGCTGGGATAAACTAGGATTGGTAGACTGGTGCTGAAGGGGGTATGATGGGGACGCGAAGAGTGAGCCCAAGGTGCGTCCTGGCTATCGGGCGGTCCCTAGGTAGTGCGGTCCATGACTGTTATCCCGCGGCTACTTGGAAAGTGTCATTAGTGATCTGTAGCTCACTTGATCGGTGAGTGTGGTTTATGTGAGGAATAAATCACCAGCTGGTTAGGAATCGATTTGAATCGCCATCGCTCCTGGATAGTGAGCACTTGACTCGAGCTACAGCATCGTAGTAATTATGATGGAACACTGATGGTTATCTGGATGGTATGAGATATGCTAAATCTAAGTTGGTAACTGGATGTTATTGGTTAATCAATTGATTGCTATAGTATAGGTGCTTACCTAGATGGATAGGTCATAATAAAGATGATGCAAAGTACTTAAAATGGTTTTTTTATGATAGCTTATGCTTTTCACAAACAAGTTAGCTAGCCCACTAATGAAAGCCTTGCATAATCCTTGGTGTCATTTTATTTTGGTTTAAGACGGGTAAGTCTAGCTGAGTACCTTCTCGTACTCAGGGCGTTGTTCCCATTGTTGTTGCAGATGGTCAAATGTACTACGGCTATTGCATTAACTGCCCGTACCCGGCGATGGGCGACAACTAGGACCAAGGCAATGGTCACTCCGTATTTCTCATCTGATGCTTTTTTTGGAGATGACTACCTACTGGCACTGTATCTGAACCAAAAGTGTGTGTGTGGCTTTAAAACTATTTGCTTTCGCTATTACAGTTTGAACTTGGGTTGTAATAACTTTATGTTTTAAACTCTGATGTATCCAACTATCATTGCGAACTTTATGTAATAGGGGACGGTGATTGCTAAACTTGTATGATCTTGGTTTGTATGTCGATTGGTTTGAAATCCTTCGTGGTTTCATGGACTACCGGGTTATACAGGCTTAAGTTTGCTAAATTATCTGCTTCGGTGGAAGATTTCCTTACTTAATCTCGTATAATTGGTCGATTCTGTTATGGCTTCCTAAGCCAAACTTTGTGCCTACCAACACATATGAAGTGAAGAAGCTTATCAGTCCACTAACGATGGGTGTGGAATGAATACATGCATGTCCAAACCATTGTATCCTTTATCGTGGGGTGTTCCAAGACCTAACGAATTGTCCAAACTATGGTGCTAGTCAGTACAAAATAAACGAAGACTACAGTGAGGGTACTAACACCGGGAAAAAGAGAAAGAAGGGTAGGAAGAAAAATGACGCTTCTCAGGACGTTGAAGAGGAAAACAACACCTTAGCAGTAGATGATACTATCCAAATAAGAATTCCTGCATTGGTTGTGTGGTATCTATCACCGATTGATCGCTTGAGTCATTTGTTCTCAAACCCAAGGGACTCAGAGCTCATGCGATGGCGGGCTTCGGATGAACGCAAGAAAGACGATGGAGTGCTGCGTCACCCATTTGATGCACAATAGTGGAAGGACTTCGATGCCAAGTACCCAGAATTTTATGAAGATTCAAGAAACATAAGGTTCGCTTTGATCACTGATGAAATGAATCCTTTTGGTGATAGGACCAGCACACACAGCACATGGCCAGTTATCCTATCGATCTACAACCTCCCTCCATGGTTGTGTCAGAAGAGGAAGTATTTGTTGCTAACCATTATAATTTTAGGGCCCAAAGCACCCGACATTGACATAGGTGTTTTTCTCGAGCCGTTGATGCAAGAAATGGAGACACTATGGAAGCATGGAGTGAAAATGTGGGATGAGCTTGTGAAGAGTAGCTTCACATGCAAAGCCATCATTTTTGTTACCATCACTGACTACCTAGGATAGTTTTCCCTTTTAGGATAGATCAAAGGATTCATGGATGCTTGGAATGCTTGATTGATACTACAACTCAGTCCCTGGAGGGATCCCAAAAGGTAGTGTACATGCATCACCGACACTTCTTAGTGGAAGGACATAGCTACCGAAGCAAGAGGATGATGAAATACTTCATTGGTAGTACTGTTGAGACAGGGCATGCGCCAGAGAGGCGGGACGGGCATTACGTGTATAACATGGTGAAGAACATCAAAGTCGCCTATGGTAAAAAGAAAAGGATGGAAAGATCAATAAGAGAGATATGCCTCCAATTGATGGCGTGCCATTCAAGATGTCAATCTTCTTCAAGTACCTGCCTTACTGGCCAAACTTGGCCATGCGCCATTCCATCAACGGCATGCACATAAAAAAGAATATGTTTGAGAGCGGCATTGGGATATTGATGGACATTAAGGCGAAGACAAAGGTGGATTGAAGTCACAGGAGAACCTAGTATGTTTCAAGTCTAGACCAGAGCTTCACCTAGAAGACATGAGGAACAGAAGACGCTACCTTCCTGCAGCTAGCTACAACCTGACAAATAATGAGAAAAGAGCAATCTGCCTGAGCCTAAAGGGCTTAAAAGTGCCAACAGGTTTCTCCTCCAACATCAAGAGACTAGTCTTGGTGAAAGACCTAACGGTAACCGGTTTCAATGCTCAGGATTGCCATATGATGTTGACATGTTTCCTTCCTATTGCAATTAGGGCTATAAAGCCCGTGTATGTGAGGATGGTCATCACCCGGATGTGCTACTTCTTCAACCAAATTGGGCGGAAGGAGATCCGTGAGGACGAATTAGGTGACTTAAAGCATTTCATGGTGGAGACTATTGTAACAACCTGGGTTTTTGAGCAACCAAAAAGATGAGCTTTTTAAAATTTTCCCTACAAATGTGTGAAGCAAGTAGTTCTAGGTCAAATTTAAGTAAAAAACACTAATAAATTGTTGCATTCATTTAGAATTGGTTGTAGAAGAGTGCCTATGCTTTGAGTTGGTTTGAGTTTGTATTTTGGTTGGAGTTGGAGTGCACAAATCAGTAGAAAGAATCCCTTCTCAAATCCCCTCTTTGGATTCATCTCCAATTTCTTTTTGGGATCTCTCTCAAATTCATGGAATAATAAAAGGAAAATCCATTTTCCTTTTCCCTCCCATTTGGCCCAACCGGCCATCTCATTTAGCTAGCCCACTCCCCCTTCTCTTCACATCTTGCTGGCCCACCTTGGCCTCCCTTCTTCCCGCGGCCCAACTCCCCTCTCCTTTCTATTTTACCGCTGGCCCGATTGGTAGCCCAGGCCGGCCTACCCCGCGCCCCTCCCTTGGCCTAGCTTGCCTCTCTGCCTCACTTGACCCATGTTACTAGAGCTCCTGCTAGCCCTGGCACTGGTCCCCACAGGCCCACACAATGCCCCAGTGCCTAACCCTAGCTACCGCTCGCCCCTATGTCGGCCTGAGCCATTGCCACCGCTCCAATGCACATGCACCTGCGTACCCCGTGCCTTAGGTGTCCATGCTCGCTGCGCGATGGCCACCATGCATCCTTGAGTACAGACATTGAGGCTCACCACAGTCCATCACCGTGAACCCTAGCCTGATGCCCTATAAAATGCACTGAAGCCGCCATCTCCCTAGTCTCCCTATAGCCACCACCGCTCCAACCTCTTCCTCCCCTTCTTCCACCTCCTGTCACCATAACCAAGCTCACCTCCCTCCGGTAGCTCCTCTGCTCACCTCGAGCCACAACGCTGTTGGTGCCACGCCGAGCCACAATGCTGCTCATGGCCCTTCGACGAGCTCTGCTTGCCCAAGCCCATCCTCGCCAGCGTCGCGCATCTGTAGCCGCGGACATCGTTGAGCACGCCACCACCGCGACACCCTGAACCCACAGCGCCGATCGGCTCATCGCCAAGCTACACTTGTGAAGTAGCGCCATTGTGAGCTCCATCTCCACCTC
This sequence comes from Miscanthus floridulus, assembly GCF_019320115.1. Taxonomy (NCBI): domain Eukaryota; kingdom Viridiplantae; phylum Streptophyta; class Magnoliopsida; order Poales; family Poaceae; genus Miscanthus; species Miscanthus floridulus. Next base: position 33,299,430 of record NC_089596.1, read on the forward strand.
ACTAGTTTCTCCAACTCGCCAAGCCACCTCGCTAGAGCCATGGCCACACTCTGCCGAACACCACCACCACGATGCCGAGCCCATGACGCCGAGCTCTGCCTTGCCTCTACATTCGCACCGCCACGAAGCACACTACGACTGCCTCGCCGGCCTCCATGCCCTGCCTTTGCACCACCAGTCCCCATTGAGCAGCTATGCCCGCTAGCCCTACTCCTCCGCAACCACTGCCTCCCTCATCCTCATAGGGAAGCAAAGCACCACCATGACTTTCTCCGCCTCTCCGTCATCTGCTACCAGCCGAGCTCACCTCTGCCTCATCGTCATCTCGTTGGAGCTGCTCCTCTGCTACTAGTGAGGCCCCAACCCTAAAAGCTCCGCCTTTTCCTCCTTGCCATTGTTTTCACCGATGTCCCTGTCTGCTGACCGCCCCTCATGTCATGTTCCTTCACCACCATAGGGAAGCAGTGCCTCCACTCCTCCACACCAGTGAGCCCCTGCTTCAAGGCACCATCCTGCAGCATCCCTACGCCCTCCGCCTCGATGCTCCCCTGCTGCCGAACCTAGGATGGAGCCGCTGATCACACCAACCGCCTTGCCGGGGGACAGCAGTAGCACCTAGCACCTCGCCGGAGCTCCATCCTCGCCGTCGGTGAGCCACCAACGCCTAAGTCCCCTCTTTTTCCCTTCCTCGCCATTGACCTTGTCTAAGCCTAGCCTTTGTGCTGCTGTTTCCACCATCGTAGGGGAGCCGACGACCCTGCTATGCCGACCAATGGGGCTAGACGTTCTACCTACCTCACCGGCCGCCTTCCTCACTACTGGAGCCACGTCCAGCCACCTCCAGTAGGCCACAGGAAGCCCTCGTCCAGCCACAGCAAGCTGTAGAAAGCCATAGCTAGCCATCAGTGAGCCACAGCCAGCCAATTGTGGCTAGCAGCAAGCTGCAGCCTGCCGGAGCACGCCACAGTAGCCCTTCACCGTCAAGGTTGAACTTTTGAACTCCATCGACGCCATCCTCAATGCCAACAAGACCCTTGCTTTTCATTTCCTTACTCTTCTTACTTGATTCTTGATCATTTACATGATATCTATATCTATGCTTGTGCTGTGCCTTCGCGCTAGTCTATCTTGATGCTATGGATGTGTGTGCACTCCTCCGTCGGTTGTCGTGTTGTGGTTCGTGTGTGTTTGTTTGTTGTCATCTGGAAACCGTGCCTTCAAGCCGGTCGAGGGATCGTACTTTGTTCGATAGTTTTGGTCATGGGTTTGTCCTGCCATGGCCATAACACCAAGCGTAACTTGCTCCCTCACTTCTTGGTTGGCTTTGTCGTACTATGATCGCTAGCCCCTATCCATGTCCCTAGGACATGGCCATTGTGGACTTGATGTCGATATCGATGCTGTTCTTACCTACACATATCAAGCTCTCTATGACCAACTCTACTAGGATATGAATTGGGGGACAACAATCACAGAACTACAAAGTCGGCTCGTGTGGGTGAAGCTCATGCTCGCGAGTTGCCTCGCAATGACCATTGGGTTTTACCTCTTTTGCTGACTTGTTTATCCTAACCACCTTGTATGCTTGTACCGCATTGACCCTAGAATTCCTTCGGATCTAGCGGTGACAACCACGTTGCTATGGACCTTAGGGATAGCCTTGTGCTGATTTAGTTGCACTGTCGTGGTGCCCTATGAGTGGGTTTGGATCATGAGATTGTGTCTCCTTTCTTCCAACCTTCGTCATTCCATGATGAGTTGGTCGAAACAGTGCGGATTCCATTCTTCTCTCCTCTCTTGTTCTCAATCCTCATCAATCCAGTAAGATGTGGATTGAGCCCTCTGCTTGTTTGGTGTTTATTGCTCTCTTGATTCCATTCCTTCGATTCTCATCATTTGATATGGCGAGTTGATCAAAGGAAGCTGAATCCCATGTCCCCCTCTTTTGGTCTATTGTGCTTAAGCCCTTGTATGCTTGTACCTATTTAGACCATAGCATTTGTTTGGTTCTTGCAGTGACAACTGCACCGCTAAGAACCCTAGGGATGTCTTAGTGCATTTAGTGCACCTAGGTTGTGGTACCCTACAAGTAGTTTGGGCACTCGTGTTCTCTTGCGTGTTGCTCCTTTCGATGCCCTGTCTCTTGCCATGGCATGTGGATTGGAAGAAGTAGACCACCTCCCTTGTCTTCTCTCCCCCGTTCCACCCTCTCTTGGTCCTCATCAATTATAATGGCATATGGATTGAGAGAGAGACCGAAACTGCTTCTTTTCCCCCTTAGCCGCTCTTTTCGATTCTCGTCAATCCCCATGACGCCCGAATCGAAAGACCATGAGTAGTGGTGTTCGCTTAAGATGAGCTAGGGTCTATGACATTTCTATTGAAGCCATACAGGTTGACATGATCGACCTGGGAAGTTTTGGCTAGGCTAAGACTTAAGCTTATGCTTAGCAAACAACCACTTCCTTTTTTGGTCTAGGGATTGGACATCCATCAAGAGGGCTAAGTCGTTTTCCCTTGGTGTTCTTTCGATGTAGTTGTTCTTCTGTGTCTTGTTGCCTTTTTAGAGTTTTGATTGCTCTTTTGCCTTGTTTATTGCTCTATTGTGGTAGTTGCATCGAGGATAGCGATGATCGGACCAGAACCCGTTGGAGGGAGGACACGTAAATGATTGTAGGACTTAGAGGAAATGGGTACAAGTACATTCAGGATCTCGGAGACAACCAGTCAATAGGTGCCACGTCCCACCCAACCTCATAGAATCCTAGACATGCAACAATATAGCTGCTAGTGCTTTACTCTTATGCAAATGATCTGTGATAGGTTGCATGGTAGAATTTCTTGAAAGCCATTACCTTGACGCAACCTTTACCCCTACACACCCGCCGTTAGGATAGATGCTCACTTACTACTTACTACTTGCTTCTACTATGCATTATATCTATGATGTGATGCTTGGTGGAGGATTGTTTGTGAGTGGCTAAGGCATATGGTGCCGATAATGTGGTAATAATGTGATAACAACTTGGGGAGATTTTGGCATGCATCTTGGGTGTGTGGTGAGCGTCGAGTCGACCGAGTAGGATTCTATGATGAGTCTTTGGACAAGTCTTGCCAGGGGATGCGACATGGCCATTCCCTATGAGAGGTACATGTGGTGGGTACATGTGAGATGGGGAGGTCCTGGGGTGGAGTGTCTTTGTGGGATGAAGCCCTAGGATGGAGGTGCCGTCAAGGCACGAGGCATTGGTTGGCCTCATGAGAAGATGTCTTGTTCGGTCACCCTAAGGACTTAAACGTTCTAGGAACCGGTTCATAGGAATCCTTGCACACCACTCGCTCCCATTCAGGTGGGGGACAATTACCCAACCAACTAGGACGGTGCCACTACTACTAGGTTGTTAGCAGATAGTGTAGGGAGGTATGGGCATGGCACCCACACACTCCTAAGATAGCGTAGTGACCTCTAGAGGCCCGATACTATGTCTCATAGTCTCAGCATGCCGGTGGACTCCGGGATGGCCCAGGGCTGATTGGTAGGGTGGCACCATACCGGTTGGGAGGCAGTCAGTATCAGCCTAGGTAGGGCACCACTGATAATGGTGTATCTTTTCGGTAGTGTAAACCTCTACAGAGTGTCTGGTTGATCGATCAATACATATGCCATCTTTTTGGCTATGGACCTTTCCTATGTTACCGCTTCACTTGACTAGAGAGAGGTGTCCTCTCTTCTTCCCCCCTGGGTTTGGTGTTGGTTTTTGGCTTGGGCCGATGAGGCAAGGCATGAGAGGGAGTCATTGTTGTCATCTAGAGAGTACGAGTGTGGTGAGATGTGTGTGATGGGATGGGTGAACGTGTGGATGAGATGGGTTAAACTTGACGAACTATTATAAAATATTGATGAACTTGCATAGGGAACCTACAACCATAAATAGGCCTTTTGTTCTACCCTTGCATTCCACTTACCACAAAGCATACACAAAGCATAGGGTGGGAGGCAGTGTCTAGTACAAATCATACTGAAAGATATTTGGTAGGTTTTGGATGTCATCTACAATAACGACAATGGAGATTTGAAGGATTAGGATTAAGTGGTCTTGCTTCTACGCTCAAGTTTGGTTGAGAAGATAAAGTGTATGCCCACTAACACTCTACACCCACTCTGATGATTGCCCATGAAGGAGGAGCCCTCACCTGTTTACACGCTATGCCGACTCTGATGCTATTCCGTGTGCATTTTTGCTAGTATAATGTTGTACTTAGGTGTGTTGCCCAGTGTTGTAATGCCTTGTAATCTTGCAATTCCATGTTGTATGACTATGATATCAGCTGAATAATTATAATGTGATAGCTTGGTCTTTATAGGATTATCACATTATGATGTAATCTATGGATTTCCCTTTGAGAAAATCATGGATCGTTTCAACTATGGGCCAAATTGAGCAATGCTTCCCACCATCATTTTTTGATATAATGCTGCACCTCATGATGCACATGGTTGACCAGGTTAGGTGGCTCAGGCCTATGTACTTGACTGAGTTGTGGTCGTACGAGAGATTCATGTCTATTCTAAACCGCTATGTACACAATCGTGCTCACCTGAGGGATCCATGATAGAGAGATATTGTGCTGAAGAAGTCATCAAGGCTTGTTAAGATTACTTACGGGAAGAGGATAGACGTGCACTTGGTTTGCCAGTAACTTGTCATAAAGGTAGGTTGGCGGGAAAAGGCAGCTAGGGTAGGAAAACATTCATCGACAAGGAATACACTCTAGTGGAAGAAGCACACTCCTGTATGTTGCAATACCTAACGGTGATGGAGCCATTTATCGAGAAACACATTGCACTCATAAGAGCAGAAAATCTAGGACACTCAGTGTGGGGGTATGACCCTCGATACCCATAGGGTTGTACATGGGCCGAGCCACTAGGGGAGGCCCAGCCCACAAGATGGCGCATGGGCCGCGCCTCTACTAGAGGCCTAGCTTACAAGACAATGCTATGCGCGGCGCAACATAGGTCGGCGTGCCTCGCAAGACTGCTGAAGATCCTCAGTGATCTAGGAAACCTACTCGGATATGCTAGATCCCGTAATATCTGTAACTTCCTATCATGTAAATTGATCAGGATAGAAACAACCGATCTGTAACCCTACCCCCTAAGCTATATAAGGCGGGTAGGGACCCCCTCATTTTTAGTTGATCATACGCAATACAACCCACCGAAAGACATATGACGTAGGGTATTGTGCCAACTTAGCGGCCTAAACCTGCCAACTCGTTGTCTCTTGCGTTCTGTGTCACCATCCGGTTCCCTCATGCGCACCTCCACCGATTCATCTACTACCATGGGCATACCCCTCGGTATACTGCTGGCCATATCTCATCGATAGTGGTGCGCTAGGTAGGGGGTGTGCATGCTGAATTCATGGCAAACTAGATGGCCACCTTTCCAAGCTCCATGGACCTTCCTGAGCCAGGCCAGATCTTCACGATCAGATCCATGACCTAGGTCATCGGCCCTGACAGCAATGGGGAGATCATGGAGGCGGTGCAGGATCACCATGCGCCGATCACGTCAACACCTGTAATGACATCTCCGATCCTGGCACCCCACCGCTAGGTTAGGAGATCCATCAACAATGATGATCAGGTCACATCCATCGATCAGGTCACAGACCGCTTAGTAGAATGTTAGCTCCTCATGGATTCAGTCTTAGATCAATCTAGAGTGAACAACTATTTTCCTACACTCCAAGATCACCAAGTTGTTGCAACTGTATGGCCTGCTCGATCACATCTCTCGATGTGGCTAGATTCCGATCTAGTGATCATGGCTACTTTAGAAGGGCGTATGACATGACACCAACCACTTCCTACGATCGGCCTACGCCTAGCCGATTATGATGCTCTGATGGAGGACCCACTAGAGCCCTACCCCTTTGGGCTGGAGGGTGCAAGATCTACGTAATAGAACACCGTCCACCACCTCTTCGTCAATCACGCCGAGCACGACCATGTCACTGACCTCTACATGATCAACATGACCGACTCCGGTTAGCACACGCCCGTGGTCAACAAGGTGTCTATTCGCTAGCTCTTGGATGATTTCTCTCTTTTGATCGAATCTCCCCACAACGTTCTGAATGAGAGCCTCAATGATTATTCCAAGGGCACAACCAAGACCATATCAAGCTACCCTACTTTCCCTCTAGGGTTCGAGGGCATGATTTTCCATGTCAGCCACGACAGTATCACTAAGGATGGCAAAACTACTAAAGAGCATGAAGCTCGTCTGGCAAAGAACGACAATCGTCAATGTTGCCGAGATGCAGAAGTAGCCCAAGGGGTTGATGAGGATGGTCATGGCCTGCCCGCCATCAACATAATCTAGAGGAGGCATTTGATATGGTGGGCGACCAGCCAGTCTACCAGACTCCAAGCCCTAATCTAGCCATCACTTTCAATGAGCTCAACAAACTCCCTCACACTCTAGAGGTCAAGAAAGACTGAGCACATATCATAGTCGTGCAAGTCCAAGTCAATGAGTTCTAGAACAACGCCCTGTCTTATTCCACTACGTTAGCTCATAGCCGTAGCTCCCACCGTGATGGAGGAGGCCAGCATCATGGCACTGAGGTCCCCCAACCTCAGGCTAGAGGTCCCTACCTCTATAGAGGACCTAGAGGCAACTATGAAGCCCATTCACGCCATGACAGCCACCCTCCATGCCCCCAGGAAGGTCGAGGTGGCAACCACAACCCGGAGGTCAATCAACCCCTCCCTCATGATCTTCATGACCACATCAATGCCAAAGCAGATGTTCATAGCCGCATTAAAAATAGTAGGTCCGAACGCTACGAAGCAGAGATGGAGCGTCACCGGCAATTCGACGCCGAACATGAGGGATTTGCTGTTCGTCAAGCACCACTCCCTGCCGGCGCATAAGTACTTCACCCCTTCAAGGAAAGGCTACAAGCCATCTAGTGCCCTATGGGTTTCAAGGTTCTTGGTGTTAACACTTATGACAGAAAGGCCAACCCCGCTTAGTGGCTAACTCTATACGAGATTGCCTTGGGAGCCACAGGCGGAGACAAAGATGTCATGGCGAACTATCTTCCCATCATGCTTAACCAGTCTGCGAACAACTGGCTCCTCAGCCTATGGGAGAACTCCATCCGATCATGGGATGACCTCAAGAAACTCTTCACCAACAATTACATGGCAACGTGTGAGCCACCCAGCACTAAGTACAACCTAGAGAAGCTTCATCAATCCTCTAGGGAGTCTCTACATGACTTCATTAGGTGCCTTTTAGAGACAAGAAATTCCATTCCCAATGTCACTAATGCCGAGGCCATCACCGCTTTCACCAAAGGGCTCCAGCACAAGCAACTCCGTGGCAAGCTATACTGCAAGAGGCCCACAACCATTGGCGAACTGATACAAACAACAAACGGATACGTCGATGCCAAAGAAGTAGAATAGGTTGCCCGCTCCGCTCACCACCAATGTTGTGATGATGACCACCATGAAGACAGGTGCTACGACGGCCATTACCGCCGCCATGATGATCAAGACCGCCATGACGACCACGACCGCTGCCAAGATGATCGCGAGCCCTGGCGTGACGATCGCCCGAATAGCTCAAGAGGCAGACAAGGCTGCTATCATCGGCCTGATAACTCCATCAACACTGTCAACACCCATGCCAAGCACACCTATGACACTAACTTTGTCAAGTTGCTGCACGGCCCATGCCCTATCCGCAAGGATGCCAAACACACCATGCAAAAGTGCAGAGGCCTGAAGACAATGCTCGGTGGTGAATCATCAAAGAAGCCATGGCATGACGATGATGAGACCAAAGACAGTCAAGGCAGAGATCGAGGTAGGAACAAGGGCCCCACCTACTAGGACCCCACCAAGACCGTTGCCACCATCTTTGGTGGGAGACCTGTCTCCAAAGACAAGCGGGAGCAGAAGTTTCTAGCTTGACGCGTCATGTTGGTAGCTACATATGATGGCCCCGTCTCTGATCCCAAGTACCTCGACTGGTCGGAGCACCCGATCACCTTCTCTAGGGCCAATTAGTGGTCGAACATCCCATACCTAGGGTGTTTCCCACTCGTCCTAGATCCCATAATCAAGGACATGCGCTTCTAGAAGGTCCTCATCGATGGCGGGGCACCCTCAACATCCTCTTTGCTGGATCTCTGGAGGAGCTAGGGCTCAAGAAGGAAGACCTCACCCCCATGGACTCTCCATTCTAGGGAATCATTCCTGAAAAGGCATCCCTCCCCTTGGGACAGATTACATTGTTGGTACAGTTCAGCACCGCTAAGCACTTGTGCATCAATTACGTCAACTTCCTCATTGCCGACTTCAACACGGCGTACCATGCCATCCTTGGCCAACAAGCTCTTGCCAAGTTCATGGCTGTGCTGCACTATACATACCTAGTGTTGAAGATGCTAATGGAATAGGGGGTCCTCTCCCTGCATGCCAACCTCGACGTCGCCTACAACTATGAGAAGGAAAGCTTCGTGCTCGTCGAGGCAACCAACATCTCCATCCGCATGTAGGACTACATCGTGACTTCATGACAAATCTCTTTGGAAGACCTAGACTTCCCAACCATGGAGGCCGCCCAAGCATCAACCAAGTCCAAGGAGGTGAAGGAAGTGGCCCTCTTCCCCGGCGACCAGTCTAAGACTGCTCGGATTGGGGTCGGCCTCGAACCTAAATAGGAAGACGCGCTTGTCAGCTTCCTAAGGGAGCATGTCGATGTGTTCGTGTGGAAACCTATGGACATGCTCGGCATGCCTCGAGAGCTAATTGAGCACTCCTTAAACATCTCGGCGACCGCCAAGCCAATCAAGCAGAAGCTTCGACGATTCACGCAGGACAAAAAGGAGGCCATTAGGGTAGAAATAACCCAACTTTTAGCTACCAGTTTTATCAAAGAGATGTATCATCTGGAGTGGTTAGCCAACTTGGTTCTTGTAAGAAAAAAGAATAAAGAATAGAGAATGTGCGTTGATTACACCGATCTCAACAAACACTGCCCTAAAGACCCCTTTGGCCTACCTCGCATTGATGAGGTCATAGATTCCACAGCCGGTTGCGAGCTCCTATGCTTCTTAGATTGCTACTCTGGTTATCACCAGATTACGCTGAAGGAAGAAGACTAGATCAGGACATCGTTCATCATGCCCTTTGGCGCCTACTGCTACACGACCATGTCCTTTGGTCTCAAGAACGTGGGTACGACTTATCAAAGAGCCATCTAGCACTGCCTCAAGGACCATATCAGGAAGAACATCGAGGCCTATGTTGATGACATAGTGGTTAAGTCTAAGACTACCAACACCCTCATCACTGACCTCATCAAAGTTTTCAATGCCCTGAAAGTATACCGATGGAAGCTGAATCCCACTAAGTGCATTTTCGGTGTTCCATTCGGTATTCTGCAAGGCAACATCGTTAGCCACTGCGGCATTGAATCCAACCCAAAGAAGGTCATAGCGGTGACCAACATGAAGCCCCTAACCTATGTCAAGGATGTCTAGAAGCAAACAGGGTGCATGGTGGCTTTAAGTCATTTCATATCCCGTCTGGGCAAAAATGGGCTCGCCTTCTTCAAGCTACTCAAGGCTCAAGAGAAATTTATCTGGTCAGAGGATGCTGACAAGGCATTCACTGAGCTCAAGTGGTTCCTCACCGCACCTCCAATCATGATCACTCCCCAAAAGGATGAAACCCTGCTAATCTACATCATAGCCACCAACTGGGTGGTCAGCACCGCCATCATTGTCGAACGCAAAGAGGTCAGACACACATACAAAGTCTAGCGCCTAGTTTACTTCATCAGTGAGGTCCTAAATGAGTCTAAGACTCGCTACCCCTAGGTCTAGAAGCTGTTGTATGCCATCTTGATCACATCTTAGAAGCTCCACTACAACTTCGATGCCTATCACATAGCAGTAGTCACAGAGTACCCACTCGGCGGCATCCTCCGCAACAAGGAAGCCTATGGCTGCATCATTAAATGGGCGGTCGAACTCGGCACCTACACCATCAAATTTAGGCCTCACCACACGATCAAGTCATCGGCGCTCGCCGATTTCATCATCGATTGGACGGACATGCAGACACCTATCCTAGTCGGTCGCCTTGAGCATTGGACCATGTACTTTGATGGGTCCCTCAACCTCAATGGCGCTGGGGCAGGTGTATACTTCATCTCCCCATCTGGCAACAAGCTTCGCTACATACTCCATTTACACTTCTAAGCATCCAACAATACCGCCAAATACAAGGCGGCACTCTATGCTCTCCGTATAGCTATCTAGCTTAGTGTCAAACACCTCCAGGTGTATGACGACTCCACACTTATGATCAGCCAGCTGAACAAAGATTGAAATTGCACCAACGAGAAGATTGACGCTTACTATGCTGTGATAAGAAAATTAGAAGACAAATTCTATGGTGTCGAATACCACCACGTGGTCCAGGTCAATAATCAAGCAGCCAATGAGCTATCAAAGATAGGATCAACCTGGGCTGAAGTTCCAGCTAGAGTGTTTGTCTAGGACCCTATGGCCCCTTCCATCAAGTAGGAACAAGGCATTGAAGAAAAACTACCAGCTGAGCAGATAGTCGTCATGCTCCCTGGGCCAAGCAGTGATTGCAGAGAACCCTTCATCAAATACCTAACCACTATAGATGTTTCGACTGACAACATAGAGAGAGAGAATGCCTTACCCGCCGTAGTAAGCATTACATCCTAGTTGAAGGGAAATTGTACCACAAAAACTCCAAAGAGGAGCTACTCCATAGGCGCGTCTCCATGGGAGAAGGCAAGAAGATACTCAAGGAGATCCACGCCGGCACCTGTGGGCAACCACGCGACATCTAGAACACTGGTCAGAAAGGCTTTTTGAGCTAGTTTCTATTGGCCCTCAGCCGTAGCCGATGCTGAAACACTCATTCGCTGATATGAGAACTACCAATTTTTCGCTAAACAAATCCACATCCTGGCTCAGGCCTTGTAATTGATTCCTGCATCATGGCCTTTTGCATGTGGGGGACTAGATATGATTGGGCCCTTCAAGCCCACGCCAGGAGGTTTTCACTGGGTCTATGTCTGCATCGACAAGTTCTCCAAGTGGATCGAATACAAACCCCTGATCTAAGCTAAAACGAATAAGGCAGCCGAGCTACTTGACAATATCATTCACCGGTTTGGCCTACCGAACAACATCATCACCAACCTAGGGTCCACGTTCACCGGTGTTGACTTTTGGGACTTCTACGATGAAAGGTGCATCTCAGTTAAGTATGTCTCGGTGGCGCACCCCAGGGCTAATGGCCAGGTTGAGCACGCCAACGGCATGATTCTTGACGCATTAAAGAAGAGGCTCTACAAGATCGAGCGGAAGCACCCTGGCAAGTGGCTCAAGGAATTGACAGTCATGGTCTTGGGACTAAGGACCCAACCCAATCGTAACACTAGTGTCTCACTATACTTCATGGTTTTTGGCTCTGAGGCTGTTTTACTAGTCAACATCGCTTTCTGAGCACCCAAAGTGGAGAACTACAACAAAAAAACTCTGATCAAGCCTGGCTCGTTGAGTTGGACAGCCAACAGGAGGAGCACCTAGTTTCATGTGTTTGGATGGTGAAGTACCTTGACAGCATGCGACGATACTACAACCGTAATGTCAATGATTGATTCTTCGTGGTCAGAGACCTAGTGCTCTGCAAGAAGTAGAAGACCGACGGAATGCACAAGCTATCATCACCCTGGGAGGGCCCTTTCATCGTCAAGGCAGTCACCCAACTAGGTTCCTACAGACTATGTGACATGGATGAAAGAGATGTCCCAAATTCTTGGCACATCAATCTTCTTAGACGATTCTACCCTTGAAGGGTCTCCTTTCAAAGATATGTACCTTTCATATTCGAGTATTCAATAAAGTTTTTGTTCTAATATTTCTCCATATTGTTATCTTTGTGTTTTTTTCCGCTAAGTGATTCTATTTCTGCGTACAACATCTTAAAGATGACATGCTAGCAACGCCTAAGGCAAATACCAGAATAGACACATTGATGCTCGGACACCTCTAGAGACAACCCTGTCTCTGACTTCTCCCTGCACGTTCATGAGCGTCCACCCTCTATGTCATTGGGTGGTCGGCAGCGGTTCCTTAGCGACACCCTATTCTTCCCACACATACACGGCCCTTGTGCCCCGCGTTATGGTTAACAGGCTAGCTAGGACTGGGGACTCAGCTATACACTACTGATTGGATGGTTTATATCAAATATAAACGCAAACATACCATAATAACAAGTGTTCAACAAAAGTTTCTAGGCACTTTTCTACAATGATTCAACATGATTTTTTTTCTAATCTATAGAGCACTGCTCCCACCTTCACCGAATAGCTCGGCATCTTTAGCCAACCTCTTCGCTGGCTCCTCTGCATTGTCTTCCAGCCTAGTGATCTTCTACGCATCCGTGCCTTATGTGTATCCGGTCGCCACCCGCTAGAGATCCACTAAAAGGTAGTGTGACCATAGCTGCATGAGTGCATGGATGATGGCTCCATGGGCAGTGCTATGCATGAACTCCTTGAAGTCTGCCCATGCTATCCGGCAGTGATCCACGACCGACCGGTACAGCCTGTCACTAGGTAGTCGTGCCCCCTTAGGTTGCTCAAGATCGACGCAGTCCAGCACGGGCTGGATTGCCACGATCATCATCTCTTGCTTGTCATCACGCGCTTTCGGTTGTTCCATGAGCACCTAGAACTGCGCGTGGGCCTGATGTCGATACTCCACAAACAAGATAGCTGTTTGCTAAGCATGCGTCTAACGCCGCACAAGTCAAAAATAGCGTGAAAAAACACTCACATTGAAGATCTTCAGTGACTTTCTCTGCCTTTTCCTTTACCTCCTGAAGCTGGCCAAAGGCTTCCTGGGAAAGGCTGAGCTCCATCTCCAGTGTTGTATATAACAGCTAGATGTCTCACAATGCTGAATACCAGCAAAGCAAAATTCCAAGACATACCTTTCTACCAATCAGTGATATGGCTAAGCTGCTTGACCATCGATTGACCCTCTGCCTCCATTTGCTAGCGCTCCTTCTCCAATGCTAGAACCTTCACCTCCAGGTCTTCCCTATGGTGGCGCTCTTGGAGCAGGCATGCCTGGAGGTCTTTCACCAATGCTTGCAGACTCTTGTTCTCCTCCAGCTACCGTCGTCGCTACTCAGACACCTTCATCACATTCTATAGTGGGCAAACGGATTAATAGACTGTGCTCTTCAAAGGACAAAGAAGATCTCTTTAGGCTAACCTCAATACGGCCCATCACTGATGTCAGATCAGCCCTCAGCTTCTTTGTCTCCGTGCTCGCCACCCACTCCTCTAGCATCTCAAACTCTTCGCCACGCTGAATGAGTTGGGGAGGCAGGGTAGGCTCCTGCACTATCTCTTTGACCTCAGTGGTGGCTACCTGTAGAGGTGCCCTCCTTGGCTGCTGCTGTGCTCAAACACTACATCTAAGCGCCACCTCCACCATCGCCACCATCGTAGATGACACTTGTACAGCTACCGTGGGTGGACTTTGCACTGCACTGCACGGCGCATCCCTCGTAGGCTCCGTACCTGCTTTGGCAAGGCCACTCGATGTCGCCATAGCATCCCACACCTCCTCTACACTAGGGTCGCCCTCGTCATGTAATCTGCCGCCAAGCAAGGTTGGTCCAATTGTTGAGGGCTCCTCCATAGTAGGGGCGGTCGGTTCCACAACCGTCGATTGTTCCACGGTGGGGACAACCGGATCCGCTCTTGCTTGTGCTTGCTCAGCATGGGGAGCTGACGGCTCCTGCGCACGCCTTCTATCATCAGCAGCCAATGGCTGCAAGACCTTTGTTTACTCAGCACTTCAACAAGCAAAAAAGTCATTAGGAAACAAACCACCATGCTAAAAAAATATGGCAAATAAATAAGGCACTTACAACTGGGACTCCCACTGCATAGCTCAGAAATGGTGGCCCAGCCTGGAACCAGTCTGCCCAACAGCCGAACCACCTAGTGTCTCCACCACAGCCATTGGAGTTGCCCATGTGATCTCGTGGACAGCGGTGGTCACCTGCGCTACCACCACAGGAGGCATCATTGTGATCTCGAGGACTGTAGTGGCCACCCGAGCCATCGCTGCTGGTGCCACCTAAGCCATTGCCACTAACGTCACAGAACACTATCGGACATCGCCGTCATGGTCTCCCACATCCGTCGCATCCCGTGTGTCTTCGCTCCAGCTGGCGCAGACGGTGGGGGCATCATGGCCCTCGGTGAAGGAGGTGCCGCTAGTCCATCATCGTTCGATGAGCTCAACAGCACCACTTACCATCTTTGAGTCCGGCCAGATGCTCCAATGCTTACCGGCCTCTCCTCATGGCGAGACGACCCAACTATTTTTCTCCATCATCAAGCTGGCCGATTCCCCCGGAGCTTCTCGCGGACATACGACGTCTGCTCGTCTTCATCTTCGTTGTCAAGGTTGGCCAAGCTATCCCCACTAGCCTTTGAGCTAGTTCGACACTAAGGACTACTCAGACGGGCATCAACACCCCTTGGCCAGTCAGCTGATGTCACCACTGAGAGTATACCGCCTAGTCCTACCCACTTTTCTTTAGGAAAATGAATGAGTACATTGCAATAGATAAAGTATCAAGCGAAGCCAAAAAGCAGACTCTTACCCATGGTGGAAGGCTCCCTACAATGAAGGCCCTCTGCTGGTCCTTGATCTTGCTGTGACCTTTGAGGTTGAACAACACCGAGATGTGGCACTTGACTTCATCCTGATCCAACTCCTCGGGCACCTCATGGGTCCCACCGGTCTCACCCCAAAATTCATAACCAAGGTGTGCCCTCTCCTTGCAGGGCTAGACCCACCAAAAAGTGAAATTCATCGCTACTATGACCCCATCCATTGTTCTTCGATAGATCAGCACCAAAAGCTCCCTCACTTGCTCCATTCTGTTGACACCAGGCCTCTCCGACCACTTAGCGTTGCTCATGGGGATCTGATCAACGTCGCATGCCACACACTACTCAGACTATGGCATGTAGAACCATCATTGTGCCCAATACTTCACATTTGTGTTCAACAGGGTGGCGATGTATTGGACAACCATCCTGTCTCAAAGCTGCAAGTATGCGCTGCCTACGATCCTAGATCCAGATCCCCCCTGGGTTTTCAAATAGAAGAAGTGATGGAAGAGATCAAAATGGGGAAGAATGCCAAGACAGGCCTCACAGAAGTGGATGAAGACTGAGACATGGAGGATGGAATTTGGGCTAAGATTGCAAAGACTAATTCTGTAGTAGTCAATCAACCCATGGAGGAATGGATGGATCGGAGCATCAAATCCATGATAGAAATAATCTTCAAAAACTACTAATTCGTTGCCACGAGGAGTCAGAAAGCTCTCACCGTGAGCTGGACGCCATCCGTCGTCACCCTATCATGCAGCATGTCATCCACCACCAACCGATTGAACGCTGTCCTCCACCCATTCCTTGGCGCGATTGAGCTCGCGTGATGCTCTACTTGAACCACCACGGTTTCTTTTGGGCGCCATCTAACAGATCTATGGCCTAGAGGAGACTACGCACTTGCGGTTGCTCTAATGGGGGAGCAGTTGCCAGGCGTAGCGGTGTGGGTGCAAGGAAGAAGATGAAGTGATGGAGAGAAAGTGGGGCATGTGCACCGGGGTCGCGGTGCTCTTATAATGGTTCGACCCCTGACCCTACGCCTTCTTGGGTTTTTGGGAAACAGCGCCCGCCACACTGCATTCTATCCTAAAATCTCTACACGCCGCTGGGCTGCTGAGTGGGCCTGGTGGGACGCCGTGTCAAACCATGTCAAGCGTGGATTGATGAAACAAAATTCAACGCTAAGCGTTGCTGCAACATGATATTTTCTCTCTCACCCTGCTACAAGATATCTTTGTAATCTTCCAACAGGCTCGGGGACTACGTGTGTACACATCATCTAGCGATGACTGTACTATTTCTCTCATGTAAGTGTGGAACTAGTTCAGCACCTAAAGACTACTACTTTGGACCCTGGCACCACTTGACTACTTCACCTAGTGCCAGGCTCAGGTACTAAGTGGGCACACTTCACCTTGCGGTGAATGTGCTTATTTCTTTGAATTAGATTTCTTCAAAGCAGCTAAGTTCCTCTGCATTAACTAAGTCAAGGACGCTATGCAATCAACTTTGTGGCCCAGAACATAAGTGGACACACTTCATCCAAGATGGAGATTTCAAAAAAAACTTGAGCTCCTTACATCCTTCTGCCAAACCTTGGCTTTGCATGAGTCTAAGCTCGGCTCTCGATTGAACAGCTCAAACATCGATTCTAACAGCTCGATGCTCGCTCCAACAGCCCGAACGCCTGACTAATTGCTCGAACATCTTCTTCAACATCTTGTCTCCCAGTCAGATAGGTCGGAAGCTTGTTTCTGACAATTAGCGGTGTGTTGGTCAGTCTAGACAAGCTTAGGACGGTGTTGCTAAGAGGATGCAAGGTGCTCGGGGACTAGCTGTGGGGTATGACCCCCTGATACCCATAGGGTTGTACATGGGCTGAGCAGTTAGGGGAGGCCTAGCCCACAAGACAACGCATGGGTCGCGCCACTATTGGAGGCCCAGCTTACAAGATGACACTGTGCGAAGCGTGGCATAGGTCGACGTGCCTTGCAAGACTACGTGAAGATCCTCAGTGATCTACGAAACCTACTCGAAAATGCTAGATCTCGTAATATCTGTAACTTCCTATCTTATAAATTGATTAGGATAGAAACAACCGATCTGTAACCCTACCCCCGGGCTATAAAAGGTTGGTAGGGACCCCCTAATTTTCAGTTGATCATACACAATACAACCCACCGAAAGACACAGGACATAGGGTATTACACCAAATCGGTGGCCTAAACCTGCCAAATCACTGTCTCTTGCATTTTGTGTCACCATCGGTTCTCTCACGCGGACCTCCACCAATTCATCTACTACCTTGGGCATACCCCTTGGTAGATTGTCGACCATATCTCGTCGACACTCAGAGCAATGGATCGTTTGAGAGCTGAAGCGTCTATTTGGCAAATGGCTTGGGGAACAAGACTTACTGGAAGGGGAAACCTTGTGGAGGTTGGCTTGGGGCCATCGTCCTAGGTCACATCTTGGTAGGCATATGATGTAAATGGATATACATTCTACACCAAAGCAAAGGACCAGAAATCGGTGTCTCAAAACAGTGGGGTTCGTATTGAAAATGTCAATGCATTTGGGGAAGTTCACACACACTATGGTTTCATAGAGGACATATGATAATTGGACTATGGATCAGATATACAGATCACCCTGTTTCAGTTCCAATGGGTCAAATAGTCGGGTGGCATTGAGGTCGAGAAATCTAGACTCACACGTGTCAACCTCAACAATGTAGGTTACTAGGATCACACATGGGTGCCTGCTACTCGAGTGGCACAGGCCTTGTATTATGTTGACCCCGAGAATCCAAAGAGGCATGTTGTTATATCTAGGAAACAGAGGATCCTAGGAGTAGACGACGTAGAGGATTTGGAGGAGCACAAACAGTACTGCGAAATGCAACTATTCACTGACCTACCAAACAAGATCAAGCTTGTAGAAGCACAGGTGAAAAAATCAAATGTCATTCCATACCTGCGCACTGATATGACATGCAGAGTTGTAATAGTTTAATTATTCATTTATGTCTAGAACATTTGTAATAAAATTAAGACCATGTGCCACATTGATGAACTAATAATTTTATATGTATATTTTATTTTGTTAGCTCGTGCTTTGGAAGAATTTGTCAATAAACAAAATGCAAAATATTACTATGGTAGGGGCGGTTCCATTTATGTCAATAAACATTTATCAATAAACAAAACACAAAAGTTCTACCTAACGTGAAGGGTAAAAAAATCAGAGCCACAGGACGGTCCGGCCACCACTCAAACACAAAGTCCGGACAAATTGGTCAGTTACTTAAATTTTAATAATGGAGCAATAGGACAATCTGGCCAGAGAAAAAACAAAGGCCGGACTATATGAATTTGCTAAACAATATTTTCAGTGGTGGTTATTCTAGAAAATCGCCTCTAAAAATGTTTGGCCCCCTGTTCGCACAAGAACATTTTTAGGGGCGGTCCTCTTTAAATAACCGCCCCTGTTATTATTTTTAGAGGCAGTTATCTTTACATAATCGCCTCTAATGAATACAGGAAGTTACCCACGCATTACATGTGCTCGGTAACTTCTCTTCTTTACCCTCTATGTGCACGCGGTTACTCTTTCCAACAAGAGCGACGCTTTGCCGGCGTCAAGGAGGCAGCGCCAGCGATGTGGACTCTCCTCTTTCCCTTTAACTAATCTGGTAAGTGACTGCTCTTTCCAGATCTAGATTATTACTGTTGATTGTCACTAAACACCCAATTTGATCATCAACATTCAACCCAAATCAAGGAAAAACAACATCACATGTGCCATATTATGTCTATAATTCACCTAGTTCCACTTGTACTTTGAAAATTTATTTGTATACATGAAAAATAACAAAAATGGACAAATAAGGAGCAAAGGAGGCAAGTGGATGTGGCTGGGGCACTATGGGCCCACATGCCACATCGGCTGATCATGGCCAACATTGGCCAATGGCCCCACCCCTTGCCACGTAACTGATCCACGTGAAAGCCTCCTCACTGCTTCTCTAGCGTTGATCCATGGTGGTTTGATCCAAAGGACGTTGTTGATCTCCCATGGATTGTTGGGTCCACCGTCATACACTTGGAGGACCAAAACCGACCACCAAACTACCTCACCAGCTAGGAAACTGACTTACCTACCATGCAACCGCCATCCAAGAGCCATCTAGCACTGTTAGATGGCAAGGCGGTGGGATGGACGGTCGGCCGATGGCCCATGACGTCATTAATGCGGACACTCACTTTGAACTTAAGCTCGCATTGATCATGATGGTGCAAGCTAGTCCTTTCTGTGGCAAAGCCCACGAAGATGCTAATGCGCATCTCCAACATTTCTTGGAGATCTGTAGTACTTTTACCATTAAGGGAGTGACCCAAGAGGCCATACGTCTTCGTCTTTTTCCCTTCTCTTTGTTGGGAAAAGCGAAACCATGGTTCTACTCAAACCATAACGCTATAGATACGTGGGAAAAGTGTTCCAACACTTTCCTAGTTAAGTTCTTCCTGATAGGTATGACCAATGCTCTTCGCAACAAAATCTCTAGCTTTCAACAACAAGCCGATGAGTCGATTCCCGAAGCCTAGGAACGCATGCAAGAGTATGTCGCTACATGCCCACACCATGGTATCAAAGACTGGCTTTTGATCTAGAACTTCTACCATGGCTTAGTTCCATTGGATAGGAGCCATTTAGATGTTGCCATAGGAGGAGCATTCTTTTCGCTTAATGTCATAGACGCCAAGGCATTAATTGAGAAGATGGTTTTCAACCAAGGATGGAGCGATGAATGACTACATCCCCGCAAATGAGGTATGCATTCTCTTAAAGAGGCTAACATGCTTGCAGTCAAGGTAGATCTGCTCGCAAAGAGACTAGAAATTTGCAAGAAAATGAGTGCCCAAGAAAATGTACAAGCCATGGACACCCACATGACTTGTGAAGTTTGTGGCGAGACTGGACATTCAGGCAACTTCTGCCCCGAGACCCATGAAGACCTCAACTTTGTCAATAATGATAATGGTTTTGTCCTCAAAATCAAGGATGGAATCGGTGCTCCAACAACCAAGGTAATAATTACAATAATTATTTGCAAAGTCCGAATAACCAAGGTAATAATTATCCTTTCCTGAAAGATCTTAGTCAAGGTAGAATGACTTATAGTATAAATAAGAAACTCCATGCTAATGACAAGATGTTGGAAAACATAAATGCTAAATTTGGATGATTTCTCTTCTACTATAAAGAATCAACTTAACTTTAATAAGATGATAGAAACCCAATTAGCACAACTAGCAGCTGCTATCCCATCTTTTGAGAAAGGAAGAATTTCTGGCAAGCCTAAAGAATTCATGGAGACCACCAACCTCATCACATCAAGGTATGATTTTGGTTTAGATGGTTGGGGTGTTACTATTAAGAAAGGTGATCCTAGAAGTCCTGTTATTACTTGCCCTATTGGTCCTCATACTTTTGAAAATGCAATTTGTGATCTTGGATCTAGTGTGAAATAATGTCTAAGGAAACTTATGAAAACTTGTTCTACACTGAATTTGCTCCAACTTCTGTCTATTTGCAACTAGCTAATCAGTCAGTGTGCTATGTAGAAGGAATAGCTCTAGACCTTTTGGTCAGGGTTAGAGATGCTTATGTTCCCACTGATTTTGTAGTCTTAAACATGGGAATTAGCAAGGATGCACCCCTCATCCTTGGATGTCCTTTCCTCAATACCGCTAATGCTTGTATATATGTGGCATCTGGACGCATTCAATTCCACTTAGATGAAAGGAAAGAAACATTTGCTTTTGCCTCTAGAAAACCTATCCTTCATGAGAAACATGAAAGAAAGAAGCAACAAAAGAAGAGAAGAACTAGAAAGCCAAAGCCAATTCAGAAGGAAGAGCCTGGCAAGAATAAGCCAAAGCCACGAGGGACATGGCGCAAGAAGAAGGAAGCATCATCTACATCATCATCGCCTGATCCTATGAGTACCCCTAAAGAAAACAAGGAGGAAGAATTCTCGTACAAGGAAGAAGAACCCCGCGCAAGGAAGAACAACCATGAGCTGGTACTAGAAGGTATGTTTCTACTGCATTTCCATTGCATTTAGTATAGGTTGCATTTGCATATTTCCCTTTCCAACTTTGCATTACATGTTAGGTTATTAGTTGCATTGCACGGTTACATTTTCAATAAAGTTACTCATGAAGTACTAGCACTTAGAATAAATTCATAGTAATAGAATCTAAAAAAACCAAAAAAATAAATCTCATAATAGTTAGGCTTAGTAATAAATTATCATAGTAGTAATAAATATAGAAAGAGTCAAGGAGAGCCGCTCGAGAAGAAGATTCTGATTTTCGCAAAAGGCAAGCTTGGGGAGAACCTCCCCACTCAGGTATGAAGACATTCACATCTACTCTTTTATCTACATTAATTCTCTGCATCAGAAAAGAAAATTTATAAAATATATATAAAAATGAATGATAATAATATAAATATGATAATAATGATAAAATGAATGATGATATAGAGTTACAGTAATGATAGCATAATAAAAAACAATAGAATATGTAAGACAACTATGCTATTACAATCAATGTAGAGAAGAATCATTAAAGCTACCTTAATCACTCTTGCTTTGAAATTGATGTTTACAAACTTTTGGAAATGATGAATAATTGCTCTGTGATACTTTGCAAAAGCTTGCTATACAGCCCTTTACTTCTCAAGTTTTGAGCATGTAAATTAGAGTTCATCTTAAGTTGACTGCTTTTGTGGGTTGCAAATGCTAGAACCAAGTATAGGCTTTTGTGAGATATGTTGTAGTAAAGATTAGAGTAATTTTTTAACTTGTCTGAGGAATGCCTGAGATAACTTGGAGTTTTGTTCTTACAAAAAGATAAAAACCCTTGCTAGAAGTTCCTCAATGGTGAAAATTTCCTACCAGAGCCAAATATATATTCTTTCTTGATATGATAAGGCTACATAGAAAGTTGCTTGTTTGTTTTGAGCTTTGTCAAGCCTTATTGATCCGAGTAGAGAAGCTTGTCATACCTTTTGATCAAGATCACATACACTCCATGTAGATAGATACACTACTTCTACATTGAAACTATGCAACCATCCATTCCATATTTATGCACCCTTTACTCCATAAGAGACATACATTTATATCCCCTCTAGCTATCCATCATATTATAGAGAGGCATGGGCTACAAAAAGGGAGAGAGAGAGAGAGAGAGAGAAAGAAGAGCAAAAATCTCTATAGTTTCAAAAAAAGAAGAGAGAAAGAATAAGGTAGCCATGCCCTCTCCAAAAAGAAGCTAGAGGAAGGAAGTTCTCAAAGGAGTACCACTTCCACCAAATACCACACACTTGCACATCTTGATCATTTTGTATGACTTGTTGCTCCTTGTGATCCAAGCGTTTGACTTAACAATAAATTCAATTCAAGTAAGCCTTGCTTTTTATCCCCTACCTATGAACTCCATATAAGCCTTAGAGTAGGAGAAAGGCTAAGATCTTTTGGCCTTGGGGAGGATTTAAACACCATTGAGAGATTGAGTGTACCATTTGAGGAACTAGGCAAGTTTTTCTTTCAAAAATCTTAAAAACCTCCAGGAAGTCTTAGCTAAACCAAAGCAGGGAAGAAATTTTCTATCTATGCTATGCTAATCTTGCAACTGTCTATGTCAAGGTGAAGGCTATATGCCCCATGTGGCTAAGACTGACAGTGAATTTCTAACACTAATGTGCTCAACTCAAGAGATAGTATTGGTTTGTATATGAGTTTTTGCAGGGCGTTACATTGAAGCAATTCCTGATCCAATAAGCTAATCCTACATCTTTGCTCGAGATGAGCAAAGGGGTAGCTTGTTGATGGTCACTAAACACCCAAATTGACCATCAACATTCCACCCAAATCAAGGAAAAACAACATCACATGTGCCATATTATGTTTATAATTCACCTAGTTCCACTTGTACATGGAAAATTTATTTGTATGCAGGAAAAATTACAAAAATGGACAAATAAGGAGCAAAGGAGGCAAGTGGACGTGGTAGGGGGGCTGTGGGCCCAAATGCCACATCGGCTGACCGTGGCCAACATCAATCGATGGCCACACCCTCTTGCCATGTCACTGATCCATGTGAACCCCTCCTCACTGCTGCTCCAGCATTGATCCATGGTAGTTTGATCCAAAGGATGATGTTGAGCCCCCATGGATCACCGGGTCGACCGTCATACACTTGGAGGACCCAAACCGACCTCTAAACCACCTCACCAGCTGGGAAACTAACTTACATGCCATGCAACCGCCATCCAGGAGCCATCTAGCACCGTTGGATGGCAAGGCGGTGGGATGGACGGTCGGCCAATGGCCCATGACATCGCCCGATGGCCAAGTCACCCCAAACCACCTCATCTTCGCCTACAAGTACCCCCATGCCCTCTACACACTAAAAAAGGGGTTGTGGTGCTAGGTGGAGATCATCCCTCAACAACTCTCAAGAATTCCAAGTGTTCCAAGCTCTCAGAAGCTCTCTAGAGCAATAGCTTAGAAGTAGTAGCTAGCTAGTAGTGATAAGAGTATAGCAGAGCTCACCTCAGAGTCAAGAAGAGTCTTCTAGTTTGGTATAGCTCCTCTTGTAATCTTTCTTTGAGCATTTACTTTATTCAGTAATTTACTTTGTCAAGTACTTTATTTAGTAATATTGCTTTGCTTAGTTCAAGTCCTGTCTTACTATTGTCTATCATTAGTCAGCCTTGGTGCTTGTCCTTTGGCATTTGCATCATTATTATCTTAGTGTTTAGTTCGTTCATCGTTAGTACTTGTTCTACCGTTTGGTTAGAGTGTTTTGATCTTATTTCACTAGAGCTTGGATCAAAACAACAAGCTTATAGATTAAGCGTAGTGCTTAGGCTATATCTTGCCTGTAGGTATAGCTAGATCCCTGAATAGATTGTGGTAGTTGGTAGGTGGTTACAGCCCTGTTCTTCCTCGGTATTCCACCACATAGGGTCTAGTTATTAAAACATAGGGCTCATTGTGCTTTGTGTTCAGTTAAATCCAATGCAAGTACGCCCCTCGTACTAAGGGCGTTCTCACTATCATTAAGTTACTTTTGTTGCTTAAGATTACATACTCTACTTCTTACACTCAGCTACACTACACTTCTAGTTACCTCTGTCTGTGTGATCAAAAATTCTTTTTACCTTTTTCGTCCATTATCCATAATACCCTCATCACCCCCGTGTTGCTAAACCCAACTACCTATTCTACCTAGCTACATTTCTCGACATGCCTAATCACCTTTCTTGGGAAAATATAAATTCAACACTCGGTACTCACCAAACGAAGTGCTACATGATAGTTTTGTGCACTTGCGCAATCCCCTATGTACACACTTACAAACCATCATCAATAGGCATTTCTAGCGCCATTGCTAGGATATACTCCTAGTAGTGCCGTTAAGAAACGCCAACAATTACCAGCAAGTTAAGACAAGAATGGTATTATTTTTTCACTGATTTCGTGTATTCATCTTGGACAAAATCATGCACGTGCATAGGGTATGATATTGTAACTAGCACATGACAAATCATGCACGTGCATAGTCTAGGACAAAATAAATAATATTTTTATAAAAATGTTTCATATTTTGGGATGGCCAGAGTAGCACAAGAATATCATGTATTGGTAATAGTAAATCCATCGTGGAAAAGAGGAAGTTATTATTTTTGTGTTATCATAAATTTAGGAGAAGAGATGGTCGGACAACTGCCTCCCCCAGATCTTGGCTTCATATATGATGATGGATTCTATCCAGTGTTGTCGTGTGAGAGCACCCATATCCAAGCATAGTAAGGAACATGGTTTCAGTAAAATAATACGTTTTAAAGACACCTACGCATATATCTTTTTCCTGATATATATGACCGCTCCAATGGTTTGAAAAGACACTCTCAAAGTTTGGTGTTGATGGGATCAATGTTGAGACATTCCCTAATATACGGGGTGCCTGGCAATGTCTATGACAGAAGCACCCAATTCATACAAGCGCAAGTATGGCTGCCCCCGTTTAACACGTTGACGTGCATATACTTTCACTTATATAAACCCGGTAGTCCACCGAGTGTCATAAATGACCTCAGTAAATCAACATCGCAACCAAAATCACACGATTAAGCAATTCCACATCATATACATGGAGTTGCAGTGGAAATAATGTTTACAATGAGTTCACAAATAATAATACAAGTTTGGGTTTCAAAACCGATTAGTGAAAACAACATAGCTTTCAAATGATTACAATAATATAAGTTCCAAATATATTGCTAGCATACGTGACATCCTCTAACAAAAGCATATAGATAAGAACACTATGTAGAGTCACCGAGCCCACCGGCGGTTAGCCACCATCTTCAGCAGGCCGAGAACTTCACCTGCAACAGGGTGGGATAAACCCTGAGTACTCGAATGTACTCAGCTAGACTTACCCATCATAAACCAAAAATAAAGTGATACTAAGGACCATGCAAGGCTTTATAAGTGGAGCTGGCTTGACAACATTTTGCATAAAAAGCCACTAGTTGAGCTATACATTTTATAATTTGATTCCAAGTTAATTGTAGCTATTCATCTCTAGATTAGCATCTAACCTATGCCAAACATGTGATGTATGATTATGTAGCATAACAATAATAACCATAGCCGGTGTAACATTCCCATGTTCATCATAACCATCAAATTCCATAGTTTAATTACTATGATGTTGGAGCTAGTCGAGTTTCTCATTATCCGAGAGAGACGACGATTCGAATCGGTTGCAACCAGCTGGGCACTTATTCCTAACACAAACCCAGACATACCTACACCAAGGTAGTCTTAGGTCACCTTTGGTACAACTCAGGTCCAATTCATGGGTTCGATCAGCGCCGCATAATCAGGGACACTACCGGATGCCAGGTCGATCAGGACTCTAACCTGCCCTTGGCCTCACACCGGCTCCCCGCACATCCTTACTACCTCCAGTGTGCACACTCTTATAGAACAAGGCCTGGCCTAACTTGAGCTACTCTGCTTCATGGTCGGAACAAGTTATCCAGCCAACTAAGTGAGAGGCATGCGTTCTATCTCGACAGAAGTGCTAGCAATGGTATAGTCCTTAATCAACACAGATAGGATCAACATGGCCCCAACCCAACACCATTGCATATGAAATCCCGCCCGGTCTCCACTTTGATTACATCCCATTGTTATTTTTCCACGATAGCAAATATAGCCAACCGTGCTTCGGTATCCACCTATATCTTGCAGGTGACATGAAATCACTCAACTTCTACTGGTCTAAGCATGGCTAAGCATATATTCGATCCTAGACCTACACAGGGTTCAAGGTATATGTCTCAACAAGGAAATTATTTGCATCAAGAGTTTCCAATAAACTCCTAGAACCTAATGCATCAAACATAAAAGGAATCAAGTTGATATTTGTAAAACATAGGAGGCTTAAAATGCTCTAGGGCTTGCATGGGATCCAACACAAAGTTAGTTTAGTTAGCTTGCATCATCTTGGTGATATCTCTGGTCCTAGCACTTGCTTAGTCCTTCCATCTTCGGAATAGGTTCACCATACACCGCCTTCGGGTTCAGCTCCAACATCATGTCCTTCATGTGGTGCAACTAATATACCTAGATGAGATGCACAATGCAGATGTATGAAGTGCCATAGATGATGCATCACAAGAAAGCAAGCAAGACAAGTACAAGGTCAAGGTAGCATGGCACACAAGTTAACTTAAGTCAAGTTATTGTAACAATTCATCAATCAAGAACTAATTTAAGCAGAGCACCATATAACAGCTAGGGCTGCTGTGCGAACAACACCCATATAGCTATCCAACTAATTAACTAGGGCCACTCCATTTAAAGCATGCACAAGCAACATCAAGAATGGGCAATCAACTTAAGTGCATACACATAGTCTAGGCAGCACCACAATAGTCACTTGTTCTAGCCACAATTGGCGTTATAGGTATCAAACAAAGGTGATCCTAGACTTTTTGGAAAGATTAGGAAATTATTTACAACTTTGTTATTTACACCTAGAGCTAATTCAAAGGTTAACAAGGGTGAAAAACACTAACAATCTGATCTGCTCAAACTAGGACAGAAAACTAACATGATCTTCAGAAATGCATAACTGGAATTCTAATCGTCCAACAAGCATGATTCTTAACTTTATGGAAATATTATTAAGTTACCTATAACTTTCTTATTATCATCTTAAGATGATTCTACAGCTAACAAGGTTAAACAACACCAAGAAGGCATCTCTATCCAGATTTAGACAGAAATCTGTCATTCTACTTTGAACAGCTATAACTGGAGTTCTAGACCACCAAAAAGTGTGTGCTCTAACATTTTGGAAAGCTTACGAAAATCATTACAACTTATTTATTATCATCAAGAGGTGATTCAAAGCTTAGCTAATTCAAACAACACAACTTTTTAGATCTGAACAGAGAATATGCAAAAGCTGACAGCAAACTTGTAAATATAACTCCTAAACCATCAGTACTAAAATCATGAAATTTTAGTAAAAGTAAGATAAGGAAATTATCTAGAACTTTTTTATTCAACATATCTACATAAAACATCATTTGCATCATGAAAATATCACCACCACAGAAACTATATATGCAGCCATTTTCAGCACATCAGCAAAGTGGTGCTTCACTTCATTCTTTAACAAGGCCATATATGTACCACTAATCACATGGATCACAAACTACTATTAACATGGTCACTCAACATTAGTTATGGTTAGCATAAAAAGCATCTTAACACATCCCCAAAACATAGAGGTTACATATTGATGTTCCTTTCTCATTTTTATTCTATGGGCACTTGTTTACTAATTAGCAAACATAGACAAACCTATAAAGGAAAGCAACCTACCCCAAGTGATTCAGGGGCTGGCCTTAACAACACACAAACATACACATAGCACACATTAGAGTAAGAGCTAAAGCAAGGACTAGAAATATGCAAAGGCAACATACTCGCTAGTTATTATATTAACAAGAGAGCAAGCACATAAGACATTGAACTAGGTTTAAACCATTATTTATCCAAGCTCAGCAACATTCAACTTAGGGTAAACAAGGGAGCATCATATGACTTAGGGGGTGTTTGGTTGAGCTATGGCTGTGGGAAAAAGCTGCTGTGGGCTGTGAGCTGTGAGAAAGCTGCTGTGGGCTGTGAGCTGTAGAAAAGCTGAAAGCTGTTTGGTTAAACAAGTATAAAATATATCTTCTATCTTTATCTCTCTTGAAACAACTATGGAAGAGCTTTTTATTCCACCAATTTCGAAAAGCAGAAAGCCAAAAGCCAAAAGCAGGGTCAAACCAGCTTTCAAAAATGAACTATGGAAAAGCAGCTGCTTCTGAAAAAGCAGCATCCAAAAGCAGCCCCTTTGGTTGAGCTTTTGGCTTTCGGGGCCAAAAGCCAAAGCCAAAAGCCCAACCAAACACCCCTTAACTACATGCATCTACTAGCAACTTTTACTCTCCAATTTATATATATAAAGCTATATATTGATTTTAGGAGCTGTGGCAAACATCTAGTTTGGACCTGAGATTTTTATGGATGGAAGATGATAACAAAACATAGCTACTATTACAAGATGACATGCTCAAGTGGTATAAATTAATTATGGAAAGCAAATCAAGTTTTAATCACAATTAAACATGTGAGAGCAAGATAAATCTAAAACACACTATTTTCTGCACACACATAGCCATATTATGTACCAACATGACATAACAACATCATGCAAACATAGAGGAACAACATTTTCCATTTTCACACCTTCTCAAAAATTATAACTCGTTTAAAATCATTTATTAAGGACTAAGCAAGTTAAATCCATAACTCAGTCACACATGCACCAATAAACTTGAAATTTTTATCACAGCACACATATGGCACAAGTAGCATGCCATAAAAATTCATAGCAATTGGACCACCACAACTCTAGATATGAATTTATTCCTAGAAAACCCTAATTTACAAAGATAAATGAAAACATCAAAAATTTTCTACTAACACATATCATATTATGACTCTACTGTGTAGATCTACTCACAAGGATTACAAAACATGTTTATTTGCTATTTTTCAAATTTTCTTTGATTTACTATGAATTTCCAAAGTTTCAACCGATTAATTGCAATAAACAGAAAAAGAAAAGGAAAACGCTTTTGCAAAGTGAACACATAATTTTCCCCTAATTAACTAAGCCCATATGAAAAATCTGGACCAGCAAAAAGTTTCTATTTCCTTATCTCCCCTTCTTCTTCCTGGAGCCGCACAGAGAACAGAGGACGGACAGGGAAACAGCGACGCCGACCGAGGGAGGGGGTCGCCGACGGCAAGGAGGACGTCACGGCCCTGCAGTGGCCAGCCACGGCCATGCCTCACCCTAGCTTGGCCTATAGGTTGCTAGCCACGGATGCATGTGGCCCAGCCATGGCAGCAGCAGATGGTGGGAGCAGCGTACTCAGCTTAGTTTTGGGTCGCGGGCATGAGCGTGGGGTGCAGGAGTGGGAGGCGGGCTCGGAGGAGAGGCGTGGGAGTGGCTCGAGGAGGTCGCTACGGTAGAGGAGCAGCAACTACATGACCTCTTCTGCTCAGTCTTCCATGGAGAGAGCAAGGGAGAAAGACAGATAAGAGAGCGAGAGAGATAGAGAATGAGAGAGAGCGAGAGGGAAGGGAGGGCGCTCAGCTTCTCTAAGATGAGCGAGCGAGGTGCGATGGCGAGCATGCGAGCGAGCGCGAGGGCCACGCGACGTGCGTCCCCTACGACCAGTCGACCACGATGCCATTTCTAAAGATGTTCCAACAGCCATCTCCTTGACTGAAAGAGCGATCTTCATCCTCATCTAGTTCTCTAACCGTTTGATGATTGCTTCAACCAATTGCTCCATGTTGTAGAGCTACATGAGTACTCCAACTTTGATTAAAGGAGTTTGGTTCAAATCAAAATGGTTTATGAGATATAAATTGCTGTAGTAGAGTACTTGTAAACTGTAAACTGAAAAGTTCAGTCCCAGACAGCTGATTTTTGGAACGTGGAAAAAAACAACATTGGATTCAAACTTTGGTCCACTATTTGCCTGTGCTAGAGGTCAAACTAGGCCTTGGTACTTAAACAAAGGTTGTTCTACTTAAACTAAACTAGAACTTTGCTTAAAGGATCTAGGATTGGTTCGGCTAGGTCGGGAAGATACAAGGCTCCAAAGTGGGGTACATAAAACTAAAACCAAGATTCAGTTAACTCCTAGAAATAGTTAGTCTTTGCTGATTTTGAAACTAACTTCGATTATTCAAATGAACTCCAAACTTGATGAGACTTGCTTCATTGTTTCCAGCACAAAGTGTACTTCAACTCATATTCAGGACTCCAATTGAGCTGCCATATGAATTTGAAAGATAAAATGTCGCAAACCTATCAACTCACTGCTGCTGATTAAGGATAGGGAAATTATGGTGGAACCCAAAACAACACTGGATTCGAAGTTGAGGCTACTGTTTGAGCCGCTTTAGAGTTGAATCGGTGCTTGGTCCAAAAATAAAGTTTGTTGTACTCCATCCAAACTTCAACTTTTATTAAAGGTCAAACTTTACCACTGGTACCGAAATCATTGTTTTATCTTGGTCAAAGCAGCATCCCGATAAAGCCCAAATTATAGTTTTAGACCGATTGAGGCATTTTCTTGGCATTTGCTCAACATGAACCTTCCATGACTTTTGTTGTAGAGTTCAATTAGAGTCATTTGGGAAAGGTAGCAACATTTGGTCGACATCCCATATTCCCATTCACCTGATGAAGCAATTTAAGAAAGGTTATAACTTATCATTTCATGTGACTTTTTTATTCCAAACTTCATGAAACTTTTCCAAAGTTCACTATGGATGCATGTTGATGTAATGTACATGAAATAAGCATATTTAACATTATGCATGCATAATCTTAACAAGGGTCCATATGTAAGCAAAAGGTATTGTCCAAGTTCAAGTTGGGACTCAATTTCATAGATTTGACCTCAACACCTTTATCATCACTTCCAAGATTATGAACTAGAGATCATGATCATTGCTTGACCTATCCTACTTAAATCCAAATTCACTGCTTAACTCATGACTAACACCTGGGGTGTTACAATATCGAATTACCTTTTTATCGAACCTAGGTGGGGTGACCTAGGTCATCGTGTACAAATCAGGGAGATGGGCAGGCCCTAACCCTACCAGGTTATGGCAGAAAAAATGTTGTGCTACAATGTTTAAGGGCACTTATGCATGTTGGGTACATGATTCCATCATTCTCCTCCATGCTAATAAGAGCTTTGGAAGATGGTGTCGGTCATGATGTGGTAGGTCTTTGTGCAATGTTGGCTCAACAAAACCAATATGATGTGGTAAGCTCAAAGTGAATCTCATAGCTCATACCCATATTAATTTATTAGTATGTCTATATGCATGGTTCTCACATCCATTTTTTTCAACACTTACATGTTGAGGAGTAGGACTTAACAACCTTTGCAGCTTGTAGCTTTAAAGCCATTCTAAACCAGGCAATGGCTCAATTGGGTCCTTATGAGTGGCAATTTGCTAGCCCAACAGCCACTACACATGGATTCCAAGAACATGTGCTTGTGACAAGGGTATCAGCATCTCCATGACATTTGCTAACAGTCGTTGGTAGACCTTGTGCTCTATCTTCTAAAGCAAGGGAGAGTGCACTAGTAAATACACTGCTCTACATCACTGATGGTCTAGCATATGAAATTAATGACCTGCAATACAACATCTACATGATGCGACGTGGTCCAAGTATGTAATTTACTTATGTTTACACAAACTTTGTTGTGTACATGAACAATTGGGTTGTAGTGACTTCAATAATTGTTTGTACTAATAAATTATTATGGATTGTACTGATTTCTCTAGTTACTACTGCCTTATAAAAGCTTAAAACCAAAAAAAATAAATCATATCAAACTTGCTATCCTAGCGCAAAAACCAAAGACAAAAAGAAAAAAAGCTATTCTATCGAACATACTATGCTAGCGCAGCGGTTAAGCCTCTACTCTGTCTCCACGTAGCCCCGGGTTCGAACCCATGCGGGCCAAATTTTTAATTTTTTTATTTAGTACTGCATCAAGCAAAGAATAAAAGAAAGCAAGAAAGCTATCCTAATGCACTCAATATCCTAGTGCAGCGGTTAAGCCTCTACTCTGTGGACCCATCGCCCTAGGTTTGAACCCCATGGGGGCCAAATTTTTTTAATTTTTTTAACTAATACTAGGCGTGGGATAGTATGGCTAGCTATAAAACACATAGGCCAGACAATAATTTTCAGCAACGGTTCTCTAAAGGTCTGGCAAGTGTCTTTTTCGAGCGGCCGAACAATACTACGTGCATCCAGATTTAAAAAACAGGGGCCAAACCATTTTTCTTCTCCCATACCCTAACCGCCCCCACACCGGTGGCCGTTCCCCATCGCCATTGCCACCGCCATTGCGCTCGCCATCGCCACTGCCGTTACGCTCATGGTCGCACCACTCCACGCCGCCATCCCCGTGACCCACGGCGGTTCAGCGTGGCTACCCCCAATCGATGCCACCATCTCCATGTCATGCCACTGATACCCCAACCATGCCATTGCCATCATGGCATACACCGCCATCCTCATGTCACGCACATTCTTCTTCCAAAGGCGGGCCAGCAAATCAGCTAAGGAAAGGTGATGCCTTCACTCCCGTTGATCATGCATGCTATGAGTTCAATGAAATGCTTGCATGCTTTTTATGTTGTTTAACCTAGTCTCATGGCTTTCCCCCACCGAACTTGTGCAGATGACACGAAAGGGGAAGGAGAAGGCTCCTGAACCTAAGATGAAGAAGAAGAATAGTAGGATAGAAAAGCAATGAGAAAGAGAGAAACAATCCACCAGGGCCATGTTAGCCCAAGAGGCAAGGCGGGGTTGAGGTCAAGGTGGTGCATTGATGATTACAGAGAGGGACACTAGACAATCGTCCCACCTAGCGTGGAGAGCGAGGAGACCCATTAGGTTATCCCAGAGGGAGTACAGATGGAAGAGTATACTGAGGAGCAGATTTAGTTGATGGACACGTTCCACAAGAAACACGAGACTTCTGTGTTTGCACTAGACTCTTGCGCACCGCATGCAAGCGGTCGTCGGGGCCCTAAAACTCAAGGAGGAGGTTTAAGTGGCAGAAAGAGGAGCAGCAGTGAGCAGAGTGAGCAGGAGAGAGGGCCTAGATTCCATGACTTTACGAGATTGAGCTCAAAGAAGATAATGGACATCAGGTTCTATAATGTTGCGTTCTGGTTTCCACAGGTCAGAGAGAAAGATTGCAGCAGGGCTTTCTAGACTATTACTTAGGTGAGCTTCCATAGGAGCTATATGATGAGAAATATTGCAATAGCAGACCAGAGGTGACTTGGCTGGGATGAGTTTGAGAGAGTAGCAGGTATGCTGATCCTACCCCTATTTGAGAGGTTCTAGGGCTTTGTTCACCTTTTTAGCGAGGTAGATAGAGTTGTGATTCATTAGGTACGTCAGTTTTATGCTACAATGTGGATCGACCTGCATCGCCGGTTCATTCAGTTGATGGTCAATGAACATATGACACAAATTTACTTGGGCAAGATGAGAAGGCATCTTGGAGTTGCCACCTCTGATAGGAAGCTACACCAGATAGTTTACATCGATGTGGATTGTTGATGGTAGTTAACATTCATCATAAACTATCAATATAACCACCCAAAGTTTCATGGTAGACACTTTGAATCATGTAGTGCATGTATGACTGGGAATAGTTTTATGTTGATGACTTGTCCTAAGGTTATGTCTTGAGTAATCCATCCTTTTGTCGATGATGAGTAAAAGCCTAAGTGTGGGGGAGCGTGTTGATGGTAGTTAACATTCACCATAAACCATCAATATAACTTGCATAAATGACTAAAATAGATCACCAACATAGACTTAGGGGTTTTAACTGACAAATTCCAAGAGTTTTGGTGAATCCGTGTTTCTAGCAAGATTCAATCAGAAAACCACCAAGGAGGACCTATTCGTCAAAGGAAATTATAGAATTCCGCCGCGTAAACAGCGTGGGAAGACTCTAGATGACTCCAAGAGGCTCTCCACTGAAGCAGAGCCCGTGCCCCTAACATGTGGGGCTGGTCGGCCCCACCTGTAGGGTGACCGGCTTGTGGGCCCCCATGTCAGCCTCCCATTGCTATGTCGGTTCTCCACTACCTTAAGGATTGCATCTCCACCATTTATTCAAGTTGGTTTGATCCTAGGGCTCCGAATTGATGCACCAGACTATATATACCTACCTACACCCCGCTCTAGAGCATCCATGCATTTGATCCTGAGAGCTAAAAAGCCAAAAACCCTAATTCATATGTCCATCAGGATTAGAGCTAGCAATCAAGAGAAGATTAGTCCTTGATAGGATTTAGTCTTATATTAGAGATAGAGAGGTAGAGTGAGAGGGAAGAGTTTTGGAGGAGTCCTGGCCTATCGATGCTCTCTCTACGGCCTGTACCCAGGCAGAATCAAGTTCTTCTTGAGCTTGCTTCTGAGATTTCTCCGGTAATTGACTTCTAATTCAAGTAAGCATCTTGTTCATATTGTTCTTCAGGTTTGCACCTCTTTTTTAGTACTTTAATCCTTGTAGCTCCTGGGTTAAAGTAGTATTTGTAGTGTAAGTGTGGTTCTTAGACTCGGTTACTCGTGGATGTACCCTACTTTTTGGATCGGTGGTAGCTCGCGAGGGTGACTCTTATAGCCTCGTTGAATCCTTTGTAGTCCACCTCCCATTAGTAGGCCTTGCAGGACCTTGTTACTATAGGGAACATACTATGTCTGTGTTTTCTATAGTAATATCCCCAGAATTGAACAATAGAAGACAAAGCTTACCGAAGTTAGAACTAGAAGACCTTAGCAGTCTCCTCTATGCTCCTATTATCTAGCCTTGATTGTGAAGTTGGGTCAAGCTAGATTTGGTTAGTCTCACACATGTTTCCTCGAGTTTAATATAAAATTGGGTACTCCTAGTAAAGTGCTACATCGGTATAATATTCGTGCGCTTGCAGATTATTCTATGTGCATTACTTTATACCAACAAACATTTCTGGCACCGTTGTCGGAGAAATAGTTGTTGAGTTAACTTTGAACCTAGCTTATCCTTGTATTATTATTCTTTTATCTTTTACCTTTTCTTTACCATGGATCTAGAATCCTCCTATATCAACCAATATGGTGCACCCAAGAGCGCACGCCTATAGCCACAAGAGTCTTCAAAGCCTATCCTAACACCTGGCTATGAGCTACGCCCGTGTTTAATTAACATAGATCAGGATGAATCCTTTTTGGGTGAAGATGATGAAACCCCTATTCCCACCTAAATGAGTTTGAGCAGACTTGTGCATGCTTGCGCATTTCAGGCATGTCAGACGAAACCTTACAATGGAAAGCTTTTTTCCTTTCTCTTTAATGGGAAGAGCTAAACGTTGGTATAATCTCACCATAGGGAGTACACAAGGAGATTGGGAAGCCTTGGGTTCTAGCTTTTGCTTGGAATTCTTTCCCATCTCTAGGGTAGTCAGTCTTCATTTAGAGGTTCTATCTTTTAAACAAGAAGAAAAAGAATCTCTAGGCATGGCTTGGGAACACTTTAATACTCTTATTAATACCAGCCCCAACCTTGTCATTCAAGACCCCATTCTTCTTCAACACTTTTATATGGGTCTTGATAGGAAAACCTCGAAGCGTCTTAATACGGCCTCAGGAGGTTCGTTCTTGCATGTCTTGCAAATTCGAGGAGAAGCATTCTTACAAAAATCTTAGAGAACACCCTGAAGAAGTAGAAAAGAAGCCGCTAGAGGAGGAATCCTAGATAGCTAAACCAGAACTTTTGTCTAACCCATCACCAGCTTTAGCTATCCCAAATCCTGAACCACCGAAAAAGGAGGAAACGCTAATTTTGGACTTCATGCTTGAATTCGAGGATGAACTTTTTGACGAATATGGAAACACCTCAAATTACCATACCATGAGGAGACCCTAGAAGTCTAGAAAATCATCATTTCATGAAGAACCTTTAGACCCTTCTAAGGAAGTTTTCCTTAAAAAGACTACGATAGCGCTAGTATCTATTATAAGCAATGAATGGTTAGAAGAATTAGAGCTTTCCTCTTATGTGATTCTTCTAGATTCACCTTCTATTTCCATTCATTGCTAAATCAACAAAGCTCCTTTCGATGCTCTTTACAATCCAGTTGTGGGTGTTAATATCATATCTACATCTTTTGCTCATGATTTATTGAAACACATGCCATTAACCCCAACAACAAAGTTATTGAAAAGTCTTTCAGGACACATTCTCCCAAGTTTAGGTATACTTTATGTCCTCCCTATTCAAGTAAAAGGAACCAAAGTTCATTTGAGCTTCTATATCTTTGATATTATAGAGTTCGACCTGTTAATAGGACAACCAATCGAAAGACTTATCCAAGAAGGACAAACGGGGAAGTTGAAAACCAGCCTTGGGAAAAACTTTAAGCTCTCTATACCCATTACTCATTCTCAAAATGCTAAGAGTGGGCATTTATAGTTTATAGTGTGTACTATTTATGTTTGCAAATGAATTTATTATCAAGATATATTATTTGATTAATTCAATGGTAATTATTTTGTATCATAAATGTTAAATTATTGTTGCTCCTTCAGATGAGATGACTGACAAGGTTCATGATGCCGACGACGCCAGTGTCATAGAGAACATCACCAACACTCCTAGGTCTTCTTCGATAGTAGGTGCTATAGGTGAGACTATTTCATATCAAATGTGTAATTATGGAATTCATATCAGTCAAAATTGCTCAAGATTGACAAAATTTATAGTTCATAGTGTTACTATTTATGTTTGCAAATGAATTTATTATCATGATATATTATTTGATTAATTTAATGGTAACTATTTTGTATCATAAATGTTAAATTATTGTTGCTCCTTCAGATGAGATGACTGATAAGGTTCATGATGTCGGCGACGCTAGTGTCGTAGAGAACATCACCGACACTCCTAGGCCTTCTTCGATAGTAGGTGCTATAGGTGAGACTATTTTGTATCAAATATGCAATTATGGGATTCGTATCAGTCAAAATTGCTCAAGATTGACCAAATTTATAGTTCATAGTGTTACTATATATGTTTGCAAATGTTAAAATATTGTTGCTCCTTCAGATGAGACTACCCACGAGGTTCACGATGTCATCAACGCTAATGTCAAAGAGAGCATCACCGACCCTCCTATTCCTTCATCGGCAACTGGTGCTTTGGATGGTCCCTCGGATGTGCAGTCACCATAGATAGATAGGAGATGACGCGAGAGTTATGGGGTGACATGGAAGTACGGATGTTAAGATAACTTTTGATGATGAAGACTTGTTATTTCGCTTTTGCCTATGAGACTTGATATTTGGATTCTACTTATGAGAACCATTATGTGTGACTACTTATGGATCGACTATCACCTTTTTGTTCTTGCTAGTTGTGCTTGTTGCAAGTAACATATGATCACATTTGGGTTCATCAGTGTAGTCTTCATAACAATCTGTCTTGTCAATTCATACTTCATGACCAAACATGTTTTGTGCCTGACAATCTTTTCTGCCACAATAGGATAGTTCGACAATGAAATATTTGAGAACACCGGACAATGCCTGAGCAATAGCCTAACTTTTCATGTCCACGATAGGACAGTCTGGCCACCTTAGATATGACAGGGACGGACTATAGTAGTGTTGTCTAGCTAGCCCTATGTCTCGCACATGAAATATCAAGAGCCAAGGGACACTCGCTGCCACTAAAGTGTACAATTTGTGTGTCTATAGATCTTATACAAATAGGAATACCATGCAAGGCACTATGGTGTGCCCCACAACCGTATTGAGTTTGTCGTTACTAGCACATGACTTCATGTTAGAGGGGAACATTCAGTGCATGATATGTACAAGCACGTACACTGCTATGGCATTGTAGACCATAGACTCAGTCTTACGCACCCATAGCATGATCCTGCACGAACTCCCTCCCCACTACGTGTTCCAATACTCTCCGTCACAGTACTACTTCAAAATCACACCCACTATATGGTCAAACGCTTTTCATCTCCCTAGCCCTATTTCTCTATAAGTATTGTCTACCTAAACCATGGGCACTATTCATGCTAGTCAAAATTTCTAAAAATTGATCAACCGTTTATGTTTCCAAATAAATTCATTATGAAAATATATTATGTGATTCATTTAATGGTAACTACCTTGTACATTTATGTTTTCAAATAAATATATTATTAACATATATCATATGATTAAATTTATGGTAACTACCTCGTATCATAAATGTTAGTAACATTTCATGTATGTTTGCTCATAGTTCAAAACATTTGACATTTTAATAAATCGAGAGTTGCATTGATTATGGGGCGGCCAGAATTTTGTGTTTCACATGTTTGGTGACTAAACATTCATGGAAAAAGGTGTGTAGGTATTGGTTTTGGTCCTAATAGTACAAAGTAACAAGTTTAACCATAGACCAACCAACCACAATCGATGAATAGTTTCCTAACTCATTATGCCCACGATAGGATAGTCCGGCCACTTAAGAAATGATAGGGCCAGACTATAGTAGTGTTGTTCGGCCAGCCCTATGATTCGCACATGAAATATCAAGACCCAAGGGACACTTGCTGCCACTAGAGTGTACAATTTATGTGTCTATAGATCTTATACAAATAGGAATACCACCCAAGGCACTATGGTGTGTCCCACAACCTTATCAAGTTTGTCATTACTAGCACATGACTTCATGTTAGACGGGAACATTCTGTGCATGATATGTACAAGCACGTACACTGCTATGGCATTGTGGACCATAGACTCAAACTTATGCACTCATAGCATGATCCTGCATGAACTCCCTCCCCACTACGTGTTCCAATACTCTCTGTCATAGTACTACTTCAAAATCACTCCCACAATACTGTCAAATGCTTTCCATCTCCCTAGCCCTGTTTCTCTATAAGTATTGTCTACCTAAACTGGCTACTATTCATGCTAGTCAAAATTTCTCAAGATTGATCAACCGTTTATGTTTCTAAATAAATTTATTATGAAAATATATTACGTGATTCATTTAATGCTAACTACCTTGTACATTTATGTTTCCAAATAAATATATTATGAGCACATATCATATGATTAAATTGATGGTAACTACCTCATATCATAAATGTTAGTAACCTTTCATGTATGTTTGCTCATAGTTCAAAGCATTTGACTTTTTAATAAATTGAGAGTTGCATTGATTATGGGGCAGCGAGAGTTTTGTGTTTCGCGTGTTTCGTGACTAAACATTCATGGAAAAAGGTGTGTAGGTATTGGTTTTGGTCCTAATATTACAAAGTAACAAGTTTAACCATAGACCAACCAACCATGATCGACGAATAGTTTCCTAACTCATTATGCCCATGACAGGACAGTCCGGTCACCTTAGAAGACTATAGTAGTGTTGTCCGGCTAGCCCTATGTCTCGCACATGGAATATCAAGAGCCAAGGGACACTCGCTGCCACTAGAGTGTACAATTTGTGTGTCTATAGATCTTATATAAATAGGAATACCACCCAAGGCACTATGGTGTGCCCTGAAACCTAATCGAGTTCATCGTGACTAGCGCACGAGAACATTCCGTGCACAATATGTACAAGCACGTACACTACTATGGCATTGTGGACCATAGACTTAGTCTTATGTACC
This sequence comes from Miscanthus floridulus, assembly GCF_019320115.1. Lineage (NCBI taxonomy): Eukaryota > Viridiplantae > Streptophyta > Magnoliopsida > Poales > Poaceae > Miscanthus > Miscanthus floridulus. Next base: position 33,339,176 of record NC_089596.1, read on the forward strand.
CATAGCATGATCCTGCATGAACTCCCTCCCCACTACATGTTCCAATACTCTCTGTCATAGTACTACTTCTTCAAAATCACGCCCACTATATGGTCAAACACTTTCCATCTCCCTAGCCCTGTTTCTCTATAAGTATTGTCTACCTAAACCATGGCTACTATTCATGCTAGTCAAATTTTCTCAAGATTGATCAACCGTTTATGTTTCCAAATAAATTTATTATGAAAATATATTTTATGATTCATTTAATGGTAACTACATTGTACATTTATGTTTTCAAATAAATATATTATTAACATATATCATATGATTAAATTGATGGTAACTACCTCGTATCATAAATGTTAGTAACATTTCATGTATGTTTGCTCATAGTTCAAAGCATTTGACATTTTAATAAATCGAGAGTTGCATTGATTATGGGGCGGCCAGAATTTTGTGTTTCACATGTTTGGTGACTAAATTTCACGGAAAAAGGTGTGTAGGTATTGGTTTTGGTCCTAATAGCACAAAGTAACAAGTTTAACCATAGACCAACCAACCACGATCGACGAATAGTTGACTAACTCATCATGCCCACAATAGGACAGTCCGGCCACCTTATAAATGACAGGGCTAGACTATAGTAGTGTTGTTTGGCTAGTCCTATGTCTTGCACATGAAATATCAAGCGCCAAGGGACACTCGCTGCCACTAGAGTGTACAATTTGTGTGTCTATAGCTCTTATACAATTAGGAATACCACCCAAGGCACTATGGTGTGCCCCGCAACCCTATCGAGTTTGTTGTTACTAGCACACGACTTCATGTTAGAGGGGAACATTCCATGCATGATATGTACAAGCACCTACACTGCTATGGCATTGTGGACTATGGACTCAGTCTTATGCACCCATAGCATGATCCTACACCAACCACGAAATATCAAGAGACAAGGGACAGTCGCTGCCACTAGATTAGACACAACTCTGAGATTACTCTAGGTACAAGGACTAACACTGAGATTAGACTTAGTACAACTACAAGCAAGTTTCTTCTGTTGGCTGCATCCAAATAGTTGAAGTTACCTCCTGCATGAAGTGGTAAGCATAGCACCACCAGTCTACTACCAGGAGTTGTACTTACAAGCAATGCTAATAACTAACATTACATTAACTTCCAAATTATCCAAACTAAAAAAGAAATGACTAAAGCTTGAGCTAAGATAATGACATGTAGGACATCAAATGCACTTTGCCTCATCTTCTTGTTAGGTTTGCAGGTTCAAGTGGTGGTGGTGGTCTGAGAACATCCTGACGACCATAGAAGGCTGCATAAGCTTCTTGTTCCGACTGTTATTTTTGTGGCAAGTTCTCTTGAACTTATCCACTTTAGCATGTGCATCATGCCAATTGGAGTAGACACTAGGGGTCCGACCACGATGCACAACATACCACGGCATAGCTTGCTAAGCTATCAAATATATTAGATTAGATTAGAAAAAAATTTGAAGTTACTTGTTAGTTGCATATAAAAATAAGTAGCAAGAGACACATCACTAGCAAAGAGACATATATGTGATCACTTCACTGGTTAATTAATGAACTAGTTTGCAACAATAAATTCACCCATTTAATTATGAAAAATGATTTAAAGTAACACATATTGTTACTCCAAATTCACCCATTTAAAACAATTTAAAGAACACATCTATAAAATTATGCAAAATAATAAAAAGAAAACTCCTAAAATTTGATTTAATTCCTGGACTCTACTATTATTTAAATAATCTCTAAATCTGCATCTACATATATTATTATACAAGAAATATTATTGTATGAGATTATTAATAAACTAGTTTATATCAAGGAAAATATATCCATTAGGTACATGCAAGAAGTTAATATTAAGGGTACCCTAATATTAATTCGAGAAACAAATACGTCAAGACATGTAATATTACCGGATGTGGCTTACCAGCGTGTGGAGGAGTGAGGCTTTAGCAACGCGTGGAGAGGAGACTTGCTGGTGTGCTGAGTAGATGGGGGTGAAGAACGCCGAGGCTGGGGGGCAAGGGCAGCCGGGGCCGGGGCAAGGGCAGCGGTGGCAAGGGCAGCGAGGGCAGGTAGATTTGGAGCTCCGGCCGGCGATTATGTTGAGTGATGAGCGCGTGTGGACCGACATGTCCTTATCCACTCGTGAACATGGGCAAATCTATCCAACGGCTGATGTAAATTTTAGAATGTATCGTAGGACGGTCTGGCTGTGCTAATTTTGTGTAGGTCAGACTATGTTGGGTGTCCTTTGTCCTTATGAAACCTCAAAGGATAGTCCAGCCATTCACAAATTAAACAGGACGGACAACACTGGTTGGCTGCCCTAGCATATATTTTTAGGGGTGGTTGCTTACGTCAGCCGCCCCCGAAAATGATCTTCAGGGGGCGGTTGCTTATGTTGGCCGCCTCCAAAGATCATCTTCAGCGGCGGCTGACTTAAGAAAACCGCCGCTGAAGATTCTTACCCTATATAGGAACGCTTGGGTGAAAAAATTCTAAGTCCCTGACGCATTTGTTCGAAATTACAGCAAAGCGCTGCCAAAATTTTTCTTGGCGCCTGTTCATCTTCACCGTCCACCGCCGTCGGCCACCTCCGCCTCCCACATGTTCGTTCGCCGTCGGAGGTCCCGACGCTCCCCCTATGGTCCCTCGGTGCTCTCGGCCTTCCCGGCGCTCCACCTGCGCTCCCCCAGTGCTCCCTCGGTGTCCTTGGGAGTCGATGCATCCATCTGCCACCTAAGATCCTCTTACGCTCCCAACGGTCCTGGCGCTCCCCCAGTGGTCCCCGGTGCTCATTCGGTAGTCCCGGTGCTCCCTCGGTGCTCCCCCTGTCTTCCTCGGTGCTCCTCCATCTTCTTCCTTGCGGCCAGTGCTCGCACCTCTTCTTCCTCGGTGCCATCACCTCCGCCGACCTTTCACCAAAGGTTGATTCTTTTTAATCTTATCAGACAAGAAATGCTATATATATTGATGTTTAGAACCTAGCTAATATATATATATATATATATATTGATGTTTAGAAATGCTACATATATTGATGGAATCTATGAAGTTTAGAAATACTACATCTATATATATATATATATGTGTGTGTGTGTGTGTGTGTGTGTGTGTGTGTGTGTGTGTGTGTGTGTGTGTGTGTGTGTGTGTGTGTGTGTTTAGAAAAGCTACATCTATAGTCCACGTTGATTCTTTTTAATCTTATTTCGAATGTACACTACAAATAATATTTATAACAATACGCCCTTCCATCATGACTTAGATAAATTCATCCACATTCCTTAGCGATGGATAAAGAAACAACAACAAACAAAGCAGATAAGTTGGAGTGGCTGTCGGACGACGATGGCAATGACACGTCATTGACCTCATTGGAAGAAGCTTCGGATCCTAGTCCTAGGCCTGACCGCAAAGCTATCAGGGCCGAACTTGAGGACCCATAATACAATCTGACCGAGGATGTAAGTCTATACTTGCTATCAGTTGACCACATTTTTTCACATAAGTGTGTGAGCATTTTCCTTATTTTTTATGTGTATAGGTGCATGTGTCTACCCATATGCCTAGGCAAACCATAGAGCAATTACAGACACAGACAGAGATTATAGTTACATCATCCGCTCCTTAGAGAGAGAAATGGAAGCGACGGCAAAGAATGCAAAACAAGTTCCCTAAAGGACAGACTATTGTTGTAGAAGAGGTTAGCCCTATCGGCAAGCCCATACAACCTGATGGCGTACACTCCTGCTTTGCAAACACGATAGGAGCGGCGGTCTAGGACATTTTGGATTGCTCAATACAGCATTGGAATGATGTGCCCAATAGTGAGAAGACCAAGATATGGAAGAAGATGATGGGGGTGTTTAGTTTCCCTCCTGATTCAGAAGAGCTCATCAAGAAGTTGGCAATGAAACAGGTGGCAAAAAGTTTCTGAGGCTGAAGGTCCCAACTAAATACTAGTTTTTGACTAAAGGGTCATACGTCATTCAAGGAGTTTGGGAAGATCAAACCTGATCAATAGCAATGGTTTTGTGAATAGAAGTCCACACCTGCGGCCTTAGCCTTGAGTGGCTTGAACAGAGAGCTCGCGAAGAAGAACATTCACCCTCACCGTCTCGACTCAGCTGGATATAGCCCGAAGGTTGAAAAGTAGAGAGCAGAGGCTGAGGCTGCTAGGGAAGCTAGTGTTCCGTATAAATATGAGGGCTTAGAAGAACGCACACTGAACTGGGTTAGAGCTAGGGAAGTTAAGGACAAAGAAAGTGGGCAACTAGTAATCCCTGATGCGCGTACTGAAGCATCCGCCGAGGCCATGAAGGCACTTGCTCAGAAAAAATGCAAGGCGAATTTAAACCCAGACAGGAGGTGGATGAGCTTAGTGTCGCCCTAGGCAATAAGGAACACCATGTCTGCATGCAGGGTGTCTCCTCCAAGATGGGACTTAAGCATAGTTTTCCACAGGAGGTGAGTAGTTATAGAATAAGGCAACGCTACAAGGATGACCTTTTTGACACCCTTTGCAAGAAGGCCGACGCATATATCGATGAAAAGATTAATCAGATGAAAGCTTCACAAGGTTTTTCTACCGTGGAGCCGACATCATCTGCAGTGCCAGTGCCAAGTAGTGTTGCATCAATCACACTTGAGACTTTTCCTCTGCACATTCCTTACAATAGGAAGGGGAAGACAATACAGGTTACCTGTGGAATTGCTCATCTAGGATGCACTATGCATAGCAATGTACTTCCGGACAAATATAAGAGGGTTGAAGTGCTCTCGGTTTCTCCGAATCATCTCCATTATGAAGTTGAGATCCCTGCTCCTAATGATGAGATGGTCTTAGGTGACCTTGTAGGCTATTTCATTGCTTGGCAATGACAAGACATTGTGGTGTTAACCACCCCGTCGGGTGCACCTTCTGCTTCGCCTCAGCTGCAATTGGCTTAGGTAGAGGAACAAGTAGAAACAAGCCCCACGGGCAAAGCATGTGCGCAGTTGTCACCGACATATGAGTAGCAGATGAGGGATTCGTTCATGGATGTTTTAGTAGTCCAGGCAAACCCCAATCTCAGCTTCTCCTATGAAGAATCCATGGAAGATATCATTGTAGGAAGGAGAGTACCTGAGTTTGAGGAAGCATGCAATGAAGAGGCACATCAGGACTAGACTCAACAAGGAACACAACAAGTGTTAGGGGCAGCGCTACACCACCTCTGCCACCGCCACCCCCACCCCCATTGGAGCCGCTTCAGTAGGTACAAACTATTGTGCCAGCACCGCCACCGTAGCCACAAATGGCTTTGCCCCCACCGCCCTTGCCACAGCCACCACAGCCACTATAGCCACAAATGGCTTTGCCCCCACCGCCCTTGCCGCCACCGCCACCACCACCATAGGTACAAATGATTTCTAAGATGGTGAGAGGTTTTCAGAAGGGTAGCAACCTGATGGATGCTTCTACGATCAAGGGCAAGGCAGGGGTAGCTTTGTCTCCCCCAAATGCTAAGGCTAGCAAGGCCAAGGAAGCATCTCCAACAATCTTTAGTGGCCAACACCATATAAGCAAAACCCTAAGCAGCAATAACTTCATTAAAGAGATGATGGATGGAGACAGTCCCGAGTGCCCCTCTAATTACGTGCCAGGCAAGGAATTCCTACCTGATTTTGCCCTAGAATGCAACTAGAGATTGGCATACATGAGGGTCTTTCAGAAGTGGTACTTGAGTACAGTCGAACTCGGCTTAGGGTCAGTGCCAGTGAGGTACCCAGCTAATGACATATTTGCCACTGGGGTAAAATTTTTGAATTTGACCATATCTTTTGAGGACATGCAATTTTTATTCCACATAAGAGACTCAAACTTGTGATACAAAGGTTTCATCAACATTTTACATAAGTAAGTAATCGTAGTTTACTACTTGTCATACTAATTTTTGCATCGGAATGTTGTTATATCGAAATTGATTATTTTTTTCCTTTGAACAGCGCCTATAGATATTACAATAAAGAAGGTGGAGTGCATGACCCAGAGAAGAAGGACAGGTTCACTATTTGTATCAGTCCATGGGTATGACCATTTTCTAACCCAAACAAGGAGAATATTGATTATATGGAACAATGCGTTTGACTATACTGTTTTCTTATGTCACTGACGTGCAGTGCTCGAGGCAGCCTCCCGGAACCATGCTTTGTGGCTACTATGTATGTCAATGGATGAGAACCAATGGGTGTTTGTGGGGGGTATGACCCCGGATACCCATGGCAGGCCACATGGGTTACACCTCCAGGGGCGGTCTAGCCCACGAGAAGGAGCCTTGCGGGGCATGATTCTACTCGGCGCCTCCCGCAAGGCATGGGGAGAATATCCAGAAGATGTTACGTGATCTGATAGGATATGTACGATCCCATGTTTCTTGTAATCGGTTATTACTTTCTGGTTATCTCTCAGATCTAACCGACTTGTAACCTTGCCCCCGGACTATATAAGGCGGGCAGGGACCCCCTACAAAATCACGGCTAATCATATGATAGCTAATACAAACCAACAGGCCACAGGAGTAAGGTATTACATCATACTAATGGCCTGAACCTATATAATTCGTGTGTCTCTGTTGCCTTCTTGTTCTTGATTACACGCTCCTCTGCCGATCAATCTACCATCGCGGGATACCCCTCGGTGGACTGCCGATGATATACTGTCGACAGTTGGCATGCCAGGTAGGGGTGTGCATGCTGTTTCCTTGTCAAACAAGATGGCTTTTTTTGTAGGCTCTTCATCCCTCCCGCAGCCCGGCCAGATCTTCATGGTCGGATCCATCACGTGGATCATCAACGCCGATGGAGTTGGAGAGCTTCTCGAGCCGATGCAGATCCGCTCCGCGCCGACCACCCTCGCACCTATGACTGCAGATCCAATCTTGGAACCACTTTCGGGGTCGACTTCATCAGCTACTCGCCGCTCGCTTCCTCGCTACCAGAGGAGGCATGTCAAAATGACGATCTGATCGAGTCTATCGAACGGGTCGACCTGAAACTCACCGATTGCCTCTCCATTGCTGAGTCGGCTCTGGACACCCTTATTCAGCACCGACCACCTTCCAATCTCGATCTATCGGTGTTCAATGCTCAGCAAACCTTGGGGCTCACTACCCTGCCCCTCAGGCTCGCCAACGCCGCTGCTACGTATCAGGACGCCCTGAGGGGCAAATTCACCGACCAGGTCGCCGATCAGCTCCCACCAACCTTCAACAAGCTACACGCTAGCCGGGGTCCCAGAACATCCCTACATACTATCCTAGAGGAAAATCCAGACTCCGAGTCTCAAGGCTCCACGGAGCCCCTCGCCGAGACCTTCACTGAGCAACCCCCCTCGAAATGGTGAAACAGATGAAGAACGCGCCGCTCATGAAAACAGGAACGCCAACCAGTCACTACCTCCCTAGGGGGGAGTTGGAGGACACCACGCCGAGCATCATCGCTAGCACGACCAAGAGATCGAACAGGACGCCCGAGTGCACCTCAGTAACCTTCGGGATGCACGACGGCGTATCGATCAACGTCATTTCGGGCGCCATGAAGATGAAGTACGACGTCGCCGGGAGTACGAGCAGGAGTACGGTAACCCGGACTCAGCTCTGGAGCCGATCGTCGCCGGTAATATTGCTGATATCATCCCTGACAACCCGGAAGGGCCCCCAGCGTTCACCAGGGCGCTCCGAACGCTCCAGTGGCCCCGTGGTTTCAAAATCACCGGAGTCAAGCCCTATGAAGGAAGGATGAACCCAACTCAGTGGCTGCAGGCTTACACCACCGCCGTCCACGCCGCCGGAGGAGACACCAACGTCATGGCGAATTATCTCCCCGTCATGCTCATGCCAACCGCCATGAGCTGGTTCACAAGCCTTGCCCTGGACTCCATCGGATCTTGGGAAGATCTGAAGAGAGTCTTCACTGACAACTACATGGCAACATGCAGGCGTCCGGGCACCAAGCATGATCTCAACTGCATCACCCAAAAGCCATCCGAACTACTCCGTAGCTACATCAGACGCTTCTCCGAGATGAGGAATTCTATTCCCAACATCACGAAAGCCAAAGTCATCACCGCCTTTGTCCGAGGACTTCATCACCGTGAACTTTGCTCTAAGTTCAACAGAAAGCCACCTACCGGCATCGGCGAGATGATCACAACCGCCAACCAGTACGCCGACGCCGAGGAAGTGGAGGTGCGTTTTAATGAAGATACAGGCACTAATCGCCCGCCTCGCCGCCACGACGACCGCAACGATGACCGGTAGCACAACGTTCGCTGCCATGACGACCACAACGACGACCGACGATACAATGATCGCCGCTACGATGACCATAGTTTCCATCGGGACAGCGGACGAGATCGGCCAGATGGATTCAAACCTGGTCGGAATCACCGCCGCCAACCAGATCACTTTGTTGCCAACGTCAATGAGCCGCGCGTAAAGCGTAACTACGATGAGCAGTACAAGAAGATCCTCGATGGGCCATGCCCCCTACACAAGAATGCCAAACACAAGATGAAAGACTGCCTTGGATTGGCTAAGGAGTTCTAGGAGAAAAAGTACAACGACGACAATGGTGGGAATGGAGGACGCCGACCACCTGGGGATAATAATAATGCTTTCCAGGACCATGACAAGGTGGTCGCCACCATCTTCAGGGGTTTCGCCTCTAACGAGAGCAGAAGGGAACGGAAGCTCGCAGCCCGACGAGTGCTCGCCGTCGCTTTAGAGGAAACTATCGCCAACCCCAGCTATCGCCCGTGGTTTGAAATCCCCATCACCTTCAGTAGGGCCGACCAGTGGGCAAACATACCCTACATAGGGCATTTTCCCCTTGTCCTTGACACGACTGTCCAGAAGGTGCTCTTCAGAAAAGTCCTTGTCAACGGTGGGAGCGCTTTGAATCTACTCTTCGTAGGAGCCCTGAGGGAGCTCGGCCTCAGGACAACAGATCTCACGCCCTCAGACTCCTCCTTCTGGGGTGTAGTACCTGGCAGGGCATCTAGACCGCTTGGGGAAATTACCCTACTAGTATAGTTCGTCACGGCAACCAACTACCGAGTGGAGCATATCAACTTCTATGTCGTCGACTTTGACACCGCCTACCATGCAATACTAGGGCGTCCGGCTCTGGCCAAGTTCATGGCCGTTCCACACTATGTGTATCTGGTGTTGAAGATGCCTTCACCCGCAGGAGTCCTGTCTCTGCGGGCCAACCTCTCCGTCGCCTACGCCTGTGAGACAGAAAGTCTCGCCCTCGCCGAAGCCACCGACCTCTCCATCCAGATGGCTAGCGTGGTCGCCGAAGCCAAGGTGGCGTCTACTGACGACATGGAGATCCCAGAGCCTCCTCGAGCCTCCACCAAGTCCAAGGAAGTCAAGGAGATCAGCCTCGACCTCGATGACCCTTCCAAGACAGTGAAAATTGGGGCTCACCTCGACCCCAAATAGGAAAGCGCGCTCGTCTCCTTCCTATGTGCCAATGCCGACGTGTTTGCTTGGAAACCTGCAGACATGCTGGGGGTACCGCGGGAGAAGATCGAGCACTCCTTGAATGTCTTGCCGACTGCCAAACCGATCAAGCAAAAACTTCGCCGATTCGCACCGTACAAAAAGGAGACCATTAGGGTAGAAATAAAATGGCTCTTAGCTGCCAGATTTATAAAAGAAGTGTATCATCCAGATTGGTTAGCTAATCCTGTTCTTGTTAAGAAAAAAGAATAAAGAATGGAGAATGTGTGTTGATTATACTGATCTTAACAAACACTGCCCTAAAGACCCCTTCGGCCTGCCTCGGATAGACGAGGTTGTAGACTCCACCGCTGGTTGCAAGTTGCTCTCCTTTCTTGACTGTTATTCTGGCTACCATCAGATCTCCCTCAAGAAAGAAGACCAGGTCAAGACATCGTTCATCACGCCTTTCGGTGCATACTGCTACACCACTATGTCCTTCGGACTAAAGAACGCTAGAGCGACTTACCAAAGGGCTATCCAGACGTGCCTCGACCAATAGATCGGTCGCAATGTCGAATCCTACATCAATGACGTGGTCATCAAGACTAGAACCGCCGACGATCTTATCGCTGACCTTGAAGAAACTTTCTCTAACCTGAACAAATACCGATGGAAGCTGAACCCTTCAAAGTGCATCTTTGGAGTTCCATCCGGTATCCTACTGGGATACATCGTCAGTGCTCGGGGCATCGAACCAAACCCTGACAAGGTCTCTGCCATCACCAACATGAAACGGCCAATGTGTGTCAAGGATATATAGAAGCTTACAGGCTGCATGGCTGCGCTAAGCCATTTTATCTTGCGTCTTGGTGAAAAGGGCTACCTTTCTTCAAGCTCCTCAAGGCCTCTGAGCGTTTTTCTTGGTCAGAGGAGGTAGACACAGCTTTTGAGCAGCTCAAGTTGTTCTTAACAAAACCTCCAATCATGACAGCGCCACGACCAGATGAAACTCTGCTAGTTTACATCGCCGCCACCTCTCGCGTTGTTAGTATGGCTATTGTCATCGAACGCGAGGAAACTAGACATGCCTATAAGGTGCAACGTCCAGTCTATTTCATCAGTGAGGTACTTAATGAGCCCAAAACTCGTTATCCTCAGGTGCAAAAGCTGTTATATGCAATTTTGATTACCTCATGCAAGCTCCGACATTACTTCGAATACTACAAGATCGTCGTGGTCATAGAGTTCCCTCTGGGGGATATTCTCCACAATAAAGAGGCCAATGGTCGTATCATCAAGTGGGCTATTGAGCTCGGCACTTACTCCATTGACTTCAGAAGCAGACCAACCATTAAGTCACGGGCGCTTGCTGATTTCATTGCTGAGTGGACCGAGATCGAAGAACCCATTGCCGCCGCTTGCTCGGAGCACTTGGTGATGTACTTCGACGGAGCCCTTAACATCAATGGTGCTGGTGCGGGTATTCTGTTCATCACGCCAACAAAGGACAAACTCCGATACATTCTTCGTATACATTTTCCGGCCTCCAACAACGCCGTGGAATACGAAGCATGTCTCCATGGTCTCCGTATAGCCATCGAGCTCGGCGTCAAACGCCTCATGGTATATGGGGATTCCGCGCTGGTTATCAACCAGCTCAATAAGGATTGGTCCTATTCTAGTGAGAAAATGGACGCATACTGTGCCAAAATTAGGAAGCTTGAAGGAAAATTCCACGGTATCGAGTACCACCACATGGTACGGGATCAAAACTAACTAGCCGACCAGCTATCAAAGATAGGATCTTCTCACGCCGCGGTTCGGTCGAGGGTTTTTGTTCAAGACCTCCTGACACCATCCATTAAAGAAGATAAGGAAGTTGTAGAAGTACCCCCTGCCAAGCAGTTGGTGCTCGCGATACCTTCGCCGGTCGCTGATTGGAGGGAACAGTTCATCAAACACCTCTCCAACGACGAAGTACCCGCCGACAAAATCGAAACCAAACGACTAATTTGCCGAAGTAAGCATTACGTGTTGGTAGACGGTAGCCTGATGAGGGAAAGTGCCAAGGAAGGGATACTATAGAAGTGCATCATCCAAGACGACGGTGTGAAGCTACTTTCCGAAATTCACTCTGGTTCCTGTGGCAATCATGCGGCTTCGAGAACACTGGTCGGCAAAGCTTTCCGAGCAGGTTTTTACAGGCCCACGGCCATCTTCGATGCAGAAGATCTCGTTCGACGATGTGAGGGTTGTCAGTTTTTTGCCAAGCAAATACATGTACCGGCACAAGAACTGTAGACCATTCCAGCTTCCTGGCCATTCGCATGCTGGGGACTGGATATGATCGGGCCTTTCAAACCAGCGCCAGGAGGTTTCCGGTATGTGTATGTCGCCATCGATAAGTTCTCCAAGTGGATTGAGTACAAACCACTCGTCTCAGCTACTGCAAAGAAAGCAGCCGAGCTCTTTGAAGACATCATACACAGATTCGGTCTCTCGAACAGCATCATCACCGACCTCAGGACGACGTTTATCGGCCATCATTTTTGGGACTTCTGCGAAGACCGGTGCATCTCTGTTAAATACGTTTCTGTTGCTCATCCTAGAGCTAACGGCCAGGCCGAGCGGGCTAATGGTATGATCCTCGACGCCCTCAAAAAAAGGCTCTATCAGAAAGAAGAAAAGCATCCGGGCAGATGGCTCAAAGAACTACCAGCTATGGTATGGGGACTGCGCACTCAAGCTAGTCGTAGTACCGGCGTATCTCCATATTTTATGGTCTACGGCTCAGAAGCCATACTCCCAGCGGATATTGCTTTCCGAGCACCTAGAGTAGAAAATTATGATGAAGAGCAAGCCTCAGCTGTTTGAAGAGAAGACGTTGATCGGGCTGAGGAAGAGCGTCTGATTACTTGCGTTCGCACAGCCAAGTACCTTGAAGGTCTACGAAGGTATTACAACCGCAACGTCAAAGGTCGCTCGTTCATGATCGGCGACCTCGTCTTACATAGGAAACAAAAAACCGAAGGGCTTCATAAGCTGTCTTCCCCCTGGGAAGGACCTTACGTCGTCAAAGGTATTACTCGACCAGGGTCTTATCGCTTATGTGACTTAGATGGACTCGATGTTCCTAACTCCTGGCACATAGAGCACCTTATACGCTTCTATCCCTCAAACAACACAGATATGTATTCTTTACCTTCAGATTAATAAAGTTTTGGTCTCCATATTTTTCCTCCATTTTTTCCTCAATTATAAGCTTCACTTACCGTTATCGGGCTATACAACACTCCGTGACGACCTCCAATACGCTCGCCAAAGTACGTCCAAATCGCCGAACACGATTTCTCCAAATCGCTGAACACGATTTCTCCAAATCACCGAACATGTTAACTCCAAATCGCCGAACATGATTTCTCCAAATCGCCGAACACGTTAACTCCAAATCGCCGAACATGATTCCTCCAAATCGCCGAACACGTTAACTCCAAATCGCCAAACACGATTTCTCCAAATCGCCGAACACGTTAACTCCAAATCGCCGAACATGATTTCTCCAAATCGCCGAACACGTTAACTCCAAATCGCCGAACACGATTCCTCCGAAATGCCGAACACGTTAACTCCAAAAATCGACGAACACGATTTCTCCAAAAATCGTCTACTATGTTTTCTCCGAATCACATAAGTTTTTCCTCCTAAAAACGACGATGATTTTTGCACTCCAAATTTCATAACATAGCTCGCCGATCGTCGAGCAACACACGTTTTTCTTTTCTGTTTTCTATGGGGACGACCCAGTCTCTGATTACTTCCTACACGCGCTAAGGGGTTCCACGCTTTGCGTTACGGTTGGTCGGCTACAGTTCCTTGGTCATGCCTATTAATCCTACACATGTCAGGGTCTCTGCGCTCGATGTTATGAACTATGGGCTAGTCAAGGCCTAGATTTCAGGCATAGACTAACTGCTCGAACACCACTTTAACTATTTTTCTCGGCAAGTTACTCAAATTGGCCGCTGGGCAGCATGTGTTCTGCTTTGATAATTATGGAGGAAACCAAGGCTCTAACATCCCGCCACACTGCTTATATTATGCATAACGGCGTCGGGTTATTAATACAAACGACTCTTCATCGCTAAATAAAGTAAGTAGTATAGGCGATAGTATCCGAGCAGTTCATTAAGATTCACCAGCAGCTTCTGTTTCGCCAAACAGGTCTATATCGCCGATAAGCATTTTTGTTGCATCTTCAACTTCATCCTCCAGTTGTTGGGTTTGCGCATCGCTCAGCCTGTCTGTGAACCCACCACCTATCGACTGGATGTCGATAGACGGATAGTGGGACCGAACCACTGCAAGGGCATGAGTAGCGGCGGTCAAAACGGCGTCATGGTTGAAATTTTTGAAATTCTCCGACGCTGCCTTGCATCTCTGAATGATGGTGTCTGGCCCTTGCTGCCTACTGTCAGGACGGGGTGCTGGTTCAATGTCGATGCAGTCGAGTACTAGTGCTATTGCGGCAGTTATAGTGTTGAAGTTGTCTTTCTGGACTTTGGCTTCCTGCACCAGCACATCAAACTGTGCCTTGGTTTTATGGCGATAATCTACAAAAATTAGAATGGTTCATCAGACCAGAAAAGTACTACAACATTACTTCCGATCAGGGGTATCTACCTTTCAGTTCTTCAGCCAGTTTTGCTGCTCGCTCCGATTCTTTCGCTTTCTCTTGTCGAATTTCCTCGACGGTCTGGCGAAGCTGGCTGAGTTCTGCATCTTGCTCTGCAAGCACAACAGTTATCATAACAGTGGATTGGCAAATTATTGCAAAGTACATTATGTAGTAAGGCATACTGGATTTTTGCTTGGATACATCCTCGAACTGCTGGCACTTCCGATCAAGTTGCACGGATTTATTTTTGAGTTCTCCGGTTTTCTTGCCCAATTGCTCGGACATATTTTTTAGCTCCTCGGATACAATCGCCAGTTGCTCGGACTTCTTCTTCAGCTGGTCGGATGCAGCCGTTAATTGTTCAGACAGAACCCCTTTCTGATGTTCAAGGTCTCGCGAGTTAGACTCTGCAAGGTCCCGCTCGCGCTGGGCCCTCTTAATATTCTTCTCTGAAAGATTTAACGCCTCCCGGAGTTTCTTGTTTTCCTCAGCGAGGGGCTCCATCCTCTTCATTAGTTGATGCCGTTGCTCGGCTGTTCGAGCTATCCCCTGTGGATGAAGAATGCTAGAGATAAGCCATGGTTTCCAACAACATATATCAGTGTTTCAGGTGCGGTACTCACCTCGATTTGAGTCATAACACCAGCAACAATGAATTTTAGCCTCTTTATTTCCCTGGTGGTGTCTTCTTCCTCGACAACTACCACCTCTTCCCCGTGTTTTTGGAGAATCTAGACGGACTAGGGTTTGGGTGCGGCACGCTTGATCTCCACAACCTCGTCCTCCTCCGTCGTCAATTGAGGCACCACTAGGGGACCGTGGTTGGATAGCTGCTCCGACCACTCCTGGCATCGCTGCAGGTGGTGAAGGTTGCTCCTCGGCCGTCGATGGAGTTGCATCCTCAGCCTCCGGTGCATCAACAACTGCAGTTCCGCTTCCAAAGTATTGACCTTTTCAGTCGTAGCCTCGGTCACGGTCGCCGACGCGCCTGTCGTGTGCGCCAATGATTCACCATTACCAGGACCGCTAGCAGCGGCAGCTGGCCCGTCCTCTGTTGGCCGAGCTCTCGGGGACTCCCGGATAGGGGCAGTTGGCATTTTTTCTACTAAGGGTACGGGCCTCGGCGTTGCCCTGCGTAATATTGGCTTTTCAGTAATCAAGAAAATTCAAAGAACAATATTATTACTCCAAGGCAAATATACTTATGGTTTGGTCTTCCAATTAAATTTCTTGAACCGGCGATGCATGCCTGATCCCCCAGGCGCTGCTGCTTGGTCCGCCTGATGGGAGGACTCCTGCTCCTCTACAACAGGGTGCCGCTCTACTTGGTCCCCTGGGGCCGCCTCTATGTGCTGCTCTGTGGTTATCCCCTCTTGCTGCTCGGGGACTTTGGTCATCTACGCCGCTGGGACTTCCGTCGTTGCCCGCACATAGCTTCTCCTCGCTTGCTGCTCGGGAGCTTCAGCATCCATCGATGGCTTTTTCGTGCTCGGCGGATGTGCTGCCTGGTCCTCGTCATCGTCCGACCACTCCAGCACAGCGTTTCTTCGTGGTCAAGTGGTTTGGTCTTCACCAATCGAGACGCCGCCCAATTTTGGTGCAGTAGAGCTTGCGGTTTTTCTCCTTTTTTGGACCGGCTCATCTACTGCCGGTCTTTTCCCATGGATCTTCTCCGATGCTGGGGATGGACTATCCGATGAGGTGCTCTGCTCCTCCTCTTCGGACTATAGCGGTCGCCGAATGTCCACTCCTTTCGGCCAATCGGCTCTCGGCACGTTTGAAAAGTATATTGCCCTATCCTGCGAATGGATCTTTACATAAGTAAGTCAGTCCTTTGCTCGGAAATTGATGCCTAAACAATGCAAGGTGAAAGGGTTACATGAGGAGGTGGATTGGTACAGTTGAAAGCCTTCGTTCCTTTTGGCAAACTGAATGAGACATTGGAAGTAAATAGGTCCATGTCACGGTCTATTACTTCTTTCTTCGTCAGACGGTCTACGTTTTCCCAGGTACCGTCGTTGTCACCTTTATAGTCGAACGTCGGGTGGGCCCTCTCTTTGCAGGGCTGGATGCGCTGCACTATGAAGCTAGCTGCCACTAGTTCACCCCTAAGCTCCATGCCCTTAATCAAGTCCAGAAGTTCCATTACTTGCTCCATGTCAGCATTGTTGGGTCTCTCCGACCAGTTACTATGATTAACCAGGATGTGGTGGACGTCGCATCGAATCATCGGGTGACTTTGTTTGATATAGAACCATCTGGCGTTCCACCCTTTAAGGGAGGTATTTAGCGGTATGCTGATGTATTCGCTAGCCATCCCATCCCTGAGTTGCAGGTACACGCCGCCGACCACCTTGGAACCACTACCCCCCTTCTTCTTCAGACAGAACAGGTGCCTAAAGAGGTTGAAGTGCGGAAGAACACCGAGAAACGCCTCATAGAAATGGATAAAGATAGACACATGTAGAATGGTGTTGGGGTGCAGATTACAGAGGCTAATCACCCAAAACTCCATAAGATCCCTCAGAAAGGGGCGGACAGGAAACCCTAATCCTCGCCAAAAATAATCTTCAAATACTACAGCCTCATCAGTATGAGGTGTAGGGAAGGGCTCACCACTAGTTGGCCGCCATCCAGCAGTGAGGTTGTCTGGGAGAACGCCCGCCGCCACCATCCTATTGAGCATTCCTCGTTGCGGCTGGCTCCGGTGGCCACCTTCTTTGGCTTTGCGGCTCCTTTTTTCGGCGCCATTCTCTCCGGATTGGAACTAGGTTGGAGGCGAGTGCTCGCGATGGTGTGGAATGTGGAGCGTAGGGATTGTGAAGGAAGGAAGAAAGGCAGATTGAGTGAGGTAGGAGGCGATGTATGTGGTGGCACGGTTATAAAGCACTTCCTCTAGTTTTCATTGCGTCTGAGGGTTTTTGGGAAACCGTTCCCACTATTAGTGGTACTTCGACTCCACCAACATGGTTTAATGGGCCGCAAATTGGGCTATCTCATAATAGTAGCCCACGTCGCTCATTTATCGCCGCCAAAATATTCACCGATTTCTCTGCAATTTAATGAGGTTCGGTACCCGATGCTGCACAGCCATTGCTCCGATTTTTTCTCCACGGTTTGATTTATCCAATATCTACGCCCGACACACGGGGACTGGCTACTTGCTCAGGTGGATTACTTTTTTCTGAGCCTGGCACCACGTGACTACGTCACCTACTATCAGGCTCAGGGACTAAGTGGGCACACTTCACCTTGCGGTGAATGTGTTTGTTTTTCATCTCGAGGCTATGCTCGGGGACTGGTTACCTACTCGGCTGGTTTAATATTTTCTGAGCCTAGCACCACGTGACTACGTCACCTACTGTTAGGCTCGGGGACTAAGTGGGCACACTTCACCTTACGGTGAATGTGTTTGTTTCTTCTGAAAGATTTCGAGCCTCTAAAAGTTAAACCAAGGTATCTTTAACCTCATGGTTGGACTCTAAGTGGGCACACTTCATTTTACCGTGCAGGAATTTTCAATTCTGAAATTGAGCTCCTTACACCCTTATGTCAAGCCATGCTTGGAACACACTGGTCGGCTATGGTGCACGCTGCTCGGCAGCTGCTCACAACTGCTCGGCGATTCATTATGGTGGTCGGACCATGATTTGGACAGCTCGGTTTTTTGTTCGCACCTGCTCGGAAAAGTTCAAGACGGCGTTGTTCAACGGGTACAAGGCGCTCGGGGACTAGGTGTGGGGGTATGACCCCAGATACCCACGGCAGGCCACATGGGCTACGCCTTTAGGGGCGGTCCAGCCCACGAGAAGGAGCCTTGCGGGGCATGATTCTGCTCGGCGCCTCCCGCAAGGCATGGGGAGGATATCCGGAAGATGTTACGTGATCTGATAGGATATGTATGATCCCATGTTTCTTGTAATCTGTTATTACTTTCCGGTTATCTCTCAGATCTAACTGACTTATAACCTTGCCCCCCGGACTATATAAGGTGGGCAGGGACCCCCTACAAAATCACGGCAAATCATACGATAGCTAATACAAACCAACAGGCCACATAAGTAAGGTATTACATCATACTGATGGCTTGAACCTGTATAACTCGTGTGTCTCTGTTCCTTCTTGTTCTTGATTACAGGCTCCTCTGCCGATCAATCTACCATCGCGGGATACCCCTCGGTGGACTGCCGACGATATACTATCGACAGTGTTACTACAATAACCCTAAAGACGTAAGTTGATCTGTCGAACCATATCATATGCATATGTCCATTAATATGAATATAGCTAATTTTGGCCCTTTTGTTTTTTGCGGCATAAGACGTTTTCGGCTACAAAAGTAATTGAACAAGATGAAGTTCAGTTGGTTTAAGAAGATTTCTGCAAGTTCTTGATGCGGGAGGTTATTAATCCAAAATGCTTATTCTTTGATCCTGACTTGGAGTATGCCACACATCCCAAGTTTGAGTCTCTTCACGCATCAAGTGTTGAACCCTTCGTTTCATTTTTCGGGCAGAAACACAAGTATTGATAATTAGTATTTTCTAATGTGTATTTGAAGTTGTAATGCAAATACTTTGTCAATCGTGTGTGTATTTGTGAAATAGTCCACTATTGTGTATTTATGAAGTTAATTTGAATCATTTGCAATCGGGTCTGAAATTTGGTGGAAAACCACGATTTTAAATATGGCAGGAAATTTCAAATTAAAAAATATGAAACTGATTTTCAGAGGCGGATCAGTTTACCGCCCCTAAAAATACATTTTCAGAGGTGGTTGCATTGCAATAGCCGTCCTTTTCAAGGACAGTTTAATTGCAGCAGCCGCCATTGAAAATGATTTTACAGGGGCGGTTCTCGTATTTGAGCCACCCCTGAAAAATCATTTTTAGAGGCGGTCTGCCTACTGCAACCGCTGCTAAAAATGCATTTTCAGAGGCGGTTCCATTACATGCATTTTCAGAGGCGGTTCCAAATGCATTTTCAGAGGCGGTTCCATTACATGCATTTTCAGAGGCGGTTCCTGTAATGGAACCGCCTCTGAAAATACCATTTTCAGATGCGAAGATCCTAACAGAACTGCCCTAGAAATGCATTTTTAGGGACGGTTAAAAGCCCGTCGCTAGAGACGCCCCATCTTTACAATCGGTGGCATTGTAGCGGTTGCGCAAACCGCCCCTGAAAACCTATTTTACCCGCCTCTAGAGATGTTTTCTGTAGTAGTGGTTAAATTTTGATAAAAGAAAGCAAAAAAAAAGGACACATAAAACAATAGAACCATAAAAACTAAATAATTAAAAAAAGAACGAAAAAAGGACACGTAAAACAATAGAGCCACATAAACTAAATCTCTACTCTTATTCTTTTCTACTTAGGTTAGAATCCCTATCATATGTCCTATAAAAATAGGAGGTCCTGTTACATAGTTGGAGAAGAATAGTTTCCACATTCACGGAGTTAGTTAGGAAGAGGTGGATGAAAAAAATGGGATGGACGAAAAAAATGGTCGAAAATTTTGCCTCTTTGTTATTAGGTATAGATATAGATTAGCAAGCATGATCATGTTTTGCATGGAACCTAATACTTCATAGAATCGGATTCTATATCATTGATGGACGCGAGATGTTCTAAGTCAAAGATCATAAATTCCGGTCGCATACGAGACACCGAGGACACGAGAGCAGTTTTGGAAGAAAAAAAAAGCAAGACGGAAGAAACCCTAGGCTCTCTTGATTGAGCAACTCCATTAGCTTCTCTCTATCCCTCACCTTGTCCTTGCTCGTGGGTCCTCTCCTCTTTCCTTGTGCCTAGGACCTTAGTTCTCTACAAGTAACCTTTTCATGCAGGTTAAGAAAACATCTGAACCCTATTTCACCCGTACACAATGGCACCATTGACCATGTAAGAACCTAGGCTGATCTTTTGTTTATCTCAATGCTGGCCTTCGCTACCACGGATAGTCGAACTCACCTGAAGAGTGCTACTAGAGTCACATAACCAATCAGACTAGGCACAGAGTGCAGAACATATAGACAAGTCCCTTCTATTGCAGCACCTACCAACCTAACACCTCCCACCGTTGTCTTCCTAGGTCCTCCCTCGGTCGGTTGCCACTATCAGCTCAGCTGTCACCTTGGATTCAGCTAACAGTTGTCCTGTGAGCTTCGCGTGCCAGGTTGTTCAGGTTCGGTCTCGTCGTCATCCTTCCTACCGTTGTTGGATCTTTGCCTTCTTGGCCTTGGTATCCTCCACGTTGGTGCATGAAGCTTCTAGGTCGGCAGTTGACCGTCTCCACCATCTTCGGCATCTCCATCAATTTACCTTTATGCATAGTAATACTTCTCTAATTTTAACATATTAATTTAAAAAAACTTATCTGTTTACATCTGCAAGGGCAAATAAATGCACTATAAATACATATTTTATAAAAATCTAACCAGACTACATTCACGTTTTTTATGTTGGTGAATTTTTTGTATATAAACTAAAATGTGTAACAATCTACCTAATAATAATAATAATAATAATAATAATAATAATAAGAAGAAGAAGAAGAAGAAGAAGAAGAAGAAGAAGAAGAAGAAGAAGAAAAAGGCAACGAGACTCCCAAATATTTGTTTGGGCCGAACCAAATGGCTGTCACTGGTCACTTGTGACCCACCAAGCAAGCCACCCATATACAAGCAAACAAACAAGCGCATCCATCTCCATGGGCCAGCATTTGTGGCCCTTGTAGCAAAGAAGCCTATATCAATTTCCCGGTTGGTTATGGTACACGTTGGGCGGGCGCACCGACGCTTCTCCGGTTGGCGACGTCGCACTGCAAACTGCAAAGCAAGCTGGACCGTAGCTTTTGCGTACTGATTTGGCCATTGTTGTCCCGCCAACGCCAGGAATCTCCCCGATTTGTCGGCGAAACATCCGGAGAGCATGCATAGCTTTTTACCGATTTGCCCAGACGAGGTTGCATTTGCAATTTTTTTTCTGCCGGCCTGCCTCTATGATTCACGGGCACGCACGGGGCACCTGAAAATTTGTTGATGAACTCAGACTCAGGCAACCCGAAGCGAGTAGAGCAAAGGGGGGTGATCATGCACGAGGACTCTGGGTCTGGAGTAGTGGAGTACTCGTAGGACGTGTGCTCTATCATTCAACTGTGAAGCTAAATGTGGATGGACCGGCAGTGGAAGGGCCACTAGGACACGTACGAACCCAGCAAGACCAAAAGTGGCCGGCCCTTCCATAGTTGCAATCCATTCCATTTGCTGGTACCTGCGTGCGCGCTCACTGTTGCTCCGCCGTCCACCACCACCGCACTCCGTCTCTGGTATCTCCCTGCTCGTGCGGCCCAGTGCTCGTGTACCAGCAACAGCAAGCTACTCCTACCTATATAAGCTAGGTAGTAGTAGCAGCCACCTTTGGCAATGGCACTATGGCAGGGCCACTAGTGATGGATCGAACCGTGTCCGAGAGCGACCGATGATGATGGAAAGGTGCAGCGTACACCGCACCACCATGTACAGCAATACATACAGAGGTACTGGCCGGCCGGCGGCATTCGGCACTCCGGAGTCCGGAGCTACAGTACCTTTGTATAACCGTGTAATGTAAAGATTCTCCAAAGGCACCCGCCGTCCGCTGTGTGAATTTTGATTTCAATACTAGTAGGAGGCCTATGATTCATGGATGAAACAAATGCAAAGCCCTGGCCTGGCCTCCCTCGTCACGCCGTCGGTGGCGGGCGGGCGCACCGACTGGATGGATCTGGATCTGGATCTGGTCTGTCGCCGAGATTTGCTCCCGAGACCACGGTGTCGGTGGCAGCATTCGCCGGCCGGCTCCCTCAACGGCGTGGCTTGTTCGTGTTGGTGACCGGGTTAACATCGGAATGGAGTCTGGAGTAACACATTCACATTCTTCCACCAATGCAACCGCGCGTACGTACGTCACCATGGCGTTGCAGCCAGCCAGCCAGTCAGCGTGAGCTTGGCTCGGGATTAACACGGTTGCAAGCTGGAGACCTGCAATGAGTTGGTTCGGCCAAGAAGGTGCGCACTGGACCGCAAGTAAAAACGCACTGGATCGCAAGTAAAAACACAATTCTAGCTTGACCCTACACACGACGTGTGTCCAAATTCAGCACTAAAATTATGTTCCCGAGGGAATACTCTACTAGACTACTAGTAGTAGTTAACACAACAGTGGTCACCACCTCTACTCCTCTAGGTTGCCTGTCGGGGCCCTTGCCTCGGCACGACTGCGAGGCGCCCAAAGGGATGTTCCCGGGCTTGTTTAGCTCCACAAATTTAGCTTCACAGTCTTAGCAGCTTTATAAAAAAAAAAAAGAAGTTAGTGAAACACATACTCTCACAATTTCACTTTTTTCTTTGAGCAGAGTTTGTGAAACTACATCTGTTTGGCTAAAACTTCATCGTAGAGCAGCTTAAAAAAAGTTTCTAAAACACTTGTACGCATACTCTCACAATTTCATTTTTTCTTGGAGCAGAATTTGTGAAGCTACATCTAATAGGCTGAAAAACATAGAGGGGAGCTGGAAAAACCTAGGGCATAACAGTCCTAGATAGGCCTTCAGTGCAGTCGGTCTTAGGCTATCCGCACTCGTTCACCTCTATTTTCATCTCTAAAAAGGAATATTCTATCCTAGTCATCGAGATTCTCTACTCTATATCTATTTTTCCCGCACCCGTGTTATCTCTATCCCATACTCTATACCCACTATTCCATATTTTATTCCCCTCTCTCCCCCTCTCTCTCTCTCTCCAACTCTTTCTCTTTCTGCGCTACAGTGTTGCTACAGTGTTTAGCGCGGCCGTTTCACGCCCGCAGTCTGTGGCGCTTTACTGTGCAGCCTGTACGCTCGCGGGCCGTTTAAAGGTGTCCGGTGCGGACGCCCGGTACGCTAGCCCTGGCGTACCGGCTGCTTTACCGCGCAGCGGTGCGGACAGCCTTAACGTGGCGAGAACCCAACTGATGAAAAGTCTCTCCATGAATTCATTCAAAGCTTCTCTCTCTCCCTACGCCCTTCACATGCTCCCCAACTAGAGTCTAGCGGAGCGAGCAAAAGCACGGCAAAACGTATGTGATTACGGCGATGATTCCGTTTCGCGATTAGTAAAGTCCATGAAACACGCAGACCGTAGGAATACGATACACGATGACTTTGGTGGTGGGGGTGCACGTGCATTGCTTCCCCATAATCCCATCCCCATCCCATCCCCGTCCCAATCCCAATGAACACATGAATTGGATGGAACCTGCCGCAGCGCCACCGTGTGTCCGTTGTGTGCGAGTGCATTAGAAAATGACCAGACTACCCACAACGGCCAACAAACATGCAACCTCCGTGGCAGGATATGATCAGCAAAGTCTTTTCCTGCAAACCGACCACCTGCACCGCACCCTAGCTCACATTTCCATCAACCATTTTTGCGATTCTTTTTAATCCCTTCCCACCCACGCTGAGCAACGGGTGCACTGGGCATGGCAGGGACGCTACCAAAATGCACTCTTCTACAACCAAAATGCACGAGTGACGGGGCGTGGTTTGTAATCGTATGGCCGCGTAAAAGCTGCTGCATGAGCAGCCAAAATGGTCATGATTTTATCTTAGGGCCAAAGGAAACGGGATCAAGCAATTCGTGCATCATTTCTCCGTCTTAATTTTTCCCACAACTCGAATGAATTCAAAGGTTGGCCTCATTATTACACCTAATTATGTTGGCTGTGCCTCCAAAGGGCAGAGATTAAGGATCTTACCATCAATAACTACCACTACAAGTTAGGGAAAAAAGGCACAAAAAAAATAGCTCATCAATCTTTTAGGACAGTGCCGTGGTGAGTTTCATAGCATCTTTTCCAAGACTGTCATGTCATATACAATGAAACGAAACTCGAATAAAACACCCACTCTCAATGCAAAGTTTCATTCTAAAGTTTCAATGGCATTTAATTCCATGACTCATGAACAGTTGGCAATCGTGCTAAAAGGGTTTCAACTAGATGAAACCCATTTTTTCTCTCTTCTTAAATATAGTGTCATGTCATCAAAAATATCTATGTGGCAATCTATTTAATGCAAATGAAACTCATACAGAGACTGGGTAAGAACTAGTACACATAGTTTTTAAGTCGTCGCCTAGGCGACAACTAGTCGTCCGAGCGGGTTTTCAAACCTAGCGTCGCTGTCGCCGCGTCCTCCTGGTGTATGGCGTCGTCTCGCGGTTGAAGTCGTCACCTAGTCGTCCTTCTCGCAGAGGCGGACGCCGCGGGACTAAAAGGCGCAGGAAAAGAGCGGTGTCGCGCGCTCGAGCGGGCGGGAAAAGAGCGGCGCGATGCCCTCGCTCGGGAAAAGAGCGGCGCCGCACCTACACTACCCGCCAAAGGCTCCCAATCCCCATCGCGTCTGAGAGAGGGAAAGGAAGGAGAGAGGAAGAGAGGAGAGGGCGGCGGCGCACCTCAAATCCGGCGGCGACGGCGGCGCAGGCGATTGCCCCGCGCGAGTTCGTCCTAGCCGCGCGAAGCCGCCCGCCCGCGCGACTCTGCTCCGCGCAGCGGCTGATCCATTCGATCGCGTGACTCCGACAATTCGCTCCATCCGCGACTCCGGCCCCGTCCACGACCAAATCCCGCTCCATCCGCCGCAAGCCGTGACCAACTCCGACACCGTCCGCTTCCGCGACCAATTTCGGCCCCGTGACTCTGCTCTGCTCCGCGCGACTGGAAGGTATATCCTCCCCTCCTCTTTCCTTTGTTGCTCACTGCGGCTCTGCTCTTCTTCCTTTGCTCTTCCTCCCCCTCATTCTCATGCTCTGCTCCTTCATGTACCCCTCTGTTATACTTTGCTCTCTCTGTTGTGCTCCTTTCTCCTATTTATTCTATGTAGAGTTTGATAGTTGGAATGGATAGCTCACAGGTGTGTTCCTTTCTGTCTGATGTGGTTGCCTAATTGCTATGAATAATTAATATATGCTTGACCGCTTGTCTGTCTGATGTCTGAACTTTGCTGCATAAGAGAGATTAATTTATTGATCTGTGTCATTGACTCATTGTTATATGTCGGGTTCATAAACCCGGGGTCCCTCATGGACCGGCTTCCCAGCAAAAGCTCGGCCCAGCAGACGATGTTACGAACGACGCGCAACTCCTGGGCTGGCCCAAATACCTAAACGATAGGCCAGAAGAGCGATCCAATCTTTGACTGGAAGGCCTCGCTAAAGAGGAACAACGCTCGCTTTTGACTCTGGCCCGTCTCTCCGACCGGAAGGCCTGGCCAAGGAGGAACAACACTCGCTTTCGACTCCGGCCCGCCTCTCTAACCAGAAGGCCTGGCCAAACACCGCTACCAACTCCGACCCGCGTCTCCGACCAGAGATGCACTGAACCCCTGCTTACAGCTCTTCTCCGACTGGCGCAGTTGGAGCTTACTGGGACCGACCGACCGAGGATGTCCGCTCGGTAAGGGTCAGATAACGGGCGGAGCAGGTAAAACAAGACACTCAAGTCAACCGCAATACCAAGGACCGTACCCTATACACCAGCAGGAGAGTACCGACAGGACATGTCAGAAGAGTGCCCTGTAACCTTCCAGGCATGTCAGAACCCAAGCAGTGTTGTTGGCGCTAACATTTGCCCTACAGTGTTGTGGGCGCCCGCAACTCCCATACCAGACGAACACGATAAAACCCCTTACATGCCTCTAGGCATCAACAGTGTGGCAGGCACTGACATCTGTCATACCAGAAGAAGACGACGCAACCTTGAAAGGGTCGATATGGCGACTAGAGGGGGGGTGAATAGTCCTTTTTAAAATTAATTACGTCGGCTAACCGAAACAAGTGCGGAATTAAGAACTATCGGTCTAGCCAAGACTACACCCCTCTATCTATATTCTCTAGCACCTTCCAAAGATACTAATTAAGCAACAAAGGTGTCGGACTAGCTAGAGCTCACCTAACCAATTCTAGAAGCAAGGTCACACAAACCTATGCCACTAGTACTTTAAGCAACAAGGGAGCTCCTACACATGCTAGTAAGCAAAAGTACAAAGCCACCTAAGCTCACTAGCAATGCTCAATAACAAGGCAACCAATGCCAAATTAGAGAGCACAATTACTTAGCTACACAAACTAAGCAATGTGACTAACAAGGTTACACAAACCAAATTAGCCATGCAAGGGAGCTACTTCTATTCTACACAAGCAAGAAGGTGGCACAAACTTCTTGCGGGCTTCGACAGAGACCACCACCAAGCCGTCTAGGAGGTGGCAACCTCCAAGAGTAACAAGCACCACTGGCTTGCAACTCGATCACCTAGTGCCACTCGATGCAACCTCACGATGCAATCGCACTAGAATCGCTCACTCACACAATCAGATGATCACTATTAAGTATGTGTGAGACGGAGGGCTCCTAAGCACTCTCAAGCATGGACACAAAGTCCCCCAAGGTGCTCAGCACCAGCCATGGCCGAAGGCCACTTCTATTTATAGCCCCAAGGGCTAAACTAGCCGTTACCCCTTCACTGGGCGTTTTTTGGGTCGACCGGACGCTACACCGGACGCACCGATCGCGAATACCAGACGCATCCGGTCGCTATACCGGACGTGTTCGGTAGCTGTCTGACCGCCACATGTCCTACCGTTGCCTCCAACAGCTCTCTGACAAGACAACCGGACGCTCAGCACGAAATGACCGGACACTCAGCCGCTACGTCCGGTCGAGTCCAGTAAGCCTATAGGGCCGACCAGACGCGACAGTTAGAAACTGACCGAACGCAGAGCCTCAGCGTCCGGTCGAGTACAGTAAGCACCCACCGACGACCGGACATGTTCGGTCACACCGGACCGGACGCTGCCAGCGTCCGATCAACAGATCTACCGAACACCGTCTTTGCTGATTCACACTGGACGTGTCCGGTGTGGCGACCAGACGCGTCCGGTCGCTGAGTACATCGCCAAATACCGGACGTGTCCGGTCACCATACCGGATGCGTCCGGTCACTATGTAACCAGCGTGACTCACTCATTTTTATCACCAACTTTTCTCCTTTGCAAATGTGCCAACACCACCAAGTATATACCATCATGTGTATGTGTGTTAGCATTTTCACAATCATTTTCCAAAGGATTAGCCACTCAACTTGCCACGCCACTCGATCCTAGCGATGATGCAAAGTTAGATCACTCGAGTGGCACTTGATGACCGACATGCAAACAAGTTTGCCCCTCTTGATAGTACGGCCATCTATCCTAAACCCGGTCATAAACTTCTCTACACACCTATGACCGGTGAAATGAAATGCCCTAGGTTATACCTTTGCCTTGCGCATTCCATTCCATCTCCTCCAATGTCGATGCAACACATGCACCAACACGATCAACAATGATATGATCCACTTCATATCATCACATGATCATATTGGTTCATCGATCTTGACTTCACTTGCTTTTCACCGTTGCCTTCGTCCATCGGCGCCAAGTCTTGCTCAAGCTTCACCGCCATGCAGTCCATTGCTCCAAAGCCTTCGACTTGCCCTTCACGCTTGCAACCAGTCCATCAAGCCAAGTCTTGTCTTGATCTTCTCCACCTTTGATCACATGACTCAATGTCATGTCTCATGTGCATTTAAGCTCCTTCATCATCACATGTGTGAGCTTTGCAACATCTCCAAGCCATTTTCACCTTCATGGCATATGTTGCTCACACATATGTACATGTGGACTAATCACCTATGTATCTCACATAAACACAATTAGTCCACCTAGATTGTCACTCAATTACCAAAACTACACAAGGACCTTTCAAACCTCCCACATGCATCTAACATTTAAAGTGTTATGAGCGCCTACAATCATCTTGTACAATCTCTCCCTCTTTGTCATCAATTTCCATAAAAGGTGAGTTTCTCATTGATGCAAGGGTATGCATTTTGGGGTAGATGGTTGAGGCTTGAGTCTTGTATTTTTTATGGATATCACTTGATTGTTGGAATGACACAATTTGTAGATACCACTTGTAACTTGTGTAGGGCTTCTTGAGATACCACACTTAGATTCTTTGATCTTGTTATCAATTTGTGTGACAACTCCCCTTTGTGATAGCATGGGTCATCTAATTGATACACTTGAGCTCTTGTAGTTAAGGGATGCATTCTTCATTTGATGATCACTTAAAGTTGAGGATCACTTGTGGAACCATTTTCTTGCATGATTGATATTATGTGTAGATGTGATGTCACTTGAAAGAATCTTTCCAGTATGGAACCACTTGTTTGATTTATCAATAAAGACCATTTCTTGAACATTTGCTATCTTCATGAGTATCACTTATAGGATATCACTTGTGAGTTGATCTAGACATTATTTGTAGATTCTTGATAAAATACTTGAGTCTAGATACCATTTGAAACAAACAAACTAGATATCCATTTGCATTGTTGCCTTGTGCTTGTACTCTTATCACTATCATGAGCTTCTATGATTAACTTGAACTAAATTGATTTGTCTAAGCTTCCAAGTCCGGTTTGAACCAATGATAAGCTTCTTCACACCTCTTGCAAGGGTTATCTTACCAATGTTATACTTGTCACTTGTTAGCAATCCAAATTGAGTCAAGTACTTGGGTTCACTAGCTCATGAACAAATTCATATACTAACCACTAGATCAAGTAATCATTCAAGCAATAGTGGTAGGCTATGAATTTAAACATTTCATTTGTTATGCATGATCCTATGAAGCATGTACTATATGCACTAACCGCATACTAGTAATGGATGAAATGGTCATGCACATTACAATGATACATTTGCTATGTTGGAGTAGAGGATAGTCACATAGATTCCAATTCATTACTCCAATAGCAATGTGAAGTCCAATTATAAGCTTGGTGAAGACCAATAGATACCATGTTGAATTTCATTCTTCACCCATATGAAATGAATACCACTTATGATCAAGTGCATTTTCTTGTTGTGGTTGACTTGCTTTATCTTTTGATCTTTGCTTGCATGAGAGTATCAATTTGAGAATACCACTTGAAATATCATGATTAGCTCTCTTTTGGGAGTTGCTTACTTTGCTTGATCAACCCTTTTGATTGCTTCAACTAAGCATCTCAAATGTTTTTCGGATCATCACTTCCTTGTTAGCCTTCCAAGTACCACACTTGGTTTACCTACACATAGGTGGCAAGCCCCTACACTAGGGAGAAGTGACGTCTTTCCAAGAACCATTCTTGACACTCACTTAAAATAACTTGATTGATTGATCCAAGTGATGGACTTAACTTGATGAGTAACCTTGATTCCTTCTTTAAGTCCTTTTCTTTATTCTTGTTTAAGTTCTTTTCTTTCTACCAAATGATCTCCAATAATCACTAGAACTTAACCTTCAACTTCATCTTGAGTTTGATCTTGATCTTCCAATTTGAGTACCGAATGTGTGCAAAGTACACTCCACAATCAAATAGCCTTGTACTCATATCTTGTCATGCTTCTAGATCATCTCAAAACCAAACTTAGGTACCTCAAACACTTGTAAACATGTTTCCAACTTGAGGACCTTTCAATCAAAGTGACTCTAGATCAATCCAACATTTGTCACTTTTCTGACAGATTTTATACCCTTCAAAGAAATAAGCATATCTACCAAAGTACAAATCCAAATACCATGAAATTTGGTGGAGGTGTGAAATACTAAGTTATCTAGCAGCTGTAAAAATTTGAGCTTCATTTGACTTCTAGATTTCTGCCATATATCAATTCTTTCACCACTGCTATATGCTAAAAATAGCTGCACTTATAGCTGACAAGATCTACTCCAAAACCGAAGCATTTCTTATCCAATTCTCATGAAAATTGTACAGCATATTATACCATAAGTCTAGAGCATGTACACCAATTTTTATGCCAATCCAATAAGTTTTGATCACTCAAACATGGCTAAGATCACAGCTCACTCAGATTTTCAATATAGGACAGATTTCAATCACTTGAGCTATACTTCGTCAAGTATGAATCAAACTTGAAACTAACTTGTTTGAATACTTTCATAAGACATATATCCATTCAAACCACTTACTAAAAGTCATCTTATGAATTTATCCAACACAAATCAATCCAAACTTGATTACTAATCAATTATCAATTCAATCATCTCATAGCAAGCAACATTGCATATTTATCCAATTCAATAAACTCATATGCACCCAAATAAAATGATCAACAAGAGATATACCTTGGTTAGCTCATGATCATCCAACTAGCAAGCTTCAACTCAATTATTTGCAAGTCATCAAATATATCCAATGAATTACCAACAACTTAAAATTTTCACTTGTATGTTGTAGCACATTTGGACTTCATTCAATTTGTCATGACATTGGGATAATGATCATCACTTAGCAATACTTGGCTCAACTACATGATCAACAAGATGAATATCATTTGAACCAAGCTTCCAATGCTGATGGTACCTACAATCAATCATCCACTTTTTGATGGTACCCAAACAAGTTTAGGTCCTCGTTAGGAGCAACATACTTAGGCAATGCCTTAGTATGAGTAGCGGGATGTTTTGTAATAGCAACCATAGAGGTACCGTCACCGTCCTTTCTAAGCATGTCATGATCATCAATTGAAATAGGCTTAGAAATGTCACCTAGAGGACATGAATGTGCCATGTGTTCCCTTTCCTGGCATGAGTAGCACTTTCTCTTTGATTGAGCCTTCTCTTCCTTGCTCATGTGGTGCTTCTCATTGCCTTGCCTCTCATGGATTACTTGAGCCTTCTTCTCAAGCTTGGTAGGACACTTAGAGGCAAAGTGTCCCATACTTCTACACTTGAAGCACTTGATGTGAGCATAATCTTTCTTCTCATCTTCATTCTTGCTCATCATCTTGGCATCTTGAGTTTGCATTGGATGCCTTGCCTTTCCACCCCTTCTTATTTTCTTCTTCTTTATCATCAAATTACCACCATCTTCATGGTTGATCTTGATTTGAACTTGGGGTGTCTTCTCTTGCTCAACTTGTGGCTTTGGTTGAGGCTTCACTTGTTGCTTCACCAATTGCTTGGTTGGGCACATTGAGGTAAGATGACCCCAAGTGCGGAACTTGAAGCACTTGACATGCTTAAGCATCTCTTCTTCTTTTATCTTCTTGAGCTTCTCAATGTTAGGGCAACCATTTGCAAGGTGTCCCGCTTCATGACACCGGTAGCACATGGTATGAGAGAGCTTTCTTTGTTGTAGCTTCTTCATCTTTCTTTCTCTCTTTCTTTTGCCCTTTGTCATCTTCTTATTAAAGCCAAGGCCACACTTGTCACCATAGTTTCTTTGAATCTTCAACATGTGCTCAAAGGTGACTTTTGAGTTGTAGCACCTCTCTAGCTTATTGCTCAATTTCTTCACTTCATTTTTAGCTCATTATTCTCCTTCAAAAGGTTAGTCTCACAAGACATAGAAGTAGAACAAGCATCTAATTGTGAAGAGCATGGCATATCTAATAAATCATCACAAGAGGTGGATACATGCTTCTTGCCTACATCACAAGGGTTAGCAATAATATGTGATTGATCAATTGACCCATGTGATAAACTCTCATTATTTTTAAGTTTCTTGGTAAACATTTTAATGAGAGAAGCATGTTGTTCTAATAATTCATCATGAGATGTAAGTAGTGTCTCATGATTCAATTTAAGCTCATCAAGTGAAGATTTATAAGCATTATGTAATTTCTTATGTTCTTCACAAGAGTTCTTTATAAATGAGTTTTCATTTTCTAATTTCAATGTTTTAGCTTTCTCATTTTCTAAAGACATGGTCATGCTAGCAAGTCTACTAACAAGCTCATCATATGAATCAACATGATCAACCACATTATCATTTGATACCTTAGTGTCACCTTGTGACATGAGACAATGTGGTGTGGTTGGAGAGCATGTAGTAGCATCTTCATCATGGCTTGAGCATGAACCATCATTACCATCAAGTGTGCATGGGGTAGCATCATCACTTGCAACACTTGTGGCATCATCATCAACCTTGTCAAGTGAACTTATAGTTGATCGATCGTCATTATCATCACTTGACCATGAGGTGGAGCAATCTTCCACAATCACCAAATTGTGGTTATGCTCAACACACTCATACACCTCCTTCTTGGGCTCATCCTCCATCTTGAATTTGCCATCATCCCATGTGGAGGAATCACCGAAGGTTTCCTTGATGGACTCCCATATCTCACGAGCGATTCCCTTGATGTTTACTTGTTTCATCAAATCAAAGCTTAAAGCATCCATTAGAAAACAACAAGCATGTGCATCAAATTCATAGAGAACTCTTTGAGCTTTGGTGAGATTTCTATGGTCCAAGACATGGGTGAGACCACTTATGACAACCCACCAAAATTTAGGTCCCTTTGCACAAAAATGATCAAGCATGTGATTTTTCCAAAGTGCAAAGTTTGTGCCATCAAAAATGTGTGCCTCACAAACATCTAGCCCATTAGACGCCATCCTCTTAGGTTGGTGAAGACCACAAATGAGAGACCTTGCTCTGATACCAATTGAAAGGGTCGAGATGGCGACTAGAGGGGGGGTGAATAGTCCTTTTCAAAATTAATCGCGTCGACTAACAGAAACAAGTGTGGAATTAAGAACTATCGGTCTAGCCAAGACTACACCCCTCTATCTATATTCTCTAGCACCTTCCAAAGATACTAATTAAGCAACAAAGGTGCCAGGCTAGCTAGAGCTCACCTAACCAATTCTAGAAGCAGGGTCACACAAACCTATGCCACTAGTACTTTAAGCAACAAGGGAGCTCCTACACATGCTAGTAAGCAAAAGCACAAAGCCACCTAAGCTCACTAGCAATGCTCAATAACAAGGCAACCAATGCTAAATTAGAGAGCGCAATTACTTAGCTACACAAACTAAGCAATGTGACTAACAAGGTTACACAAACCAAATTAGCCACGCAAGGGAGCTACTTCTATGCTACACAAGCAAGAAGATAACTAGTAAGCTACACAAGCTAACTAATTACAAGAGCAACTACACAAGCACAATATATGCAAAAGAAATTACAAGCTTGTGTAACGAGGATGCAAACCAATAGGAAGAACAAGGTTGACATGATGATTTTTCTCCTAAGGTTCACGTGTTTGCCAACACGCTAGTCCCCGTTGTGTCGACCACTCACTTGGTGGTTCGGCGGCTAATTGGCATCACCCGCCAAGCCTGCACGTCGGGCGTCACAAGAACCTACCCCGGAAGTGAGGGTAGCTCAATGACATGCTTTACTAAAGTTGCTCTTCGTGGCTCCCGTGGGGCGAGCACAATGCCCCTCACAAAGCGCTTCTCTGGAGCACCGCACAAACTTCTTGCGGGCTTCGACGGAGACCACCACCAAGCCGTCTAGGAGGTGGCAACCTCTAAGAGTAACAAGCACCACCGGCTTGCAACTCGATCACCTAGTGCCACTCAATGCAACCTCATGATGCAATCGCACTAGAATCGCTCACTCACACAATCGGATGATCACTATCAAGTATGTGTGAGATGGAGGGCTCCTAAGCACTCTCAAGCATGGACACAAAGTCCCCCAAGCTACTCAGCACCAGCCATGCCCGAAGGCCACTTCTATTTATAGCCTCAAGGGCTAAACTAGCCGTTACCCCTTCACTAGGCGTTTTTCGGGTCGACCGGACGCAGCACCAGACGCACCGATCACGAATACCGGACGCGTCCGGTCGCTATACCGGATGTGTCCGGTAGCTGTCTGACCTCCACGTGTCCTACCGTTGCCTCCAACGGCTCTCTGACAAGACAACCGGACGCTCATCATGAAATGATCGGAGCTCGGCTGCTGCGTCCGGTCGAGTCCAGTAAGCCTCCAGGGCCAACCGGACGCGACAGTTAGAAACTGACCGGACGCTGAGCCTCAGCGTCCGGTCGAGTACAGTAAGCACCCATCGACGACCGGATGCGTCCGGTCACATCGGACCGGACGCTACCAGCGTCCGATCAACAGATCTACCGAACACCGTCTTTGCTGATTCACACCGGACGTGTCCGGTGTGGCGACCGGACGCGTCCGGTCATTGAGTATGTCGCCAAATACCGGACGTGTCTGGTCACCATACCGGACGCATCCGGTCACTCTGTAATCAGCGCGACTCACTCGTTTTCATCACCAACCTCTTCTCCTTTGCAAATGTGTCAACACCACCAAGTGTACACCATCATGTGTATGTGTGTTAGCATTTTCACAATCATTTTTCAAAGGATTAGCCACTCAACTTGCCACGCCACTCGATCCTAGCGACGATGCAAAGTTAGATCACTCGAGTGGCACTAGATGACCGACGTGCAAATAAGTTTGCCCCTCTTGATAGTACGTCCATCTATCCTAAACCCGGTCATAAACTTCTCTACACACATATGACCGGTGAAATGAAATGCCCTAGGTTATACCTTTGCCTTGCGCATTCCATTCCATATCCTCCAATGTCGATGCAACACATGCACCAACACGATCAACAATGATATGATCCACTTCATATCATCACGTGATCATATTGGTTCATCGATCTTGACTTCACTTGCTTTTCACCGTTGCCTTCGTCCATCGGCGCCAAGTCTTGCTCAAGCTTCACCGCCACGCGGTCCATTGCTCCAAAGCCTCCGACTTGCCCTTCACGCTTGCAACCGGTCCATCAAGCCAAGTCTTGTCTTGATCTTCTCCACCTTTGATCACATGACTCAATGTCATGTCTCATGTGCATTTAAGCTCCTTCATCATCACATGTGTGAGCTTTGCAACATCTCCAAGCCATTTTCACCTTCATGGCATATGTTGCTCACACATATGTACATGTGGACTAATCACCTATGTATCTCACATAAACACAATTAGTCCACCTAGATTGTCACTCAATTACCAAAACTACACAAGGACCTTTCAAACCTCCCACATGCATCTAACATTTAAAGTGTTATGAGCGCCTACAATCATCTTGTACCTAACGGCGTGGGCAACAAGACTTAGCATACGTACACTCTCTCTCTCTCACTCACTTGTAAGGCTATCCCCTTCATCTATAAAAGGGGATGCGCTCTCTCCCAAAGGGAGAGAATCAGTTCAATCACACACAATAGCAGAACCGCTAGGTTCAAACCTCGAGCACACACTCAAACACTTAGCGCACAACGGAGCTCCTGTCACTCTCGGCCCTTTAGACCGGAGTCCGGCTGAACCTCTTGCACCCCCCATCTTTCTCCCTTCCGTTTGTAACCCCACAGCAAACTTCGAGCGCCTGGGCTCAGGAATAAAGTCACCGACCGACTCAAAGTGGACATAGGGCACGTTGCCTGAACTAGTATAAACCATGTGTCATTGAGTGCTAGGCCACATCCGATCACAACGAACGGCAAAACTACAAATATTTATGTGTTGGTCACTTTCTGCCCCGACATTATATGTGCCCCCTGAGGAACACCGGTATAAAAATACCTAATTGCCTATGTCTATTACATGTACATGTACTGGTTGTCTGCTATTATTTTTTTGACACTTGCCATTGTCAACTTGCTAATTTTCTAATGCTAGATTACTATCACTGTTTCACTGCTTATATTAGATTACTGCAGGCTACATCGAGTACTCAATCTCCTCAGTTTTTAATTACTCTCTTGGTTCTTTCTATGCAGCACAAACCAATAGGAAAAATGGCAAGTCCAGCTTCTATCAACAATGAGAACTATGATCCTAAGGTAGACAAAGCAAGAAAGGCCAACTCAAATGATCCAGGCTGGAAGTATGCATATTGGGCAAACCTTCAGAAGCCAGATAAGGTGACATGTACTATTTGTGACACTGAGGTTTCTGGAGGGATAAAAAGGTTGAAGCAGCATCTAGCAGGTGGATATGGAGATGCAAAAATGTGTCCTAAGACCACCACTGCCATTAGGAAGGAGAGGAGAAATTATTTGGAATCCAATAAGAGGAGGAGGCCATTGTTCAACGAAGAGGGTGATGAGCCACCCGAGGAACCAGCAAATGTGGTGGTGGTGAATGCAGTAGCAGCCCCAACAGCTAGAGCTGAATTTGTTCAAGTTGAAGACACTGCACCTGCAGAATCCCAAGCTTCCAAGGTGTAGCCAAGTTTAGGGATTGCAACTAAACAAAGGCATGCAAATTATTTATTCAAGGCTACTGCAGCTAGCAATACAAAGGCAAAGCCGAATGTTAACAAGTCAATTGTTGAGATGCTTCGGAAAACACCTAAAGAACTTGTTGATGAAAGGCGTAAAGGATGTTCTCAGCCAACAATTCCAGCCAAGATAAGGACCAAAGGGGAGAAGCACTATGTGGATCAGCGGTGGGCCTTGTGGTTCTATGAGTGTGGTGTGCCATTTAATGCTGCAGCAGCAAGACAATTTGATATTGCAGTTGAGGCAACTGCACAAATTGGTTCAGGTTACAAGCCTCCTACTCCCTATATGTTAGGTGAACCATTGCTTAAGGATGTTGTGAAATTGACCAGTACTATGAGGGAGGAACATGAGCAAGCCTAGAAGATGTATGGCTACACACTTATGTCATACGGCTGGACTAACAAGAGAGGCCACCATTTGATCAACTTCCTTGTGAACAGCCCTGCAGGGACTTATTTTTTGGAGTCTGTTGGTGCATCAAGTGAGGTACATGATGCATTTATGCTTGCTGATTTATTGGAGGCAAAGATTGAGGAGATTGGGAAAGACAAGGTGGTTCGAGTTATCACTGATAATGGGGCTAATTACAAGGCAGCTGGTAGAATTCTAATGGAAAGGATTTCTACGTTGTATTGGAGCCCATGTGCTGCACACTACTTCGATCTTATGCTGGAAGAGATAGAGAACTTGAAGGAATTTAAGAAGACCATTACAAGAGCCAAACATGTCACAACTTTCATCTATAAGCATGGGAGAATTTTTAGATTGATGAGAGAAAAGACAGGGGCTGATCATGTGAGACCTGCAGCCACTCGATTTGCCACCTCTTTCCTCACTTTAAAAAGTTTGCACAAGCACAGAGATGCTTTGAAGGCTTTATTTGTTAGTGAAGAATGATTGGGGAACAAATTGGCAAAAATTGCAGCCGGTCAAAAAGTGCACAACACTGTGCTCTCTGTGGATTTTTGGAATTCTGTTGAAGATTGCCTTAGAGCTTCAGCCCCTGGTGGTTGATGGTGATGAGAGGCCTGCAATGCTAGAGGTTGCAGCACTAATTAATCGTGGAAAAGAGAAGATCAAGCTCACTTTGCTACTGAAAACAAGAAAACCTTGCTCAAGAATATCATTAAGATCATTGAGAAGTGTTGGGTGACACAAATGGACCATCCTTTGTATGGGGCTGCACTGTATTTGAACCCAGGAAAACTGATGATGCAACTGTTGGGCAGTTAAGAGGCTATTTTCTTGATGTGCTTGGAAGAATGGTGGAGGATGAAGAAATTAGAAGCAAGATTGATGCTCAATCCTTGGACTATGATGGCCTTAGAGGAGATGCATTCTCAAACAAAATAGCCAAGCAAAATCTACAGAATTTGAACCCTCGTACGTGCTGTTTTTCTTGTAATTGCAACAGGTTTTAGTATGTGCAATTTAATTCCAGCAAGTATATTTCACCTCAGAATGCTAATATATGTTTGTATTTGGCAATATAGTTGATTGGTGGCGTTCATATGGTGGTCGTGCTATTGAGCTTCAAAGGTTTGCTAGACGCATTGTTAGTCTTTGTGCTTCATCCTCTGGTTGTGAGAGAAACTCGAGTACATTTGAGTTTATGAGTATTGCCAACTTCACTAGTCACTGTTTTCTTCTAATTGATTTGTGCTCAGCTAGCCAATTAATGAGACATTTATTTCTTGTTTTCCCATTCTTCTTTTGTAGATGGATACAGATAAAAGAAATAGGTTGCTGCATAAGCGATTAAATGACATTGTGTTTGTTTCCTACAACCGGAAGATGAAGACCAGAAATTTTTTTGATCCTTTGGTCATTGAGGAGTTTGATTGGGACAATGAGTGGACCGACTCCTCATATGTTCATCCTCAAGGTGCCCGTGGGTGTGACAATGGTGACAATAGTAATGGCCTTACATGGGAACACGTGGATGAAGTTGTTGGTGCATCAAGCTCGCTGCGAGGCCGCAATCTTCCAAGGAATGCCAGCAGCAAGCGTGCAAGAAATGGACAGACAAGGTTGGCTAAACTTGAAGAAGACTTTGTTGGGCCAATGAAGAAGAGGAAGAGGAAGATCCACATGACGATGCTGATGTGAGTGATTATGAGCAGGATCCCAATGGCTCCAACGGTGGTGGCGAAAACATGGAGGCTCCAAACATCCTTGATGAGTTTGATGACAGATATTGACTGTTGAGAGTTGGCTGCTAGCATATTTCAGATCTTAAATTACTTTTGTGTTGTACTTGTGCACTACTTAGCATGCCATGAGATTCTAACTTTTGGTGGTTGGGCTATGTTATGTAATTGTGGCTGTAGACTACTAATTATGCCACTAAGACTATCTTACGTAGTTATATTTGTGAGCTGCTTGTAATGTGGCTAACTATGCCACTAAGACTCTTATCTATACTTCTGGAATGTTTGTAATGTGGCTAACTATGCCACTAAGACTCTTATCTAAGTTTATGGGCTGATGTAATGATGATATATTGATATTTGCTTGTGTCTTTTGTTGCTAAATTTCCTTGCTGTTGCTAAATTTCTTATTGTATATGCAGCTTGTTGTTTGGGAGAAGAAAAGAGAGTTCAGATCATCAAAAGGTATTTCACTATCCATATTTAATCTGATTACAAAGTATTTCTGTTACATAATTATATTAATGAGTCACACATGTTGAAACTTATTAGGGGCTGCGTGGAAGAAGAAAACTGGAAACAGGAGAATCGCTGCTACATGGGCTCCAGAATTGACAGCGAAAAGATATGTATAAGTGTATGTTTGTGCTGCCCTATGGAAGATTAGAGTATGTGTATGGCATCGCCTTGCCGCGGGCCTAACTCGCCTAGACGTTTGTAAGGGGGTAGAGCGCCGCACCTCGCCTTACC
This sequence comes from Miscanthus floridulus, assembly GCF_019320115.1. Classification (NCBI taxonomy): domain Eukaryota; kingdom Viridiplantae; phylum Streptophyta; class Magnoliopsida; order Poales; family Poaceae; genus Miscanthus; species Miscanthus floridulus. The sequence continues at coordinate 33,378,513 of NC_089596.1, forward strand.
TTAAAAACTATGCTAGTAGATATTACCAATTTTCAGTTGGGTGCACAATGCACCCATCCCAATAACGAGAATAAAAATTTCTTGTAAACAAAGCAAACTTGTCCAACAGTGCTGCCCATTGCAAGTCAGATGAAGCATGTACTTCATTGCAATGGTCTTATTGTTTGTTCATCATGGGTATAGACTAGTCATCCTATAACAAAAAAGGAACGGCAAAGCTAGGAGGAAGAAGCACCTGGCCAGTGGCCATGTTCCATGTCTCTCCTTTTTCCAAAGACAAAACAAGCTTTGCAAAATCTGGGCCACTGGTGTTTCATCATGCATGCTCAAGCTCAACACATCATGTGAAGCATCTAATTCCATGGTGCAATGGGAAAATTCTAGTTGCAACCAATAAGACAAATAATGAAAACAGAATCCACATGCAAAGAATGACCAACCCGTGTATTACCGTCATCGCATCAAAAACAGAGAAGAACAGACAACAGAGTAGCAATCAAAGGGCCAAAACCTTTGCAGAATCCGAAACAGATATATCATAACAATCGATTAACAGTAAGTAGCTGTGACAGAAAACAAAAAGAATAGTTAAGTAGGGTACATTCCTTGGTCTGAAAACTAATCTCTGGACTCTCGTCTGAAAGCAGCAGTTTAACTGAAGAACTCAAGCTCAATTACCTCTTCTATACATCCCAGTCCCAGGTGCCCGCCAAGTCACCAACCAATCCTCCTCGTCCTCGTAATAACCTGTCTCTCTCAAGCAGTTTGTTATTCACAACCCAATTGGCAATCAATCCAAGCTCAAACAAATTGTTCCGTCCAGCACCCCCCCACCTCCAATCCTTTTCACCATCGCCATGACGCAAACCCCGATCGACGCGAAAAACAGAGACCGACCAATGCAGCAAAAGCAAGAGCGATATATGCACCTTATAATAATAATAATAATAATCTTCTATATGCCGGTAGCTATCATCAATCAAGAACACTGCTAATCTAAGCACAACAATGACTGACCACGTACAATTGTGACACGGTGAACTTTGCTGTCTGTCTCCATCCAGCGCAACGGGCGGCGGTGGCGAATTAAGGTGAAAGTGATAGTGCTTCTTTCTCCCCCCTCAACGAATCAGATCATCGGTAATGCGCAGGTGGCGGCGGCGACGCGTATGGCATGGGGTATACTGGCGGCAACGGGCCAGGATATGATGGCGGCGGCGGTGGCAACGGTGGAACAGGGACGAACGGCTTGCACTGGAACGCGGCGCAGTCGACGGGCGGCTGCGAGTAGAACGCGGCGCACTGCTGCGGCGTGCGCTGCGCGGGGCGGCTGGGCAGGCAGTTCCTCCTGTCTCCATCCGAAGGCACGACGCGCGCGCAGGCCGGCGGCTCGCCGGTGAAGTAGTTGTCGGAGATGGTGAGGTTCTTGAGCCGCGGGAGCGCGCAGATGGCCTCCGGGACGGCGCCCGACAGGCGGTTGTGCGCGACGTCCAGCTGCTCCACCTTGCGCATCCCGGCCACCTGCTGCGGCAGCGGGCCGACGAGCGCGTTGAAGCTGACGTCGAAGACGGTCACCTCCCGGAGCAGGCCGACCTCGGGGGGGACGCAGGTGTCGAGGCCGTTGTTGATGAGGAGGATCTCGTTGAGCGTGTCGGACATGTTGCCGAGGCTGGCTGGGAGGCATCCGCCGAAGCTGTTGTCGGCGAGCACGATGACGGAGGCCGGCGAGTTGCCGAAGTTGTCCGGGAGCGGGGACCGGAGGCGGTTGTGGTTGAGGAAGATGGCGTCGAGCGGGCGGTCGAAGAGCGCCGGTGGGATGGCGCCCTCGAAATCGTTGAAGCGGAGGTCGAGGAACTTGAGCGCCGGGAGGTCGAGCACGACGGCAGGGAAGGTCCCCACGAGGCGGTTGTTGCTGAGGTCGAGCTCGACGAGGAGGCGGAGGCGGTGGAGCGTGGCGGGGATGAGGCCGCAGAAGCGGTTGGAGTTGAGGTGGAGCAGCGAGAGCTCGGCGAGGAGGCCGAGCTCCGACGGGAGGTACCCCGCGATGTCGCCGTGGTTGAGGTCGACGCCCGCAACGGAGAGCTCACCGGCGCCCGGCACGCCCCGCGGCAGCGGCGCGCAGAAGACCCCGGTGTAGTTGCAGACCCCCGGGCCCACCCAGTCGGCGGTGAAGCCCCTGGGGTCGGAGAAGATGGCCTGCTGCTTCCACGTCTGCAGCGCGACGTACGCGTCCCGCAGCCGCTGGTTGGGGAACCGCCACGACGGGTCCACCGACACCGCCAGCTCCGCCGCCGCCTCGCCCTCGCCCACCACTGACACCGCCTCGCCGTGGCCGGCAGCGGCGAGGCAGCAGAGGAGAGACAACAGCACCGCCGCCCTGGTCATCATCCCACCATACCACCACCGAACCAGAGCAAAGAAGGGAAGCGGGTGCTCGGCGCAATCCAGCAGTGCGTAGCGGAGCCGCGGAGGAGAGTATGGCGGCGGATTCCTGTGGAGGGAAGGGAAGGGAAGGGAAGGGAAGTGGAGGGAACGCGCCTGGAGTGGGGAGAGGAGGACAGCTGTGTCACAGCTCAGAGTGGTTGGGTGGGCGCTGGGGGACGCGGAGCGGAGCGGGGAGGCCTCTCTGCAGTGCCTTGTGCGGCGGAGGAGAATTTATGGCGGGGGAGTAATGCCGGGCCCCCCGCCACGTCTGCCGCTGGCATACCACGGGAGGAGGAGGACCCGTACGGTAATTATGGCGGCGATGCCGTGGGTTTACTTTTGTTTCTGAGCCAGGGCCGGGTCCTTTGCACTAAAGTATTTTAGACTAAAATCTGCATTTTAGTTGAATTAAACGGCTAAATATTTGGACTAAAAGTGGACTAAAATCATTTAGTTCTTTAGTCCACAAAACCGGAATAAAATGGACTAAAAGGTGTTGGGGACACCCATGCCTCTCATTTATTGCCCTCTCTCTCCACTTTAGTCCATTTTAGTTAAGGAACCAAACCCCACTTTACTCCATTTTAGTTCATGGACTAAAACTTTTAGTCCATGTACTAGAGAACTAAACATGCCCTTAAATGCACCAGAGATCAATTAACTTGTGAGCAGGTTTTAGTTAGGTTCATCAACTTTCAAAGTGATTTTTTTGTCCATAAACTAGTATAGTGTATCACTTAGGTCCATAGCTGTCCACATTGGCTTCTCGTGCTGACATGGTCTGCTGACTTGTCCTTCTAAAGCAATTATTGACGCTTCATTTCGTCAAACATCCTATGGGCGCACAAGTAGGCGTCGTCGTGTGGTCCGCGGGCACCGCGGGGCAGTCCGTGGCCGCGATGGCCGTCGCCCGCGATGGCAACCTGGTGCTCCTCGACGGGTAGTCGCTGCGCCAGGGCACGCCTCGTCGCCAACTCCTCCGCCGCTGACTGGTCCGCGGGCCCCTTGCGGTAGAGCGCCACGATGAGCGCGCCCCAAATCTGCATCCCCAGCTTCTGGCAGTGGAAGTTGTACTGGTGGTTGCACAGCGCCTTTGCGCACTTGGCCGCTAGCAGCGTCGCCACCAGCCGCACGCCCTCCCCGAGCGGCCGCTGCCCGGCGCCCACCGACGTGAAGTCCACGAAGCTCTAGATCAGCGTCGGCCCCACGTACATGACGGTGAGGCGGAGCAGCACCAGTGACGCGTTCAGCAGGAACTGCGCCCAGAAGGTGCGGAACAGCGGGCCTTGAGGTCCGGGTCCATGGCCACTGTGCCGAGCGTGGCCGAGTGGGTGAAGGGCGCAGACATCCACCGCGGCGCGCAATCGCCGGTGGCATTGGCGTAGAGCCGCAGCGTCCTGACGATGTCGTAGGCGCGTCAGCTCGATGTCCCCGGCCCCGCACAGCGCCGCTCGCCAATCACGTCAGCTCGACGTCCCCGGCATCGGCGAGCTTCGCCCCGAACACCGCCGAGTCGACGCCACTCGTGTGCTGCGTCGAAGTCGAAGCCCTACGACCGGAGGAATGCCACGGACTGAGCGGCGTGGCGGTCACGACGGATTTCGAAGTCCACCTCCTAGGCGCGGCGGCGAGGACTGCGCATGTGCTCAGCTTCATGGACGGACTCTCCTCGTGCTGCGGCTAAGAGCGCGTGATGGTGTTTACCATGAGCGGAGGCAAGGACGCAGCGTATGAACCCGGAGCAGGGGCTCGAGTGCATGGGGGCTCGACGGACGCCGCGCCAGAGCCGGACTCAAGCGTGTGGGGATGCCTAGGAGGAGGATGGCGGCACCCATGCGTGATGCCGGTTGCCGGACGAGGTTGTTGTCCTTGGACGCCCACGGCGACGACCAGTGCAGGGTGAATAGCTCGTGCATGCGCTCGGGCCGGTGGGACGGCGCCAGCGTCGGCACATCCGACAGCTCCAGCGTCGTCGAGTACGGGGTCACGTTCACCTTGCTGTTGCTGTCGGTGGTGGTGGTGGTGGTCTCCTCGTCCGCCGCCGTGGCCCCGGTGGCATGGTCGTTGACCGCCACCATGGCTACGACGCCCCGTGGACCCGAGGATGCAGAGGAGCGGGAGGGAAAGGCACAGGACCAGTGCCGCGACGGCGAGCGCGTCGTCTGAGAGCCTAGCCGCACCCGACGTGAGGCGCGCCACGGAGGTGCCGGCGAGGAGCGCCGTCAGCACGGGCGCCGCCAGCCAGTAGAGGCGCAGGGTTAGCGGGTGCGCCTCCATGCGGAACCGCTTCTCGTGCGCGACGACCGCTGCGACGGCTAGGTGCGCCGCGCACTGCCGCGCCAGGAACACCGCCTCCAGGGCCTCGCCGCCCCTGTTGACCAGGGAAAGGACCAGCAGCACGTCGTAGAATGCGGTGAGGACACCGGACACAGCCAGCGCAACAACGAACCCAGCGTCGACCCGAACAACCACGGCCCTGTCCAGCAGCGGCTGCTTGTCTTCGCCGTTCAGGGCGCCGCCGGCGCCATGGCATCGTCGCTGTGTGGAGATGAGCTTGGCGGCGTCGAGGCAGAGCAGCGCGACGAGGAAGACGGCGGCGCGCCTGCTCGCGCACCCACGGTGACGGCATCGGCTTCTGCTCGCGCGCCCACGGGGCTACGGCTGGCATGTTTTCGTGTCTACATGGCCACGACATCATGCCATGTCAGCACGAGAAGCCAATGTGGACAGCTATGGGCCTAAGTGATACACCATACTAAGTTTATGGACCCAAAAAGTCACTTTAAAAGTTGATGGACCTAACTGAAACCTCCTCACAAGTTAATGGATCTCTGGTGCATTTAACTCTTTGTTTTTCAACTACCGTGGGTCTCACTACCCCCGTGGTACGACGATGAATCTATTAAATCTAATTAGTCTACGATTTGATCATGTGGTGCTACGATAAACATATGCTAATAATAAATTAATTAAGCTTAATAGATTCATCTCGCGAATTAGTCTCCATCTATGTAATTAGTTTTATAATTAGCTCATGTTTCATGCTCCTAATTAGACTCCAAATGTCCGATGTGACGGGAACTAAACTTAAGTCCATGGATCAAACACAATATTGCTACCACTAGCTTTCACTACAGTTAAAAAACTTAAAGTAAAACATACAGCTAAAATATAATCAAAGTAAAAAAGAATTGACTGCAAAATCAAATGTGATAAGAAAAAGAGTGTCAAATTTGTCTCGCTGACCTGCTGATCTACCTCACTGTTTAGATCTGCCTCTGCTACGTATCTCGATCATGTGTGATTTGAAAGATCAAGGCTCTGCTAGATGCAGGCATGAGCGATAAATAAGTGTTATGTTTCACAAATCAAGAAAACATTCTCGACTCATACACAAAATATTTTCTTAACGACTCATATACCTATAATACTAACATATTATATAAAATTATATTAATATCCATGAAATATAATTTATATACATTTTTAATTTAGATAAAAAAGTACTTAACATAAATGTTTGACATATGTATAATGGTAGTGTAATTATAAAACTACATAAATCACTGCATATAATGTTTTGATAAGAAAATTCAAACATTTTGATTTTTGAGAAGTCAGGTGGTCAGTGTAGACCAATCAACTTCCTTTGAAGCATACAATAACTATAAGCGTTAAATATTAACTTTTAAGGTTAGCACAACTATCTAATTCTAGATCTCGCTTCAAGCTCTAGCACCAATCTTAAACGGCATGGTGCATATTTAAATGTCTGTTTATGCAGCCTATGACCTCAAATTCTTATTTTGTATAACATATGAAAAGGAGAATTAATAAATTACATAATAAGCATGAAAGTTTCAACGTAGATTCGGGATTAAAAATTTATAGCAACTAATAAGACCAAAATCAGAGGAGAGCAGGGGGAATGATGTTCGTGGGACCCATGGTGTTGAATGAAACACTCAGCGATCAAACCTATGCATTTGTTACTCCATCTATAAATATAGATGATTTCAATTTATACTGTAAAACTCTTTTAACGCTGATCAAATTTTATAGAAAAAATATACCATATCTACAACATCATATTAGTTTGATTCAATCTAACTTGAAATATCTTGCTGGCGCGTTATTTGGTATTGTAGATGTTTATCTATTTTCTACACACTCGATAGTAATTAGAGAAATTGAATCTAGAATAAAACTAAAACGCCCTATATTTTATAAAAGTTGAAATATAATGTTGACAAAAAAAAAGTATGCTTGTGTTGAGATTCCAACATATTAATTGTCGGTTTATGTACCAACATGAGAAGTGAAACAACAAAATATAAGAAAACCACCAACTATAACAATTGCCAACGAAGACCATATTTGCATAGGCAACAAAAGCCCAAGGGAACTTATAAGCAAAGCCTCTAGGAAAGAAAGATACGACGTGTGTAGGTGGCACCAATGACAACCGGAATTTTCACCCTAGGTTTTTACACAAGAGAACCCAGGAAGCTGTGAAACCATCATGACAAAAGAACTAATATATGTGATTGTACTCTCCCCGTTCTAAATTATAAGACGTTACGACATTTCTAGTATGTCTCGATGCGTACTAAAAATAATATATCTAAAAAGTCAAAATTGTCTTATAATTTAGAACCTAGAGTAGCGAATTGGGTGTCCCCGAAATTGGCGGGGATCCGACTATGGAAGAGAACAAAGTGGTAGAAGAAAGTGCAAAATTGCCGACAGACCAGACTATGGAGGAGAACAAAGTGGTACAAGAAAGTGCATGGGCTGCTCCACTCCCACTCCATCATCTGCGCACAAAGCTTTTGCATTGGAACGGCACTAGTTTACGCGGAAGGACGGCGTGCCACACGGCCGTGCGTGTCACCAACTCGATCGCGTGGAGTTTATGGTGGACACTGGCGCCCATGATTGACCATGGCTTCCTATTTCCGGAATGCTCACATGCCACATTGCGTGCGCACGACACCACTGCAACTGCAAAGTTGCTGCTGCTGCCTGCTCGATCCTCACTTCACATTACGAGATGAAATCACGGTGAATTTTCCGGGCCATGTTTAGATTGCAAAAAATTTCAACTCAATGAATAGTAGCACTTTCGTCTTATTTGATAAATATTGTCCAATCGTGGACTAACTAAGCTCAAAAGATTCATCTCGTGATTTTCAACTAAACTGTGCAATTAATTATTTTTTTTACCTGCATTTAATACTCCATGTAAACGGCTAAAAATTGATGTGATGGAGAGAGTGTGAAAAAACTTGGAATTTGGAGGTGATCTAAACAAGGCCCCGGTCCCAAACCTTATCACAGACGAAGTTGTTTGTCCTTGGAGTGATTTTATTGTGAAAAGATCACAGAGGCCAGAGGGTGAGTACAAACACTGCCTGCAGGCGGATCAATGGGGCAATTAATGGAAACATTTTCTTCGCAGAGGCTGCCGGTGGCCCCGCCTCTGTCTGACGTCCTGGCCCATTTTATTCTGCCTGCTGTACCCGCTTGTTTACCGCCATTAAACACCACGCGTACGTTGCTGAGAATTGAGATGCACCTAGCTTTAACTCTAACTGATTTATCGAATCCCAGTACGAGAATCCAACGACTCCTTGCTAGTAGAGGTACACAACGAGATTTCACCAACGTCCTTTTGCAAAATTTCCTGGCATTTTCATCTCTCTTTCGGAAGACAATCTTGCAAGTAACTTTCTTAAAATCATTTTCCACGAATTGCACGCTGTAGTCAAACTTGCAGGTTCCTACATACTCCTCCGGTCCTACCTCTGTCTAAGAAAGAATTTACTAAATCAAATTATTTTAGTACTAACAAAAAAATAAAAAAATTACAAATATTTCACATACTCAATAATGCTTTTATACATATTTATTATATCTTTTCTTATACATTTCTAAATTTAAGATAATTTAACTTAGACCAAAGGCCAAACCTAGGAGTAGTACAGAGGCAAAACGTGTCCTGTCAGAACTTTGTTCATAATTCGGTGCTTGTTTAGTTCCCAAAAAGTTTTTCAAAAAGTGCTACAGTAGCCATCACATCGAATCTGCGATACGTGCATAGAGCATTAAATGTAGACGAAAAAAAACTAATTGCGCAGTTTGGTTGGAAATTGCGAGACGAACGTTTTGAGCCTAATTAGTCCATGATTGAACACTAATTACCAAATAAAAACAAAAGTGCTATAGTAGCTAAATTCCCAAAATTCACGAACTAAACACAGCCTCATATGAAAATAATGTTTTCAAAAGTTGCAGAGTACTCCTATATATATATAAAAAAAATGGACTCTATTTTGCTCCTGCCTTTTGACTGTTTTTTTATCGTGATTCTCAAACAATAATGTTTTATCACCTTGCAAGCAAAGCTAGGGACATGTGTCCTGGCAGAGAAATTGATGACGCCTCCTTGTGCAGAGACTGGCAGTGGCGTGTGAGTCAGAGAGGGCCTCATCGACCAGAGGAATTTAAGGATCAAGTTAGAGTTTGGTTCCTATCCCATCGAAAGTTTGACACTATATGAAGTATTAAATATAGACTAAATAAATTATTAATTATACAGATTACGACTAATTTGTGACATGAATTTTTAAAGTCTAATTAGTCCATAATATCTTTACCCTAGCTATTTAGCTCTACCTTGGTGTTTATTTTAAAGTCTTTGTTCTTATCTTTATTCCTTGATTTGATATACTTTTAGAATTGTCCCTCACCATCTTCTTGCGTAATCTAACGATGAGTTTTAGAATTGTTACCCCTAGTACAATGAGAACGATAGTATCGCAAGTTGAGTCAATAATTGAATTGTGCATCTTTACTGACTTGTTGAATTGTCATTATGTTTATGATTATTTTACATCTTTGTAATGACTGCAATGGTCTTGTTGGGTGTTCCCACAATTTCATTTAGCTTATAGGCCTAAGGTATAAGAATTAATGAAATAAGTAGTCGGGTTTTGGTTATCTTCTGTTTTCTCTATTCTGTCTTTTTAGAGCAGCCTGCACTTATCGACTTATATTTCTGTTTTTGGACTATCAAAAATCATGAGAAAATTTTGGACAATAGTAGAATTCGATATATTTCTGTGATCACAAGAATTGCCCTCATATCTGTTTTGGTTATGGAGTTATGAAAATCACAAGACGATGCAACTGTGTTGTTTAAAAGTTGGAGCAGTTTCTGTTGTGCACTATTTTGGACTACCTGAACAGCATAATTTGGAAAAGTGTTCTATATGGAAGTTGTGGAGAATTTTATAATCTTTCCAATGGTATAATCTACAACTTCATTGGATTAATAGAATGAGAGTTATAGTTGTTTCACTGTGCTATTGTTTTCCTACTCGCGAGGAATTTTAGATTTCTTGTTGTTGCCCATACACAAGAGTATCATTGGGGTGTCAGAACGTCTTGATACTAGTTAGATCATATGGAAGAAGGTGCAAGCTACCCTTTTTGTATCCCCTAGTTGATCTTTTCTTAAGGGGGTAGCCAAGTTGAGAAAGTTGCAAGACGAAGGCTTCATACGTTCTGGTACTTCACTTGAAAGTATAGGTTATGTCTCTGGATAAGAAGTCACTATCAAGTGCAGGTATCTTTGTTAAAGATGTGTTACTTGTTGGATCAAGGGGCTCGGGTATTTTTCCATATTGGTTATCACTTCAAGTTATTAACAATTAGGAGTCAATCTTCAACATACCTAGGATAAGTTGGTATGGATGACAAAGGAATGAGATATTGGACATCTACAGCTGGTTTAATTGACACTCAGAACATCTCAATGTTTCACTAAGTTAGCAAGTGAGTTTTGTTGTAGGAAGTTCTCTTCTTGGGATATGTTATCTTTAATGGTAAAAAAGGGAGAAGAACTCGAGAAAAGCTAATGATGAGTTTGGTTGTAACTCACTCAAGTATGTAAGAGTGAACTAACAACTTTTTGGAGCTTTAGCTAAACTTTAGCTCACCCATTAGTTCTTCTGATTGGATCCTTAAGGGCTAAAGTTTAGCCAACTAGTTGTTAGTCCAAGAGATCCAAACAAGGCCTAACGTCTTGCAGCTCACAACGCTATAGCCGTAAGGAGGACATGGTACATTATACTGAGGCCATCGTTGATCCTTTTTATAGAGCATCTCCAACAGTCATCTAATCCTACTCTTCAACCCCATAAAACTGTTTTATTGAGGAGATGAATCATCTTTCTTGCTCCAGTAGTCCCCAAGTCTTTTGTTTTGTCATAAATATCCTCTTATCTCCTCTCAAATAAATAGAGAGTTGTATCTCTCCCAATAGAATGGGACCCACTATAAGGTAGCAACATGTTTGCGCATATATGCCGGTGCATTTGTTTCTTTGAATTGTGTGGATTTGATTCAAATTGAAAACATTCAAAATGCTTTTTAAAAAATAAATTAAAAATGGCTTTGAAGTAAAAGAAAATAAAATTAGAAAATAAAATAATTTAAAAAGTTGTTGCTACTCCTAATGATTACTGTTTAATGAAAATGCTCACTAATGATTACTATTTATGCTATTCATTATTCATGTTTACTTGATCATGTGTTTATATGGGCTTGTGATAAACTTGTTGCTACTTCTACACTAAAATTGTGTCCATTAAAAGCTAATCGCAGTTAAACCAGTGTCAGCCTTTTGCGGAATAGATGATCATTAATGGTTAATGATGATGAACACTAATGATATGGATGATGAAGATGCTCACTAATGGTTAATTATTTATGCTATTCATTATCCATATTTACCTGATCATGTGTTTATATTGGCTTGAGAATAAACTTGTTGTCACCCAATTACTAAAAGATGACTCATTAAAAGCTAATCGTAGTTAACCAGTGTCAGCCTTTTGAGCCTCATGATCCCCATGTTATATTTGTTGAGTACAACATGTACTTACGCTTGCTTTACTTTTTAAATCTTTTGATAAAAATCCTAGATGGGTACTAGATTACTAGAGTTTGGAGGAATTAGGCTTGTGGTCAACCAGTCAGTTGTCCCTGTGGAATTGGAGTCTTCACCTTAAGATCGGAGTTGTCTTTTCGCTGTTTGCTATCTAAGGTTATATCCTTTATACTAAGTACGTTATATATTGAGCATTGTTTTTTGATATTACCCTTATTTGTAGCGATATATGAGATTTGACTTCCTGGGCTCACATATGGTGCATATATGGTTTTGTTCTTAAAATCAGATGCTACAATAATTTATTTTATTATTATTATCCGAATAATCTTATGTGACATCTCGATGTGATACTCGATATGATACACCTAAATTTTAGCCTCTGGATTTAAACACCCCAGTAGTACTAGTATAACAGCATATCCTAGCAGTAGGACGCCGCCAGTTAAATAATCCACGTGATAGATAAGAAACCTGTGCAGCGCAAACATTACACATGTGTCCACGGTGACTAAACAATTCGTCACAAGGGGCAAAAAAAAAAAAAAAGAAACCTCCTTTAGCACCACTTCAAATGACTCCAATCACTAGGGATTAGGGAAAGAAGATCTTCCTTGGCACGGCTTCAAACAACTTTAACTTCTTGGTACGGGCAAATGAGCCGGAGCCGATGAAGCTTATTCGGCTGGTATTAAAGTCGGTTGATAAATCGGCTGAAGTTGTTTTGTTGTGAGAGAAAAATACTGTAGATCCTAGCTGATAAGCCGACTGATAAGTTCAAGAGAAAAAATACTGTAGATACTAGTAGCTTAATCGTATCTAGTTTATCTTGGGAGGAAATAAAAACAATCTATTGTTATAGTGTATTAAGGAGCTATAGCTGGAGGTACGCTAAGACGAAATAAAGATGAAATGAAAAAATCGAAGTTCCTATTTACTATTGTGCATTTTTTAGCTTTTCTCATATTTTAAGCTAAAACTGAGAAACAATATGATGACCTTGGAATAATAGAATACATGGAAGTGAAAACAAAGACAATGTTAAGATCTTTAGATCAATTCTTTGAGTTTCCTTGGATTTTCGGTTAATTCTCAACAATAAAGTCTCGTTTTCCTTTTATCCCCTTACGTGCTCAACTGCATGCTTTAAGCGGAATTTGTTTTATGGTGTACTCCTCAGTCCCAAAAGAAATATAATTCTAGCAAATTGCTATACCAAACAATCTTTTGACCAAATTCGTATAAAAAGATGCTAATCTTTATTGTAATAAAATATTAAATATGTATCATTATAAGATTAGTTTTGTATTATATCTATTCAGAGTCATAAATGTTGATACAGTCAAATTCAAGATGGTTTAACTTACATCAAGATTGTAATTATATGTTTTCTTGGACGAGGTAGCACCATAAGTGTGAAAGTGCCTTGAGAGAAAAACCAAAAGTTTATGAATTTTGACCAATATTTAGTCAATGTTTGTTGCATAAAAGTTGCAACTATTAAATAATATTCGAACTACTATTAAGATATTGATTTTTAAGAATAGATAATAAAATGAACATCAATATTTTTCTTTGGTACTTAATTTTAACTAAAGACAACTTAGTTAAGATGATTTGGTCCAGGTGTGAAGTGTTATTTATGCGACTATTGTGAAACAATTAAACATCTCGTTTTTTGGCCGCCACTATCCTAAGACTATTTGACGTCTACATAGCTACTGGGTTAACCCTACCTAGATCCATAGTTCACATGCTTGGAAATTGGTTTGGTTAACTGACATTGGTCAAAACGAATGTATGTTAGTTTTTGTGGAGGTTGTAGCCATTATCTTATTTTTGAGAAAAAATATGTCACTTCATTTATACAGGCTATCTTCAGGGAACATATTAATGGCTGCGTTTTTTTTCAAAGGAACATATTGGTTACGTTTTTTTTCTTCAGAGGATACGAGGGAGACCACCCGTTCAACGAGCAAAGCTTTGGAGGTCATTGCTTTAGATGTTTTCATCAATAATGGATGTACACATAATAATAGAATTTGTGTTTTTAATTTTTTCCCTATAATTTTGTGTTCTCTTATCCTTTCGAATGTAATCGACAGATGAGCTGAAAACTTGTAAGAACTTGGCTGTGTGCGACTGCAGTGGCCGAAACTATTCCTTAAAATAAGATAATAAAATGAAGGATCAATAGCCAAAATCTAAGTTGAAATACTTCCATGTTCAAATAGATGAACGAGGGAGTATCAAACATGTGACATGTAAAATATCCGTTGGTGGTTCTAAAATGTCGGGCTGAATAAGAGAGAAAACCGGTAGAAATATTTGTGTCGGTTTAGGACAGTTTGGTAAAAAGTTGCATTCAAATCTTGTCGGTGAAGCCTATTCATCCATTGCAAGAGCACACTGCTGAGGCCATGCGTGCCTCCCGATCCCCTAAAGTTGGAGGTTGCGTCGCTCGTTGGTGGCAAGGCAAAACAGTGCCATATGGGACACGGCTACACTGTTTTCGTTCAGATCCTTGCTGTCGTAACGACATCGATCAACAGTTTAACTTGTAGAGTTAAACAATTTTGATAAACAAGTGACAAAAGGATAAAAGGTAAAACAATTTTGCATACCAATGGCCTCGTGAACTTCTAGAGTTTATATCTGTTTCGCCTTAATCCATGTAGGAGCACGAGTTGTTAGACCAGCATATTATTAATTTCCACAAAATCACCGATATATTACAGGATATATGAAATAAAAATCGTTCATACTATTTTATAAATTAGAATGTGGTCAAGATGTTTTGTAGTCGAACGATCTTGCACACCACATCAGTTTTCCAGCTCCAAAGCGACGATGCCAGTTACACATTAGCTGGACTCCTCTAGCATACGTAGGAGTAGCTAGCTAGCTACTACTCACATTTCCTTTCCAGTATCATTAGGCCGCGTTTCGATGACGAAATTTTTTGGTTTTGATTACTGTAGCACGTTCGTTTGTATTTAGCAATTAGTGTCTAATTATGGATTAATTAGGTTTGAAAGTTTCGTCTCGCGATTTCTCACCCAACTGTGTAATTAGTTTTTTTTCGTTTATATTTAGTACTCTATGCATGTACCGCAAGATTCGATATGACACTTTGGGGTGAAAAATTTTGGGAACTAAACAGGCCCTTAGTCACTTTCAGGCTCACTAACATTTTCTGCGTGCTTCCATTAAGCATATATAACTACTACTGGAGTACGTAGTATGCAAGAGGCTACGGGCCATTAGAGAGCGAGTTTGGATCTGATCGTCGATCGATCGTTCGTCTACCCTTCATCAACGAGCTTATTAGTTATCTGGCTAACTAACTAACCGTGTTTGGAATAGAACTGATGGTGATGGCCAGAATGGAGCGACGTAGCTTTCCTACGTCCTGGCTACAGCTAGCTAGTTTCGTTGGGTCGTTGCAAGAATCGCAATTGCATGCAGCTGGAGGGCACGATCGAACGCTAGGTGCGTACGCCCTCGATCATCTCACGTGCACTGACACGTACTGAGCGGCCACGATCGATCGAGACGGTGCAGTGCAGTGGGTGGGATGAAAAGGATCGGAGCTAGTGGGGATTGGATTGGATTTATCTTTCTTGTTCGGTTTTTTAACATCCTAAAACTTGCATTCTTTTAAAATTAGTAAATATGATTTATTTATGCAAATATGTGAGCATTAAAAGATAGGGAATTAATAAATTTTGTGGAATTAAAATTTAAAAATAAGGTTAGAAACTTTTTGATGCATATATGCTGCTGCATACCATTTTGTGAATGTTAGAAATTTATTAAATATTTTAAAAAGAATTGAAATTTTAATTTAAAAAGGGATTTGGAAAATAGTAGAAAAAGAAAAGAAAAGAATCATTTTTCCCCTCCCTTCTTGATTTTTGGCCCGTGGCCCAGCTCCTTCAGCCTGTTGGCCCATTCCTCCGCGCCGGCCCAGCTGCGCTGTTTCCTCCCTCCGCCCGTGCCCAGCCTCGCGCGGCCCGCAAGGCGTCGGCCCAGCACTGCAGCCAGCCCAGCCGTCGCGTCTTCCTCGCGCCCGCAGCCGCTGACCGCCCGGCCCCACTTGTCGGCGCCGTTCCCTTCCCCGCGCGGCTCGGCAACCGTCCGCGCTCGGCGCTGCAGCAACCGCCGCCCACGACGGGCGTCGTGGGAGCGTCCCCCCCGCTCCTCGGCCCTATTAAATAGCAGCCGAGCCTCCCCCTCGCGCGCCCTTGCTGTTTCCCCGCTCTCTCTCGCGCTCGCCGTGCACGGAAACCACCGCAGCAGCAGCGCCGAGGATCGCCGACCGCCCCTCCACGCAGATTGGCGTCCCTGAGCCGCCTCCGTCTCCTATTTTCTCCGGGGTGAGATTCGCCGTGCCCTCCTCTCTCTCCCCTACCTTTTCCGTTGGTATTTTGTGGCGTGTATGGCAGTGTCAAGTGCGCCGGCGAGCTCCTCCTCGCTGCCGGCCATGGCAGGTGCCGCGCGAGCCATCCCCGGCCGAGTTTTGTCCCGGGGTGGACTCGCCATCTTCCCCGCATCATCCCCGTGGCCTCAGTGGGTCACACCGTGGCCCGTGGGCTGGTTTTCCTGCGCGCCGGTGAGCTCCTCGTCGTCGGCAATGGCGCCCCGCCGCGGAAGTCACTGTTCTGGCCGGCACTTTCTTCTCCCTTCCCCCGGTTTCATTCTTGGCCGCTCGTTTCTAATCCAACGGCCGAGATCATCCGATACCCCTTCGCGGGTTAATTTTCTAAAGAGACCCCCGGTTTACATCTAATTGAACCCACAGTCCATGGCGTAGTTCCCCGAATGCGCATTTTCGTTTGGAAAACGTAAACTTCACGGCTTAAGTCAAAAATACGTTTTCACTATTTACAGAAATGCCATTTGAACTGTTTCGCTTCTAAAATTATCGTTTTAGCTCCGAATTGATCCATTCAAATCGCGTTAGCTTCGTAATTTCATAAGCTACATGTTGGAAATACTGTTAGTCAAGTTTGGAACTTTTTAATTTCATGATTAGATTTAATTAAATATATGGCTATAGGAAAACCTGTTTAAATCATAACTTCCGCATTTTAGCTCTGTTTTTCGTGAACTTCGCGTTGACGTGATCGTAGCGAGACGTAGATTATTTTTACAAACATTTTATCTTGTTTTCAATACTGTTGGTGTACTGTTCTAATGATAGGAATGTTTGCTTTGCATGAATACTTTTGGAATGTTGTATGTTGTCGTGTTGGTCGCGTTCAGACGGTGAGGAAAACATTGGAGACCAAGAACTCTTCGACGACCAGCAGGACCAGCACGAGTTTGTGAACCAAGGCAAGTATAGCATGGGCCTACCTTGATGTCCTATTTCACTTTAATCAATTACTCATTTGCATGTGTCTAATTTTGATACCCGTAAGGACAACCTAGTGATTGTTTATCCTATGCCTTGTCTCCTATGGGTTAAATGCATATAGGTAGATTGCTAGTGCTCTAACTGAACTTGATATACATGATGATGAATGATACTATGGAACTAAGAGTTTAACATGATTTATAACAACTGTTCCATAGGACGAAGGTGCAAATGACCTTTGTTCATGTTGCTCCCAGCTCTCCATAAGGACTTATCTGTCGGTAAAAGCTGGGACTGACAGTGCAACCGGGAGAGTCATATGGCTCTGACTTTAGCTCAGTAATAGGATCTTTTCTAGCTAGTTAGAGGTTACCTTTTTGGCGTAAATGGGGCTTGCCACGTTGGGTATAGGGCTGCCTCTGTTCCTATGAGTATAGCCGTGATGGATATGTGCCATAGGAAAGGGGGGTTCCTACATCTGCCTGCCAAGGAAACCTAGCGGTCCTAACTTGTTAGGGAAACCTATGAAATGGCTTCATAGTGTACCCTGCCCGCTCACCTTGGTAGTGACATGGGAGTAATTAACCCGGGCATATAGGGATCATGACTCGCGGTGAATGTGCACCACCTCTGCAGAGGGTAACAAACTATTATAACAGCCGTGCTCACGGTTACGAGCGGCCCGGAAAACTCACAGAATAACTGGTTACTTGTTAATGATCATTTAAAGTTGTTCTATGATGATATACGATACACTTTACACTGATATATGTTCTTATGGGATTAAATGGGAGCTTAAGCATAACTTGATAATATCTGAGAATAAAAGCTTCACCTACTAAAAATGCTAACTGCAGTAAACCAGTGTCAACCTTTTGAGCTTCATAACCCCATGTTAGCTTGTTAAGTACGGGATGTACTTACACTTGTTTATTTCTTGATTTGGATAAAAATCCCGGATGGGTAACAGATAACAACGGGTATGAGGATTTTCCGGAGGATTTTTAGGCTTGTGGTCAACCAGTTGACCTTCCCTGTGATGAAGCCCATGAGAGTTTATTATCTTTTATTTACCGCTGTGTGATGTAAGACTAAGTTGTATTATGGATCTGATGTAAGAGACACCGTGATGATACTTTATATGATTTGTCGACTTGTGTGTGTGACTGTTTCCTGGGCACATATGAGTATTGTGCATTCAATTTTATCCTTAAAATTGGGTGTGACAAATTGGTATCAAAGCCGTGTTGACTGTAGGACGCAAGCCTAGTTAGAAAACGGACGTTTTAGCATCTTTGCTCCTCTGGTTTCTTGCTTACTGTCTTATTCTTGTTATTTTATTATAACATTTATGCTTTTCATACCTTAATCTATTATTTAAAATTGTTGATTCTAATTCTATCTTACTTTAAATCTATAGATGTCTCATAATCCGAAGACTGCTCGCCTCAGCACCGCCGGCTATCGTGCCATGTTCACCCCGCGTGCCCCACAGGCGGAGAGGGAGATTGTGATCATCTCCGACGATGAGGAGATGGCTACACCGACGCCTACACCTGCTCCTACGCCAGTCGCCGTGCCAGTCTATCCTGTTGTAGCTACACCTGAGGAGTCGACGGCTACTTCTCCTACACCTGCACCATCCCCAGCTGTTCCCGTGGTGGAGGAGATTAGCTGGAAGTGCAAGTACTACTTCAAGCTAGCCCCAGAGACAGCCTACTACCACACTCTCCTCACTCACGTGCTGGACGACTACTACCCCGACTTGCACGCCTCCATCAGCTACCACTGCGCCGAGTACCAGCATCCCTTAGAGGCTACCTTCTGGAAGGTAGAGCTGGTGGTCACCGCTTGGAACAACATCAAGAATGGACATGAGGTGGAGACTGTCCACTGTGCCCCTGCCAGGAGAGCCCATGCCTTGGATGGTATGGAGGATGCAGCACAGAACGCCTACATCCACTACCATGGTCGTCGCTTTGAGGCCATGAGGGAGGATCGCTTTAGGTTCCTTCCTTGAAATGATCATGAGGGTGTTTGGTAGGTTTTGGCTCCACCAGAGAATGACCCAACTCTAGAAGCAACGGTGCAGCATGTCCACGCTATGCAGGGAGTGGATGAGGAAGTCAAAGGAGAACTGCGTGCATCTCAGAGGGCGCAGAGACGTCTTCAGAAGCAAGTGGATGAACTTCGAGCACAACTTGGATAGCCTTCCATCTACAAGAAGAAGCACCAGTCCTTCACCATGATTGACACCGCTCCATAGGTGTTAGGTGCCTTGATCTAGACTACCACGTCGTTAGATAGTGTTACTTATTTAGTCTTGTTTGGTCTTGTGAACTTGGATGATTAGATGTTTAATTTGTGAACTTGGTTGATTTGGTATTTGTTTGATTGTTGGAAGTTTGTGGGCATGTTCACAACTTCCTTAGATTGGAACTTTAAGTTTAGAATGAAATCTTAATGCAGATGCTTCGCTTTATCATATCTCTGCTGTGCTGATTTCTGGAGCAGCCTGTGTTCTTATTCTGGTATCTCGAAATCTGGGATGTTAAAAATTCTGAAATTTTTGTGGAGATTACTAGACCTCTGTATCTTTCAAATGTCTCTGGAATCACGTCAATAGCTGTTCAGGTTTGGGAGATCTAGCTGACACAAGTTGATGTTCCTGCGCTGTCTGGAACTCAGAACAGTTTCGGTTTAGCTCTACTTTTGACCATGTGTGTGTTAGAATCTGTAAAAGTGATCTAAATGAAAGTTGTAGCTGATGTCCTAATCTTTCTAACAAATCTTGGAGCACCTTTGTTGGATCTCTGAAACTCGAGTTATAACAGTTTTACTGAAATGCTGAATTTGAATCTTGTCTAGAAAATTCTCAGCATTGTTTCTTATCTTTTGTAAGCTCTCTATATTTAGAAAAATCTCTAAATTTTGCACATTTGTTGGAAAACAGATGGCCGCAAGAGGAGGAAGAGGCAGAGGCCGTGGTCGTGGGCGTGATGCTCTCATAAATCCACCACCACCGCCACCTGTGACCATGGAACAGATATTGGGAATGCAAGCGCAGTTGATGCAAGCTATGATGCAACGCTTGGACAATGAACCTGCAAGAGGACCACCGCCTGTACAGGTTAGAGATAAGCATGAAGAGTTTATAAAAGGTCGACCACCGGTGTTCACCCATGCCTCAGACCCTATGGAGGCAGATGATTGGTTGCGTGCTGTGGAGAAACAACTGAACATAGCACAATGCAACGACCTTGAGAAGGTGTTGTACGCTTCTGGGCAACTCCAAGGAGCTGCTCAGGATTGGTGGGAATCATTCCAGTTTGGACGTCCCAACAATGCTCCTGCTATTACTTGGTAGGAATTCAAGGACAATTTCCGGTCATACCATATTCCTGATGGACTAGTGGAACTGAAGCAGGAAGAATTCAGTTATCTCAAGCAAGGATCAATGACTGTGGTGGAGTATCGGGATAAGTTCGCACAACTATCACGCTACGCTCCTAATGATGTAGCAGATGACAAGGATAAGCAACGCCGTTTCCTCAAGGGACTCTATGATGGACTGCAGCTCCAGCTGATGTCTAATACATACCCTAACTTCCAGTCTTTGGTGAATCGCGCAATCGTGATTGACGATAAGCGCAAGGAGATGGAAGCTAAGAAGAGAAGGCTCCAAGGGCAAGCTTTTGGAAGCAACACTTGCCCACGTGCTTATCCCCAACAAGGTTTCCAGCAGAGGAATCAAGGACCAACTCACCAGGGAAACCGTGGTCAGTATCCTCAGCGAAACCAGTTCTAGCAACGCCCTCAGTATCAGCAACAGTTTGGAAATCAGCGTACCCCGCAACAGACCAGTAATCCTTCAACACGCCAGGGAGTGCCCAACAATACTCCTATGAAGAGTGGTGCACCCAACAATCCCAATGCCTGCTACCGATGCGGAAAAGTAGGTCACTATGCTCATCAGTGTCCTAAGAAGCAGAACCAACAAGCACCTCAGAACCAGACCAGCAATCAGAAGTTCAACGCCCGACCACCTCACACTACGAAGGTGAACTATATGTCATCTGATGCAGCTCAGGAGACGCCTGAGGTCATGCTGGGTACGTTCAACGTCAACTCTATTTCTGCTACCGTACTTTTTGATTCTGGTGCTTCGCATTCTTTTATCTCCTAAGCTTTTGTTAGAATGCATAGCATACCTTTGTGTGCCATGAAAAAACCCATACTAGTAAATTCCTCGAGAGGTAGTATGCCAGCTTCTTATTGCAGCCCCTCAACTAGCATTTCCTTAAGGGGGGGTAGACTTCAAAGTGAAGCCTATTGTGTTGAGAACAATGGGAATTGATCTTATTCTGGGAATGGATTGGATGAAACAACACCGGGCAGTGATTTAGTGTCAGGAGAAGTCTATGGTTGTGACATCACTCAATGGTGATAGAATCTGTGTAGAAGTGGTAGTGCAAGCTCAGCCTACAGCCATAGTGAACCAGCTAGATGGAGAAGTCAATGAACAAGATCGTGTAGTGGAGGAGTTCCCGAATGTCTTCCCCGATGACTTGCCAGGTATGCCACCTGACCGAGACATTGAATTCATTATTGAATTATTACCTGGAACTGCACCAATAGCTAAACGTCCATATAGAATGGGAGTTAATGAATTAGAAGAGCTTAAGAAACAACTAAAAGAGTTGCAAGAAAAAGGTTTCATACGCCCCAGTTCTTCCCCATGGGGGGCACCTGTGATCTTTGTGGATAAGAAGGATGGTAGTCAACGGATGTGTGTGGATTACCGCTCACTTAATGAGGTTACAATCAAGAATAAATACCCTTTGCCTAGGATTGATGATTTGTTTGATCAGTTGAGAGGAGCCCATGTGTTCTCCAAGATTGATCTCCGCTCTGGGTATCATCAGCTTAAGATTCGAAACTCGGACATACCCAAGACAGCATTCACTACACGGTATGGATTATATGAGTACACCGTCATGTCTTTTGGATTGACCAATGCACCTGCATACTTCATGTATCTGATGAATAAGGTGTTCATGGAGTTTCTGAATAAATTTGTGGTAGTATTCATAGATGACATACTAATATTCTCTAAGATAGAAGAAGAACATGCTGAACATATAAGGTTGGTCTTGCAAAAGCTTAGAGAACATAAGTTGTACGCTAAGCGGAGCAAGTGTGAGTTTTGGTTAAAGGAAGTCTCTTTTCTGGGTCATGTAGTCTCCAATGGTGGAATAGCAGTGGATCCAGGCAAAGTGCAAGATGTACTGAATTGAAAACCACCAACAACTGTAAGTGAGATTCGTAGCTTTTTGGGATTAGCTGGATATTACCGAAGGTTCATTGAAGGCTTTTCCAAGCTAGCCAAGCCTATGACAGCTTTGTTGGAAAAGAATGCTAAGTATGTATGGTCGGATAAATGCTAGGCAAACTTTGAAGAGCTAAAGAAGAGATTGACTACAACTCCAGTATTAATCTTGCCCGATTTAAGCAAGAACTTCTCTATATATTGTGATGCATCCCGTTTGGGTCTTGGATGTGTGCTTATGCAAGAAGGAAGAGTGGTGGCATATGCATCTAGACAATTGAGGAAGCATGAGTTGAATTATCCTACTCATGACTTGGAATTGGCAGCTGTGGTTCATGCTTTGAAGATCTGGAGACATTATCTGATTGGACATAAGAGTGATATCTATACTGATTATAAGAGTTTAAAGTATATCTTTACCCAATCAGATCTGAATCTGAGACAACGTCGTTGGTTGGAATTGATCAAAGACTATGATTTAGAAGTGCATTATCACCCGGGAAAGACAAACATCGTAGCTGATGCACTTAGTAGAAAGAGCTATGCCAATGGACTTCAGATAACATCTACGTCAGCAGAGTTGTGTGCTGAAATGGAGTATCTCAACTTGAGCCTGGTCACTAATGCAATGGAATTGGTGATAGAGCCTACTTTGGAAAAAGAGATACGCAAAGGTCAATTGGAGGATAAAAAACTTAAAGAGATAGCAGAGAATATAGTGCTTGGAAAGGCACCCGGATTTAGAATGGATGAGAATGGTACTCTTTGGTTTGGGAAAAGGATATGTGTACCAGAAGTGAAAGCTATCTAAGATGCAATTCTACAAGAGGCCCATGAGTCTGCTTACTCTATACATCCCAGAAGTACCAAGATGTACTTGGATCTCAAGAAGAAGTATTGGTGGTATGGTTTAAAGAGAGATGTGGCAGAATATGTGGCTTTGTGTGACACTTGTCAAAGAGTAAAAGCTGAGCATCAAAGACCTGCAGGGTTACTACAACCAATGAAGATTCCTGAATGGAAATGAGAAGAAGTTGGTATGGACTTTATCGTAGGATTACCCCACACTCAAAGAGGTTATGATTCAATATGGGTAATAGTGGATCGACTCACCAAGGTTGCTCACTTTTTATCAGTCAAGACTACCTATAATGGTGCAAGATTAGCAGAGTTGTACATGGAAAGAATAGTGTGCTTACATGGTGTTCCCAAGAAAATCGTGTCGGATAGAGGCACCCAATTTACATCGCAATTCTGGCATAAAGTACATAGATCTTTGGGAACAAAGTTGAATTTCAGTTCCGCTTACCACCCACAAACTGATGGACAGACTGAAAGGATCAACCAGATTTTGGAAGATATGTTGAGAGCTTGTGCACTTCAGTATGGTGATAGTTGGGATAAGAGTCTGCCATATGCAGAGTTCTCGTACCACAACAGTTATCAGAAGAGTCTCAAGATGGCACCTTTCGAGGCGTTGTATGGGCGTAAGTGTAGAACGCCTTTGTTCTGGAATCAGACTGGAGAAACTCAAGTGTTTGGACCCGATGTCCTTAGAGACGCGGAAGAACAAGTGAGAATGATTAGAGACAATTTGAGAGTAGCTCAGTCCCGACAGAAGAGTTACGCTGATACTCGCAGAAGAGAGCTGACTTTCAAGATTGGTGATTATGTGTATTTGAAGGTGTCACCAATGAGAAGTGTGAGAAGATTCAATATGAAGGGAAAGTTAGCACCAAGGTATATAGGACCTTTTAAAATCCTAGAGAGACGTGGAGAAGTAGCTTATCAGTTGGAACTGCCTGAGAGTTTGTCAGGTGTGCATGACGTGTTCCATGTTTCCTAATTGAAAAAGTGTTTGAGGGTACCAAAAGAGCAGATTCCTTTGGAAGAACTTGCTGTCAAGGAAGATCTTACTTATGAAGAGTATCCGATAAAGATCTTGGAAACTGCCGAAAGAATTACAAGAAGCCGAACTGTAAAGATGTGCAAGATGTAGTGGAATCGATATACAGAGGATGAGGCTACTTGTGAAAGAGAAGAGGATCTGAGAAAGACTTATCCCCAACTGTTTGAGTAAGCAATCACCCGAATCTTGAGGACGAGATTCATCTTAAGGGGGGTAGAATTGTAACATCCTAAAACTTGCATTCTTTTAAAATTAGTAAATATAATTTATTTATGCAAATATGTGAGCATTAAAAGATAGGGAATTAATAAATTTTGTGGAATTAAAATTTAAAAATAAGGTTAGAAACTTTTTGATGCATACATGCTGCTGCATACCATTTTGTGAATGTTAGGAATTTATTAAATATTTCAAAAAGAATTGAAATTTGAATTTAAAAAAGGATTTGGAAAATAGTAGAAAAAGAAAAGAAAAGAATTATTTTTTTCCCTCCCTTCTTGATTTTTGGCCCGTGGCCCAGTTCCTTCGGCCTGCTGGCCCATTCCTCCGCGCTGGCCTAGCTGCGCTGTTTCCTCCCTCCGCCCGCGCCCAGCCTCACGCGGCCCGCAAGGCGTCGGCCTAGCACCGTAGCCAGCCCAGCCGCCGCGTCTTCCTCGCGCCCGCAGCCGCTGACCGCCCGGCCCCACTTGTCGGCGCCGTCCCCTTCCCCGCGCGGCTCGACAACCGTCCGCGCCCGGCGCTGCAGCAACCACCGCCCACGACGGGCGTCATGGGAGCGTCCCCCCCCGCTCCTCGGCCCTGTTAAATAGCAGCCGAGCCTCCCCCTCGCGCGCCCCTACTGTTTCCCCGCTCTCTCTCGCGCTCGCCGTGCACGGAAACCACCGCAGCAGCAGCGCCGAGGATCGCCGACCGCCCCTCCGCGCGGATTGGCGTCCCTGAGCCGCCTCCGTCTCCTATTTTCTCCGGGGTGAGATTCGCCGTGCCCTCCTCTCTCTCCCCTACCTTTTCCGTTGGTATTTTGTGGCGTGTATGGCAGTGTCAAGTGCGCCGGCGAGCTCCTCCTCGCTGCCGGCCATGGCAGGTGCCGCACGAGCCATCCCCGGCCGAGTTTTGTCCCGGGGTGGACTCGCCATCTTCCCCGCATCATCCCCGTGGCCTCAGTGGGTCACACCGTGGCCCGTGGGCTGGTTTTCCTGCGCGCCGGCGAGCTCCTCGTCGTCGGCAATGGCGCCCCGCCGCGGAAGTCACTGTTTTGGTCGGCACTTTCTTCTCCCTTCCCTCGGTTTCATTCTTGGCCGCTCGTTTCTAATCCAACGGCCGAGATCATCCGATA
The DNA here is from genome assembly GCF_019320115.1 of Miscanthus floridulus. Classification (NCBI taxonomy): domain Eukaryota; kingdom Viridiplantae; phylum Streptophyta; class Magnoliopsida; order Poales; family Poaceae; genus Miscanthus; species Miscanthus floridulus. The sequence continues at coordinate 33,403,826 of NC_089596.1, forward strand.
CCCCTTCGCGGGTTAATTTTCTAAAGAGACCCCCGGTTTACATCTAATTGAACCCGCAGTCCAAGGCGTAGTTCCCCGAATGCGCATTTTCGTTTGGAAAACGTAAACTTCACGGCTTAAGTCAAAAATACGTTTTCAGTATTTACAGAAATGCCATTTGAACTGTTTCGCTTCTAAAATTATCGTTTTAGCTCCGAATTGATCCATTCAAATCGCGTTAGCTTCGTAATTTCATAAGCTACATGTTGGAAATACTGTTAGTCAAGTTTGGAACTTTTTAATTTCATGATTAGATTTAATTAAATATATGGCTATAGGAAAACTCGTTTAAATCATAACTTCCGCATTTTAGCTCCGTTTTTCGTGAACTTCGCGTTGACGTGATCGTAGCGAGACGTAGATTATTTTTACAAATATTTTATCTTGTTTTCAATACTGTTGGTGTACTGTTCTAATGATAGGAATGTTTGCTTTGCATGAATACTTTTGGAATGTTGTATGTTGCCGTGTTGGTCGTGTTCAGACGGTGAGGAAAACGTTGGAGACCAAGAACTCTTCGATGACCAGCAGGACCAGCACGAGTTTGTGAATCAAGGCAAGTATAGCATGGGCCTACCTTGATGTCCTATTTCACTTTAATCAATTACTCATTTGCATGTGTCTAATTTTGATACCCGTAAGGACAACCTAGTGATTGTTTATCCTGTGCCTTGTCTCCTATGGGTTAAATGCATATGGGTAGATTGCTAGTGCTCTAACTGAACTTGATATACATGATGATGAATGATACTATGGAACTAAGAGTTTAACATGATTTATAACAACTGTTCCATAGGGCGAAGGTGCAAATGACCTTTGTTCATGTTGCTCCCAGCTCTCCATAAGGACTTATCTGTCGGCAAAAGCTGGGACTGACAGTGCAACCAGGAGAGTCATATGGCTCTGACTTTAGCTCAGTAATAGGATCTTTTCTAGCTAGTTAGAGGTTACCTTTTTGGCGCAAATGGAGCTTGCCACGTTGGGTATAGGGCTGCCTCTGTTCCTATGAGTATAGCCGCGATGGATATGTGCCATAGGAAAGGAGGGTTCCTACATCTGTCTGCCAAGGAAACCTAGCGGCCCTAACTTGTTAGGGAAACCTATGAAATGGCTTCATAGTGTACCCTGCCCGCTCACCTTGGTAGTGACATGGGAGTAATTAACCCGGGCATATGGGGATCACGACTCGCGGTGAATATGCACCACCTCTGCAAAGGGTAACAAACTGTTATAACAGCCGTGCTCACGGTTACGAGCGGCCCGGAAAACTCACAGAATAACTGGTTACTTGTTGATGATCATTTAAAGTTGTTCTATGATGATATACGATACACTTTACACTGATATATGTTCTTATGGGATTAAATGGGAGCTTAAGCATAACTTGATAATACCTGAGAATAAAAGCTTCACCTACTAAAAATGCTAACTGCAGTAAACCAGTGTCAACCTTTTGAGCTTCATAACCCCATGTTAGCTTATTAAGTACAGGATGTACTTACACTTGTTTATTTCTTGATTTGGATAAAAATCCCGGATGGGTAACAGACGACAACGGGTATGAGGATTTTCCGGAGGATTTTTAGGCTTGTGGTCAACCAGTTGACCTTTCCTGTGACGAAGCCCACGAGAGTTTATTATCTTTTATTTACCGCTTTGTGATGTAAGACTAAGTTGTATTATGGATCTGATGTAAGAGACACCGTGATGATACTTTATATGATTTGTCGACTTGTGAGTGTGACTGTTTCCTGAGCACACATGAGTATCGTGCATTCAATTTTATCTTTAAAATTGGACGTGACATTTTTCTTTCTTTCTTTTGGTTGAAACTATCTGATCGACTCTCTGGTTCGTTACGGGTGTGTTGTGCCTGCCCGCCGTTGTCCTCTGCCACCAGCACCACCATACCTGCGTCGTCCTCGCTCTGTCACTGGTACGTTTTGGTTGGCAGCTGAGCCGTTCCTCCGTCGTGCATCTTGCTTCTGCCAGCTTTGTTTGCTTCCAGATTGGAGGCGGTCAGAGCAGGTGCTTTCTTCAGATGCATGGTGGGTCGGCTCTCGTTGCATTGAGTACTGATGATGCGTGTCTTGGCCTCTTGCGTTGGGTTGTTACAACGGTTTCATCATCGCAGTGCAAGTCGTCGCCTCCCGGCGTGCAGGCTGTGTCGCAAGCAAGAGCGATCTAGAAACCATGCGTGCATGCACAGAAACGGCAACGACCACAGCAGAGGGCAGGGTCGCAGTTGCGTGCTGCACCTACGCTTTGGTGCCGAACCCAACCGGAACGTCTGCTGCCGTCCGCCATCTTCACCACGGGTCCAACAGGCAACACTGCAGAGAGCATGCATTTGGCATCACCGTCGCCCCCTGCCCATGCCAATTCAGTCAGGTTCAGGGACGGTTTTGATTGTTTGTTACGATTCTTAACGCGTGTCACGGGATCCTGTTCCTGTGCTTCGAGGGTGTTTGGTTGCTGCAGGCGAACGTTAGCTACCACTTGTATAGTCCTTTACCGTCCAAACGCTGACGTGACACGGCTAAACTTTAGCCCCCGAATCCAATCACTTCCACCTTCCGGCCATAGTGTCTCTGTACTAGTACTGCTACTACAAACGCGTCCCTTACATGCATGTATGTATCCGCATGTCAGTGGCGCACAGCACATGTGCCACATTTTGATATGTAGCGCTAGCAGCGCAGTAAAGAGGACGATCGATACGACGTTCAGCGTGCCCGTGCATACACTCTAGTAGTAGTGCAAAGTATCGCTATGATACGATGCAGCTGCTTTTTGCGCCACACATCGCATGTCGTACGTGTAGCACGTTAGGCGGCAACCACCAAACTATCTTTGGTACACAACTTGCGGTGCATGCGCATCAGCGCGTTACACCCATGCATGCGCACCAGACTTTTTTCAGCCGTTCGCTTGTCTTAAAAATGATTTGTTCGGCTTCTTTTTTTCAGTCGGAACAGTGTTTTTTTCTCACAACAATTCAGTCAAAACAGTGTTTTCAGCCAGTTTCAGCCAAGTTTTAGACCAGCGAACGGGGCCACAACTGCGCTGGACAAGTATATGTCGTTTGCTAGAGGTCGGTCTATATAGGGACATGGGTGCATACATACATACATACATGCATATATGTATGTATAGTGCATCCAAAGCCATCGCAGCTGATCAAGGTCTAGAAGAATGTGTGGCGACAACAAAAGTGAACCCACGTACGCCACAATAAGCTGATGCTATACTTGCCCCTCCATGCCATAAAAAATGTTATTCTCACCTCCCCGAGAAATTAAACATTATTAATTTTGATCAAATATATATAAAAAATTATTTAGAACTACGGTTCTACAGTTGGCTATAGAATAATTTATTCGGTAGCCACTTTGAGTTACGATAATTACTATACTAATTTACAAGATTACAATAACTCATTACTAAGTGGTTTATTATAACATTACGGTAAATATCCACATGTATTATAGTAACTCAACTATCGTAAATATGTATTCATTTTATCGTAAATCAATATACAAATTATCGTAAATAGAGGTGGTTATAGAATAACTTATTCTGTAGCTGGTTAGTGGATATACTCTCCCAAAAATATTAATATTTCTAGTACGTAATTAGTACCATTAGATGGATTGTTAAATATGTTTTAATAGCACTAGTAGAGAATAGACCTTTGATCCTCGGTCAAAATGGGCTCTAGTCCCGGAATTTTTTGCCCCCGGGACTAGAAATACCTTTAGTCCCGGTTGGTGGCTCCAACCGGGATTAAAGGTCCCTGCCCAATGGCTACTGCGCCAGACAGAGGTGGCAGGGACCTTTAGTCCCGGTTGGAGCCACCAACCGGGACTAAAGGTATACTTTTACTCCCGGTTGGTGGATCCAACCGGGAGTAAAGATCTACTCCCGAGCCGTGGCTGCGCCTAGGGTTGGAAAGTTACCTTTAGTCCTGGTTGGAGCCACCAACCGGGACTAAATGTTCTCCCTTTATATATCGGCCGTCTCCTTCTTCCTCCCCGAGCCCGAGCTCAGCACATTTTGAAGCTCACTGCACTAGTGTTCTTGCTTCCTCCCTCCCTCCATTGTTCCTCCATCCATTCTTCGATTCCTCCGTCGATTTCTTCGATTCCTTCGTCGATTCTTCAGTTGTAAATGTTACCAATCTCATACTCTCATTTTTCACCATTGTCTTATGCCATTTTGTTCACTATATATATATGGGTCTTTATTGTGATTTTTTTCATTTGTAAGCAATTTGAGCTCAAAATCACTTCAAGCTTGCATATTTACATGAAAGAAGGTTAAAGTATATATAAATATAAACTTAGAAAATAGTTAGAAAATTATAGCAAATCCGTACTAGTTGAACTTGCGGACCGTGTTCAGCTCGGCGAGCATGTTCTCTGCTGAGTGGTAACGGACGTCAAGGAGGAGCTTTGATTCTACGAGGGAGAGCGGCAACGGTCGTGGAAGACCGTGTTCCCTTCCTCGTAGAATCGGAGCTCTTCCGTGGCCAAGTACGGTGCCGTCCGGTGGAGAAATGCTCGCCGAGATGATCACGTAAGCAAGTTCAACTAGTACGGATGATTATTTATTCAAATGTCCTGATATCATCGCAGTAGTCTGTCAATCACCGTACCCAAACGTAGTATATATATAAATATAAACTTAGAAAATAGTTAGAAAATTATAGAAAATCCGTACTAGTTGAACTTGCGGACCGTGTTCATCTCGGCGAGCATGTTCTCTGTCGAGCGGTAACGGACGTCAAGGATGAGCTTTGATTCTATGAGGGAGAGCGACAACGGTCATGAAAGACCGTGTTCCCTTCCTCGTAGAATCGGAGCTCTTCCTTGACCAAGTACGGTGCCGTCCGGTGGAGAAATGCTCGCCGAGATGATCACGTAAGCAAGGTCAACTAGTACGGATGGTTATTTATTCACATGTCCCGATATCGTCGCAGTAGTCTGTCAATCACCGTACCTAAACGTAGTATATATAAATATAAACTTAGAAAATAGTTAGAAAATTATAGAAAATCTATACTAGTTGAACTTGCGGACCGTGTTCATCTCGGCGAGCATGTTCTCTGCCGAGCATTAAACAGATATCAAGGAGGAGCTTTGATTCTATGAGGGAGAGCGACAACGGTCATGGAAGACCGTGTTCCCTTCCTCGTAGAATCGGAACTCTTCCTTGACCAAGTACGGTGCCGTCCGGTGGAGAAATGCTCGCCGAGATGATCACGTAAGCAAGGTCAACTAGTACGGATGGTTATTTATTAAAACATGTTTTTGAGCTATAATGTATTAAAAAATGAGTATAGAGATCTAGATAATTTTATAGTTTCTTAATTTTATTTGTTTATAAAAGGAGAAATTTATAGTGTATTAAAAAATGAGTATAGAGAGTAGATGGCAACTGCTTCTAGGTCCTCGGCCTCTCATGGGTTTCCAAAGCGACTTAGGCCGGGCCTCCCTCTCATTCCATGCGGCAAGTGTCGTGATGAGACGAAGATTGTGATGGAGTACCGAGTAAAGAAGGAGGGTCCTAACAAGGATCGTATCTTCTACAAGTGTCTGGATCGCAATGTGAGTTATTTTATCGTATTTAATGATTATGGTTAGTTTATACCTATTTTCATGATGGTTGTGATTAAAGTTCTAATTTTTTGTTTTAATTTCAGTGGGATGGCAGTGGACGATGTTCAGGCTTTTACTGGGAGGAAGAGTATGTTGAACTCGTGCAAAAATATCTTGCACAACAGGCAGATACGGCGGCTAATGAGGCAGTGATCCAGCCGAAGAAGCCCAAAGATGTTGCACAATTGGGGGATCTGTCTGTTTTAGTTGAGATTGATCGCGAAATCCTTGTGCTCCTGAAATGTATTTTAGCTTTAGTTCTTTTAGTGGTAGTTGGGATTGTCTACATTGTAGCGATGCTTTCATAAATTTGTATCTTTTGTGGTGGCACGCATGTGAAAGGTCCTAATATGGCTAGAGGGGGGGGGGTGAATAGCCTATTTAAAAATCTACAAATCAACTAGAGCAATTTGATTAGTATGACAAATAGCGTAATGCAAACTTGCTCTAGCTCTACAAGGGTTGCAAGCCACCTATCCAATAATTCTAGTTACAATGAATACTTAGGCAAACAAGCTAGCTATGTAATTACTCAATAAGAGCTCTCAACCTTGCTACTCTAAAGAGCTCAACTAGATGAATGTAAATAATAAAGCAAGCTCTCAATTCTAATTACACTAAAGAGCTTGTATCAACTAGTTTGCAAGAATGTAAATGAGTGAGTAGAGTGATTATACCGACGTGTAGGGGATGAACCAATCACAAGATGAATATATAGCCAATCACCGGGAGAATGACAAAGAAGAGAGACAATCGATTTTCTCCCGAGGTTCACGTGCTTGCCAACACGCTACGTCCCTGTTGTGTCGACCAACACTTGGTGGTTGGGCGGCTAAGAGGTGTTTCACAAACCTCGTCCACACGATTGGACACCGCAAGAACCGACCCACAAGTGAGGTAACTCAATGACACGAGCAATTTACTAGAGTTACCTTTCGGTGCTCCACCAGGGAAGGTACAACTCCCCTCACAATCACCGAAGGCGGCCACGAACAATCACCAACTCGTGCCGATCCTCCACCGCTGCTCCAACCGTCTAGGTGGTGGCAACCACCAAGAGAAACAAGCAAAATCCGCAGCGCAACATGAATACCAAGTGCCACTAGATGCAATCACTCAAGCAATGCACTTGGATTCTCTCCCAATCTCACAATGATGATGGATCAATGATGGAGATGAGTGGGAGGACTTTGGCTAAGCTCACAAGTTTGCTATGTCAATGAAAATGTGCAAGAGTTACCCCTTGAGCCGGCCATGAGGCTATAAATAGAGCCCCCCATCAAATAGAGCCTTTGTACCCCTTCGCTGGGCAAAACACGCTCTGACCGGACGCTCCGGTCATACCGACCGAACGCTGGCCCTCAGCGTCTGATCGCCCGATGGACGCCACGCGTCACCAGCTTCAAACGCTGTTCGTCAGATTTCAACGGCTACGAAGCTGACCGGACGCTCCGGTCAAAACTGACCGGATGCTGAAGCCCCAGCGTCCGGTCGTTTCCAGTAAGCTCCCCGAGGCATGTTTTTTCGACCGGACGCGTCCAGTCCATCTTGACCGGATGCAGCCAGCGTCCGGTGCTCAACCCTTAGCCACTGTGCAGACCCGTCAGTTTGACCGGACACAGAAACCAGCGTCCGGTGCATCTCAGGTCCAGCGTCCGGTGCAACACCGAAACTGGCAACCTCTCTGCCAGCTCGACCGGACGCAACCTTTCAGCGTCCGGTCGCTGAGTGACCCAGCGTCCGGTCAGTAGACCAACGCCAGCATCATTTCAACCAACTCCATTTCAACTCTAACTTCTTCACCCTTGCTTAAATATGCCAACCACCAAGAATTTTGCATCCGGCGCAATAGAAAATAGACATTTCATTTTTGAGAGGGACCCAAACCCATCTCAACCCTGCAAACACCTTGTGCACATGTGTTAGCATATTTTCACAAATATTTTCAAGGGTGTTGGCACTCCACTAGATCCTAAATGCATATGCAATGAGTTAGAGCATCTAGTGGCACTTTGATAACCGCATTCCGATACGAGTTTCACTCCTCTTAATAGTACGTCTATCTATCCTAAATGTGATCACACTCACTAAGTGTCTTGATCACTAAAACAAAATGGCTCCTACATTTTATACCTTTGCCTTGAGCCTTTTGTTTTTCTCTTTCTTCTTTTCCAAGTTTGAGCATTTGACCATCACCATGCCATCACCATTGTCATGATCTTCGCCATTGCTTCATCACTTGGAGTAGTGCTACCTATCTCATAATCATCTTGATAAACTAGGTTAGCACTTAGGGTTTCATCAATTAACCAAAACCAAACTAGAGCTTTCAGCATGTTGTATAAATAATTAATTATGATCTAGGTTTTAATATGGTATTTATGTCATGTAATGCAGATGAACCGTCATTGGATGTATAATGCTGATCGCTGCTCCCAAGAGTTCATTGACGGCGTGCATTATTTGTTACGTGCGGCCGAGGCAAACAAACGCGACGGTTTCATGTGCTGCCCATGTGCCATATGTAAGAATACGGTGGAATATCCTTGCTCAAGGACTCTTCATTCACACTTGTTCAAGTCGGGTTTCATGTCAAACTATATTTGTTGGACAAAGCACGGAGAAACCGGTGTTGTAATGGAAGAAGGTGAAGAAGAACAATGGGACGACAATGATATTATTCTCGATGGTGCGTGCTTCAATGATACTGTAATGGGAGAAGCTGAAGAAGAGGTAGCCGCAGAAGATGAGTCAGCTGATGATCTTTCTCAGGTCATTCGTGACGCACAAAGAGAATGTGAAAGTGAAAAGGAGAAGATCAAGTTCGAGCGGATGCTAGAAGATCACAAGAAATTGTTGTACCCAACTTGTGATGCAGGGCAGAAAAAGTTGGGAACCACACTATAATTGCTGCAATGGAAGGCAAAGAATGGTGTATCTGACAAGGGCAGAAAAAGCCTAAGGACACATTTGAAGCACGACAGGACCTGCGTTGTTTGAGAGAAAGAGACAACCTGCATCCAGAGAAGACAGATGATGGACGCCATTACTTACGTCCTGCTAGCTACACTCTAAGCAAAGAGGAGAAGGAAATCATGTTTGAATGCTTAAACAACATCAAGGTACCATCTGGATTCTCCTCGAATATAAAGGGTATTATAAATGTGCCAGAGAAGAAATTATGTAACTTAAAGTCCCATGACTATCACGTTCTCATGACGCAATTACTTCCAGTTGCATTAAGAGGAATTCTACCTCCAAATGTACGTCTAGCCACCGTGAAGCTATGTGTATTCCTCAATGCAATTTCTCAGAAGGCAATTGATCCAACTAATCTAGCTAAACTACAGAATGATGTGGTTCAATGTCTCGTCAGCTTTGAGTTGGTGTTCCTTCCTTCCTTCTTTGATATTATGACACACCTTCTAGTTCACCTAGTCAAGGAGATTTTCACTCTCGGTCCTGTGTTCCTACACAACATGTTCCCCTTAGAGAGATTCATGGGAGTCCTGAAGAAATATGTTCACAACCGTGCTCGCCCAGAAGGAAGCATCGCCAAGGGCTATGGAACAGAAGAGGTCATTGAGTTCTGTGTTGACTTTATTCCCGACCTTGACTCGATTGGTGTTCCTGAATCGAGACATGAGGGGAGACTAAGCGGAAAGGGGACACTAGGGAGGAAAACATATATTGGTACGGATGATGATTATTTCAATAAAGCGCACTACACAGTTCTACAGAACTCCTCTTTGGTAGATCCGTATATTGAGACACACAAGGATCTCTTACAATCCGAGTTTCCAGGGAAGACTGAAGCTTGGATTACGCGTAAGCACATGAAAACTTTCGGTGGTTGGTTGCGAAAAAAATGTCAAGGTGATGAGAGCATCCATGAGCAACTGTATTTATTGGCTATGCAACCATCATGGCATATCGTCACATACAAAGGGTACGAGATAAATGGGAACATATTCTACATAGTAGCCCAAGATAAAAGGAGTACCAACCAAAACAGTGGTGTCCGCATAGATGCCACAGACCCGAATGGGAATAAGTAGACATATTATGGACGCATAGATAAAATATGGGAACTAGAATATGCACCTACTTTGAATATCCCATTGTTCAAGTGCCAATGGGTCAAGGTGACTAGAGGCGGCAACGAGTATGGAATGACAACAGTAGACCTTAGTAATATTGGGTACAAAGACGAACCATTCGTCCTTGCCAAGGATGTGAATCAGGTGTTCTATGTCAATGATATGTCTACCAAACCAAAAAGAGGGAAAAACGATAATGACTCAACCAAAGAGCCAAAGCGCCACATAGTTCTTTCAGGGAAAAGAGTCATCATGGGAATTGAGGACAAGTCGGACATGTCAGAAGATTATGAAAAGGATGACCGAATTCTGCCATTCAAAGTGAACAAAGACCCTAGCATCTTGGTAAATGATGAGGACACTCCATGGTTACGACGCGATCATAACCAAGGGACATACGTAAAGAAGAAGTTCACTATTGTGCCCACTTGATGATATAGTGATTTAATGTAGTGTGTGTTTGAGATATTATGTAATAATTGTGAATTCAGATGTTTATTATGTCATGTTTCAAATTAAATCAATGTTTGATTTGGTGGGATTTCTCTCTCAAAAAGGTAAATTAGGATATTGAGTGATGAAAAATTAAAATATTAACGTTAAAATGATGTGAAAACAAATTTCATGTCCAAAACCAATAGTTTTAATAATTTTAATTAAACACTACATTTTTGCATTAACGAAATAATAAATATTAGTTACATTATGTTTTATAATTGTAACAAAAAATAAAAAAAGTTAGGTTATAGATTTTTCCTATGTGCAATAAAGAAAAAGAAAATCCATATTTTTAACAAAATAATTTTATGCCTTTTATTTAATTTACTATGTATTTAACAAAAACTATTGCATTTCTATTGTATTTAACAAGACTGTTGCTTAAAACAGGCAGGAAACGAAACTGCAGGCCACCTTTACTCCCGGGTGGGAAGCCCATCCGGGAGTAAAGGTGGGCTGCAGTTTCGTGGCCCGCCAAAAAAACCCTTTACTCCCGGATGGTAACTCGCACCGGGAGTAAAGACCCTTTACTCCCAGCTGGTGGCTGACACCGGGAGTAATTCTCTCTGGTATATAACCGCCAGCGCCTGGCGTAGATCGATCCGCTCGTCTTCTTCCTCATCGAACACCCCCGCCCTCTTCTTCCTCGCGCCGCCGTCCGTTCGCCTTCCGTGACACCGCCGCCCTCTTCTTCCTCGTGCGGCCTCCACCGTGCGCGCCCGTGCCCCTCCTCTGCACGCGCCCGTGGCCCTCCACCGCGCCCTCCTCCGCGCGCGTCCGAGGCCCTCCACTGCCGAGCTCGAGGTGATCAGTTCGTCTCTCTGTACATTCTCAGACGGTGGCCGGAAAACTTCAAAAAATGTTATATTTTGCTGTGATACCGAATAGATCTGAAACGTAGAAATTTGTTCTCCTGAACTGAAAACATTTCTCTTTTGAAAGTAGAACATTGTTTCATGAATCTACAACATTGCCTTTGCTCAATACAAGAATGTTTTCTATCTTCATAGATCAATGTTTGTTAACGAAATTTTATCCAAATATATTCATGTAGGGTCTTTTTTTTGAAGGATTTGTTGTAGGATATATAATGGTAAAATAGGAACTCAATTTGGATACCCAGTTTGTAAACTAAGCGTTTTTTAGTTTATAAAAAATATCACATGTGATGATGTAAGCAGTTTTGGTTGGACTTGCATGCATGGCTACAGACAATTTGGGCCACAAGAAAGAAAAGTCCAAAAAGAAGATAAATTCTTATCATTTCGGAAATAGTAATGGTTATATTAGCAATAAGACACATATACTTACATTTCATAATGACTTATACTTACATTATCAGCATAGAATTTTCTCATATGATGAATGACTACATGGTTCACATGGTACATAGGATCACAACATCACGCACCGACACCGCCCCGGCCCGCCTCACATCATCGTTGTCAGCACGCCGGCCTGCCTCACGTCGTCGTCGTCAGCACACCGGCCACCGCGCCGACATGTATATATACGTCATTTGTATTCATATGCATGTATATATACGTCGCGGAGCATCGCCGCCCTCGTTCGCCCTTGCGTTTCTATGTATACGGCGGAGCACCGCCGCCCTCGTTCACCCATGTGTACAGACATATATACGGCGGAGTGGAGCACCGCCACTCTTGTCACACCGCCCTCTCTCGCGGCCTAGTCGATCAACATTCGTATTATCGTTATCGTTAACGCTAAACAATCACACCAGGGCAAACCACGCTGTTGATGTCACCTACGTGGTTCGCCCTAGTCACCGACGCAATTCGCCCTCGGCCGTTTATGTATAGCCCTAATTCGCCCTAGTACCGACGCAGTTCGCCCTAGTGTGGCGAATTGCGTCCGTGACCGAGGGGCAAGATTTAATAATGCATATTGTTCGTAGATTTTACGCATGTAAGCAAAGATTTGACGTGCTATATATTGGTTTTGTTTTTTGAAGCTAGATGGCCGACCTGAGAAACATGGATGAGGAGGAGTTGATGATGAATTTGATCAACACTGGCACTCAAGTTGCCGGCGATGATGGTGCTAAAAATAACGTGCAAGAGGATGCAGATGACAGGAGTCAGTACTTAGCTCTTGAACAAAATGAGCAACAACATATTGGCCAAGTATATATTTTTTATTATTAGCTATATATATTATCATATGTCTTATGTGTGCTCATGACATTAAAAATAATGTTTATATTTTGTGGCCCTCTGGATCGACATCAACAACTACAACGAAGAGTAAAAATGTTCGAGGTCCCAAAAAGCCATTGGAGGGCCGCTTCATCATCTCGGAGTTCAATGTGGATACAGGAGAACCGGGGGGGGCCGAATAAAATGAAATTTGTGCACCACTGTGGTTACCTTGTACAGGACCGGCTCCCGATTAATACCCGTGAATGGAAGAAGAAGACCAATGCTCCTCATATCAGTTTTGTCTCCGATCGTGACAAGACGTTAATTTGGAAAGATGTCTTGGTACATTTCACGCTCCAAACAGATGGTTATGATGATATAATAGATGGTGATAAATTGAAGGAGCGAGTTAGGGATTGGGCAATGAAGAAGATGGCCACCCAGTTTCAGACTTGGAAGAAACACCTATACACGACGTATGTCAAGAAGAACATAGCACCAGATTTTACTGTCCCAGGCCCGATCTCAAAGCAGAGGCCCTATTGGGATGGGTTTGTATAGTACAAGACTTCGGAAGAGGGTGTGAGTCGGGTGATAAAAAACCAACGTAATGCCCAACAGAAGACATACCACCATAACTTGGGATCAGGTGGCTACCCGACTGCCATTAAGAAGTGGAACAAAATGGAAGCAGACCTTCTTGCCAAGGGTATCAGACCAGAATCACTCGAGTGAGGAGAACGTGCAAAGAATTGGTTTTTCGCTCATGGGGGAACACTAGACCAGGAGACAGGGAAGTGCGTTTATGGCGCAAGACTGCAAGAAGCAGCAGAAAGATTGTTTTATGCTCAGAGAGCTACTGCTAGTGGTGCGTTTAGGCCCAACAGAGAGAAGGATGAGCTGACATACGCCATCGGGACTATTGAACATGGTGGCCGAACTAGAGGCAAAGGAAGTGTCTCGTGGGAGCATGGATTCCCTCAGGACAGACCTTCCTATAGAAGCCGCCAGAGAAAGAAGGAAGAAGAGGCACAGCGGCTCCAGAGGTTGGAGGAAGCGGTGCGTGAAGCACAGGAGCGGGAAAAAAACCTTGAAGCGAGAATGCAGGAGGAAATCAGAAGGCAAGTGCAAATAGCAGTGAGTGCAAGCAAGCAGGCATCAGAGCCAGGAATCAACATTAGCCAATCTGTTCAGTTGAAAAGCAGCTGCGCTTCCACGGAGATACCAAATCAAGGGGACACAGGACTGTGCTTCCCTATGGATGACGTCACTGAACCTTGTACAACATGTGAGCTACACATTCCGAAGGGGAATTCCACAATCAAGGTGGCTATCGATCTTGTTAATCCTATCGACCGAACCAAGACACCAAGGATTCATAGGAATATAATCCAAGAAGGATATGCTACTATCTCGGTAGATAAAGCTGAAAAAGGTTTTAGTGATTTGCCTCTTGACATTCCTGGAGGTGATGGCGAGAAGACTCTAGGAGAAGCGGAGAAGACATTCATTCTATGACGCAAGCGCTACATCATCATTCCAGGGATGTCGGCTCCACCTCCTCCTGAACTACCTCACCATAGGTACATGCGGATGAAAACACTACATCATTAATTTGTATTGGCTTAAATAATTAACAATCTGCTCATAATAATATGTCATTCCTTTTTTTGTAGCAGATCCTCCCCCAACCTAAATCCAATTGTTCAATCGCCAGATCATCATAGTGCTCTGTACGATGACATTGTGTTGGAAGGCGAGGCTGCATCCACACCATCTCCAAGGAGGTCTCCAACGCCGCAGCTGCCACCTCCAAGGAGGTCTCCAACGCCGCTGCCAACACCTCCAAGGAGGTCTCCAACGCCTCCCCTGCCCCCACCTACCAAGAAGCCTAGCAAGAGGCCAGCCCCTCAAATGAAGAACCAGTCCCCGCCTGCAAAGAAAGCCACCGTGAAACCAAGGGCTATTCCCAAAATAATATCTGAAGAGAAGGAAGAAGGAACTGATGCATATAAAAAAGATATGTCTAGATTCTATGACAAACTTAAAAAGAATCAAGAAGCAAGGAGAAACCCGGAGAAACTATACTTCTTCGTAGCTCCAGATATTCTAAGAAAAAGGGTGGCTTCTTACCAGCAACAATAGCGGGAATCTCGTAAGCCGTCCAAATCAACGTTATCGGACTATGACCGCACTCTCACCAAGTCAATTGAGGCGGCACAGAAAAAGAAGCGGGCAGGGAAAGGAGTTGCCCAACTCGGACAACAAGCGCACCAATCAGTCCCCCCGCTAGTTGTTGGTAATGAATATGGTTCGAATTTAGGATTAATGCATCAGGCAAACATACCTCCGGATGTCGATTTGGATCACCTCGGTGAATTTATTTATGAGACTGGTCTCGACCTTTACCAGATGTTTGGTGATGGAAACATTGAGAGTATGGCGGAGGTTGATATTTGGAAGAAAAAATTTGTACTAGGCCAGAGTCTATACAACCCTCAAGCCTTATCTGATCTGGGGACGCAAATGTACCTGCTAAACAAGTGGTATATGCAGGCGTCTACCGGTGGAGACTTCTGCGTTGGTGTCAGAATTAGAGACGAACATTGGTTCCGTGGCGATGATGTTATGTATGTTGACTTTGCAGAATTTCATCAACTATGCCACCTGACCTCTCTAGACAAAGTTATCATTAGCTGCTATTGCCTGTAAGTAATAATTCTTTCGATCTATTATTAAACTCATCATATGTGTGTATATGCATATAAATTATCCTAACAAGTACTATATATATGTAGATTTACAATGACAGAGCTCAGAAAGGAATGCTGCAATGAAATTGGTTTTGTTGATCCCCATATAGTATTCAAAGACCTAATTACTCCAAAGACTAATTGAAAGTCTGAGTCAGAGAGTAACCTCATGAACTTCTTAGTGAACCAACGCCACAAGAAGGATATACTCTTTCCCTATAACTTCAAGTGAGTGTTAATAATGTCGATCATCCTTAATGGCTCATATGTTAATTCTAGTTAATTAATGAGTGTTATGCGTTATATCCTATAAACACATGCAGCAATCACTGGATATTGATGGACATCGATCTGGTGAAAAGTCACTTGATAATCTATGACTCGATGAGAAAACCACAACAAGACTACCAAGATATGATAGATATTATCTAGAGGTAATTTCGGGATCTCTAGCAACTATATATACACACAAACATGATGATTAACTATATCTGATGACGTGACAAATTTTTTATTAGGCAGTGTTTGGAAAACCTTTATTGAGAAGCAACACATGAAAAAATGCAAAGCGCCACTGAATGTAATCCCTTTGAAAGTAAGTCCCCTGAATCGCATCATCTTTATTAATTAAACATATAGCTTTCACCGGATCACCAGATTGGATGACAAATCTTTTTCTCGTAAAGTGGTGTCTGAGGCAGGAACAGGGGAACAACTACTGTGGTTACTATGTTTGCAAGTTTATCAAAGTGGTCTCCCAAAGAACTCCTACAGAGAGACTCAAAGTACGTTAAAAATACACTATATATTCATTTAATTATTATTATTGATTGTGTTACTATGTCTTTATATATATATGTACATATATTAATTTATTTTCCTTTAATTCAAACCTGTAGACTCGATGGTTGGAGGAAAAGGTCATACGGCAAGATCAAATCAAAGCAATTCAAGAGTCTATAGCCGGATTTTTTAATGAGCAGGTCATCGATTCCAAGGGCGAGTTCTACTTCGACCCAACACTGCCATGGAAGCCAAGCTAGAGGATGAGAGGAAACTTGTTATATCACAACAACTGTAATACAATCTTTTTGTAATATATGCACATGAAATAATATAATGTAAAATACACATATACATGCATGCATGTAAATATATATATGATGCATGCATGCATACATATATATATATATATATATATATATATATATATATATATATATATATATATATATTCTATGCTTGAATTGTGTGATTTAATACGTTCATTGTGCTTGAACCGAAACATACTATATGCACGTATAAAAGTATAATTAGCAGCGTACAATACGACTTCGAAAACCTATTTTGAAAAGAAAAGAAAAAAGGAATAAAACCTTTAGTCCCGGTTCGTATTACCAACCGGGACTAAAGGTGCCGGCCATCATGGCATGTCAGGAGGCACCTTTAGTCCCGGTTGATAATACGAACCGGGACTAAAGGTCCTTCTTTAGTCCCGGTTCCTGACCCGGGACTAAAGGACCCCCTTTAGTCCCGGATGCTTGCTCCCGGGTGGGGAACCGGGACTAGAGGGGGTTTCCCACCGGGAGTAAAGCTCTGTTCTCTACCAGTGTAGTAAACTTACTTGAGATATAAATGTTACTAATATTTTTTACAAATCTAGTCAAAATTGAGTAGGTCACAATAGATATTAAAAGTGAGTCCAATCTCATTTTTTGAATATGCTCAGTCTCTCTTTCTGTCCATCTAGGCTAAAGCATTCTATAAGCATATGAGTTAAGTGAAAAACGCAGTTTTCAGTTTGAAACTGGGATGCTTGCACTTATGTGCGGGGTAAGCTCACCCATATGAGTTATAATATGGTAAAATGCGATCAAACCAAACACGCCGGTTTGCACTCTATATAGACTGATCAGTTATGCAGCAAACCAATCATGCGTATAATATTGTGCATTTTCTATCCAAGAAAACCAACCAATGACGAATTGCATATTCTTATTCAGGTTAAGGGTATGCTGCACAACCTATAATGCAATGCAATACCCAATCAGACCCTAAAAGTATCGTGCCTACAAGGGTATATTTGGTAGATGATCCTAGGCCCCGAATGCTTGGAAACACTCTGCCTGCTCAGGCAGCTCTGCCCAGGAGCCAACCAAATAGACCTTAAATGCACTAGTTAAGAGACTAACATCCTGTTCGCTTGATCGTTTTTGTGGCTTATAAACCGATTGATGCTGTTTTATTATGAGAGAAAAACACTGTATCATGGTTGATAAGCATGGCTATACGATCAAGCGAACAGGGTGTAAGTCCCCATATGGATCAACCGGAGATTGTTAAAAATTGGTTTGTGTCTTGTGGATT
The DNA here is from genome assembly GCF_019320115.1 of Miscanthus floridulus. Classification (NCBI taxonomy): domain Eukaryota; kingdom Viridiplantae; phylum Streptophyta; class Magnoliopsida; order Poales; family Poaceae; genus Miscanthus; species Miscanthus floridulus. The sequence continues at coordinate 33,421,405 of NC_089596.1, forward strand.
AATACAAGATTTTATAGTGTGCACCTTTCAAAGTCCTTTGTTCATATTATTTTTGACTTTAATTTCACAACAAAGCAGGGTTGATTCGAGTTGAGGGAACTTGCGAGCGCGAATGGAGCCTGGCTTAGTTTGTTAGGTTTCTTGTGGTGGAACGTACCCATCCGGGTTCAAGTTCTCGACTTGGCACGGGTGCTTGCATTTTTCTGGTTTTATTTTAGGATTTAACGGTATTTGTGCTTTCAGTGGTAGACACCTGTGGTAACTTCGTCAATCTCGAAATGTGCCGGTACAATCTTTCGGAGGTGCTCATAGGAGTAGGGTTTGTGTATGTATGTTTATAGGGTGAGTGTGCGTGCGTGTTGAGCGTATGTGTCTGTACCTGTGTAATTCGTTAAAAAAACTAACGGGCCACTTGTATTTTATCAAAGCCAAGTGATGAGATCCTTAGCATGACACGGTCGTTGCATTCGGCCCATGCCCGTGATTTGGGTGCTGCCAACGCACCAGGATTTTTTTTCGCCTCTGTGAGGAGTGCAGCCTTGGGGAGGAAGTAGAACAGAGGAAGAACATGTAGCGTAGGAAGAGTGTTTAGTTTAGACTTAATATTTGATACATCATTTCATAATCTTCTCTCTTCTCCCTTTTTCCCACTGTTACATACTCTCTCCATACTAAAAAATAAAGTCGTTTTGGACAAGACTTGGGTCAAACATTGAGAATATAAATCATGAATAACTTTTAAGTCGTTGAGTTTGGAAATGTGAAAACCATACGTATAGATTTGTCTTGAAAAATACTTTCACAAAAATTTACATATATCACTTTTTGATAAATATATTTATAAAAATAAGTAGTCAAAGTTATGCTTCGAAGACCATGTCGCTGTCCAAAACGACTTCATTTTTTAGTACTAGTATAATGCCCGTGCTAACGCAACAGATTTATTTTGGAGACGTACATGAAAACAACCAATGTTTTTTCTCCATAGTTCAACTTTTACACAATATCTTTGAGCATATATACAATCCGAGAAACTAAGAAGTCATAGTAAAGTTTTTTCTCATATAACCATTTAAGTTACATTCTGTCTAAGTCCTTAATCATGACTTGAAGATCTTCAGAAAACTTATCAAAACATTCATTTGCAAAGCTCTAAAGAATGTCCCCCAAAAATTCTATCCTCAGTAAATTTGATAGCTGTGCATGGTAGATATAATAAGTTAAGTTATTAATTTTGTATGTAGTGTACGAAATATAGTTAGAGAATATATGCTTACAGTGTTAATCGGTGGCAATCTTACACCATCCCATAACTTCATGAAATTGTATACAAGGAAGCCTCCTAATTTTCTAGAGATGAGCATTTGTTTGATTTATTGTACATAAATCAAATAACGATTTTGTGATAATAAGAAAGATGAAACATATTATAGGTGATTACCAGTCTTTATGTTTTGGAACATATTATAGTGCACATGCTAACGTCACGGCGTCATTTCAGGGATGCACATAAAAGCTTGAATTGTATATATAAACATTAATCAAAAAGTCAGGCTTGGCATTATTGATGAAACTTGAAATTCTTATATACACATTAATCCAAAATTTATATACACATTATAATCATATGAACAGCTCTACGCTTCCTCCAATTTTGAATCTGATAGTGAAGATGTCACTAAGCACCTTGTCACTGTTGATGAAACTTGATAATGACAACCTTGCAGTGAAGACTGCCTCAAGTTGCTCAGCAGCCGAACAGCCTCCACTTTCAGTAAAAGTACAAAACGATGAATCTGTGGTGCTGACCATCCATAGCGAGCATTCCTATATTTCTTGATGAGAAACCTGATTTGTAGCAGGTGAACTTAGTAATTAGTATAGTATTCAAGGGCGATCCATTGTATATGCTAGTCTTCCTGTACAAGGTGTAAAAGATTCAGGGAAAAATCCTTGGTCGAAAGTTTTGACCTAAACTCTGATCGTACCATTGCACACTAAACTTATAAAGGAACCGAGGCAAAACCATTTGATAAATCTATGCACTACTCAAAGGAAAAACACAACACAGTGAGGGCACAGCCAGTTCTTGTTGTTCCTCACCTCTTCTATCTCTGCTACCACATCTCAAAGTTTAGTAAGTAGGCCCATGCCCATAAAATCCACCAAGAACAAAGCCATTTTTGCGTTGGGCACTAAGCAAGTCTGCTTACCTTCACCATATTTTCAGGCAAGCATGGCTGAGTATCACATTAGAAGAATGGCAAGATGAGCACTCTGTCTTCCTGTCAAATATTTGCCGAAGTATATTGCCCGTGCTAACGCTATGGTATTATCTAGAAAGTGAGTGAACCAACAAAAAGCATAATAACTCAGTTAACAAAATAATAAGCATACTGTTGAAAGTGAGATGAAGCTAAGAAACATAATAACTCAGCTAACAAAAAGCATAACAAAAAACTCATCTAATCACGTATTCTATTATTCTTACCATGGTACCGAAAAATCCAAGATAAAAGCCCAACCAAGAATACCTTCATTATTAATTTATTTCAGTCTATTTATTGCAAAGCATTATTTGTGCTTCATGAAATTCCCATGTGGAAATGTCGTGCATAAACAAATGATTAGATCAGTCTCTTCCACTTAAGTTTGTGGTCTTCTATGGTGCTTTTTCTTGCCGACGATTTGCCAAGTGCCAACCTTCATCTTTTATCCTCTCTTCTTCCTAAATTATTCCAAATCATGAACTTAATTACCAGCTCTGGTGGTCGCTTTAAAAGAAAAGGCTACAAATATGGCTATATTTGCATGAAATCAGTATACAAGGCTCTCGGATATGGCAAAAAAAGCTGTTCTATTATTGCAATTTATATTATGGAAGATTCTCTAACAAATGTAAACCCTACAATTAATTTTAGTGCCTTCCCCACCCTATCAGATATTCTTAAACACCAAGTAATATTGTGAAATTGAGAAATATGTACCACCTAAACATTTTGGTCGATCAAACTTACAGATTCGTTAATAAAGTGCATGCCTACCTTTGTTCAATGTTACCAGATCATTCTTGTAACTTTGCTACTGAAGCAGCAAGCCAGAAACACCATCATGACAGCTCACAGGAAGACATCCCGAATATGTTTAAGATTATCCCTGACAATGACAATATCTTCACACATATTTTCCCTTGGTTCTGTGTGTGTGCTTCAAGACAGGCATATGCCTACAGGATGCAGTATAACATAAAATAGTTCAAGACAGAAAATAGTGAAGTAGAAAATGAAATACTTTAGAAGTTCAAGACAGAAATGCATGAATAGCTTTCCATAGAGAGTTGTCACCCTTGACTATGGCCATAAATCAAAAGAACTTGCAGAGAAGTATGAAGAGCTATCAGTGCAAAAGAAATGTAAGACAACACTAAAGATGAGAATGACTCTAAAATAATTGAAATTAATTCTTAACTCTGAGGACCCCCCCTCCCCCTTGATATTTGAACTTATAAGCCATGTACTGTATTGGGGTTCACATACTCAAAAAATCTTAATAGAACCCCTGAAATTTATTGCAGTAAATGGATAATACTTGCAATGGTAGAGCTATGACAAGATTTCACAGTGGGGATCTTGAAAATGATACAAGTTGAAAAGGTAATGGTAAAAATCATACCATGAAAGAGAGAACTTAAGAGCAAGAAGAAGAGGCATTCTTACAGCCTTTTCTTTAGGTAGCAAGCCCTCAGTTGCAAGCAAATTTTCTCAAAAGGAAATAAAACCATCACAGCTGGCAAGTGACTGCCAAGGAAAGGCTATCTTATTTAGCATGAACCTAGGTCGATATGTGCATTGTCACCTCACTTGGCTTTGAGGCCAAGCTCCCACAGATGGGCATGGTCTTGTTTCCTTCATCTGCCTGCACCATTGCCATGTATTCCTATTCACAAATATTAAAGCGTCATAAAAAATTATCATAGTTGAAATTAGTCTATTTCAGTACACAAAAATTAGAGTCTATTTTCAGTCCGGCGAGAAGAGAGGTCGTGATTCACCTTCACAGCCAGGAAGCGAGGAGCCCTGCTGCAGGAGAGGCCTCAGACTTGAAACCAAGTGATTGAGGACCAGCAATAGGTACTCACCACGCTCACCACAACCTGTAGAAGAGTGGCACATAATGCAAATTAGAGCGATGCCTTGATTATCAATGAATCTGCTAAAAGCCTCAATCAGTAAGGAGGCATGGGAAGGGAAGCTCACGGGGTCGGTGGCTCTAATCTGCAGAAATTAAATAAAATTGGTATTGTTACCATAAAACTGTAGAAATTAAACATCTATATCAATAAATCGGTATTGTTGCCTTGCTTAAGGATTTATGAATCATATGCCTACATACCCTAAATTCATATAAGAGTTCATTCAAATAAAATTTAGAAAAAATGAAGAGGACCTCATCTGGTGTAGACACGTCAAGGCAGAGGGGATATGACGGCTGCTAGGGTTTGGGGCGACACCCAAACTGCCCGTGCGGGTGCGAGGGAGTTGGGCTGACTCCAGATTATGGCGGCTGGCCATGGAGGAGGGGAAGAAGCGCCGCCAACCACGGAGGAGGGGAAGAAGCACCTGGCCCTGGTGGCCGGTGGCCGCGCCTGGTGCCCGGCGGCCGTGCCTGGTAGTGCCTCCGCCTCAATGCGGTGATGTCGATGCCGGTTGCTGATGCTATGCCCGTGCTGGCGCTCGATTTGCGCCTCTAGGCCTCCGCAGCTCTCTACCTCGACCTCGAATCCCTCGATGCTCACGGTTAGGGTTAGCTATAGGCATGGATTGATAAGAGCATGAGACTTCTCCACCTCCCTGTAGGCTGGTGCAGTGTGAAGAGCCCGTAGCTAGGCGTCGTAGCCGGCCCGCGTGCCGAGAACCGCGGCCGGGCGGGTTGCGGCGGTGAGAGCGGCTGCCGTGGTCGGTAGGCGGGCGGGGGAGGAGGATGAGAAGGGGAGGGGTCGGGGATCTAGGCCGCTACGCGCGAGCCTGACCTGTAGTGTAACGCACTAAAATTTGCCACTTTTGAAAATAGGTTTAAAATGATTTATTTTTAAATTTTTGTGCACATGAAATATAGGAAAATAAATTTTTTTATTAAATTAAAATTCATCATAAGGTTTAGCAATATGTTTGTGCATACATGCCCTTGCATTTGATGTATTTGGATTGAGTGGTTTTGATTGAAAATTTAAAATAGTTAAAATTGTTTTTTATAATTAAAAATGGTTTTGAAGTAAAAGAAAAGAAAATTTGAAAATAAAAGAATTTAAAAAGTTGTAAAAATAATTTTTGGGAAGACTTACTAAAATTCCTCATTTTTACTTGAGCTGAAAAAGTATATTTGAAACCTCATTTGAATTTGACTTGGGTCATATTTGAATTGGCTTTGAAAACAAAATAGAAAAGAAAACGGAAAAGGAAAAGGAATTCTTTGTTTTCCTCCCTACCCGGCATTCTGGCCTCCTCCCGCTCCTACCGCGCTGTTCCAGTCGGCCCGCTTCTAGTTCGGCCCATCTCCCGCGCCGCGCTCTGCAGCGGCCCAGCCAGACGCCCGTGCCGCGCCTTCTCTCTCCTACCCGCTGACACCCTGAGCCCAGTCGTTAGCCCTTTCTCCTATCTCTTGTCGCCGACGTGGACTCTTCATGGTGGCTATGTTCGTCTCCGCCATCGCCCTGATTCCTCGCGGCTTGACGTGACCCGCACGCCGAGCTGCCCTAGAAAACCCGGATGCATGCACCGTAATCTGCCGCCTCCTGCCATGCCCTAATGCAAGCTATTGCCTCGCCTCAAGCCGCCCCGCGCAGTCAAATCTGTGCCGCCGACGAGCCGTCCGCTGTGCCAAGCTCCGCGCCGCCTCCGCTTGCTCCACGCTGCCGCAATCCTTCACAGTAAGTTCGCCGTCTCCTCCTCTATCCTCCCGTGTCTTCTCCATCGAAAACTGTGCACCATAGGGTCGTTTTTTAGTTTTGCCGCCGAGCTCTGTCGCCGGCCATGGCGCGCTGCCGTGATTTTCCCTATTCCGGTCGGCCGCTGTCGCCTCTTCCACCGCTGATCCAATCTCAGCCGCCCGCGTTTGATCCGACGGCCGATATTCATCCATACCCCTTCGTCTGGGAATTTTACAAAAGCGCCCCTGATGTTTTCTAAAATCAACCTGCAAACCATAGCGCAATCCCAGATTACGTTTTCTTCTTTAAAAAGCGTAGTTTCATCAGTTTAGATCCAAAATACATTTTCACATATTTACAGATTTGCCACTGATTTTGTTTTAGCCATAACTTCTCCGTTTTAACTCCGATTTGACCCATTCGAATTGCGTTAGGTTCGTAATTTCATAATCTACATGTTCATACTACTGTTAAGTATGTTTTCAACTTTTAAAATTTGATGTTAGGTTTAGTCTATTATTTTGTTAAAGGAAATCTTGTTTAAATCATATCTTCTACGTTTTTACTCCGTTTTAGCCCGTTCAAGTTGCGTTAGATTCATAGCGACGAGATCTACGCATTAGTAGCAATGTTTACCATATTACTATTTCTAAAATTTCATGGTTTAAATCATATCTTGATTAATAATTATGCAACTGGGTTTTATAAATAAAATATGATTTGTTTTACTTTAGTATTATAATTCAAACTTAAATTTGACTTAAATTATAATTTCTATAAAATATCTTATATATGTTTTTATATCATTAAAACACATAAAGCTAATAGTTTTATATTTTCTCCTATGAGCAAATCTTTCGGTAGTTGTATCTTTTCAACCGTAGCTCCGATTAGCGTGCTTCTCACGTCTGTGTGTTCGTAGCGATGCGTAGAATCGTATTTTAAACTCTTTCACTTTTTTTATGATTGGTGTACTGTTCTGATTTAGTTCTATTGTTTGCTTTGTGTATGATTGCATGGATGCTTATGTGGTGCTTTATGATCTTGTCCAGTCGATGAGTTATACGTGGTGATCAAGAAGAAGAAGAAGAACATTGAAGATTAAAGCTTACTAAAGGATCGGTGTTTAAGGCAAGTATAGCATGGGGCCATCCTTGTTACCTATTCACCTTTACTCATTTAATTCATATTGCATGTGTCTACCTTGACTATCACTAAGGATATCCTAGTCTTTTGTACTTGTACCTTGATACGTATGGGGTATTGCATTGGGTAGTATGACGCTAGTGCTCAACTAAAGCCATGATCTTGTAACTTGACTAATGGTATATGCAATAAACTTTAAAATATGCTTTTTAGCAATATGGAACAAGGGGGCTAGAGCATTGGGCTATTTTTATGGTGCTCTAGAATCCTCTCCCTAAGGACTTATCTGTAAGTCATCTTTCGGGACTTACAGTACAACTGTGAGGGCTATAAGGCTCTGGCTTTAGCTCAGTATGAGGATATTTTCTATCTTGTTAGTGGTTACCTTTATGGCATAAGAGGGGTGTGTTCCGGATTGGATATAGTGCGACCTCTATCCGTCAGTGTATAGGCTACGCATCATTGTGCCTGTCGGAAGGGGAGCCCTACATTCGTAGGCCATAGAAACCTAGCGGGCCTAACTTGTTAGACGAACCTTTAAAATGCTTCATAGTGAACCCTGTCAACCTTCCTTGGTAGTGGATCAAGGGGCTGATCACCTCAGGTGAAAGAGTAAATCATGGCTCATAGTGAAAGTATACAACCTCTGCAGAGTGTAAAACTGGTATATCAGTCGTGCTCACGGTCACGAGCAGCCTTAGAACCCTAACGGAATAGATGATGAACACTGATGATACTGATAATAAAGATGCTCACTAATGATTACTATTTATGTTAGTCATTATTCATGTTTACCTGATCATGTGTTTATGGGCTTATGATAACTTTATTGCCACCTTATTGCTAAAATCATGACTCAATTAAAAGCTAATCGCAGTTAAACCAGTGTCAGCCTTTTGAGTCTCATGAACCCCATGTTATATTTGTTGAGTACGACATGTACTTATGCTTGCTTTATTTTTAAATTATTTGGATAAAAATCTCGGATGGGTACCAGATTGCTAGAGTTTGGAGGAATTAGGCTTGTGATCAACCAGTCAGTTGTCCCTATGGAATTGGATTCTTCACCCGAAGATCGGAGTTGTCATTCCGCTATTTGCTATCTAAGGTTATAATCTTTATACTAATACGCTATTTATTTAAGCATTGTCTATTGATATTACCTTTATTTGTAGCTATATGTGAGAATTGACTTCCTGGGCTCAGATATGGTGTGTATCTGGTTTTATTCTTAAAATCGGGTGCTACAAAGTGGTATCGGAGCAATGCTGACTATAGGACGCAAGCCTAGTTAGAAATTAGCCGTCTTAAGGTTTTGAAATTGCTATAAAATCCTTGTTCTATAAATCTTGATATTTTCCTCTCTACTATATATCTATTCTTGATATTTATCTCCTCCTTGGTGCTTATTTTGAAGTCTTTATTCTTATCTTCACCCCCTTGATTTGATATGCTTTTAGAACTGTCCCTCATCCCCTTCTTGCGTAATCTAAAGACGAGTCTTAGGATTGTTACCCCTAGCATAATGAGGACGATAGTATCGCAAGTTGAGTCAATGATTGAATTGTGCATCTTTATTGCTTGTTGAATTGTCATTATGCTTATGATTGTTTTGGATCTTTGTAATGATTGCAATGATCATGTTGGGTGTTTCCACAATTTCATTTAGTTATAGGCCTAAGGTATAAGGATTAGTGCAATAAATATTTGGGTTATGGTTTTCTTCTATTTCCTCTATCCTGTCTTTTCAGAGCAGTCTGCATTCTTTGGCTTATATCTCTAATCTTGGACAATCATAAATCATGAGAAAAATTTTGGACAATAGTAGACTTCAATATCTTTCTTTGAGCGCAAGAATCATCTTGATAGCTGTTTTGGTTATGGAAATACGAAAATCACAAGGCGATGCATCTGTGCTGTTTGTAACCCAGAACAGTTTCTCTTGTGCACTATTTTCGACCAAGTTAACTGCATAATTTGGAAACGTGTTCTATAAGGAAGTTGTGGGAAATTTTATAATCTTTCCAACGGTATAAGCTACAATTTTATTGTATTAATAGAATGGGAGTTATAGCTATTTTACTGAGCTGCTATTTTTCATCTCGTGAGGAATTTCAGGTTTCTTGTTCTTGCCCATACATAAGAGTATCATTGGGATGTCAGAACATCTTGATACTAGTTAGCTCCTTTAGAAGAAGGTGCAAGCTACCCTTCTTGTGTCCCCTAGTTATATTTTCTTAAGGGGGATAGCCAAGTGGAAGAATTTACAAGATGAAGTATCCTACGTTCTAGTTTACGCAGCGGAAGCGTGGTGGTACCCAAAGATGTGAGAGCAACTCAGAGTTTCAATAAGGTTTGATTAAAGATTCAAGGAAGGTTTATCCAAGATCATCAAGATTTTGGTAGTGCTACCAGAGAAGTTTTCAAGTTAGTTTGGATAAAGAAACTTCAGTTAAGTGTTTGAAGGAGTCCAAGAAGAGGTTGAAGTAAAACCTAAGTATTAGCTTTGTCAGATCCGGACAAGAGCTTTATATCTACAAGGATGCACCTTATCAAGGTGTGGGATGTGTCCTTATGCAAGAAGAAAAATGCAGTACCTTGTTCATTAAGTCAATTAAGGAAGCATGATTTGAACTACCTAACATACATCTGGAGTTATCCACTATGGAGCATGGAAGTAATATCTTCTTGGAAGTAAGAGTGACATCTAAGGGGATCACAAGAATCTACAGGACACCTTCACTAAGTTGGTCTTGAGCTTGTGATATCCTCATTTGAATGAGATTGATTATGACTTGAAAAAGTGTTAACACCTAGAGAAGTAAAAGTCACGACCGATGCCCTTAGCAACAGAGAATCATGCTAAGAAGGTTCGGGTGACACCAAGGACTAAGAATTGTATTCTAAGTTTGAGTAACTTGACCGAAATCATTTATGTTTTAAAGATTAATGGTAGATTCTCCTTTTGACTAAGAGATTTGTCAGGACTTCATTGGAAGGTGGATATTTTAAGAAAGAGAACTGGTATTAAAGTAAAGGTGGCCTAGTGATTGGAGTTACCTGAGAATTGTTCAAGGTACCTGTCAGAATCTTGGAATCAATATGATAAGTTACTTGGAGTAAGATCAACAGGTATGCAAAGTAAAGTGGTTTTTGTGTTTATCGAGAAGATGGAATTACACGAGGAAGTAGAGAAGAACTCAAAGACAGGGTATCTCTATCTCCTAGTCGACGTCTTCTGAATCTCGGGGACGAGATTCATCTTAAGAGGGGTAGAATTGTAACACCCTAAAATTTGCCTCTTTTGAAAATAGGTTTAAAATGATTTATTTCTGAATTTTTGTGCACATCAAAATATAGGAAAATAAAATTTTCCATTAAATTAAAATTCATCATAAGGTTTAGCAACATGTTTGTGCATATATGCCCTTGCATTTGATGTATTTGGATTGAGTGGTTTTGATTGAAAAATAAAATAGTTAAAATTGCTTTTTATAATTAAAAATGGTTTTGAAGTAAAAGAAAAGAAAATTTGAAAATAAAAGAATTTAAAAAGTTGTAAAAATAATTTTTGGGAAGACTTACTAAAATTCCTCATTTTTACTTGAGCTAAAAAAAGTATATTTGAAACCTCATTTGAATTTGAATTGGGTCATATTTGAATTGGCTTTGAAAACAAAATAGAAAAGAAAATGGAAAAGGAATTCTTTGTTTTTACTCCCTACCCGGCATTCTAGCTTGCTTTGGCTCATACCGTGCTGTTCCAGTCGGCCCGCTTCTAGTTCAGCCCATCTCCCGCGCCGCGCACTCTGCAGCGACCCAGCCGAGCGCCGGCCCAGCCAGACGCCCGCGCCGCACCTTCTCTCTCTTACCCGCTCACACCCTGGGCCTAGTCGTCAGCCCTTTCTCCTATCTCTTGTCGTCGACACGAACTCTTCGTGGTGGCTGTGTTCGTCTCCGCCCCGATTCCTCGCGGCTTGACGTGACCCGCACGCCGAGCTGCCCTATAAAACCCGGATGCCTGTGTCGTAATCCGCCGCCTCCTGCCGTGCCCTAATGCAAGCTATTGCCTCACCTCAAGCCGCCCCGCGCAATCAAATATGTGCCGTTGACGAGCCGTTCACTGTGCCAAGCTCTGCGCCGCCGTAATCCTTCGCAGTAAGTTCGTCGTCTCCTCCTCTATCCTCTCGTGTCTTCTCCATCAAAAATTGTGCACCGTAGGGTCGTTTTTGAGTTTTGTCACCGAGCTCCGTCGCCGGCCATGGTGCGCCGTCATGATTTTCCCTGTTCCGGTCGGCCGCTGTCGCCTCTTCCACCGCTGATCCAATCTCGGCCGCCCGCGTCTGATCCGACGGCCGATATCCATCCATACCCTTTCATCTGGAAATTTTGCAAAAGAGCCCCCGATGTCTTCTAAAATCAACCCGCAGACCATAGCGTAATCACAGATTACATTTTCTTCTTTGAAAAGCGTAGTTTCGTCGGTTTAGATCCAAAATACGTTTTCACCTAGTTACAGATTTGCCACTGATTTTGTTTTAGCCATAACTTCTCCGTTTTAACTCCGATTTGACCTGTTTGAATTGTGTTAGGTTCGTAATTTCATAATCTACATGTTCATACTACTATTAAGTATGTTTTCAACTTTTAAAATTCGATGTTAGGTTTAATCTATTATTTTATTAAAGGAAATCTTGTTTAAATCATATCTTCTACGTTTTTACTCCGTTTTAGCCCATTCAAGTTGCGTTAGATTCATAGCGACGAGATCTACGCGTTAGTAGCAATGTTTACCATATTACTATTTCTGAAATTTCATGGTTTAAATCATATCTTGATTAATAATTATGCAACTGGGTTTTATAAATAAAATATAATTTGTTTTACTTTAGTATTATAATTCAAACTTAAATTTGACTTAAATTATAATCTCTATAAAATATCTTATATATGTTTTTATACCATTAAAACACATGAAACTAATAGTTTTATATTTTCTCTTATGAGCAAATCTTTCGGTAGTTGTATCTTTTCAACCGTAGCTCCGATTAGCGTGCTTCTCGCGTCTGTGTGTTCGTAGCGATGCGTAGAATCGTATTTCAAACTCTTTCACTTTTTTTTTATGATTGGTGTACTATTCTGATTTAGTTCTATTATTTGCTTCATGTATGATTGTATGGATGCTTGTATGGTGCTTTATGATCTTGTCCAGTCGGTGAGTTATACGTGGTGATCAAGAAGAAGAAGAAGAACATTGAAGATTAAAGCTTACTGAAGGATCGGTGTTTAAGGCAAGTATACCATGGGACCATCCTTATTACCTATTCACCTTTAATCATTTAATTCATATTGCATGTGTCTACCTTGACTACCACTAAGGATATCCTAGTCTTTTGTACTTATACCTTGATACCTATGGGGTATTGCATTGGATATTATGACGTTAGTGCTCAACTAAAGGCATGATCTTGTAACTTGACTAATGGTATATGTATAAACTTTAAAAGATGCTTTTTAGCAACATGGAATAAGGGGGCTAGAGCATTGGGCTATTTTTATGGTGCTCTAGATTCCTCTCCTAAGAACTTATGTGTAAATGATCATCCGGGATTTACAGTACAACTGTGAGGGCTATATGGCTCTGGCTTTAGCTCAGTATGAGGACATTTTCTATCTTGTTAGTGGTTACCTTTATGGCTCAAGAGGGGTGTGTTCCGGGTTGGATATAGTGCGGCCTCTGTTCGTCAGTGTATATGCTGCGCGTCATTGTGCCTCTCGAAAGGGGAGCCCTACATTCACAGGCCACAGAAACCTAGCGGCCCTAACTTGTTAGACGAACCTTTGAAAGACTTTATAGTGAACCCTGCTGACCTTCCTTGGTAGTGGGTCAAGGGGCTGATAACCTCAGGCCAAAGGGTAAATCACGACTCACAGTGAAAGTGTACATCCTCTGCAGAGTGTAAAACTGATATATCAGTCGTGTTCACGGTCACGAGCGGCCTTGGAACCCTTACGGAATAGATGATAAACACTGATGATACTGATAATAAAGATTTTCACTAATGATTACTATTTATGTTAGTCATTATTCATGTTTACCTGATCATGTGTTTATGGGCTTATGATAACTTTGTTGCCACTCTATTGCTAAAATCATGACTCAATTAAAAGTTAATCACAATTAAACCAGTGTCAGCCTTTTGAGCCTCATGAACCCCATGTTATATTTGTTGAGTACGACATGTACTTACGCTTGATTTATTTTTCAATTATTTGGATAAAAATTCCGGATGGGTACTAGATTGCTAGAGTTTGGAGGAATTAGGCTTGCGATCAACCAGTCAGTTGTCCCTGTGGAATTAGATTCTTCACCCGAAGATCGGAGTTGTCATTCCGCTGTTTGCTATCTAAGGTTATAATCTTTATACTAATACGTTATGTATTTAAGCATTGTCTATTGATATTACTTTTATTTGTAGCTATATGTGATAATTGACTTCCTAAACTCACATATGGTGCGTATCTGATTTTATTCTTAAAACCGGGTGCTACATGCAGGCGCATGCGCGTGGGAGGTCTGCGGGAGGGTGGAGGATAGACACACTAAACATGAGCCGTCGAATTTGGATGAGTAATGAGAGAGAATGACTAAGAGATAATATGGTGTATCTGTTTTGATGGTGTTATAATTTCTGGGTGTATTTATGGGTATGGGTATGGATGTAGCATAGGTTTATGGAGTGAATATTTGTTGTGTGATTGTAGATTTATTCTAATTAGTGTATTATAAGGTAGGTAGATGGAGGGAGTATACGATATCAGCACTTGAGTAGTGCTCAAGCAATCCCGTTGGGCCGGCGTAGACCGTCGGTTCCTTGTGGGCCTGTACTCGAGCGAAGCCTCTGGCGAGCCCGATGTCATCCTGGAGTCGTCCTCGCCTGTGTGCAGGTTTGCTGACAGCCTCCAACAGCACGCCAAATCCCAGCACTACCGCGAACCCAACTGTTTCCATCCGCCGCGTCTGGCGCCTCGGCCGCCACCGGGCGCCCCGCGAGGAGCTCTCCAGGTTCGTTTACCGCTTCTTGCTGGAGCGGGAGGCGTCCGCGCCGGTGGACACGCTCCGGCTGCTCTCCAGCCCCGCGAGTGACTACGTCGAGGAGGATTACACCACCGTTGATGTTGGCATGTGGATCCAGTTTGCCATCAAGCGCCGGGCTCGGGTCATCCACCTTACCGCGCATCCACGGGACGAGGTCTTCTCTAATCTGGAGCGCGTCAACGTCAGCTCATGCCACCTAGAACACCTGAAGCTGTCAGGTTGTCGTTTGAGTGAGAAGAAGCTAAGGCAGCTCTGTTCTCAGTGCCCTTCTTTGGAAGTCCTTCGACCTCAAGGGCTGCTATCTGGATGGCTCTGAGATATCGTCTTCCTCTCTCATGAGGTTGTCCATCATAGTGCAGGATCATCAGGGACCTCACAATTGCTGCTCCGAACATGTTGTCTCTGCACTGTGTCAAACCGCACCACCGAGCTCCCTTATTTGAGAATCTGGGTTCACTGGCCATGGCTACTGTCGTTCTTGATGACTCTTTCTTGAATGTAGGTTATGAATACGAGTATAAAGACATCGATGTGGATGCACTTGAAGAGGGCAGTGACAACAACAGTGACTCTTCACTTAGAGATGATCCAGAGTGTGATAGTGATACCTGTAGTGATGCAAGCACCTGTGAATACAGTGAGATTCTAACCGGTGTGGCGACGATGGTGAGGACCATGATCACTGCAAACATTGTAACTGTTATAATTACGGCCCATATTGGAGTGGCCGTAGGTATGGTCGTCGGAACATATTTGGTGCCGGTAAAATTTTAGGTGGCCATAATGTTCTTTGCAGCTTATCAAATGCTACAAGTTTGGAGCTATTAGCCAATTCGGGGGAGGTATAGTGCTGTATCTCTCTCCCTCTATTTATGGTACTTTCCTAGTTTCTTAAATGGATTCATGGATTATTTTTTGTTACATGCTAAAGGTGTTTTTACTTTACCAGAACCATATTTTCCTCCTTTCATTGAGTCACATGTGTTTATTAAAGTACATTTGGTATTATAGTATCAGTATCCTCACCAATTGACTTGAGCCAAAAGTAATTGAAATCAGGAGATTGCTCTAGTTTATTTTCTTCCTCTACTAATTGTTGCAAAGTTAATTGATTATATGCTAAAAGAAGTGTAGACTGCTGGGAGCATCGTTACCATTTATTTTAGCTTCACAAAAATGTGCTTATTTTAGTGAACTTCACAAAAACTGTATTGGCAAAGCTACGAAATAGTTAAAGTTCTTAAGGCGCATACCCCCATCACTAGGTCACACACACAAGCAGTAGCCTCATTCAGTAAGTCCCTTCTGTGTGTGTTTCGTGTGCCTGACTCCTAGGCACAAGTTATCAAGTGGCCTGAAGTGAGGCTGAGTTCAGCTACTTCAAGAAAATTGTAAACTTGTTTTTTCAAATGCAAATTTAAAGATGCAATTCTTTGATATTTTATAATAAACTTGGAGTTCTGTTTAGTTTAGTCCTCTTTTATGATTGTAAACGATGCTTTTTACATATTCTTTCACCATATTACTAAAAAATGCTACTTTTGTTATGCATTGAACAAATTCACTTGTATGTTCCATATGAAGGCGATCCTGAACAGGGAACTGAAAACATGCCCAGTTTTTCGCAATCTGAAGACATTATCCCTTGGTGAATGGTGTATGGCTGCTGACTTTGATTCATTAGTTTCATTCCTACGGCATTCCCCTAATCTGGAGAGACTTTTTCTTGAACTTAAACTGGTATGTGTACCAAGATATCAGGTGTATAGTGCTCAAGGCAGTTTTGTTTTTATGTTTTGAAATGCAAATTTGGGCACGTGTTCCATTACCATGTTTGTTGTTCTGTAAAAAGGATCGCAGCTGCAGAAAGGCAATGGAGGACAGTACCGGACCTGAGGGAAGATCATTTGCCTGTACACACCTTAAAATGGTGAAGATCAAATGTTTGAAGAATGATAGTAGAGTCCATTTGTTGGCACAACTGTTCGTGGACAATGGGGTACCCATTGGGAATATATATGTCCGTCAGCACAGCACCTGTGAGTCATACATTTGCTTCGTATTTTTGTTTAGTGTTTAACATTTGCTTTGTATCTCTTATTTGATATTCGTTTGCAATGTCTGTTCTGTCGTTACTGTATTGGTTACATGGAAAGGCTAGACTGTTTAGATGTTCTTGATTCCTTTATGGCGCATGATTGACACCCATGGTATCATATGCTTTCTAATATTTTCCACCAGGCCATAGAACAAAACCTCGGTAGCATGAAGCTGGAGCGAGGCTGCCACTTAGGAAATGATGTTCTGGCAACGTAGCTTTAATTTTCATGTAAGGTATCGTGTTTGAGCTGCAAGAAACGACTATGGTTTTTGTGGTACTGTTATCAATGACGTGTCACCAAAATTGTTACGATGCTTGTTTTTTTGTGCCTTGGATATTGTATGGCTATCCGGATGTTAGAGCATCCTTCTCTAGGATCACTAAGGGCGTGATTGGTAGCCTTGATGGAGCCGTCCAAAGCGTCATCTGGCACCATGTCATGTACTATCTCTGTGTTTGGTTCCCTGTGTCGAACGAAATCGATGCATCGGACCATGCATTTGACGCCCCTGGTGCAGGCTCACAGCGTACCCAGAAATTGGGCTTCCCATGCGAGCCGGGATGGTGTGGTGCGACGCGTGGCCTAGGGACCCATGTGTCATACACTCAAAACTCACATCCATACATGTAACCAAACAAGATGCCATCTCATACTGGACCAACAACAAAGAAAACCAAACACGACTGAGTGCACGGTTTGAGCATGCATTTCACCATCCTAGACCGGCTCTCCATCCCGACTCCCTCTCACCCAAGTAACCAATCACGCCCTAAGCGAATCCTTCTGAACCCTGCACCGTTGGGCAAGTAAGATCTTGTCTCTCTTAAAATAAGGTTGCTCCCTCATCCATCGACCTACCCCTTATATGACTATCAGTTCAAGGAAGCTATCCTCATCTCTTGCATGTTTTCCCGGTTGGCATGGACATTGATTTTTTTCAAAAGCTTAACTTGTATGCAATGGCGCCCACATACCTCTACAGGCAGTGCTCTACGTATGTCTGTTGTCAATATTTGTGCTTCATGTATGTGTGCATATATTAATCGACAGAACGGTTTCTCAGCAAGGATGAAGTACCCAACATTTTGCTTGTTTATTTCTATTTTGAAACATATATATTGAAAACTTTCCTCATTTGAAATACAGTTTTTTTACTATTTCCTACGTTTTTCCAGTGAGAATGAACTGATTCTTGTAAAATTCTCATATAATTTCTGTAAATTTTTTGTGTTCTAAAAGGGGGGGTCTAAGTAGGAAGTTTACTTGAAAAATTTTATTGAAAACTAAGCTTCTTCCAAAAAAAAAATCAGAGAAAATTGATCTAAAAAGAGGAGAAAATTGATCTAAAAAGAGTATGTGGGGTTTTTTTTTTTTGCGGAAGGAGAAAAGTAGACAGGTACGAAGAACTGATTTCAGGAAAGGAATCCAATCTATCCAACCTGATCAACATTGGCCTACAGACTTTGGTGGATTTTATACTAACAGTGTTTCGATGGCATGTAATGACTTGCTGACCTGCCGCCGAACTTTCCCCCGGTCACAAAAGAGAACCGTTCCGGATCTCGTACAATCTACATGTCACATGTCTAAATCGGTCATCAAATTACTTCGCTAAAATGAACTAATCTGGCTCAAGTACTGAAATGATTAAACAAGGTGGTCAAACAAGTCCAGAAACAAATATTTGATCATCTGTAAAGTTTCTTTACCAAAATGTGCTAGATTGGGAGAAGAAAGATACAGAGGACCTACCAAAAGGACACAAGAAACGGGCGCATGCAATGATCAGGCACGCCTGTAAGAGGTAACAAACTTCCCGGCACGCCATAACGCAGAATATCTGACCGGTCCTCTGTGACCAACCTGACCACCATGTTTCGTTGTACAAACCAAATAACTGAATAAGCACCAGTCAACCATCAAGCATTATTTCTGGAGGCCCAGCATGACTTAGGCCTGATTTAGTTCCTAAAAATTTTCACCCCAAACTATCACATCGAATCTTGCAGCACATGCATGGAGTATTAAATATAGACGAAAAAAAAACTAATTACACAGTTTGGTTGGAAATCGCGAGACGAATGTTTTAAGACTAATTAGCCCATGATTAGCCATAAGTGCTACAGTAACTAACATGCGTTAATGACAGATGAATTAGGCTTAATAAATTCGTCTCGCGGTTTCCAAGCGAGCTATGTAATTAGTTTTTTTATTAGTATCCGAAAACCCCTTCCGACATCCCCGAAACATCCGATATGACATCCAAAAATTTTCATTTCGCGAACTAAACGCAGCCTTATGCATACCTTTTATCGCAGTATAAGTAGTTGAAGAACTAAACAGGCTTGTCCCAGCATCTCGCTAATCACACTGAACGAGTTTACTAAGGGCAGGAGAATGCTGTTTTAATACAATTAAACATGGAGGATGATGAAAAGAGAAAAAAATTCACTGCTATGCAATGCTGAATAAACAAAGATATGGTACAATTTGTCTAAGTATGAGAATAAACAAACCATTGAAGACGAACTACCAATTTGATTTCACTGAGAGATAAACGACAGGTCTGTACACAGAGTAACACATTCTAAATTCCATCAAATCTAACCATATGTGACTACATCAAGGTTCTCTGTTTCAGTAGGGATGCGACGGAAGAGCCAGCACCACCTAAGATAATACTGTAGGGAGGTCTACCTTTTGAAGGATGGGAGTTCAGAAGCTGTTATAATAAGGTGACTAAATAGAGGAATGAAAGAATGACAGCTCTTGCGTTTAGCATTCAGATAATCTTCATGCCGCTGGCCTGCGTTTCCTCTTATAAACCCGTTTAGGGGAACGAGGAGCTACAGCATCAGCACTGTTGATATTTTTAACACGATCATTCATGGGTTGCTCTTTCAGTGGTTGACTGTTAATTGGTGTTGCACCTGTTTCCGAAATAACTTGGGTGTTTGGAGACCCACCTATACTAATCTGCCTCCTCAAACGCAATATCTCACCTTTGGCTGTGGCCAATTCTTCTTCAAGTTTCTTAGACCTTACTTCAAAACTCTCCCTCTCAGTCCCAAGCCTTTTTATGGTATTCTGAGCATCTTCCATGTTTTCCTGAGCTTCAACTGTTCTTTTCTTTTGCTCCTCAAGGGACTTTGATAGCATCTCTTTCTCCTCTTTAATAGCAGAAATCTTGGACTTAGTTGTTTCCAGCTGCTTAGACAGAGATAGTGTACTCTTAGTCACCTCACTTAGTGATCTAGTGGCCTCATCCAAGTCTACTTGAAGACCTTTTCTTGATTCAGACACTATCACTGATTGTTTCACCAAAGCGTCAAGCTCCATGTTTAGAGTAGCATTGATTTTACGCTCTTTAACTAGCTCATTTTGCGTGGACTCTAACTGCTTATATGCATCCAGCAATTCTTTATTAAGGTCACTATGTTCTTCTGAAACCGAAAGTAACTGCTTCGAGGTGACCTCGAGTTCTCCTTGTGACTTTTTAAGTACCTCCCTCACTGATGCCAGCTCATCTGAAAGACTTGCAGAAACTGACTCTGCCTGCTCTATTTTGTTAGCCAGAGCTTGCCTCACTTCACTGGCCTCATCTGTTAATTTTGAAATCTGAGTCATCAAGTCCTGATTTGATCTCTTTACTTGATCAAGCTCTTCAGAGAGTTTAAACACCTCATTTTTGGAATCTCTTAGTGCCTCTTCAGTGGACTGAACAAGGTCTGACAAACTTTTCCTGGCAACAACTTCATTATCTAGTATTGTTCTGGTGGTGTCCAATTCATTGTTCAACTCGGCTATTCGAGTTTTGTCTTTGCTAGAGTCACTCAATGCAGCAGAAAGTTTTTCTTCAAGCTGATTGAGCTTATCATCTTTCTGAAATAATAGTTCAGAATCGTGAGAAGCCCTCTCTTCAGAAGCGGTTTTCAGGTATGTATACTGAGTCGCTAAAGCACTTACTTTTTCTTCCACTTCACCCTTTTCAGTGTATAATGTTTGAACTTTCTCATTCAGTGAGTTAATAAGTGACGCCTTTGATTTAAGATCATCTTTAGCTGTATGAACATCTTTCTCCAGTTGCTTTATTTGGGAATTTGCCTGCTCTAGGTTCTCTTTAGCTTGATTGTAGATCACATTCAGGTTCTCGTGGTCCTTTTCCTTGGCAGAAAGTGATGAGCTCAGCTCCCTGATGTGTTCCTCCTTGCCATTTACCTCTTGGTTAAGTAGATTTACCTTGCCATGCAAAATATCGAGCACTTCAATATTTTCCTTCAATTTGCCTTCAGACAAATGTTTGTCTTCCTCTGCTTCTGCAATACTGTTCTTAAGCCGATCTATCTCAAGGTTAAGCTGCTCTACTAGCTCCTTCTCCCTTTGAACTTCCTCAGTTAAAGATGTTACGGTTCTTCTAGATGAAGCCAACTGATCCTGCAGCAAGGCTTCCTCCTCCTGAAACTTTCTAGCTTCTTTCTTCAGTTTTACTTGTTCATCCAATATTCTTTTCTCATAGTTTTCCCTAAGCATCGACATTGCTGCCTCGTTTTCAACCAATTTAGTCTCCATCTGGGTAACAGAAAATTAGATTAATCAAATGGGAATCCTATCCATGAATTTAATTTATAGATATATAAAATTCTAAGATAACTTTTGACAAATAATCTCAACACAGTGAAGTCCCTTCTAGTATTCCACAACAGTGCACAATTAACTTTTCCAGTACTATATTGACCATTGAGACAACTGATGCTGCATCCTAAGGTTCATGATGACTTATATCCTATAAACTTCTTGCTCATATTACCATGCTACATGAGTTGCTTGTTTCTTCATCTCAATCAACACAATACTTGGAGCAAAACACTTCAAAAGAGTCTACACGACAAAGCCTATGAAGATATCAGTATCACAGGTGCTAAGTAAAATCCAAAACTTATGCCATGATAAATTAGGTAATAGATACTTGTAGCAAAAACAGCAAATGGCTCTCCTGCATGTTCGAGTAAAAAAAAAACAGTAAATATGCAATAATCAAAAGACAAGATTCTCGTCGAGGGTGTGGGTGTATAACTAGACCACCCAGGTTTCAAGTCCTCAGTGCCTATTTTCTTAATCAAATTCCACCTAGTTCCTCCTAGGTTGGTCTAATTTTTTTACGGTGCCGCTGTGTAAGGGTGGGGCAGGGGTTCGGGGGTTTTCTGGGCCTGCGTGAGAAGGTCTTCTTCTTAATGCAATGCCTGGGGGTGGTCATACCCTTGCAGGTCCAGTTTTTTTTTCTGGGAAAAGAATTGAGGAAAGTTGGCCAATTACGAATCTGATGGCATGTCTGACAAATTAGCACCACAATTCTCATATGCCCTAAATATATGGCGAAGTGACTAAATGAATGAACAATCGTCCTTGTGATCAAAGAAGAATCACTAGCTTGTAGCTCATGACGTCATAAGGTAATCTGGTAGTGTACATTTTTTTACATGCATACAAGATTTAGGTTGGAAAACCAGTACTAGATTGCAACACCTGGTTATTTCTTCAGCGCAATTTTTTTTATTTCTGTGAGCAATAACGCTGTAGACTTTGTCCTCGCAAGAAGAAAGGACAAACGAGCATGCTTGGATTGCAAGGTGATACCAGGGGAGTGTGTTGTTTCTCAACATAAGCTTTTGGTGGCAGATTTTCGTTTTCAGGTGCGTGCCCGTAGGGATAAAGAAGCTAAGATTGAAAGAACAAAGTGGTGGAAACTGAAAGGGGAGACGTCAGAAGTATTTAGGGAAAGGGTTATCAAAGAGGGCTCTTGGAAGGAAGAAGACGACATAAACAACATGTGGGACAAGATGGCAACCAACATTCGGAAGGTAGCCTCAGAGGTGTGTGGAGTAACCAAAGTAAGGGGACGCGAGGCTAAAGATACTTGGTGGTGGAACGAGGAAGTCCAAAGGGCTATTAAGGAGAAGAAAGAATGCTATAGACGCTTGTACCATGACAGGAGTGTGGACAACATAGAGAAGTACAAGGTGGCAAAGAAGACTGCAAAGCGAGCTGTAAGTGTGGCAAAGGGTAGAGCGTACGAGGATCTTTACCAACATTTGAGTACGAAGGAAGAAGAGAAGGGCATTTATAGGATGGCTAGGGTTCGTGAGAGAAAGACACGGGACTTCAACCAAGTTAAGTGCGTTAAGGATAAAAGGGAGCATCTCTTGGTGAAGGAGGATGAGATCCAACATCGATGGCAAGAGTATTTTGACAAATTGTTCAATGGTGAGAATATGGACACAACCTTTCAGTTGGATGACTCTTTTGATGACACCAATAGGCGCTTTGTGCGGAGAATCCAAGAATCTGAGGTCAGAGAGGCGTTGAAAAGGATGAAAGGAGGTAAGGCGATGGGACTGGATGGTATCCCAATCGAGGTGTGGAGATGCCTCGGGGACATAGCTATAGTATGGCTAACCAAGCTGTTCAACCATATTTTTCGATCGAACAAGATGCCTGATAAATAGAGGAGAAGTATATTGGTACTGATCTACAAGAATAAAGGAGATATTCAAAGTTGTACGAATTACCGGGGAATTAAGTTGATGAGCCATACTATGAAGCTATGGGAGAAAGTTATCGAGCATCGCTTGAGAGCAATAACGCGTGTCTCTATGAACCAATTTGGTTTCATGCCCGGAAGGTCAATCATGGAAGCCATTTTCTTAGTAAGACAAGTTATGGAGCGGTATAGGGAGAAGAAGAAGGACCTACACATGGTTTTTATTGACTTGGAGAAGGCTTATGATAAAATACCAAGGAATGTTATGTGGTGGGCTTTGGACAAACATAAAGTCCCAACGAAGTACGTCGGGCTCATTAAGGACATGTACAACAATGTTGTGACTAGAGTTCGAACAAGTGATGGAGACACGGATGACTTCCCGATTAGGATAGGACTACATCAAGGGTCAGCTTTGAGCCCTTATTTGTTTGCTTTAGTGATGGATGAGGTCACAAGGGACATACAAGGGGACATCCCTTGGTGTATGCTTTTCGCGGACGATGTAGTGCTAGTTGATGAAAGCCGGACAGGAGTGAATCAGAAACTGGAGTTATGGCGGGAGACTTTGGAGTCCAAAGGTTTTAGACTCAGTAGAACTAAAACTGAGTATATGAGATGTGACTTCAGCACTACTATTCGGGAGGAGGAAGATATTAGTTTGGAAGGTCAAGTGGTGCCTAGGAAGGATACCTTTCGATATTTAGGATCAATGCTACAGAGAGACGGGGATATTGATGAAGATGTTAGCCATAGAATCAAAGCAGGATGGATGAAGTGGCGGCAAGCATCTGGTGTCCTATGTGACAAAAGGGTACCACAGAAACTAAAAGACAAGTTTTATAGGACGACGATTAGACCTGCTATGTTGTATGGTGCAGAATGTTGGCCTACGAAAAGACGACATGTTCAACAACTAAGTGTCGCGGAAATGCGGATGTTGCGTTGGATTTGCGGTCATACAAGAAGGGATCGAGTTCGGAACAATGATATACGTGAGAGATTAGGGGTAGCGCCAATTGAAGAAAAGCTTGTCCAACACCGGTTGAGATGGTTTGGACATGTGCAACGGAGACCTTCAGATGCACCGGTGCGTAGTGGAATCCTAAGTCAGGATAGTAACGTGAAGAGAGGCAGAGGAAGACCGAAGTTGACTTAGGTAGAGTCAATAAAAGGAGACTTGAAAGGATGGAATATACCCAAAGACTTAGCCTTAGATAGGAGTGCTTGGAAGACAGCTATTCACGTGCCTGAACCTTGATTGCTTCTGATGGGTTTCAACTCTAGCCTACCCCAACTTGTTTGGGACTTAAAGGCTTTGTTGTTGTTGTTGTTGTTGCTGTGAGCAATAACGCGGGTCTCTATGAATCAATTTGGTTTTATGTCCGGAAGGTCAACCATGGAAGCCATTTTCTTAATAAGACAAGTTATGGAGCGGTATAGGGAGAAAAAGAAGGACCTACACATGGTTTTTATTGACTTGGAAAAGGCTTACGATAAAATAACAAGGAATGTTATATGGTGGGCTTTGGACAAACATAAAGTCCCAACGAAGTACGTCGGGCTCATTAAGGACATGTACAACAATATTGTGACTAGTGTTCGAACAAGTGATGGAGACACAGATGACTTCCCGATTAGGATAGGACTACATCAAGGGTCAGCTTTGAGCCCTTATCTGTTTGCCTTAGTGATGGATGAGGTCACAAGGGACATACAAGGGGACAACCCTTGGTGTATGCTTTTCGCGGACGATGTAGTGTTAGTTGATGAAAGCCGGACAGAAGTGAATCAGAAAATGGAGTTATGGTGAGAGACTTTGGAGTTCAAAGGTTTTAGACTCAGTAGAACTAAAACTGAGTATATGAGATGTGACTTCGGCACTACTACTCGGGAGGAGAAAGATATTAGTTTGGAAGGTCAAGTAGTACCTAGGAAGGATACCTTTCAATATTTAGGATCAATACTACAGAGAGACGGGGATATTGATGAAGATTTTAGCCATAGAATCAAAGCAGGGTGGATGAAGTGGCGCCAAGCATCTGGTGTCCTATGTGACAAAAGGGTACCACAAAAGTTAAAAGGCAAGTTTTATAGGACGACGATTAGACCTGCTATGTTGTATGGTTCATATGTTGGCCTACGAAAAGACGACATGTTCAACAGATAAATGTCACAGAAATGCGTATGTTGCGTTGGATTTGCGGTCATACAAGAAGGGATCGAGTTCGGAACGATGATATACATGATAGATTAGGGGTAGCACCAATTGAAGAAAAACTTGTCCAACACCGGTTGAGATGGTTTGGACATGTCCAACGGAGACCTCCAGAGGCACCGGTGCGTAGTGGAATCCTAAGCCAGGATACTAACGTGAAGAGAGGCAGAGAAAGACCGAAGTTGACTTGGGTAGAGGCAATAAAAGGAGACTTGAAAGGATGAAATATACTCAAAGACTTAGCCTTAGATAGGAGTGCTTGGAAAACAGCTATTCACGTGCCTGAACCTTGATTGCTTCTGCTAGGTTTCAACTCTAGCCTACCCCAACTTGTTTGGGACTTAAAGGCTTTGTTGTTGTTGTTGCATATGAAATTTAATGTGCAAATTCTGAAGCAGTGAAGGATAAAAGTATAATAATTTCATAGAGTGATTATAGATGCATACAGATGAGATGATCGACTGCAAGGCCTTCTTTTCCTGTTGAGAAGTACCAAGAAGTCCAGCGAAAACACCAGAAGCAATAACTGCAATTGCATTTAGGAGACCTGCAAGTGGATTTCTTGCTGGTTGTCCTTGCTCATCAGGCTGATGTAGTTCTTCCCGAGGCTCCTCAGGCTGAGTTACATCAGCCTTTTGAATATCTGTTCTATCTGAAAGGAGAACAATGACAACCATTAAAGTTTTTCAACTCATAATTAGGTACGCTGATGGATGAAATATTGCACATGCCCGCACGGCAACAGGGGGTGTTGGAACCATTAATTTCTCAATTACTTTAACAATGGGATCGTTTTGCCACCAAAACAGCTATGTTAACATTTATCATCAATCCGAACCAAAACCATACTAGGACATACCAGCGTTGTGGAATCCAAATGTGGTTCGCAGACAGAGAGGCTACCGACAAGCAATTAGTGAGTATAGGGATGATTAATTGGGATCATACACTAGTTTGATGCTAATATATGCATATATTTGATGATAATACTTATCTCAAAAAAAAATCTGAATACCTATTACTACGGAAATTAGGTACAATATCAATTAGATAACTTATACTGCACAATTAATTTAGTGAACTAGAAACGAAGCAAGCTATAAATGGGCAACAATAGTTCTCTATCAAAGAGGGCACTAACGCCATCAGCGGCTGACCAAACTTTTTGACAACACTGCAAGTCTGCAACTCTGTAAAAGACTAAGGGTGTGTTTGGTTTGAGGAAGGAGTGGTCCATCATCTTCTCACTACTTTTTTGTTTGGTTTGTGGAATAGAATGGGTTGATCCACCACCACCTTATCTCTCACAAACTAGAAGTTATTAGTATAGGCATGAGGGGATTCGTTCCAACAAAATCATGGGATGAACTCATGATGCACCACCCATCTAGGATGGGGTGGTTACTCAAACCAAACGCATGGTAAATGCTGTCATGGACTAGCTATGTATGTGGGCTATCATGGTGTCTTGGGCTGATTTACATTATTAAATGGGTTATATAGCTGATTACATGGAAACTAGAAGATTGTTCACTTTTCATGTGGCTGAATTGGTGGTCCAGAACAGTATACCACTCCGGCTTGTATATGCGTGACAGTCTGGCTGCCTATCCATCTAATCAAACAATTAAATGGTGCTACATATTAATTTCAACAGACACATAGGGGTCAAAACAGGATGAAAATTCCAGTCCCCACCGACACTGTTAACATTTTTTTCCCAGCCACTCCTTGTTACTTACCGCCTGTGACCGGAAGGTCCCGGGTTCGAGTCGCGGTCTCCTCGCATTGCACAGGCGAGGGTAAGGCTTGCCACTAACACCCTTCTCCAGACCCCGCACAGAGCGGGAGCTCTCTGCACTGGGTACGCTCTTTTTAGCCACTTCCTGTTACTTCAGGAAAACCTGAAAACGGTTCTAAACCGGTAAGCAGCTGGCGAAAGCAGTATTAAAAGGGAGGACCCTTTTCGGGACCATTCTTGGGTTCCCGTTTTGCACCATGAAGTTCCCACCGGTATTCCCGTTTACCTATGCTTGAGGCGTGCATGCAAGAGCACAGCTGTTTGTCTCTCCACACCATTGCTAGCTTATTTTATAACTCCTCTCGCACATGACTAACTAAAGTGGGCTAGGTAGGACTAACTGCAGGAGGAATAGAATTGGGTGGAATTGGATTATTTGCATTGAGCCTATTGGGCGGTATATATATAGAGATTGCATGACTTGGAGGTCAAGCCAGTACACGGGATTGTAATGTGTGGCAATCCCAAGCAGAGGAGTGGTGATGTGTTGGAGCCCCAATCGTAGGTGATGGCCACAGTCGGCGTAGGCCATAGGGTAACATATGGGCAGAGGCGTGCAAGAACCACATGCGTATGCGGGAGTCCCCTGGAGCGCCACGTGCTGCACTACATCACAGTCATGGTGAAGATGCCAATGTAGTCGATGTCGGGGTAGAGATGTGTGAAGACAACGGCGCCGAACAACGCAAACCGATCTTAGATCGGAAAAACAAAAGAAACGTCGATCAACGACCAGCGAGAGAGAAAACCTCAATCAACGGATTGGGAAAAGACTCTAGGGCAGCCGATCAACACAATCGGCAACGCGAGCCTTAGGTACGGGCAGGGGCAGCACTGCCCCGACAAAGATCCTCATGGATACTCTCCCCTGGGGCATACGTACAAGTGGAAGCTTTAGGGTTTGTGGCCTAGAATTTAAACTTAAACTCGTGATACCATGTATAGGAGGAATAAAATTGGGTGGAATTGGATTATTTGCATTGAGCCTCTTGGGCGGTATATATAGAGATTACATGACTTGAAGGCCAACTAGCCAAGCCGGTATATGGGATCGTAATCCCATCTAACGCTATCCTAGTCGTGATATACTAACACTAACCATCCCCTGGCTTCCTTGTGGTTGTGGGAACATGAACGTGCACTGGAGAACACAAGGGAGTCGGTTGGGCCTCTCTACAGCTGCTGTTGACCCACTAACAAAATGGACAGGCACACCAAAGAAATTGGCATTCACCAGTCATTGATTATACTTTATTTTTCAATTAAACCTCCTTTCCTTCTTTGTCCTGTTAAACTGGTACTTTCGATTTTTCTTATATACATGCCATTCATGGAAAGATGCGGTCTTTTTTCCCAGCATCAGTGATGATAACTAGACCAACACGCTGTGTCGATTTAAAATTATATTGTGTGAATACAAACTATTATTGTGTAGTCATGCTTAGTTTAACATTTGAGGAGATCGTATCATTATTTGTTTCCAATTTCAATTATCAGGTCCTGACCGTTATAGACATGTTTCCGTACGAATTGCTCTGTTTCCTATATCACGAAATACCGCTTATGCTTTCCCGGCTGGCCTTCCTGTTTCCGATTCCGTTTTCAGGTAAAAATATGAAATTGAAAGTGGTTAAAGGCTTCTCCCAACTGTTTTCATCCTTAATGGCACATACAATAGTGCAACTATTGGTTCCAAGCAAATATTAATGAGTTTGTAATTCTCAATCTTTACTCATGCACTAGCCGCATAAAAGCATCAGAGCACTGAGTGATCCATTTAAACAAAATTCTATGCACCGTGATTCATGGCATCCCAAAGTTATGGCTATGACATGTGCTCTGCTCTATCTAGTTCATACATGGTCCAGAAAACATGCCAAGACTCAACTCCATTGAGTTACTTTTTGCACAAGAAATTTAATAGAATACTTCTATGGCTGAACTAAATAGTTTGTCCTGGACATAGCAATATATCAATAGAACATCATCATCACTGGAATACCAAATCCTACGACACCAAATATGGAGATTGTGTCCAGTTTCAGATATTATTCTTTTGCACAGATAGTATAGTTTGTTTTTCTGGAAAGTTCATAGGCCCTCCATGGACAAATGCACTGCTGACCTTAACAAAGAGTCAATGACAAGTATTTTACAACTACTACGATAAAGAGAAATATGCTAGAAAATACAAATATGCATCCTCGCCATATCAGGTGGAACCAGATGGGGGCATGAGTTTCCAAAACCAAATGCATAGCCATTAGCCAGTATCAATACGTCAAGGTCCTAACTAGGATCACAGCCAGAATACAGTTAACACTAAAGAAGAGATCTATACACACCTGATTGTTCAATCCAAGATAAATTGGCAGCGTTAATGTATGACACTTTAATTAATGCTACATAGTATTTGCCCTACATATGCTTATACAGCACCAGTAACATGCAACCACTTTATGTGTTTAATAAAAATCCTTTTCATTCGATGTTTTCCAATGCACATACTTTACGTTTTACCCTTATCAACTATATATCTCCATGCAAGCTTTTTGAAAAACTGAAAACACAACTTATTCATAATAACTATGGGCCTGGTACAGCTTATAAGCTGCTTATGGCCAAAATAAGCTGAAATCAACAGCCAAACGCCACGCTTTTCAGCAGCTTATTCTGACCACGCTTATTCCCACAGCTCTCATTTGTACTAAAAAGCAGAAGCTGGATCAGACCAGCTTATTTTGACTACCGCTTTTACTCTATTTGTGCAGCTTATCTGGGAAGCGCTTCCCAGATAAGCTGTACCAAACAGGGCCTATGTTGGTAACAGCGTGGAAATTAAAAAGCTTCCAAAGTTGCCAAACAATGAAGGTTCACAAAACGATAAAAGGCAGTCCAGATCCAGATAATAATAAAGACCTAAGGTATGGACACTTTTAGTGGTGTCCTGTGTTGCATGGATCTCAACAAACAATGACGGAATAGTAAGAGAAGGAAGAGGGAAGTTTTACTAGGTGTAGATTCCAATAAGGTTGGCAACGATGCCTACTAGATGAGCTACTGGACGTTAGGAACTAACTGGTATCAAAAGGATGGCTCAAGGCCTGGGTGTAATGTCCACTCAGTCCTCAAGCAAGCAGGGTTGAAGGACCTCATGGCAAACTTTGAGCTTAACGAAGTTGACACGATTTAAACCAGCGACCAAACAGCATGTAGTATTGTAGGTCCAAAGTGATTATGGCAAACTCCGCCTATGTTGTCTCAACATAGTAGGTCCCAAGCCCTGGTAAAGGAGAAGGGTTGTGTTAGGCGTGGCGAGCCAACGTTAAATCTAGCCATTCTAATGGAGATGAAACCCGAAAGAAAATCGTTGGGGCGTAACCCTCTTAGCGACGCGCCATATCGGAACCCGGGTATGATGTTAAATGAGCAAGGGCCGGGTCGTCACCCCCGTGACGCGCCGTGTCGCGATCTGGGCACGGTGTCAAGTGATCAAGGATCAGGTCGTCGCATCATTAGTGGCGCGCTACATCGGCGCCCGGGTGTAGTGAAAAATGAGCAAGGGCAAGAGTATTTTGACAAATTGTTCAATGGTGAGAATACGAACACAACCTTTCAGTTGGATGACTCTTTTGATGACACCAATAGGCGCTTTGTGCGGAGAATCCAAGAATCTGAGGTCAGAGAGGCATTGAAAAGGATGAAAGGAGGTAAGGCGATAGGACCGGATGGTATCCCAATCGAGGTGTGGAGATGTCTCGGGGACATAGCTATAGTATGGCTAACCAAGCTGTTCAACCATATTTTTCGATCGAACAAGATGCCTGATAAGTGGAGGAGAAGTATATTGGTACTGATCTACAAGAATAAAGGAGATATTCAAAGTTGTACGAATTACCGGGGAATTAAGTTGATGAGCCATACTATGAAGCTATGGGAGAGAGTTATCGAGCATCGCTTGAGAGCAATAACGCGTGTCTCTATGAACCAATTTGGTTTCATGCCCGGAAGGTCAACCATGGAAGCCATTTTCTTAGTAAGACAAGTTATGGAGCGGTATAGGGAGAAGAAGAAGGACCTACACATGGTTTTTATTTACTTGGAGAACGCTTATGATAAAATACCAAGGAATGTTATGTGGTGGGCTTTGGACAAACATAAAGTCCCAACGAAGTACGTCGGGCTCATTAAGGACATGTACAACAATGTTGTGACTAGAGTTCGAATAAGTGATGGAGACACGGATGACTTCCCGATTAGGATAGGACTACATCAAGGGTCAACTTTGAGCCCTTATTTGTTTGCCTTAGTAATGGATGAGGTCACAAGGAACATACAAGGGGACATCCCTTGGTGTATGCTTTTCGCGAACGATGTAGTGCTAGTTGATGAAAGCCGAACAAGAGTGAATCAGAAACTGGAGTTATGGCAGGAGACTTTAGAGTCCAAAGGTTTTAGACTCAGTAGAACTAAAACTGAGTATATGAGATGTGACTTCAGCACTACTATTCGGGAGGAGGAAGATATTAGTTTGGAAGGTCAAGTGGTGCCTAGGAAGGATACCTTTCGATATTTAGGATCAATGCTACAGAGAGACGGGGATATTGATGAAGATGTTAGCCATAGAATCAAAGCAGGATGGATGAAGTGGCGGCAAGCATCTGGTGTCCTATGTGACAAAAGGGTACCACAAAAGCTAAAAGGCAAGTTTTATAGGACGACGATTAGACCTGCTATGTTGTATGGTGCAGAATGTTGGCCTACCAAAAGACGACATGTTCAACAGATAAGTGTCGCGGAAATGCGTATGTTGCGTTGGATTTGCGGTCATACAAGAAGGGATCGAGTTCGGAACGATGATATACGTGATAGATTAGGGGTAGCACCAATTGAAGAGAAGCTTGTCCAACATCGGTTGAGATGGTTTGGACATGTCCAACGGAGACCTCCAGAGGCACCGGTGCGTAGTGGAATCCTAGGCCAGGATAGTAACGTGAAGAGAGGCAGAGAAAGACCGAAGTTGACTTGGGTAAAGGCAATAAAAGGAGACTTGAAAGGATGGAATATACCCAAAGACTTAGCCTTAGATAGGAGTGCTTGGAAGACAGCTATTCACGTGCCTAAACCTTTGCTTCTACTGGGTTTCAACTCTAGCCTACCCCAACTTGTTTGGGACTTAAAGGCTTTGTTGTTGTTGTTGATGCAATCGGTTGGGTTTCTACACGTCTATATTGGTCCAGAAATCAGAATGGCATGCTCCATTTACGCGGGAAAAATTAGCATCGCAATTGCACAGGCCATTCAGCAGTTTATTTAGAGCGGGGAACTTATTAGTATCTACGAATCTCACAAATTTATCAGATTTAATAAACCAAAAAAATTACGCATATCATCCTAGCAACAAGGGGGTGTCGAAACGAGGTTTACTACTACTAAAGAGAGTATACAATTTACGCGGGAAACTTAGCATCGCAATTGCACGTGTCATTCAGCAAGTTTATTTAGGCCTTGTTTGGATGCATGTGTATCCATCTCAATCCACATGTGTTGTAGTGGAATGGAATGAAATTTAGTTTAATTCCACTCTAATCCACTTCAACACATGTGGATTGAGATGAATACATGTACATTCAAAAAAGGCCTTAGAGGGAGGAGGGGAGGTATCATATTAGTATCTACGAATCTCACAGATTTTTATCAGATATAATAAAACCAATAAAATTACACATATCATCAGCAACAAGGGGGTGTCGAAATGAGGTTTACTACTACTAAGAGATTCTACAATTTACGCGGGAAACTTAGCATCACAATTACACAGTCCATTCAGCAAGTTTATTTAGACCTTGTTTGAATGCATGTGTATCCACCTCAATCCACATGTGTTAGAGTGGAATGGAATGAAATTTAGTTTAATTACACTCCAATCCACTTCAACACATGTGGATTGAGATGAATACATGGCATTCAAACAAGGCCTTAGGGGGGAACGGGGCAACAAGGGGGTGTCGAAATGAGGTTTACTACTGCTAAGAGATTCTACAATTTACGCCGGAAACTTAGCATCACAATTACACAGCCCATTCAGCAAGTTCATTTAGAAGGGGGAAAGGTACCTTATTAGTATCTACTACTACTAATCTCACAGATTTTATCAGATTTTTTAATAAAACAAAAAAAAATCACACATATCATCCTAGCAACAAGGCGTCAAGGCGAGTGTTGAAATGAGGTTTACTACTACTGACCAGTGACGAGATCAATCGACGAGCGCTGCGCCCTGGCCGCCGCCGCGGCGGCGTCGCGGAGGCGGAGGAGCGGGAGCACCGAGACGCCGACGAGGAGCACGGCCCTCCTCCGTGTGGCGTCGTCCGCAGCGGGGGAACGAGCGGCGCTAGACGCCGAGGCAAAGACTGCGGTAGCCACCCGCCCGGCGCCGCTGCCGCGGCGACCGCGGGGTGGAGGGAGAAGGGCAGGGCGGGGCGGCTGCGCCACCGGCGGCGAGAGTAGGAGGTGGTGGTAGCCCATGCCGGCGTCGCAGTCGCAGTCGCAGTCGCAGACACCCAAAAAAAACCCTACCACCCACCCCTCGCCGGCCGCTG
Source organism: Miscanthus floridulus (assembly GCF_019320115.1). Lineage (NCBI taxonomy): Eukaryota > Viridiplantae > Streptophyta > Magnoliopsida > Poales > Poaceae > Miscanthus > Miscanthus floridulus. The sequence continues at coordinate 33,454,837 of NC_089596.1, forward strand.
CTTTGCAAGTTGGAGCCGTGTGGTATCACGTGAGCATTCGTAGCAACGGAAATGGCAACCCGTTCTGCCTTCTGAGCTGGGATTTGGGGCTTGCCGGCTTGGGAGCAGCGGGGAGGGGAGTGGCAACGCGCAAGCTGAAGCGGAAGCGGAGCCGGAGGAGAAGGTTTCGGAACTGTGTCAGACTGTCGGGTTCTGGTTACGTGGGCTCTTCACGGGCCATGTGGGCTTTAGAAAAGGTTCGTCATAATAGGTCTGACCCATGGATGGGCACAACGCTACTAGACTGTCAACCGGGCCCGTTCTTAACATGAGAATTTTTGCTAAATGCTACGAAAATTCCTCTAAAAATACTACTTGTGTGAAAGATACTCCAACTTATTTGTAAACTGCCACACTCAACTTATTTGTAAACTGCCAGAAAAGACCATTCTCTATTTAAAGTACCTAAAATTTGACCAAATATATAGGTTAAAATATTAATAAATATAATATCAAATATGCATACTATAAAAATATATTTTATGATAAATATAATGATTCCTATTTTATATCATGAATATTGATGTTTTTTATATAAAATTAGTCGAACTTAAGACACTTTAAGTTTGGTATTGTGCTACAATTGCTAGAGTTCTATTGTTTTTCTAGAAGTAATTTCTATTTTATGACCCGACTTCATTCCCCGAATGAAACGCAAATTATGCTCTACAGAGTCTGCCAAACTGAAGTTTCTGCCACCAAATTCTTGTCGATCACATGTCTCCAGAAACATACTTGTATCCAAACGATCCAACCTCACAAACAGTGCAACCTGTAGCAAACAGACAACAAACCATTGATGTACCTGTGTCTGCTCCTGCCCTGCATCATTGCTCAGCGTTAGATCATTGCAAAATTTAGGCTGCGTAGGCACGGACATCTCTGAGTGGAACAACTACATCATGTTCGCTTGAACAGGGCGTACAATCTTGCAATAAGCCAGATTTTTTTTAAGCCTTGGACTCCTAGTGTATAAGGAGTAGCATTTATACTCTACAAATCACACTCACACCGCCACATATACATACACCCCTAGAACATACCCACCTCAAGCGTCCTTCTGGAGATCACCGAAGCCACACAAGCCTCGTAGAGGACGGGCACGTCATAGTCCCATTGTAGCGCCACGCGAGCCAGATATGTTTTAGCCTAGACTCCTAGTGTACAAGGAGTAGCATCTGTACTCTACATATCACACTCACACCACCACACATACGTACACCCCTAGAACCTATACACCTCAAGCGTCCTTCTAGAGATCACCGAAGCCACACAAGCCTCGTAGAGGACGGACACGTCATAGTCCCATTGTAGCGCCACGCGAATATCCAGAACCTGGATATATTCAGGGGAAAAAATCGGGAAAACCCCCGGTGCCACACCCGGCCGATCCGCAACTCGGATTCGAACGCAGGTGGGTGGCCTCCACAACGGGAGCACTCACCACTACGCTACAAGCGCGTTAGCGCAATAAGCCGGATTTTTTTTAGCATGGGATTCCTAGTGTATAAGGAGTAGCATTTATACTCTACAAATCACACTCACACCACCACACATACGCACATCTCTAGAACCTATACATCTCAAGCGTCCTCCTGGAGATCACCGAAGCCACACGAGCCTCATAGAGGACGGGCACGTCATAGTCCCATTGTAGTGCCACGCGAGCCGAATTTTTGTTTAGCATGGACTCCTAGTGCCCGTTTAGTTGCATTTCATTTTGCAAAATTTTTCAAAATTCCCCGTCACATCGAATCTTTGAACGCATGCATGAAGCATTAAATATAAATAAAAAATAAAACTAATTACACAGTTTAGACGAAATTCACGAGACAATCTTTTAAGCCTAATTAGACTATGATTGAACACTAATTGCCAAATAACAACCTAATTAGACTATGATTTAACACTAATTGCCAAATAACAACGAAAGTGCTACCGTACCATTTCGCCAAAAATTTCGCTAACTAAACAAAGCCCTAGTGTACAAGGAGTAGCATATGTACTTTACATATCACACTCACTACCACACATACACACACCCCTAGAACATATACACCTCAAGCGTCCTTCTAGAGATCACCGAAGCCCAAGAGGACGGACATGTCATAGTAGCGCTGCTCGAATGTCCGGAACCTGGATATATTCAGGAAAAAAATCAGGGAAAAACCCCGGTGCCACACCCGGCCTCGAGAGTAGAAACGGCAGATTTCGCAAAGCAGCTCAATGCCATTATCAAAAAATGTTATTGCAACTTACAGCACGCAAACATCTTCATTGCTGCTCAGGAAGAAACCAAAGAAATGGAATGAAAATTGGGGAACTTGCATTGCCAATAGCCTCAGGGCCAAAATTACAATGCTAACGGCAGGCAAGCTCTCCGTTCTAAAGGCCGAGAGGTCATGTCTCGGCAAATTCTAGATGGAGCCTCAGTTCTAATAAAATGACCAATGCCACCGAATGTCCAAATGCTGGAATATAACTTACAAAACCAGCAAACCCGATGATGGCCGTTGTGAAAACTGCGACAATTGACATTATTATTGATCAGCTACACTGGCTCGCGGGATTCAGGGGTAGTGGACGTCAACTGGGGCAGCCAGCACAACCAGCTCAGCGATGAATATGTCATCGTTGAAGGAAGATGATGAGCCAGCCGAGCTAAGGGAGGACACAGCTGTTGTGATGTTCTCTTCCTCTTCAGTAAGGCCTTCCTGATCCCTGCAGTTCCTACTGCAGAATGCCTTCTCACCACTGCAAAAGACATTCAGCAAATTGTTCAGTGTTCTTGGTTCTTTCTATGATTATGGAACATAACAGATGAACATGCTGCTATGCAAATGCTACCCGTTTTATTTACACTGAATTCTTTGTGTCGAGAAATGCAATGCAAAACTGAATCATAAGTCAGATTCTTCAATCAGTCTATCCAGTTCAGGATGCTTGTCTACCAATCAATAACACATTCAGATGCAGAATATATGACAAATAGCACATTCAGATGAAAAACATATGAAAATTCTCAAAGAGAAACCACATCACAGATGAATAACAATCATTAGTTTGGATTCACTGTCGTCATAACAAAAGGTTGACGAGATCGCATCAACATACCGATAAATGCAGGAGTCATTGCCATCCAGCTTCTTCTTGCAAGAGACGCAGGAGCTCAAGAACTCCTCGCCAGGCTCGCCGTCATCGAAGCACTTGACCAGCCAGTAGGACTCTGCTCCTTCCTTGACTTCCATGGCGTCCACGCCATCACCAAGAGTGCAGGGGCTCCAAGATGCAGTCCCCAAAGATGCGAGTGGTCTTCGGGTTCGGACCGTGCGCGATGATGCAGGTGTAGTCCTCCGACTGCTCCGCCTCCGTCGCGGACACGGACCCGACGTACCGGCGCGGGCCGCCGATGGACGCCGGCAGGGAGCCCGGCGCGGGGAACTTGCCAAGATCGGCATGGTGGCTGCTCGCGCCGGGCGGAGCGCCGCCGGGCACGGTGACCTCTGGACCAGACTTCACATCCCCGTAGGACCGGCTGCACGGCACCGGATTGCAGCTGGCGGCGGCGGTCCCCACATTCCCGAGCTCCGGGGACGCGTGGGCGCAGTCTCTCGGCTGGGTGGTGGTGAGGGGCTTGGCGAGGCGTTGCGGCAGCTTGAACGGCTGCCGCGCCTGGGGCCCGAACAGGCGGTTGTTGGAGGCCGCGGCGGGTTCGGCGAGGGCGTCGTCGTCGACGAGGCCGCCGAGGCCGAGGCGGTGCGAGTCCCAGCTCCTGGTCCTGGGCGAGCGCGGCGAGAGGAGCAACGAGCCGCCGAGCGCGGCGAAGGGCGCCCTGAGGTCGAGCGGCGACGTCGGGCTGCGCGCCGCCGTCGGCGAGTCGCAATCCGGCGCGGCGCGGCACCTGGACGGCCCGCCGAGACCGACCAGCAGCCTGGGCACGGCGAAGAGCCGCGGCCTCCCTGCGCCCACGCCCACGCCGGCGCCGGAGCCGTCGTCCGCCGCCACCCTCCTGAGCAGCATTCTCGCGCGCGTGCGTCAGCTCCTGGAGAGCACGCGAGCGGAACAGAGATCAGTCCGGCCCTGGCCCGTCCTCCAGAATAATCAGGGGGCACCGAGAGGCGAAGCGAAGCGAAAATCTAAACCGCCCGCTACGAAACGCCAAAAATCAGTGCCAGCCAGCACGAGCCAAGAAGCGCCGGAAACTCCAGGACCAGCACGAGAACAAGGCGGCGCAAGAGGACAAGGCGAACGGCAACGGGGAGATAAAGCCGGATGAGGAGGAATCTCTCATCGCCAACTTGCGATTGCGAGCAAGAAAACTGTCAAGAAAAGCAGAGACGTCGTCCCACCCCACCTGATCAGCTGCTCCGTTGCTGTTCCCTTCCCGTCCTCGCCCTTCTCCCTCTTGCGGCTTCCCTCTCTACCGCAATGCTGGAGGGGAGAGACGGAGAGGAAGGAGGAGCGGAGGTGGTAAAATGCCACTGCGTCACCACTGCCCCCGCTGCTCAATGCCTCTCTTGAATTCCTCCCCTCTCTGGCTCTCTCTCGCTTTGGCGTGCAGCGCATCAAAAACCGGAGCAGGGGAGGCAGAAGAGAGCAGTGAGGTGACGGGTGGTGGGCTGCCTGCGGCTGCGCCTGCGCCTGGGATTGCTTCTGAAATACTCCACTCCACCACCACCTTCTCCGCGCCCTCGCTCCGCCCATTCATGATAGTCAGCCGAGGGTGCAGTAGGCTTGCTAGGCACGCTCCATAGGCCGGCGGAGCTACGCACGCTACGCGTACGGTATGAACACGGCCGGCGGAGCTGCTCCTGTACTGTGCTCCCTTCCTACTTAAAAAAATGAAGTCGTTTTGATACGGCTTAGATCACATATTAAGAATATAAATTATGAATAGTTTTTAAGTGGTTGAGTTTGGAGATGTATAAAATTATACGTATAGATTTATTTTAAAAAATATTTTTATAAAAAATTACATATATTATTTTTTGATAAATATTTTTATAAAAATAAATAATCAAAGATACGTTTTGAAAACGGTGTTGCTGTAAAAAAACTTATTTTTTTAAGCACGGAGGGAGTACGTACGTACGAGCCTCTGCACCCATTTGACCAGAGCACAAATGACATTACCACCGTCCACTTCCCTCCCTGTGCTGTGACCACGGCCCACTCCACGGGCGCGGAGGCATTTTGGACGGCCGTGATGGCAGGAAAAGGAACGATCTGACGGTGCAGGAACGGGACGCGTAGCCTTGTTGGCCCTGCGGGTGCTGCACCTGGACTGGACGTTCCCCGTGTGGTGGGGCCCATATGGCGGGTGGGAGGAGATCTCGCGCTATCCAGTTCCAGTCCACGAGCAGGGAGCCGTACGACTACGCTTTTATTGGCACTGCGATGGCCCACCGCCGTCGGTGACAAACGCGGGCCCCGCCCTGGCAGGGGGCCTACGGGATTCCTTGTGCCTTCTCTTCTTAGACTATCTTCAACGGCTCAAACTCAAATACAAGACCCATTCTAAGAATTAGGTCATGAACAGTCACTAGGTCACCCACCCAAAATTTCTTTTTTCCAACAGCGAACCCAAAATTTCCTCTCTAGAAACAAAATATCTACCGCCTGCTCCTCATTCCTCTCCTTCGAACTCTTCAGAAATCTCTCCCTCTCTCCATGATCGGCGACGGTGCACACACGCGTGCACGCGCACTCCCTCCCTCTCCCGATGTGGCAGTGCACCGGCCGGCCTCCAGCGTGGCGGCGCGCCCGGTTGGGCCTCGGCGGCGGCTAGCCCCCTCCTCTCCCCTCTCCTCCTCCGGCCGTGCGTCTCTCTCTCTCCGTCGGCCCCCGCGGTGCTCGCCCGCCGGCGCACCGGTGCGGCCAGGCCTCGGTGGTGTTCGCAGCCGCGACCGGGCCTTCGTGGTGCCCGTCCCCCGGCACAGGCGCAGGAGCCCCTTCCTTGGCCAGCGGCGCTAGGGCGAGCGCGCCCCCTGGCGGCGGCCCTGGGCGAGCGTCCCCTCCCCTGGTGCGGCGACGCCCACCACTACGGACGCAAGATTTTTGCGTCGTTTCTCCTCAACGACGCTTTTTTGCGTTCTTGCCGGCCTCGGACCCAAAATGGGTTCTTTGTATGGGTCTTCTGTTGGAGCGTGATTTTAGATATGCAAAGTACTGTGCGACACCGATTTTGCGTTTGGGTGTCTCTATTGGAGACACGCTTACCCCTTCTCTGTTTCTATTTGCGTGGGTAGTTAGTTTACTGTATTTGAGCACGGGCAAAGGTGGCGGAAACCAGCAAGGATGGCGTGCACATGTAGGGCATGATGAGTCTAGGGATATAGCAGCACAGTACAAGTAAGCGCATTGTCATTTGTAAATGAGCAGCCATTCACCGAGATTATTTTTTAACAACATCATCTCTATATTGTAACACCCTCGGTGTTACATTGTACTATTTTTGCTAAAACACTGCATGAGCATCATACTTGTTTGTGGATGCGTGTAATATAGTGATGTACATAACTTGAAACGTTCGTCGGAAACACGAAACAAATGTTACATTTCATGTCGCTTTACATCGTTAGTATGATAAGCAAATTTTTATCGGATAAAAATGTTGTAGAACGTTTATGCGAGATTTAATAAAGTTTGTAGTACATGCTTCGTAGTCGATGATGGTGCGGTCGAGGACGAGGATAGCTAGCTAGTACATCCAGTAGGTCAGGATTGAAATTTGACGCGAAACCGTTCGGAGTTACGTCATTCCACGTAAGTTTAAAAATGGGTCGTACCTGTCAACACTCACCACACACGCACGCAAGCGCACTGCGTCCGGACTCTGGCGGCTTTGCCTCGACATCGCGTCGCGCGGTACTCCGGTCACGCTACACGCCACCCATCATCGCGCCCGGCACTAGTCCCATTGACTCATGTGGCTGCACGCGCAGGGGACGACCACCTGCTTCGCCATCACTTCGGCATCATGTTGCGCTAGTGTTTCCTTTGTCCGGTGTCGTCTGCTGTGCCACAGCACCGAGCTTCATCGGCTTGCGGGTTCGGCCGTGCGGACAACCGCCTGGAGCACGCCTCCCTGATCCCGTCATCATGTGCTCGAGTACGTTGCGTTGACGATCACGGCTATGCCGAGCCATGCCGTGCCAGAACCCCCTGTCCTCGCTATAGCCATGACCGGTAGGACCTCCTTCCTTCAATTCGCCATGACTGCAGCACTATAATCAAATTTGTCGCATCCTCAGCTCCGCTAGGTAGCCAGCAACTCAACTGACCCCACCTCACCGCTTGTAGCGCTACACTGTGCCTCAACTTTGGAAGTGTAGCTCCGTCGGGTCCATAAGACCGGGGTGGCCTGCGCCGTCGATATGCCACACAACCAAAGCTTACCATTTCAATTCATTGCACTGCTAGCCTCTCCCCCAGCTACTTATCGCCCTGCTCACCTCATTCGAAGCTCCACCGCTGTGTAGCGTCCTCTCCGCGACCGGCGAACCACGCGCGAGCAGAGCAAGTAGAGCAGCCGGCGGTGCGTACTATTGTTATTAGCTTGTTGACGTCAGCCTAACGTCATCCCTGCGTCACACATGTTTTAGGGTCATTTTCGTGTAGGAAGATAAATCAGTGAATACACCAGAAATACGCCGCAGCGTCCACCGCTGCGCTAGGACCGTCTGCGCGCCCATGCCCCCGCCGTGGGCCAGCCTACCGCGTAGTGCTCGGTCTGTTGCCGTGCTCGGGCCACGCTGCTGCTGCTGGGCCACGCTCGCGCCGCTCGCGCGCGCTCGTCGCTGGGCCACGCTTGCGCCTGTGTCCACGCCCGCCTGCTGGGCCACGCTATCGCTGCTGGGCCACGTCGCGCGACGCCAAGCGAGCCGCGCTGCGCGCAGGCGGGAAACCGGGGTGGGCCGAGCCAAACCGAGTGGGCCACGTAATAGAATGGTTTTTCTGATTTCCAGTAAGATAGGAAGTGTTTATTCAATAAAGGTTTTTAGCTAAACTTTGATAAATTGTAGTAAATTGTGTAGTTGTCCAAAAATAGTGAAACCAAGTTTGTTAGGTTCACAAAAATGCCCTCTATTCGTTAGTGTAGTTAGTTCACAGTTAGCTATTGTGATGCTAGGTTCGTGAAGTCAAAATAGAAAAACTTAATATTAGTTAGCTTAATGTTGTACGAATTCTTGTGGCAAATCGGTAATAGTTTTAGCTTTGAACATTTTATAGTAGGTTCACTAGGATATTATGTACTTGTTGTAAATTTTATAGCTTTAGAACGAGTTGCTAGATAAAATAGTTATTACACTTGCTTTATCGTATATATCGTAAATCAGCATTAGGAGTAAGAATATCTATAGTTGCTATAATAATAATGAATGTCATATTTCAAACTTGTTATCAGATAGCTTAGCACCGTGGTCGGTAGCACTAGCTTAGTAGGTAAATTGATGTACTATTATTTTAAGAGTTGTTGTTGTTATATTCCTATGCATTGCATCGTTATTTCATGCATGTAGATCACGAGCTAGTAGACTTCGTGCCCGTCAGCGAGCCGGAGTACGACGAGGTGATCGAGGAGTACAAGGAGGAGATCTTCGTGCAAGAGGGAGCCCAGGAGCCTGTTGGTGCTGACCTTACTGACCCGTCGCTTGCCCAAGGCAAGCCCCGGTGTATAACCCCTATTTTAATGATCACTATATATATATATATATATATATATATATATATATATATATATATATATATATATATATATATATATATATATATATATATATATATATGTGTGTGTGTGTGTGTGTGTGTGTGTGTGTGTGTGTGTGTGTATGTGTGTGATGTGCATTTAAGTTACAGGCATTTTATGGAAACTATATACATAAATATATCTACCCATAAGTCCTACTAGTACAGGTCGAGTAGCTGCTATGCTCAGGATATCGGTAGCGTGAGTAACCTGTCGTTACTCGCAAATAGGTAATAAAATATGATCACTCATGATAAAATAGTGGGAAGGAAAATGGTGATCGGGCAGGGATATAGTTTGGGTACTGGTGGGTGTAAGGGGTTGTGTCCTGCGGCCAACAGGGCATGACTTGGTTACACTTTTTCCCTGTCTGTGTCGATTAAGGACCGGTCGTTGCATATGACTCTAGGCAAGTCACAGATTTATTGTCCTGAGCACATACTTGGGTATGGGCGCAGGGAAGACTTGTTGCTCTCTTGTCGTGGATCCGACTCTTTCTGGACCGACTGATTGGAGGCAGAGATGGTGGAGGTCCTTGCACCACACTGAGTCCAGGCCTCAGGAAGTGGGAGCTTGGAGTCCAAGTTTGGATGGGGACCTGGACACCCAGGACAGGAGAGTGATGGGTTAGTCCTGCTTGTGCCTGGGGTACAAGCGGGGCGTGTGTTTTCGAGGCACCTAGCTGGGCACATTGATTCACGAATCGCTGGAAAATCTGGTACGGCTTATCTGTGGTTTAGCACCGTAGTAAGAACTAAAAAGTTGAAAGGAGAAGAAAGGGAACTGATTGCTCAACTCTTGCTTGAAAGTACAACAGGTGCTTATATAGACTGGCTAGATGATAACTTAATACGGCTAATAATAATACATAAATAAGGACTCACTATTAGTGTTGCTTTCTGCTAAAGAAAACCAGCAAACCAAAAAGCTTATCATATTCCTTAGAGTCGAGAAATTATTCCCACTAGTCGGATAAGTCTTGCAAGTACATTGTGTACTCAGGGTTTATTTTACCCCTGTTGCAGGTGATGCATGAGAAGTACCTTGTGTGGAGGATTCTTCTGGTGGGCTCAAACGGATCCTCGTCCCTATCGTTAGATGTATATTTTTAAATTCCGCTGTTTATCATTCCGTACTCTGATATTTGGTATTGTAATAATGTACTTTTTAAGAAACTCTGATGTATGAAATGGACAAGTATTGTAACTCGTTCTCATTATTGGATCCTTGGGGAAAATGTGGATCTTTCAGGTTCTCCCTTGGGGTGTGCCCGACGGGTACCGCCCGATGTAGCTGGCTTTCGAGGTGCTTAGTGTCTGGTGGAAGACGAGCGCCTCTGTAAGTGTGCTATTTTGGGTGGTTCTGCCATAGTTGGTACCAGAGCCAATAATGGTTATGAGTTCATCACCCTTTTTTCAAAACTTAAAAATTTGACCAACAAAAGTTTTGCGAAAAGTAGGATGCGATTATATTAGGTAAATAAGTATAAGCCCTACCAATATGTTCTATCTAGGATAGCGGCACTAGTTTTATCTAATCAGTTTTCTGCAGGTACACTGACTTACGTTGCGTAAGAAATCGCTTAGTATCACGGAAAGTGAGTGTGCGATGTGCCAAAAATTTTACGAATGTCGCTATATTCCAGCTTGAGTGAACGTATAGGTCAAAGCATGCATCATGATAATAGCATCTTACTTCAACTGAAATCCCCCTTCACGTATAATTAAATTAGTAAATTGATAGGACTAACTAACGAAATGCTGTAATAAATGTGCTGTCATCCCTCTAATTCCTTGCTTCTGATCGGGAAGGTTGTTCTAAATGGGTGGTTTCTATCTCTTATAGATGTATCTGAGGTCTGGACATGGGAGCACCAGTGCGGGGGTGGCTCACGGTCTTGGCGAGGGCCACGATGAGAGTGGTCGGGACCATGAGCCCAACGGGGAGAGCCATGGGGCTCCACTTTTGGCTCCTCCTCTGCCACCACCGCCTCTGATGACCCATGCTGAGATGATGGTAGAGCTGTTAGCTGCTCGCTGGGAGTCAGCTCATGCCACGGACATTATGGCATAGGCTATCGTGGGCCTCGCTCGCGGAGGCCACGGGGGCAATGGTGGGAACGGGGGTGGTGCCCGTCGTCCTGAGGGACCGTCCTTCTACCAGGACTTCCTCAAGACTCACCCACCTACCTTCACACCATCTGATGAGCCCCTAGAGGCGGAGCACTGGCTTCGCACTCTGGAGCAGAAGTTTCTGCTGCTCGACGTGACCGATGAGCAGAAGGTGCGCTTTGCAGCGCAGCAGCTTTTGGGGTCCATAGGTGCATGGTGGGAAACCTTCCATGCCATGGAGCAGCCTGATCATCCGACAACATGGCAGGAGTTCACCACCGCATTCCGAGAGTTCTTTATCCCTACTGGTGTCATCAACCAGAAGGTGACTAAGGTCCTAGAGCTGCGCCAGAGGAATCGATCAGTGATGGACTATGTGAATAAGTTCAATCACTTGGCCCAGTATGCTGGTAGTCAGGTGGATACTGTTGACAAGAAGAAGGACCACTTCTTTCGTGGTCTAGCTCCCCTCCTTCAAGAAAAGCTATACACGGCGAACTATCAGACCTTCGGGGCACTGATGAACGCCGCCATTGCCATGGAGGGTTTTTAGCAGGAGTCCCAGGTTGATTGGAAGAGGAAGCGGGTGGCAGCTGAATCCTCTAGCCACCCTCACACATAGAAGATATATGTTGTCCAGCGGGGGCCCTATCAACCATCCGGCGGGCCTTCATTCCGGTAGCCCCAGCAGACTTTGCAAGCTTCCTCTACACAGTACCGTGCATATCCGCAGCAGGTGCAGCCCCAGCAATCTCAGGGACAGCAGGGCCCACCTTGTCAGGGGTTCGGGAACAAGCCAGGTGCTTGCTTCAAGTGTGGCAAAGATGGCCATTATGCCCGAGCTTGCCCCCAAAACCAGCCAGCTCAGCCCACTCAACCATCAGCAATTTCCAGGCTTGTCAAGAGGACCATAATCAAGAAGAAAGTGCCCAGCAGATCCAGCCAGGTGCATTTCACAGATGCTAAGCAGATTCTATAGCAGGAGCCAGTGATGGCTGGTATGTTTACCATCGACTCCCATCCAGCTTTGGTGTTGTTCGATTCTGGTGCATCACATTCCTTTATGAGCATGGGGTTTGTAGAGCAGCACAACTTACCACTTATGGTTATACCGTATACCTATAAGATCCATACCGTGGGTTCACAATTGTTCATCAATACCCGCATGGATATAGTAAGTTTGGTATTAGCCACCCACACTTATCGCCTATAGTTCATGGTCATGCCAGGGCAAGGCATTGATGCTATTCTTAGAATGAACTGGTTGCAGGTGTATGGGGTAGTATTAGATATGAAGAAGAGAAGTGTAGAGTTACGAATTTCTTCTTCTAAGGATAGGATGTCTCTTGTGGTACCCTCAGACCTAGTCTTACCTGTTGCTGCCCATGCTGAAGCCTCTCCTGATCTTACCTCCATTCCTATGGTATGTGAGTTCCCGGATGTTTTCCCTAAAGATCTTCCTAGTTTGCCATCGAACAGAGAGGTAGAATTCTCCATTGAGCTTGAGCCTGGTACTGCCCCTATCTCAAGACGCCCATACCGCATGGCTCTAAGGGAACTAGCTGAAATGAAGAAGCAACTGGAAGGTTGATGGACAAAGGTTTCATCTGTCCTAGTTCTTCACCATGGGGTTGTCCGGCTATTTTCGTGAAGAAGAAGGATGGTACCTTACGGATGTGTGTGGATTACCGCCCCTTAATGCGGTAACAGTTAAGAACAAGTATCCTTTACCCTGCATAGATACTTTGTTTGACCAATTAGCTGGTGCCAAGGTGTTCTCAAAGATAGATCTCCGATCAGGCTATCATCAGATCAAGATCAGGCCACATGATATACCATAGACAACTTTCTCTACTAGGTATGGGCTGTATGAATACCTAGTAATGTCTTTTAGTCTCACCAATGCTCCTGCCTTCTTCATGTACCTGATGAATTCAGTTTTCATGCCGGAGCTGGATAAGTTTGTGGTAGTTTTCATTGATGACATCCTGATCTATTCCAAGAATGATGAAGAGCATGCACAACACCTTCGGATAATACTGACTCGACTAAGGGAGCACAAGCTATATGCTAAATTCAGCAAGTGCTTGTTTTGGTTAGATCGAGTGTAGTTTTTGGGGCATGTGTTGACACCTGAAGGCATTTATGTAGATCCCAGCAAGGTGCAAGATGTATTGGATTGCAAGTCTTCTAAGTCTGTGCATAAGATTCATCAGTTCCTTGATCTGGCTAGATACTATCGGTGTTTCATTCCTGATTTCTCCAAGATAGCCCAGCCAATGACCAAGCTGCTCCAAAAAGAAGCTAAGTTTGACTAGAGCCCAGCCTATGAAGAAGCTTTTCAAGCTCTGAAGACTTTTCTGACCACTGACCCTATGTTGGCCCAACTAGATATTGATAGGCCCTTTGATGTATACTATGATGCTTCAAAGACGGGGTTGGGGTGTGTGATAGCTTATGCTTCACACCAACTGAAGAAGCACGAGGTGAATTACCCCACTCATGACTTAGAGTTGGCTTCTGTTGTCCACGCTCTAAAGATTTGGAGGCACTATCTGTTGGGCAACAAAGTGCACATCTTTACAGACCACAAGAGCCTCAAGTATATTTTTACTCAGTCTGAGTTGAACATGAGGCAAAGGAGATGGTTAGAATTGATAAAGGATTACAATTTGGAAGTCCATTATCACCCAGGAAAGGCCAATGTTGTAGCTGATGCTTTGAGCCAAAAGTCACACTAGGTTGAGGAACCACCTTTGTCTCTCAACCATGCAGAGATATTGGCTCACATTGCATTAACCTCAGAATTGTTGGAGCAGCTTATTCGGGAGCAGAAGGAAGACCCCGAAGAGATTCCTCACATCAGGAAGTTGATGGTTGAAGGGCGTGGCCCTCACTTTAGTGTTGATGAGCATGGAGTGGTGAGATATAAGGATAGACTGGTGGTTCCATCCAATGAAGAGCTGAAAAGAAAGATTTTGAATGAAGCTCACCATTCAAAACTGTATATTCATCCTGACAGTAACAAGATGTATCATGATCTACGCCACTTGTACTGGTGGTCTAACATGAAGTAGGACATCACCCGACACGTTGCGAAGTGCGACACTTGTGGTAGAGTTAAAGCAGATCATATGCATACCCCAAGATATTTGCAGCCCTTGCCCATTCCTATTTGGAAATGGGAGGATATTTCTATGGATTTCATTGTGGGTTTACCCTGCACCTCCACAGGCTACGATTCTATCTGGGTCATTATGGACCATCTCACCAAGTCTGCTCACTTTATCCTAGTGGACACAAGATATACAACCAAGAAGTATGCTGAGATATATTTTGATCAGATTGTGACCCTTCATGGAGTTCCCCTTACTATCATCTCTGATAGAGGGTCAATCTTTGTCTCTCGTTTCTGGGAGCAACTGCAGCACTGCCTAGGAACTCATCTTCTTAGAAGCTCAGCATACCACCCACAAACTGATGGTCAAACTGAAAGGGTGAACCAGATGCTCGAGGATATGTTGAGGGCTTGTGCCATCTCTTTTCCTGAGAAGTGGGATAAGTGCTTGAAGTTGGCAGAATTTTCTTACAACAACTGCTACCAAGAGAGTATCCGCATGGCACCATTTGAGGCTCTATACGGGCAGAAGTGTAGAACGACACTGAACTGGGTTGAAGTGGGAGACCGTGGGTACTTTGGGCCTAATTTCATAAAAGAGGCTCGAGAGAAAGTAAACATTGTTCAAAGCCGACAAAAGTCTTACGCATATAAGCGAAGGAGGCCTTTGGAGTTTGTAGCTGGAGATTATGTGTATCTCAAAGTGTCTCCTATGAGAGGGGTGCATCGGTTTGGTGTCCATGGCAAGCTAGCCCCTTAGTATGTGGGCCCGTACCTGGTGTTGCAACAGTGTGGCCCCGCTGCTTATCGTCTCTAGCTTCCTGATATTTTATCTATGGTACACAATGTGTTTCATGTATCGCAATTGAAGAATGTCTACGTGTTCCTGAGAAAGCTATGGAAATTGAAAAACTTCCCCTCCAGTCAGATTTGACTTATGTGGAGCACCCTATCAAAATCTTGGATGAGAAGGAGAGAGTGACCAGGAACAGAGTGGTAAAGTTCTATAAGGTGCAGTGGCAAAACCATTCTGAGGAGGAAGCCACCTACGAACAAGAGAGTTACCTATTGCAGCATTACCCCCACCCGCTCGCCGGCTCTGATAGTTAGTTGCTGCGCCAAAAATGTATTCCCTGTCTCTTTCTCATACTAGGCACACGAAATCTCAGGTCGAGATTTTGTTTTAGGGGGGTAGATTTGTCACACCCTCGGTGTTACATTGTACTGTTTTTGCTAAAACACTGCATGAACATCATACTTGTTTATGGATGAGTGTAATATAGTAATGTACATAACTTGAAACGTTCGTCGGAAACACGAAACAAATGTTACATTTCATGTCGCTTTACATCGTTAGTATGCTAAGCAAATTTTTATCGGATAAAAATGTTGTAGAACGTTTATGCGAGCTTTAATAAAGTTTGTAGTACATGCTTCGGAGCCGACGATGGTGCGGTCAAGGACGAGGATAGCTAGCTAGTACATCCAGTAGGTCAGGATTGAAATTTGACGCGTAACCATTCAGAGTTACGTCATTCTACGTAAGTTTAAAAATGGGTCATACCTGTCGGCACTCACCACACACGCACGCAAGCGCACTACGTCCGGACTCTAGCGGCTCTGCCTCGACGTCGCGTTGCGCGGTACTCCAGTCACGCTACACGCCGCCCATCATCGCGCCCGGCACTGGTCCCGTTGACTCACGTGGCTGCACGAGCAGGGGACGACCGCGTGCTCCGCCATCACTTCAGCGTCATGTTGCGCTAGTGTTTCCTTTGTTCAGCGTCGTCTACTGTGCGGCACCACCGAGCTTCGTCGGCTTGCGGGTTTGGCCGTGCGGACAGCCCCTGGAGCACGCCTCCCTGTTCCCGTCATCATGTGCTCAAGTATGTTGCGTTGATGACCATGGCTGTGTCGAGCCATGCCGTGCCAGAATCCCCTATCCTCATTATAGCCATGACCGGCGGGACCTTCTTCCTTCAATTCGCCATGACCACAGCACTATAATCAAATTCGTCGCATCCTCGACTCCGCTAGGTAGCCAGCAGCTCAACTGACCCCACCTCGCCGCTTGTAGCGATACACTATGCCTCAATTTTGGAAGTGCAGCTCCGCCGGGTCCATAAGACCGGGGTGGCCTGCGTCGTCGACATGCCGCACAACCAAAGCTTACCATTTCAATTCATTGCACTGCTAGCCTCTCCCCCAGCTGCTTATCGCCCTGCTCACCTCATTCAAAGCTCCACCGCCGTGTAGCGTCCTCTCCGCGGCCGGCGAACCACGCGCAAGCAGAGCAGCCGACGGTGCGTACTGTTGTTATTAGCTTGTTGATGTCAGCTTGACGTCATCCCTGCGTCACACATGTTTTAGGGCCATTTTCATGTAGGAAGATAAATCAGTGAATACACCAGAAATACGCCGCAGTGTCTGCCGCCACGCTAGGGCCATCCGCGCGCCCGCGCCCCCGCCATGGGCCGGCCTACCGCACAGTGCTTGGTTCGTTGCCGCGCTCGGGCCACGCTACCGCTGCTGGGCCGTGCTCACCGCTAGACCACGCTTGCGCCTGTGTCCGCGCCCACCTACTGACCGCGCTCGCCGCTGGGCCACGCTTGCGCCTGCGTCCGCGCCCGCCTGCTGGGCTGCGTCGCGCGACGTTGAGCGGGCCGCGCTGCGCGCAGGCGGGAAACCGGGGTGGGCCAAGACGAACCGAGTGGGCCACGCAATAGAATGGTTTTTCTGATTTCCAGTAAGATAGGAAGTGTTTATTCAATAAAGGTTTTTAGCTGAACTTTGATAAATTGTAGTAAATTGTGTAGTTGTCTAAAAATAGTGAAACCAAGTTTGTTAGGTTCACAAAAATGCCCTCTATTTGTTAGTGTAGTTAGTTCATAGTTAGCTGTTGTGATGCTAGGTTCGTGAAGTCAAAATAGAAAAACTTAATATTAGTTAGCTTAATGTTGTAGGAATTCTTGTGGCAAATCGGTAATAGTTTTAGCTTTGAACATTTTACAGTAGGTTCACTAGGATATTATGTACTTGCTGTAAATTTTATAGCCTTAGAACGAGTTGCTAGATAAAGTAGTTATTACCCTTGATTTATCATATATATCGTAAATCAACATTAGGAGTAAGAATATCTGTAGTTGCTATAATAATAATGAATGTCATATTTCAAACTTGTTATCAGATAGCTTAGCACCGTGGTCGGTAGCACTAGCTTAGTAGGTAAATTGATGTACTGTTATTTTAAGAGTTGTTGTTGTTATATTCCTATGCATTGCATCATTATTTTATGCATGTAGATCATGAGCTGGTAGATTTCGTGCCCGTCAGCCAGCCGGAGTACGACGAGGTGATCGAGGAGTACGAGGAGGAGATCTTCGTGCAGGAGGGAGCCCAGGAGCATAACCTGTTGGTGCTGACCTTATTGACCCGTCGCCTACCCAAGGCAAGCCACGGTGCATAACCCCTATTTTAATGATCACTATATATATATATGTGTGTGTGTGTGTATGTGTGTGATGTGCATTTAAGTTACAGGCATTTTATGGAAACTACATACATAAATATATCTACCCATGAGTCCTACTAGTATAGGTCGAGTAGCTGCTATGCTTAGGATATCGGTAGCGTGAGTAACCTGCCGTTACTTGCAAATACGTAATAAAATATGATCACTCATGATAAAATGGTGGGAAGGAAAATGGTGCTCGGGCAGGGATATGGTTTGGGTACTGGTGGGTGTAAGGGGTTGTGTCCTATGGCCAACACGGCATGACTTGGTTACACTTTTTCCCTGTCCATGTCGATTAAGGATCGATCGTTGCATATGACTCTAGGCAAGTCACAGATTTATTGTCCCGAGCACATACTTGGGTATGGGCGCAGGGAAGACTTGTTGCTCTCTTGTCATGGATCCGGCTCTTTCTGGACCGACTGATTGGAGGCGGAGATGGTGGAGGTCCTTGCACCACACTGAGTTCAGGACTCAGGAAGTGGGGGCTTAGAGTCCAAGTTTGGATGGGGACCCGGACACCCAGGATAGGAGAGTGATGGGTTAGTCTTGCTTGTGCCTGGGGTACAAGCGAGGCGTGTGTTTTCGGGGCACTCAGCTGGGCACATTGATTCGCGAGTCGCCGGGAAATCTGGTACGGCTTGTCTGCGGTTTAGCACCGTAGTAAGAACTGAAAGTTGAAAGGAGAAGACAGGGAACTGATTGCTCAACTCTTGCTTGAAAGTAGAACAGGTGCTTATATAGACTGACTAGATGATAACTTAATACGGCTAATAATAATACATAAATAAGGACTCACTATTAGTGTTGCTTTCTGCTAAAGAAACTAGCAAACCATAAAGCTTATCATATTCCTTAGAGTCAGGAAATTATTCTCACTAGTCGGATAAGTCTTGCGAGTACATTGTATACTCAGGGTTTATTTTACCCCTGTTGCAGGTGATGCATGAGAAGTACCTTGTGTGGAGGATTCTTCTGGTGGGCTCAGACGGATCCTCATTCCTATCGTTAGATGTATATTTTTAAATTCCGCTGTTTATCATTCCACACTTTGATATTTGGTATTGTAATAATGTACTTTTTAAGAAACTCTGATGTATGAAATGGACAAGTATTGTAACTCGTTCTCATTATTGGATCCTTGGGAAAAATGTGGATCTTTTGGGTTCTCCCTTGGGGTGTGCCCGATGGATACCGCCCGCTGTAGCTTGCTTTCGGAGTGCTTAGTGTCTGGTAGAAGACGGGTGCCTCCGTAAGTGTGCTATTTTGGGCGGTTCTACCACATATATATCAAAGCAAGTTAGTTTAGCCAGTGCTCAGGCCATCCACGTCACCCCAACTATTTCTAGCCATCAGATCCTCCATCATGTGGCCTAGATTGCTTATAGCCGCTTCTGTTGGAATATGCTTCTGCCGGCTCCTCGTCGCTCTAGGTTCATTTTGCTAGCTTCTGTAGCTTGTCGTGCGAATCCGGTGGAACAAATATATACTCCAGCTCCTGATTCTTCTTCAGGAAACTTCTCATCCCCTCCCCAGTCTCCTGTACGCTCCCTCCCTCGCTCCCGAGTCACGACACGATTGACGACGGTGTGGGGTGGCCTCGACGGTGGCCGGCCCTCCATGCGGCGGCGGCCTCCCTCCTCCTCCTCCTCCTCCACCACCACCACCACCAACATGCCGCTTCCTCCTCGCAACGCAAGGCAGCGGGTCATAGCGGCGTGAAAGGCGACCTAGGGTTTGGCCCCTCCGTCGCCGGTCGTCCCCACGGGCGCGCAGGCAGGTCGGCGGCGCGAGCGGACCTCCACAATGGCCGGTACATGGGCTGGACGGTGGCGCACGTCCACAAGCTAGCCCCCGCTGCCCCCCATAGGTGGTCACCGCCGTGGCTGCCACCCCGACGTGGCTTCGTCCCGCAGGTTCGCCTCTCCTCCTAGGCTCTACATTTTATTATGATCTACCATTTACATTTTTTTGCGCTGCCTGTGATTGATCCTTGATGGGCTCTCAGAAAATAGATAGGCATTATGCTGACTTGCATATTTTGGTCCAATGAAATTAGTATGACTGGTCAATAAGGTCTTACTTTTTATCTTACTTAGTTTCCTCACAGGAAGCAGCTTATGCCACTTGCACTCTAATACAATGAGGATTGGTAGGGTTTGGTTTGGTCTTTTTTAGGGTGAGATACCAGTGGTTGCTTGGCATCCCATGCCAGTTTCATAATATTCCAATCCTTGTTTTGCATAAACACTGGGTTTTTGAAACACAATCAAACATTGATGTTAAGATGATGTCTTCTTTCATACATATCTATGGTCCTGCGTATCCTAAAATTGCTATATATGGACTGTATTATACCTATATATTTTGGAGGACGACACTCAAGTCAGTGTTTCCATGGTACTGTTAGCACATCTATGCATTAACATCTTTTAATTATGTACAGAAACTACCCATTCTGACTTGCTCTGCCATCTTTTAACATATCAGTGCACAACCTAGACATCATGTTTCTAGAATGCATCTTTATGCTGCTCTCCCTTCCCTCCCCCTTCCCCTTGTTTGATTTCCTTTAAAAAAAATTATCTCCCGGTAACCCATACTAATACTGTTGCTCTCCCTTCCCTCCTCCCCCTCCCATCATGCATTTCTTAGACCAAGATAAAGTAGCACATATTTAGAGGCTATTTATAGTTAAACTAAAATAGTACAAACTACAGGCAAAGATGACTCACTCTTGATCTATATATGCCATAGCCCTTTTATAGTTAGATTTTCATGACAGGGTTCCATCCTCTCTATACCAGTTTGCTTGTGTCAGATTGTTTAGTCAATGTGTTAGAGCATAGTTCCCCAAACATGTTCAGATTTATAATAGTTGGTGCCAATAATTTTGTATTGACATTTTTGTATGGCACTAATGGATTTTTAGAAGAAACAAAGGAGAGTGGGTTCCTTTGTTTTCGCTTTGTATAAATGCGACTAACATGCCAATGATTCTTTTTCCCTCCTAGGGCACTCTTGCTCTTGTGTTGTCTTTATAGCACATCATTTTAGATCAGATATAGGTTTAGTTTCATATATCCTACCTAAAAAATATAGTTGATGGATAATTGGTAGGACTGCAAAACCCCTAAGTCAAGTGACTACCGACGACATATAGCACTGAGTTAATTTCATTTATAAGGGATTTACTCAATTTCCATCTCTCAATCTATAGGATGGCATGGATGTGTCCTGCACCATATAAAAAGAACTTAAATCTTTCAGTTTCTATGACATATCTACATTAAACTCCTTCCCCTAATATTATTTCCATGCAAAAAGTGATTATATATTTTTACCAGTACCTTATGCAAAAGATTGAACATATATTTTTTACCAGCGCCTTAGCCAAGTGATACGCCGACGCGCGCAAGGACGCGCGTGATGGACTAGTACATATAATGCTACAACATCTATGCGAGTGGGGGCAGAGATCGACGTTTTCGTTTCTTTGGAGTGATCGTCTATTATCACCAAGTTCATTTTTGTGGGACACTAAAGCATATGTTACACACTTGCCCGCCGAGACAAAGTACATTCTACATCGTCATCATCTAAAATAGTCTAGTTAGTTCCTATTCCTTCCGTCCAAGCACTACTATAGAAAATCTTTAGCGCAACATTTCCATTTGGGGCTATGAGGCGGTTGGCCTGGTTGCCGGTTATTCGAGGCAGAGCAGCCAGACCAGTAACCGCCTCGATTAATCAAATAACCAAGGCGGTTGCGTTACAACAGCCGCCTCGGTTAATCGACATTAACCGAGGCGGTTGTTATAAGGCATCAGCCTCGGTTAATGATTAATCGAGTCGGTCATGCTGCATGGCCCGCATCTACCCGATGCTCATCGGATATATAAATTAAGAGTTAGGGTTATCCACACCCATCCCTCACCCACTACCGCACCGCACACCACCCACAATCCTTTCTCGTAGCGAGCCCGATGCCCCTCCCTCCACACTCTCTCCCTCCCTCCCTCCCTCGTAGCGAGCCCGGTGCCCCTCCCTTGTCTCCGGCGAGTGGCGGGCCCAGCGCGCGTGGCCCAGCGAGCGCGTGGCACGGCTCCCTCCCTCTCTCATCGTGAGCAAGTGCCCCTAGCCTGACACCCTCCCTCCCTCATCGCGTGCCCCTTCCTCTGTCTCTAGCGGGTGGCGTGCCCCTTCCTCTATCTCCTGCGGGTGGCGGGCCCAGCTCGTGCAGCGCGGCGGCGAGCGTGGTGCACGGCCCTAGGAGCATGGTGGGCAGCGCGGCCCGCACTAGCGACCCCTCTTTCTCCTCCGGTGGCTCCCCGGCGGATCTAGGCTGTGCCTCTCCTCCGACCATGGCACGGTGACCCCTCCCTCTCCTCCGAGCATGGCGTCCGAGGGGCAGCGGCTTCGCATGGATCCTCGGTGGCGGATCCGGTCTAGGAGCGCCGTGCGGGAATAGGGCCTCCTCCCCAGGCCAGCTCCGGTGGCGGCGTGGTGCGGGGATGCTGGATCCAGTGTGCTTACGGCCAACAAAAGTGTTTGGACGAAGGGGAACGAAAGAGGTGACCAATTCTTCGACAGGCAGTCTACATTCCAACTTGAAGGAACTCATCGTCGGGACTGGACTTCAGATAGATTATTGTAACACCTCTGGTGTTACGAGCTCGTTAAGCACCTGAGTCATGTTTTTGCACTGTGGTTTGCATCTGAGTGCTTTTGTAATGATGTATTGGTTGGCCGTGTTAGCGTATGTTTGGGCCACTAGTTAAATGAACGAAGGTAGTTAAAAACACCGCTGCCCCAATCCAGTTCGCGCTCTGGAACACAGTCGGACAAGCCCATGTTGACATCCCCTGTATCTCCCTCTCGCTTGTCTCTGCTAGACGTCACTCCACATACCACCGAGCT